>NC_090924.1:779474223-780212802 GCF_040938575.1 Ambystoma mexicanum | reverse complement strand
CCCTTGCATTAACGCTTGGAGGTCTCTGGAGCCTCGACAGTGTGAAAGACAGCATGTGCCTAGCTTCATTCGTAGAGCCCAGCATGCATTAAAGCACATGCACTTTGGTAAAAAAAAAGCACAGGGAGACAATGCTCGAAAAAGGTCATAGGAAATTGCCTAATGAAACATGCAGGCCTTTAATGGTGCATACAGACGTGTTTTTTAAGCTGCACTGCAATCTGCGCTACAGAAGTAAAAGTGCCAATTGGGGATTTGCATTGGTGGCCTTGCCTGAATAAGCAGCTAGACAAAGGGGTGTCAGAGGGATTCTGCCTGAGTACTCGCAGTGCAATCACGTGCAAATGATGTTCACAGCTGAACCAGTCACCCATGAAGATTATTTCCCTGTAGAAAATGAATGCTTGTGATCCAAAACATAATTGTATATAGTGATTCCTGCGCAAAGGTGCACTTTCACGAACCATTCCCAACATTCGGGTACATTTTGAGAAAAAAAGTTCCACTGTAACCTTCCTTATTCGTTTTTATTGTAAGAGTAATATTTGAATACATTATTTGCATCAATTTAGCTATTACAAATGAATTCCACTGCTCTTTCCAAAGCCGTGAAGGTGTGTATGATATCATATAAAAACGTGCACGTACAAGTGCCACACCATTTCCACAACTATCTACTCAAGTCACTCTATCACCATGTTCAATCAATCTGTGGAGTACCCCAGGGTACCATCTTTTCTCCATTACCTTTGGACAACAATACATACACCCAAGGAGAGGTACCACACAGATTCAGTAGTTGCCAAACATTCAGATAACAGATAATGGTTCTTGTTGCAACTGCATTGAACCATTGCGTTCATCTATCTCCCAGTTGATCCACATCCACCAGTGGGTCTGTCTGTGTGACCAATCCCTGCAGGAGTACAAGGATGAGCAGAGGCTGAAACGGCCATTTAGCTGTCAGACTTCTACAAACCAAAAACCAACACAATCGTAAAGGTAAAACCAGGCACAATCAACAGATATACCTCCGTCGCCTTTTGTGGTAATGTTGACCGAGGGAAGATTGTGCTCTTAAGAGGGTGTGAAGGTGAACCAGTGGTGACCCTCGCAACACATGATCACAATCCAAAATGATGGGAATGTCCAATTAAAGCTATGTTCTTATGAGGGTGTGAAGGTGACCTTTTGCAGTGTCCAACTCTTAAGAGGGTGTGAAGGTGAACCAGTGGTGACCCACACAACACAGTATCACCGTCCAAATAAAAGGGAATATCCAATCAAGGTTCTATAAAAAAATATTATTTAATCAAACACACCATGTACAATATTAACTAACTAGAAACACACTACACAACACAGCAGAGGAAATAACACAGAATAAGCAAAGATAGTTGATGCAGCACTCTGGGTAATGAATCAGGGTGCAAAGCAAGCAAAAGTAACAATGTTCTTGAAAGGGTATATGTACTTGTGAGCAATAAAGGTTCAAACTGACCTAACCAGCCTCTGGTGCCCAAAAAGGGACCAAGGGGCCAGTTAGCAGTCAATAGTACCTCCTTTGCAGTTCTTGGAGGTTTGGCATCCCCGAGCCAGACTTTAGGCTCCGCTGAACAAGACTTTAGGCACTGTGCGAAGATCAGGAGAGAACAAAGGGCAGGGCGGGTCATGCTAGTTCAACTGTCTTGAACAGTTGTTGAAACATGTCCAAGCAGTCAAACAGTGAAAAACACTAAGCTACCAGCTGTCTGGCTCTCAGGGAGGGTGCTATGAGTGCCAGGTCCAGGGGCTCAGGCAAAAGATTACTCTTTTTCTCATGCTCCCAAACAAGGGGGAGGCTGGCGCACGACTGCAGGGGTCCCTATACAGAGTGAGGTCCTGGGTACCGCTGTGACTGGCAGAGAGGTGGGATTGCACCAGCAGCAGATCACTTCTCAGGTTGCTGTTAGTCCCACTCCAGTACTCGGGGACAAGATAGGTCCTTGGTCTTGTGCTCACAAATCACAGGGAAGGCTGGCATACAACTGCAGGGGTCCTCCATCATGGTGAGGCGTTGCATACTGCTGTGTCTGGTAGAGAGACAGGTGCTGTTCCAACAGCAGATCACACTCAAATGGCCCGTGGGGATGGTTTGGGGATGAGCTGGTCTCTGCCTTGGTACGCCAGCCTTCCCTGCACAACTGGAGGACTTTACAAAGGACATCTCCCTCCCCATGGTCCAGTGAAATCTTGTGATGATCCAGAGATGCTTCAATATGATTCCCAAATGATTCCCACGATGATTCAATGTAGTGGTGGAGACCCCTTCTTTTGTAGTCAAAAGTCCCAAGGTGATTGGATTAAAGCTAGCCTGTTTTAGGGATTCTTTGCTCAAAAGGAAGTGAAGGGGACACTAAAGAGAAAGAGAGGCAAAGCGAATCAAGATGACAAAACCCTTCAAGAACTGTACAGATCCCTCTCTTGCTACACTAACTCCACCCCTTTTCCTTCTCAATAGGATGAAAGGCCTGTAGAAATGCAGCTCCCTGGTTTGAGGCCTGGCTGTCTGTGAATAGGTGTGCCTCTTGGTTTCTGTTTCCAGGCCAGCGTCCTATGCAGTGGCTGTCCTGAGAGAAAGGATGTCACCTGCCCTTACAAAGGAACAAATAGAAGCAATTCCCCAAGGCCACAGTCCTGTCAGCGGACAGGGGTGGGCCTTGGCTGGGATAAATATACATAATCCTTTCCACAAATGAACTGGGTTCACAGGGCTGACACACATGCACAATCAAAGTGGATGTGTCTGTAATAATTATGAAAATACCATCCACCATACCCTAACCCAGGTATGACTTACGTTTTAAAGATTATTCTCCCACCAGGAGGTAGACACATAATGATAGGTATTTTGGAACAGGGGTGCACAGTTTAAATGCTGCCCCAGCACTGCAGAGACTTGGATGTCACTGCAGCTGTTAAGAGGGCACCTGCGGCCTCTAAACCTGCTCTGTGCCTTCGGTAGAGCAGGCGCTGCAAATCAGGATAGCTGTCCGGTCATTTGGTCGACGCAATTTCGTCGACAGACAAATGGTCGAATTTTTTTAAAAAAATGTATATATATTTTTCAGGTTTTAGTTTAGAAAAAAGGGGTTTAAAGCAAAAAAAGGGGGATGAGGGACCCCCCCCCCCCAAAAAAATGTGAAAATCTAAAATAAAGAAATATGATCATTTGTCTTTTGACCAAATTGCGTCGACCATTTGTCCTGTCGACCTTTTTTTTTTCGACCAAATGACCGGTAACCTCAGGATACTGATGCAGCAGGAAACAAGTGCAAACTAGGCTTATGGCATTGAGCTTATAGCAGGGGAATCTGATTAGCATACTTGCCTTTCAGAGATGGACTTACCTGCATCAGTTTATTAGTTAATAAAAATCAAAAAAGCCAAGGCTTTCACGCCTTTGCCAGAGGGCAATTCATCACAGTCTGAATGTGGCAAAAAAGTTCTTCAAAATTCTGTGCTCCTGCAGAGTACTCGCTGGATGATCCTTATCCCTTGAATCTCAAATACATTTTATCATCTGATCAGGCAAATTCCCACAAAAAAGTGTGTCAAGTGCATGGAATACAACCTCCCCAACCCACAATCAGATTACTAATGATGCCCTGGCTACCCAGAAATGCAATGATGCCTGACCTACTGTTGAAAAAAACGCCACTATTCTCAAAAAACACATGTTTCCACAACATCTGTTGTAAAAACATCCCCAATTCAGAACTTAACGCTCACAGGAAGCCAATATTAATCTATCTCAGCCTTCAAACATAGATGCCACGCTGTATACCAGAACTGGAACCTCAAAGATAAATACCCATTTGTCATTTCTGATCTTCACCATCTGCATGTTTACTATTTGCACAACATTGGCCATCCTTGGTGCAGTTCCTCCACAACTGGTCTTAAAAGAGTTGCAGTCCATTGAGCCATTGCCTAGAACTCAATCCCTTAACACAATGGAACTGATTTACAAAAGCATTTTTCAATGGGAAGTTTCCATTAAAAAACGCTTAGGAAATCAAGCCCAATGTGTCTCTTTGCGAACTTCCATATCAATATACACATCAAAACACTTCCATCACCTTATCTCTGCACCTTGAAACTTATAGTGATACACCCATCTACAATAATCTAAAGAAATAGATAAATGGACTACCAAGATGAAGTTAGTTACTGCTCTGTGATTCAGTTGTGATTCACTTTTGCCCGTTTTAACATGTTTGCAGATTGCTTACTCAATAACCCTTCTATTTGTATAATCAGGGGACTTTCTTTCATTGTGGCATCTTTGGATCTTTTATTATCAACCTATAACATTATCGTGGGATAATGACCGTCCCCAAGTCGTTACACAAGTCAATGCCAAGTGCTATAAGTTTGGGAAGGGTCATTATCCCTTATGGTAGTGACCCTTTCTGAGGTCTGCAAGGCTATTCACACAAGTAGGTCTACTCGTATATGGAAACGCATTTCTATTGTGGGGAAACCCAGCTTACAGATCTAACTTCTAATGGTACCTTAATTATCATGGAATTGGTAACCCTAAACTTAACACATGCTATGTTTCATTGCTGATTGTCAGGGGTGGCAGGCAAGACATAGTGAAGATGGACTACATATACCCCATGTATATCCATCGTTTGTATCTGAGCAGACATCCTGTTGGTATTTTCTTTACCTCTAGATACCACTGATGCCCTTGGGTGATGGTGCATGATACATATTCTGATAACATAACATAACATAACATAACGGATGTAAGGTCCCCACCAACATGATTAGAAATGCCCAGGTTGACCGCCCTAAAGACAAAGCATTACTTGGCAGAATCGCCTGCTGCATAAAATGCTGGCTGAGCAAAAACTGGTCTACCATAGAAAACAAGGCAATTGATGTAACATCACGAGGTTCCTCATTTCACCTTTCAATAGCCCATTGTTAACCTTTGGTCTCCCTTAACGTGCCAATAAACTAGATCACGGTTGCCAGTCACTGCAAAAGTGAGCCAATAATAACTGCCTTTACGGTTTATAGTAATTGTATCGAAAAACAATGCATCGAAATGCCAATGCATCGAAAATGATGCCTCGAAAATAAAAGCATCGACAATAAATATTTTACATTAAAAGTACATATCCATCGAAATTTTTCCATCAAATGGATATGTACTTTTAAATGTAAAAAATAGCATTTTGATGCTTTTATTTTCAACATTAAAACGTTACATTTAGCTGTCCAGTGCTGAAATTTCGGAACTGGCCAGCTCCTTGTAACTTTTTTTGTTATATATTGGGGGTTACACCCATTTCCCCAACCCCCACGCCCAACCCCCTTAACTCTAACCCTAACTCTAACCATAGCCCCAACCCTAACCCCTAATCCTAGCACTAATCTAACCCTTATTCTAACACTTAATCTAACCCTAGCCCCAACCCTAATCCTAATATAACACTTAATCTAACCTTTAATCTAACCCTAGCCCCAACCCTAACCCTTAATCTAACCCTAAATCTAACCCTTAACCTAACCCTAAATCTAAACCTAGCCCCAACCCTAACCCCTAACCCTAATCTAACCCTTAATCTAACCATTAATCTAACCCTAGCCCCAACCCTAAACCCTAACACTAACCCTATCCAAAGAAATTAACCATAAACAATTATTCAATTAATATGTTTTTTGATGGAAAGGCAATTCAATGAATACTTTTCGATGGTATGGTATTCAATGGTATGGCTTTCGATGGAAAGACCAGATACCTGTCTTTACTTATATTGGGCTTCATTACAACCCAGGCGTTAAGGGGTTAACAGCGCCGTAAAAGGTGTCGGCGCCGTTAAACCCTTAACGCCTGATTACGAGGTCCTTTTGCAGGTTGCACTTTAACGCCTGCTTTTAGCAGGCGTTAAAAAACCAACCCGCAAAGGGACCTAGTGCTAATTACGGCACCGTAATTTACGGTGCCGTAATTAGCGCCTTCCCCATTCCCATTGAGCCCTATGGGCCAAAAATGGGAATGGGGAAGGGGCCATGGTGAATGGGGAATTACCGCCCCGCCAACCTTGGAATGGGGCGGTAATTCCGCCATTCACCATGGCGGACCCCGGCATGGACCATGGTGCTTGTAGCACCATGGTTTAGCGCCGGGGTCGTAATGAGGCCCATTATGTCCGAACAATCTACACTAGTTTAGGGTGATTATTTCTGGCAAATTGTGCATCCATAGATATTTACTAGATGTGATAATGTTCTGGGCTGGGTTGCAAATACAGAACTCTCTCTCCATCGAAAAACAAAGTGAATTTATCCAACGCTATTGATTCAATATTATCTATCTACCATTGCGACATTATCTATCTACCTATCTATCTATCTGCCTAGCTATCGAGGTAAAATTGATTTAAACTGAAATGGAGGGCCTGATTTACGAAAAAAACCTCTATGGCACAATCCCATTTAAATTTATTTTGTAAATCAGCCCCTATGTGACTATACAGTATTGATTTAACCCAGTTAAACAGTTGGAATTAAATGAAACATACAAATTAGACGCTCCATCTTCTACTGAAAATTGTCAACTTTCCCGAATTTTCAACCATGCTTAAACAAAGTTCTGGTGGCTGGGTTTAGTGCTGCGGAAATAATGAAATGAGTGTTTAATTGCTAGTCATAAAAGTACTAGAAATAACATTTAGTAAAATGAGATTTGTAGGCAATTATAGCCTTCACATGCTGCAAAAGCAAATCAGCGGCAGAAACATTAAATTGCAGCGTGCTGCATCCACATCATCCTTGTCAAAATTGTCTGGTGGCCATAAACTAGGAGAGAAACTGCTCCCTGCATTTTACAAACGTGCCCACTTTCTGGCAGATGATAATTGCACAGGTAATTTCAGATATCAGGACGAACACAGCAACGGAGAAGTAATTTCCGCTTCGGAGGAGCTTAAGAACTGTACCGAGTCAGATTTGGATTCTGTGATCTGTGGAATGAAGCCTCATTTTTCTGCCATCCAATTTGTTTGGTTACTTTGCAAGGGATATCATAGCCAGCATTTTTATTTTCAAATTTGCTTACTCTCGTAAATGTAGACTCTAATTTGTCATGGACTCCGAGGTTGTAAGGAGGTTAAGTGACTTGCTCAATTGCACCTGGGAAATGTGGATAATTATGCTCCAGCTGGAGGAAAATATATGCCAGCGACCCCTTCATGTAGACCTATTTTAAGACACGATTTCAGCAAGTTGGCCGAGAAAGGAGGATGGAAGCATGTCCACGTGACCCTTGCTCGAATCGTATGTTTGGCGATAAAGTTTGACCTCACCGCGATCAACCTTGCGCCAGTGGTGCTTGTATAAATGATCTTTGAACGTTCGATAAAATAGGATTAGAAATTTGAGGCGGTGCTGTCATAAAGTGGGCATGCGCAGTCACTTTTTGTGCATGCACATATATATTTAGATTCACCTATTTTGATTCATGTGTAATTTACTTTTTTTCAGGTATAAGCATGTACACGGAAAGAGATCTGGGAATCAGCCCCGGACCTTTTAAAAGGTTGACTCCCTTTATTCACATTCTGGTTATTCTTTTTTTTTTACGTTCGCATCACAAACACGTGCCATGTTTTGCAGCTCTTTAGAACTAGCAGCCCTTTGAACATGTTTTCATTCTGAAACATCAAACACGTTGTAACATCACATCAATATGACTGGATGAGTTGCACTCGACTTGTACACTAATTGGGATGATGTTTATTCTGTTGTGTTTTGAAGGACTGGATTCTCACAGTCCCAACACCTGCTAAAAGAGAGTGAAGCAATGACCTGCTGTCACCTAAAAACAAATTCATCAATGACATAATCGATACCAGAAACACAGTGGAAACGGGGATTGTACAATTACTACTCAAGGATTGCACTTCATGTCCATTGTTTGATTTTAATAAGTTTGAAGTTTCCTTGATCATATCAATAATAAACCAACAGAATATAGAAACCCAAACAAAACAAATCCTCACAGCTCTATGTTGGGCGGTGGCGGGCAGGGTAAGTGGGATGGTGCTGTGGTACTGAGAATGCAATCAGATGAGGGGGGCATCAGCTTTTCCCGTGCATGTGTGTGTGGAGTGACATTATTGATATGGTGGCATAGAAGTCAACATATGTTCACCATAGTTCATGAAATTGCGAACACTGTTCCAAGATCTGAACGATGCCTCTTCGATATGTGATGCGACCAGAAATCACTCTGTTCCCTGTAGTATTAATGGGGGATTTCCACTTTCACAATAGAAGTCACTTCAAGCACAGAGTTGTTCCCAAAAACATGTTTTGTACCCAGGAAGATATTTTGCCACAGGTATATATATCCTAAAATCCTGAGTTATGTCAGTGGAAGTATGAGACACCATGGGTGTAATTTTAGGGGCAGGGTGCAAGGGTGTTTGTTCCCCCCAACTTTCGGGGGCACACCATTTTGTCCCCCTCAATTGGCAGGGGCCCCTTTCCTTTATTTAGATGTCATGCCACATCCCCAACATCCCCAACATTTTCAGCAAAGTTACTCCACTGCCAGGGTTGTCCAACACCAGGCCTAGAGGGCTGGATCCATGTCAGGTTTTCAGGATACCCCTCATTAATATTCATGAAATACATTTGCATACAATGATCCTAAATGTATGCAGATGAAGAGGATCCATTGTTCGTTTCCAGGTACAATGGGAAATACAAAGCCCCACGTTCACAGTGAATTTATTTGAGTTTTTTGCGACAGTACATAGACAACTGGAATTTTTTCTTAAACAACGCTATTTACCATCTCTGTGGAATGTCCAGTCCCAGATTAAACCCTGCAGAGGCCCCTAGGCTGTCAAAATGTCGCCCCCCTTGCAAATGATCTCCTAATACTTTTTCACATTTTCTGCACCGCTTTATTTTGATCCGTTGTCACGGGACCCCTAAAAGGAGTGGGGCCCATAGACCGGTGCCTACTAGGCCTTATTGATAATCTGGCACTGGGGATGTCTATTAGAGACAGAGAGATGTCAGGGCTAGAACGAGGACTCGTCAAAGTAAACCCTGTTAAGGAAGCGCCGTCTCCTTGCATCCTACTGCTGGTTTTCACATGCTCTGCTTAGTAAGATATACTTCATGGAGTTTGACTTCTACGGCTTTCTAAAGAGGCAGAAAGGGAGCAGCAATTGCTCTGTGAAATTCGGTGTCGACGGAACTAACAGAGAAGGAGAGCTGTTAGTCTATTGCAAGAGTGGTAATAGGAAGAGAATGCATAGCTTCTTGGCGGCTTCCTCACACAGGCCCGCTACCCGAAAAGGAGTACTGGAGTACTGCCCGCAGTGTGTTATTGCTGCATTTTAAAATAACCACTGGTGGGGGAAATGACAGTGTTTGTGACCCGGGTGTTTACTGGGGAAGGACGATTGATCATATCTATATAAATGGAGTGGTATTTCATCGACTTCATGGTTTGCTATTTTTATTTATTAGTTCCGGGTGCTCAGCCAATCAGGCTGCTCCGAGCACGGCTGTATTCACCCGTGCAAGGCCAAGTTCGTAGAAGCCTGTGGGCTGCACAACCCTAACCTGCGGCCACTTTCAGCCCCAGGCCTCCTTGCCTTACCAAATGAAAAATGCAAAAATAAACGTACCTTAGGCATCAGCGATGTTTCCGTTCTTGGTTATTGTCTGTTGTATGTTGTGTTAATCAGCACTGAAAACGGGCTAGAGCCAAGACCTGTTGCCCCGTTGATGTCTCTGGTAAGTGTATTTTTGCATTTTTAATTTGTTGTTTTCAAAAAAGTGAAATGGTTTTTTTATATCACACTTCATGCTAAACTCTAAACACGGGACCTGGTATCGACCCCGTGCCATGCGGCGCTTGTCTTGTTTCCAAGCTCAGCACGTTTCTCTTGAGCTGCCTGTGGAATTAGTGGGTGCAGGTGGTGATATTCACCTCAGTGGCGGGTGGACCTTGCTGGTATAGGCACTGCTGCCTGCATTAAGGGACCCTCGCTTGGCACGGGCCTTCATTTGGGCAGTGGCCCATTACGGAAGGGTTGTTCCACAGCCTCGGTGAATACTGCCTCATTCAAGATGCTGTCTGGGCATTTACCAACAAAAGACTGCAGCAAATCACTGCATTTATGACAATCAGAGCTGTTGTTATTTGCCCAAGCAATCAAAGGAACACAACTACATTGTTATGTGGCTGCATGCAACACCACATTTCATGCTGCTACTGGTAATAAACAGAGAATGTGCAGTTGAATTCATTCAAATGGACATAAGAAGAAGATACCACAATGTGGTCATGCGCGCTGCTGCAGAAGAGCACAATGCAGGCCAAATACTTCATTGCAGAGGATTTGCCCTGACTTCAACACGAAGAAAGAGGGCATGGGGCTCGGCCAGGAGGAGAAGTAACTTCTGCCATGGCGGCCCTCAGCTGAAGCAGGGGGTGCCAGGACCCTGCAAAAAGGTTTTTGTCAATAATAAGGGGGATAGTCCAGAAATCTAGGGCCCTATGGGCTAAATATACAATGCAATACAAAAAAGTGAACCCTTAGATAGAGGATGACAGTGTATACATTTGTTTTTTTTATAAATAATCACAAATGATTCAATCTTTCTACTTCAATACAAAAAGTTTTTAATAATGTTTTATGTCTAAAACGGACACAAAGGTGTGCAACATGCTTAAAACATAATACACAGTAAACAGATTACACTGCTTTTAGGTCCACACAATCATTCAACCCTACACACCATTCATTTCACTTTATCACACTAGCATTCATCAGTGTGCTGTACTCAAGCTTCCGCAACACAAAAACCTATATAGGAACCAAAGTTTGTAACAGTTTTAGATATCGAAAATAATGTCCCTCCAAAGACCTTTCCCAGGAATTGTAAGAATCTATTGGTGAAATTCTTTTCAAAATCCATGTTTTGATACCTTGAATTTCTCTAACAATAAATATTATGCTGAGAAGTTACAATGCAAAATACCAACGGAGCAAAATGAAATGAAATGAAAGCAAACATAGAAGGGTTGCATTTGATTGGACTGTCAAACAGAAATTTCATGGCGGGGAAAAATATGAAAGGAAAATAACAGTTGCTGACGGTTTTTTCATTGAGATAATGTTGAGGACTCAGGGTTAATTAAGGGAGCCTGGCAGAACAATGCAATTGGGTTTTTGCCTAATGAAATGACCTTAGGACGTGCTCTTGCTGCCAAAGAAAGGATTCCTCAAGATGTGACTATGCAAGGGCGGGGCCTTGGGAAGTCATAGCAGTCTCACTCAGGGCAGGCCCCTTCATTGGAGGTGCTTGAAGAGCACGAGGTTGGTGTGGGCATGAGCTGCACTACCAGGAGACCAAAGCAGGGTGCAGGGCCCTCTTCTTGACCTGACAGTCTTTCTGTGCCAGTGTTTTTTTTATAGGCTTTGATGTTTTCACTGCAGTTGCTGCAACAAGGTGTTGATCTGGCGAGGTTGTTCCACCTTCTTTGTCCTCAATTGAGACTTTTTGCCAATCCATTGACGAAGAATACCATTATCAAGGCGGGGGCAAAAGCTGGTAGATGCCGGCGCATATTTGTTCAACAATTCCTTTGGGGCGTCTTAACATTTCTAGAAAATTTACAAAAGAAGTTGGATGAAGACTTATAGCCTGATTGACAAAAATGTTTTAACATAGGAAAGTCCCATTGAAAACATTTGTGTATATCAGGCCCTACATGTCCTGAGCTAGCACCCACAAGATGCACAGGGTGTGTGACGGCACTGGAAGCATGTTCCAACGTATCGACAATTATGCTAAATGGCTAAAGTCATAAACCGGAATTTGTCCTGGCACCAACAACAGTTGATGTCAAATTGGGTTTCTGGCGATGGATCGAGGTATTAGGAGCAGAACTTCAATGAGCTTGAAAAATATGTTGTTACTGAGTTACATAACTTGACTTAGTTAAAATGGTCATAATTCCATGACAGTAGGGCCTGGGGTGCCAAACAGGAAACAGCCGGTCTGCTGGGATACAGAAACTTTGCTGCATAGCCTTTTGGAAGGAGTGCTAAAAATGTTCTGTAGTCCAGAAACAAACCTTTCAACATTGGTGAGGGGATGGTGAGATCCTTGCAAATCCAAATGCTGCCTTAACAAACCCAGCATCTTGTAGGGAAACAGCATCACTCAAAGCACCAGCCAGGCAAGAGAATCATCTTCACCCAACACACTTTGAAGGTGAAATGTTTAGTTTCATAAAGTGCTCTTTCGAGGAGCACATTTTGACACGATCAACTCAAAGGTGGCAATTTTCCAGGCATTGAAAGGTAAGATGGAACAGAGGCAGATGGCCCTACTCATTCTGCTCTGCCTCTGGATACAGGTGTGTGTGCAGGAATTAGTATGGCCGGACACTGCCTCCATATATCGTTCATGAACAAAAATGAAACTCATAAATTCTCCCTATGCTTGCACACATTCATCCAACACACATGCAATGCCCCAAACAAAAGGAACCATGCATGTAAATACAGTGCTGCTGAATAAGCTGATAAACATGTGAAACAGTGAGGGTAGGATCCAATACCACCTTACCTATAATGTGAGAGCCACAAGAATGCCATTAAATAATGGCGAACATACCCATTGAAGGTTGGTCAAAAATGCCACAAAGAAGTAAAAGTGGGCCAGTAGATTTTTTTATTGAATCGTTTTCCACGCTCCGACCTGAGAAATCTCTTTGAATGCTTGGTAGGTAAGTCCTTTTTCTTTTTTGGATGGAATGCTTATTGTATCAGAATTGTTTTCTAGTCTGAAAAGTATTATATGAATTACAAGTGCAAGGACATTGTTATCAAATCTGAACGAGTTTGCAGCCTTTCAAGAATAGGCATAGTCTCACGGTACATTTTGAAGGCCTAAGACATATGTTAGCAGTGTGTGCAAGAGTTTCTGAAATGCCAGGAAGCTACAGTCTCTGTTCAACAGCCAGGTCGTCTAGCAAAATCAGCCAGCACGTGCTGAACTGGCATGTTAAAGACGGACACTGGCCATGGTCTACCTGACCACTCCACCAACATATAATAGAAAAGTCCTATCAAAACCTAAAGTGCAAGAACATTTCGAAATGTGAAGTTTCAAAGAATTTTAACTGGTTCCCCCAGTGCACCACACATTGCATTACGCATGATATCCCTGACCACGTGACACGACCACATGAAGTGTGGAAGATCTCTGAAGATACACTTCTTGCAAGCTGAATAGTGACCCTGGCCATATATCACACTATTGCCTCTCAGAAAGACACCTTAGCACTGGTGGCGTAAAATCTGTATACAAATAAATAATTAAATGAACCTAAACACATCACAGATGGCAATATCAGTGACACGACTTACGACACAGCAGTGGCAGCCTTCATGACATTAATTGTGAATCACATACAACATTAGCACTAGCCAATCTGGAAGCTGGGAATGCAGTCTATTGTCACTGGTATAAGTCCACATTCTGAGCAGGCTGTGTGCCACTTGGCCTATGCCCCCCGCTCCCTCCCACTCCTGGCTCCTTCCCGCTCCCACGACACCCCAAGAAAAACTGATTTTTGTTATCTTGTTTAATTCAAACATGCTCTTAGCATTCGTGCCTGGGCCACATGGGTGGTAACAGCAATATTACTCTTGGTGGTGAGATGAACCCATGTTCATAACAGCACCATCATCCATGTGAAGGGACACTCTCATTGCTCGGGCCCTTAACTTTGGCATGGCCCATTACCAGCAGGGCTGGCCCTCTGCCTCTGGTCATATTGCCTCATTACATTTGTATGTCTTTGCATCACCCTGCCCTTGTTAACCATGAGTTTATATAGGTTACAAAATTGCCTGTTGCTTGAAACATTTTGCCACTTCTGTGACACATTGACTTCTGCCCTGGCTAAAACACCCACTCAGCCCTCATACTTCTACAAACCAAGAGCCAACACAATCATAACAGTAAAACAGGCACAGTTAAGAAATATACCTGCTTTGCCGTTTGTGGTAGTGTGGGCTGAGGGAAGGCTATGCTCTGAAGAGGGGTGTGAATGTGGTTCTGTAGCAACACAAACAGAGAAGTATAACCGTCCAAAGTAAAGGAATGGCCCATCAATGTTCTATAAGAATATACACACTTTAATTAAACACACCATGTACAATAATAACTAACTAGAAACACTACACAAAACCCACCCCCGATGAAGGAACACAGAATAAGCAAAGGTAGTAAATGCAGCACTCTGACTAATGAATCAGGGTTGAAACACAAGCACAATGAACAATGTTCTTGGAAAATGAATATGTACCTGTGAGCAAAAAGGGTTCAAAGTGGCCTAACCAGCCTCTAGGGCCCATGTATGGACTAAGCGGAAAGAAAGCAGTCAATAGTACCTTCTTTTCAGTTCTTGGTGGTTCGGCACTGCCGAACCAGACTTGGTGGGACTGCACGAAGATTGGGAGAGATCAAAAGGCAGCACTGCAGGGTCCTGCTGATTCAAATGTGCTGAACAGTTCTTGAAACATGCTCCAAGCAGTTTAATGGTGAATAACACTAAGATCCCAGCTGTCTTGGCTCTCAGGGTGCTGTGAGTCCCAATCCAGGGGCTCAGGGACACAATGAGTCATTTCCATGCTCCCAAACACGGGGGAAGCTGACACACAACTGCAGGGTTCCTCCACCAGAGTGAGAACCTGGGTACTCCTGTGGCTGGCTGGCGGAGTGGCAGGTCCTGTTCCAGCAGTAGCACACCCCCAATTGTCCCTGGGGATGGTTAGGGGACAGAGCTGGTCTCTGCCTTGGAACTCCTGCCTTCACCTCACAACTGGAGGATGCTAGAGATGACTGCCCTCTGAGCAGAGTACAGTGGAATCTTCTCAAGTGATAATCCAAAGATGCTTCAAGATAATTCCCACAATGATTCAAAGTATTGGTTGAAGACCCCTTTCCTTTGAAGGCAAAAGTCCCCAGGTGATTAGACTAAAACTAGCCTGCTTTAAGTGTCCAATCCATGCTCTTGAAGTGTGTGCACTTTGCCCTTATGATGCCACCCCTGAAGTGCTTTGCTCCAGAGGAAGTCATTTGCAGAATTTGGAGGGTAAATTGCAGAAGCCTCCCAAAACTGTACAGATCCCTCTCTGGCTACACTAACTGTGCCCCCTTTCCTTCTCAATAGGGATAAATACCTTTAGAAATGCAGCCCCCTGGTGTGAGGCCTGTCTTTCTTTGAATGGGTGTCCCTATTGGTTTCCCAGGGCAGCATCCTGTGGAGTGGCTGTCCTGCGGGAAAGGGTGTTATCTGCTCTTACAAAGGACCACAGAGAAGCAATTCCCCAAGGCTACTGGCCTGTCAGTTGACAGGTGTGGACCTTGGTTGGGAGAAATACACATCATCCTTACAAAGCTGAAGTGGGCCCACTTGGCTGACACATGTGCACTATCAAATTGGATGAGGCTGTAATAATTATGAGAATACCATCCACCATACTCTAATTCAGGTATGATTTATGTTTAAAGATGAGTCTACAACCAGATGGTAGACCCGCAAATATAGGGTTTTCAGAACAGGGGTGCATATTTTAAATGGGGCCCCTGTATAACAGAGACTTGGATGTCACTGCAGCTGTTAAGAGGGCACATGTGACCTCTGAACGTGCTCTGTGCCACTGGTAGAGCATGTACTGAGAATCAGGATACTGATGCAGCAGGACACAAGTACACCACGTGCTTTTGGCATGGAGCTTATGATGGGGGAATATGATTAGCAGATTTCCATTTCAGAGATGGAATTACTTGCATCATTTTATTACCTAATACAAAATGACACCTTTGCCAGATTGCAATTCATCACAATTAAATGTATCTGTTTTTGCTGCTAGGCTTTGACAGACATTTGGGCCCACTTGTTCATAACTTTCTACATGCCAGCATGACCTATTGCATTCAGGAGGTGCTTGTTCAAAGTTCTCTTCTCTTTGCTTTTTAAGGCTTCATTGGACTCAAAGTGCCATTATAAATTAAGAGCAACGCGTACCAAAAAGAAAAGAAAACAAGTCTTGTATAAACACTTCCAGATGGAATAGCACATGCTGGCCTTTAGGAAACCTGCCATGTCACTTACTCTATAGAGCTACAGATACACACTCTTCAGCATGTATGATTTCGTTTTCTGTTCCTGTGCTATTCGTGTGTCTCAGATTCCCCCCTTTCTTGCTGTAATACTCTTCAGCTATGCTGCCAACACCCCAGACTGGCCACTAGCCAGGCAATTCATGGCCAGTGGCCACTATGCCCACCAAAATGATCACTGAACATGGCCCGTGGCCTCAGTGTCCAGTCTGTGATTTTATCGAACCCACAGACTCTCCCAATCCCTAGATGCTTGACCCTAATCGCTGACTATTTCCCACAAGACAGATCAATGGGTCACCACTCAGGCCCATGGGTCTTATCCCGGCTTCAAGGCCATACCCCACTCTTCTAAGCCTCCTCTCACCCATGCCTAACATGTTGCAATGTAGCACTTTTTGGAATGTTTTGAATGGGAGAACAGAGGACCCACTGTGAAAGGTCACAGGTCCCAATGACAGCCAATGAAAATTGGTCTTTTTCAATTAGCCAATGAGATAGGTTCTAACAAAAATGTGCAGATCTGCCGTTTGCCACAGGATCACAGTGGGCCAACGAGGAACTACAAACAAGCCCTTGGGTCTGCAAATATGTCTGCAATCTTGGACTGAATGTCGTAGGATTTTTGCCACCTTTTAAAAAAGTTATTTCTTCAAACTGCTGCTGAGACATTCACCAGACAAATTAAAGGCAGTGGACAAGTCCAGTTGCTTGTTTCCCTCAGAGATCTGGTGCAAATGTGTCTAGTGGTGATGGCTCTTGATGAGAGAAAAACGTTATCCCCACCTCAGCAGAACGCCACAAAACTGTCCAGAAAAGTGTAGACTTGAATGTATATTTTCTTTGAGAAGTTATATGCCTTTTCTTTGAGCTAAACCACAGTTATAAGCAGAGGCGTTGCTAGTGGGGGGTTCGGGGGGCTATAGCCCCGGGTCTTTTGGTTGTAGTCCCGGATAGAAGCTCAGGGGCTACAACCAAAAGGATATAGCTAGCCCCGATTCCCTCTAGTCCTGACATTAGCTTAGCCCCAGATCCTTTCCAGACCTAGCAACACCCCTGGTTGTAAGTCTCTGAAAAAGCGTTCATCCGTTCGGGAGCCCAACATAGCCATGTCTATATAGTCCCTGTCATTGATTCTATAGGATGTGTACACCGATACAATGGGCACTCGGTAAAAGTGAGACACTTCAGCTGTGGTGAGCTGAACACTGTACTCAGTGACACATTGGGCCTGCTCACTGGACAAGCCCTTTTCTATCAACCCATGGGGTCATTGATCCTTGTGTTGATGTCAATGGAGATATATATCATGCGCAATGCCATCCGTCATGCTATGGATGATGTAATGTGTGGTAGCAGCTGTGATTTCAGATGTGCTTTTATGAACAGGGAGCAAGTTACGTTTTCATTGCTAGTCATAAACGGCGACGTTCTGCGGTTTGTAGCTGTGGACTTCGAACAGTGACATATTTTCAATAGAAGATTTTAAAAACTATTTTTTACTCAGTGCAGTCTATTTCATATTAGAGAATCATGGCTTGGCTTTACACATTTCTTTTGTAATATTGAGATTTTTTTAAAATAATATACTTTTACTACGTAGGCGCAGTTCCTGCCGAATGTGCACAGTGTCCATTTTGGCAAGGGCTGTGCACCGTGACCCTGCTTGCAGTATCTACAGAGCGTGGCTTGCAGTCAAGCACAGCAGCAACAGGGTGCGGGGCACGGCCTTTATACTCCACCCTATGCACAGTGGCAAGACTTGCACTAGGCACTCTGCACAGCCTGCGGCCATGCCCAGTGGCACTGTACGAGATACGACTGCAGTGCCCGGTAAGCATGGCATGTTGCCTGCCATTTCTAGCAGCACTGTGTCTGTTGGCCATTCCGTGGACACACCCACCTTACCTGTGCCTACCGTGCACTTCGACCCTCCCTGTCAACTCCATGTTCAAATGTGTTTCAATTCCGCCATCATGTTTTGTGTTATTCTTTGGGTGAGAATTGTTTTATTTGGGCAACCAAGGGATAAGGATGCCTTCTTCAGAAGGCGCCTTTTTAGAGTTTGCCATCTATTGGTTTTGGAAGATGTCCTGTAGTTACATGAATGGGGTCCAAAGTTACATGAGAAATGTTAAAGTTTGTAAAGCATTTGCAAACTAAACCCAATTTTTGGAGGCCCTCATTTTTCTTTCTAAAAAAAAAAGGCTGCACAGATTTTCACCAAACCAAGCAAAGTTTCTAACTTCACCCATATGCCAACGAATAATCCGTTTTTTGGGTGTAAAGGTGGGAACAAGAATTGCCTACGGGAATTGAATGTAAAATGTTCGGGTGGATTTACACTTTATTTCTGCCTTGTACCTCAGGTTTCAGAAACTTATCCAAAAGACATTTCCAAAGGCTAAACTTTATTTTCAGAACGTTTCATGTACTTTTGTTGACCGATATCAAATGTATTAGCCTCCCAAAATGGCTGTTTTATCAGGGAGCTCGACGTCACCCTAGCTGTACAGCGCTATCACGGCCTCTGAAATGCACGTGCACGCCATGCCGTTGCATGGCACGCTACTCCAGTACTTGGTTTGGGATACAGCAGTATTTTCGGGTCGGCGTGCTATAGCTTGGACGCACAGTCTGTCTTTCATGTCTATGCCACATAAAGAGATAAGCAGAGTGTTGAATGGTTTCCAAAGGCACAGCATGAGCTAAAAGGACATCTGTAATCAAACTATCCTGTAGGATTATCAGTAATGCGCCTCTGGTGGATTTTCCCAAAGGCCATCATCCAATATGTTTCCCTGGGCCATTTCTGCTCTCACTAGTGGCGATTATACCACATGCGCATCGTTACAACAGCTTGTCCCCTTAACTTTGCCCAATAATGCAGATTGAATTGTACTTCTGTTTATGGTCCTCTGATGGATATTCATTAGATGAAAGCCAAGACAATTATTGTGAGTGTTTTATTCTAGCAGGCGGGGGGAGGGGCGGTTTACGATGTGATGGACATGGGATTTGAGGACATAATCTCCTGAGGACGGTGTGGATTATTTGATCCTGATGAGGTTTGCATAAAAAGTGAGAATGTAAACAGATTTTCACTTGATTTCATTATGTTTTTAACGTGTGTCGGTGTGTGTGCTGTGCATGCGTGCGTACATTCACTGCATAACATGAGCAGCTGTTTCAAACAGGAATGACGCCTTGTCCAATAAAGGCTGTTATTTGTAAGCAGCAGCCTCGCATGTTTGCAATAATCTGTCTTCCCAAGGCACCACACAGAAATCCTCATCAATATGAATAAGTGGTGGGTTATAGAGAATGTATTCCTGCAGCAGAGTTCTCTCGCATCCTGAATGTGCCTGAATCTCCTTGAATAGCCGCACACCTCTAGGGTCGTTTGGGCGAGCTTTGAGCAGGTTTGGCTAGGGGAAGACTAACACAATGGAATGCAGTCCTGTGCATCTGTGATTGGCATGCGAGTAGGCAAACACAATAAACTCTGCAAAAAGGTAGCTCAGTGGATTAATGCACATACTAAAAAAGATCCACGTGTAACATGCAGGTCCCGGGTTTGAATCTTACTAAGAAGAGCTCCGACTTTCATCCTTCTAAATTTGTGCAAATTACTAAATTTGAATTTGTAAATTGTAAGATTGTGTATCAGAAAAGCAGTCAGTCACATGCCAGACATGCTGTGGTCTGTTTCTCATAATTCATTAGTCAACCAATTGTGGTTTATAACATTACAGTATAGGGAATTCACTACAGCCTGGACAGCTGAAAGGCCTGACGGGATGGGGAAGAGTCAATCACGCATTAGGGGAGCATGAAGTTTCATCCTGCTGAATTTGCTTCCATGGGGACTACTGAGGTTATTTAATAACAGGGAAGGTCCATGGCTGCAGGTCAATGACCTGTGAAAGGTCAGACACATATCAAGTATTCATGATGTATACTCTGATGTTCCTTTATAGATAGAACATGCAGTAAGGCAGAATTGCAATGTTATGAGCTCTGCACCTGCAAAAACATCTCATAAACTATATCTACATTAAGAGGCCTTTGGGCCCAGGGAGCACCATACATGCTTCCAACACTCATGTATGTAAGGTGGCTGCCAAGGGTATCATTTGTGCTACATCACATCTGTAATAAAGGAAAATACAGGTCCAAGCAAGCCATTACTCATGTAGGGTCTGATTCATGGACCTTTTAGCACGGTGAAAAGTGACTTTGCACTGCAAAAATACACTTTGCACCACTCTGTGACTCAGGGTGTTTCTTGGCAGTGCAAAGGCACTTTGCACCGCACTAAACGTTCCATGAATCAGGCCCCTAGAAACTTTGCTTTCTTTGAGCATCGCTGGCAGGAAAGCTCTCAACTTTGGACCTTTTTTCATTAAGTTTATACTTTGTTTGCTTTCAACAAGCACTGTCCGCAAAAGGTTTGCCCTCTTCCACCTAGTGTTTGTAGCACCATTTCATCAACGTGAATTGTCATGAGCTTAACCCGGATATGTCACCCAAATTTATTTAAGGTTCTGCCAAACCTGAATCACCCAAATACATTGACATTTCTGGAGATTTGGGGTTCAGCTAACTAATCTGCCATAGCCTTACTGGACTCTTCAAAGACTAGAAGAAATGTTGATGCTTTAAAACTGCTCAATAATCTAGAACTGTGCAATGTGCAATAGTGAACTACATTTGCACATGCCATAACTTAATTTCAGTGTGATGTATAAAAACAACACATTGCTTGACCAACATTCTTATGCACTTGCCACTTGTGTGCTGCACTACCACCTTTTCCTTGCCTGTATTTATTTATTTCACTTATTATGTATTCTTTTCTCTGCTCTATTTTGCACTTTCCACTTCTCCCCCTTCCACGCACTTTGCCCCTTGTTCCTTCTCCATGCACTTGCGCGTTCGTAATGTCACTGGGGCTAGTAAAATCGTTGTTTTCATTTTTTTTGTTCTCCCTTTTCCCCTCCCTTTGCTTGGTCGCGCTCTGAAACACTTGTGTCGAGCGCTATATAAATAAAATATCATATCATATCATGTGCCCTGCCCTTGACCTTGCAAGACCTTGAATCGACTGGTTTTCTGATAAAAAACAAAGCATTCAAGGTGCAAAAAGAGCTTGCTCCTGCCAATTCATGCCCCACTAATGATGTCACTACAACCTCCTCATTCCCATGCGTTCAGTATGTGTAATATGCCCTAGCTGAGATTGCCTGGGCATTATGATAAGCAGATGTTTTGCATCTGTATGCAAAGTATGTTATGTGTTTCCATTCATATGATTTCCATGTTGCACAAGGCATGTGGGAAAGGAGGGACTCATCTAATCACATCAGTAAAGTTGGGGGGGGGAGGAGGGGGTGTGCATGACGTCTGTAGTCCGAGGTGGGGCTGCAGACTCTCCTTTAACGTTTAGCAGAAACCAGCACCGGCCCTCAAGCCTTTCCTACCTTATATGAGGGTGTGTGTTTTAAAGTAAAGAATAATGCATGATATTTTTTAACACTGGCTCCTCGAATGTTGTCAAGCTCAAGACTCGGTTGGTGCATGAAAACCTTACTGATCTCGACTACATACATCCCAGGCGTGTATGCGATTAAGCTGTTTTGTTATTTCGCAATTGATATAGCAACCACCTCCACATTCCAATGAAATGACTGCTTTCAAATTCAAGTTGTCCTTCTTTCCCTCACTGTATTTCCACATCAGCGATTCCAGTTTTCAACTGTTGTGTGCTGTTGTCGTTCTTAAATGCCGTTTTTAATTGTACAGGTTAATCTTACAGTGGGCCTGAGATGCGGCATTTAAATTGAATGTGTTATAATGCATTGGATGTATGGCGAGCCTTCTAATTGCAGCACTCGCATCTATTATTCCCTATGAAGACTGTTTACTTAGGAGAGTTCTAATTATGTCTGCTCAAGGAACCTCACGTGTGAATTTTGCAATAAAATATTGACATTAATTTCTGAAACTGTGGGGAGATCAAATGGCAGCGGAATCTTCTGTCCAAGTTCTTAAGGGAGAGCAGTGTGACTGCGGAGCTCCTCTGATCTGTCTTAACACAAGTGAAGCAATGATGTAAACACAAGGTTGGGAGCAGGGAGGGGGCGGGGGAAGTGGAGGGATCTGTGGGAACGGGAACACATGTGCGAACTATGCATCTGCTTATCCGAAGTAATAGCTCGCGCTTCAGTCTTAAGCCACCAAGAGATCAAAGGGCTGTCATTTGGAAATTCACAAGCCGTCAGCAAGCATTGTCTTATGAATGTATCAAGTGCTTCTTACTTGCTACGGTGGTGATTAACACTTGTGTTGTGGTGGCTTAGCAGCGATTTTTAGTTCTAAATTCTGCATTCTCCTACTGAGACGTCTTTGCAGAGGTTTATGGAAGGCATAATCCACTGCTATGACATCACACCAGGAAACTAGAGCATTTTCTCTGCCACCTACCCTTTTTTCTGTTTTTGTGTTACCGTGCGGTGAGGGTAGAGGGACCGTGAGTTTTGCAGTGCAATTAAAAAGTGGCAGTAATGGAATTGACACCTTTTGTAGCGCACTGCCAAATTCTGGCTTTGCTGGCAATGTGGGAGAAACCCTCCAGCACTTTGCTGGAGGGATTATCTCCAAACTGACAACAACAAATTGAGAATTTATCACAGGTGCAATTACTGCTTGCCATAAATGCTCCAAATCCGCAAATGGAGTCATATGATATGATAGGTTATTTATAACACACTTAATACCCATATGTTTCTAAGTGCGGACACGGGAATCAAACCTGTGGTGCTCCGTGTCGTCTTGCTTCCAAGGGGATCACATTGCTCCTGAGCTATCCTCCCGAGACTTGGCGGTAACATTGCTATTCGGACACTTGTAATCTAACAGATGTACCTCAATTAAGAATGCGGGAAATGGGGAATTAGTTTGGGTGCATTTCTGCAGGAAAAAGTGCCCAATTCATAATGACATGCATAGTATTTCTTAACCCCTTAACTGCCACACTATTATACAAGTCTATGAAAAAAGGGCACGCATACTCGTACTTAGTCTTCACCTGCACCCACTCTACACCCCCGACAATGCTGGTCCATAAGGGACAGCTAAGGTGCTGGAAAGGAAAAGACTGGGGCTGTACACAACATAGATAGGTAGACTACAACTTCAAGGTGTGGTCCCCTTCACTGTTCTTATAGACAACTCTAACTTTGCTCTTGATGTCTATCACACCCAAAACATCTGGGAGGATATATCCTTGAAGTTGATAGCTACTCATCTATACTTCATAGAAGCGGTCAGTTAAATCTGTCAATGTGGTCAATTTAAAATGAAAAAGGAAAGGTTTGTTGTCTATAACTCCTAGAGGAAGCTATTGACAAGTAACTTTTTTTTCCTACAAATGGCTTCATCTCTGAGTCCTGGAATACAAAACATGCATTGTCCACTTCTGTTACACCACAGCAGGTGAACAGAGCATTTCCCTGTCTCATCCAGCCCTCCTCACTGCCAAAAGAAGCAGAGGAGGTCCAATGTACTTCCCACCCAGATGTCCTGGCAGTGCAGAAGCTGTAACCCTATCAGTTTCACAAAGCTGCAGAGCCCGTGCTGCCAGTGCTGTGGTGCGCGTCATGCCGCGGGCAGTGCACAAGCCACGACTCTGCAGAGCTGGTGGTGCTTGCGCTCCTGTACTGTTGGGAAAGAACAATGGCAGGAGAACGTTTCTGAGGGCAGCTATTGCTGCAGTTACTGTTCTCCGTAGGTCGGCAGGACGCTATATGTTGTTTCTGCTAAGGGCAAGAAATAAAACAAACGAGAGATGTGGGGGAGGGTGGTAGGTGGACAGGCATTCTTTAAATTTCGGAGCCAAAGATGAGAGACCGGTGAAGGAGAGTGGGAGGAAGACATGCCATTTTAGGTGGGCAGCAGGACGACATTTAGTAGGTACTCATCCATGTTGTGAATACTTGTCGTTTTGCCTCTCCACCGCCTGCAATTCTAGCTAATCGTGACAGCACAGAGTGTGGCGAAGTCCCGGCTTTCTATATATTCCATAAAATTATAGACGGTACAACTATCTAAGAATGGGATATATTTCCGCTTGCAGTTATTGGAGCTATAATAGATGACAGAAGATTCACTCTACAGGGTTTTTAGTTTTGTATCAGATGTCACTTGGAACTCTGCAGTGGAATATATCCATGTTACTGATAATTGCATGTCAGCCATGTATTTTTGTGTTGGGTAAATTGGCTTAGAAGACCACTACAGGCTGTACTCCCTATGATATGATAGTTTATTTATATAGCGCCTTTATACAAAGTGCTTCAAAGTGCTTCAAGGCAAGGGAGGAAGCAAGGGAAAATACAATGACATTCTTACATGGCCATGAACAACAAGAATGTGAAATTAACTATCGTACTCGGCCGGGCAACATTTCAGATAGTGCAAGAGTTAAAACACAGATAGGAAGGGATGGGGTTGGAGAGAAATGGGAATAGACTGGCGACTACTGCACTAGGCCTGACGACATTTCTGGTAGAGCCGGAGATTGACAAGAGGTGAGGGAGAAGGGGAGGAGAAAGGAGGGAGAGGAACAAAACAAGCGACTATTCTACTAGGCCTGACGACATTTCAGATAGTGCTAGAGGGAGTCCGGGGGTTGAGGAAAACACGTAAGGGAGGGGGGAAATTCTAAATTCTGTAAACTATCATTTATAGTACTTCCTGTTGCATCATATGCAGGTCTATTTTGCTAAATTATGGTTTAAGCTGCTAGCTTGCATATGTTCCGTCCTCGGTCAGGTGTGATACATTCTTAGGCTCTTTTCAACTCCCTTCTGGGGATTCCATGTCAGTTCCCATAGGGAAGCCAGTGAATGGTCAGGGCAACACGTCAACAGAGTTCAGGCAGGAAAATGACTTCTGATTCCTGCTCCTATGATCATCCAACTGAAAGTGTTAACTACAAGTGAGAAAACAGAGCGCCATTTTACTTTCCACATCCATGTAATGTCTCTCATTAAAAAAAAAACAAGAACATATATTCGTATCAGACCCCTAACCACCAAAGTTATCTGAACACCAATTTAAAGTTTTCATCTGCCTCTATAGAAACTGTACTATGGCTAGGTTTTCTCATCAGAAGAAATTGAATTTCTCAACCACCTTCTTCTGTAATGATGTATAATGAATTAATGACAAATTCAAAGAGGTCCACAAAACTCTATCTAGGCCAAAATCTCACCTCACAATCACTGTGGGAGACACATCTGCATGGACATCTCTTGACAGGTATGAAGGACCTGTGAAATTATCGATCTGCAAAGTAGTGCAGATCCGCAATATTTGTCACATTATGCATTTACATTACCACCGTCTCTGAAGTGTTATGTAACGCACTGGCCGGTGGATACATGTTCCCAAACCATCCCAAACCATACACCAAAGTGTATTCCGGCCACGCCCAGTGACTCTTTCCAAGTTCTCTCACTAAGGCAACACTTTTTGCCAATCTCCTGAAGGGCTTACATGTTGACCCCCCCCTACCCCATCACACACAGGACAGTGCAGCAATTATTTTTTTAATGTATTTTTTAAAGAATGAACTTCTGCTCTGTGTATACATCAGTAGGTACTCTCTCTAGCCAATAAGATGGCTCAGCAGGTTAAATGCTCCTTGCTGTGATCTGTGTTTGATCTGCAGGTCGCATTTTCATATCTCGGCAAGGCCAACTCAGCCTTTCATCCTTATGAGGTTGATAAATGAGTACCAATTTTGATTGGGTAATAATGTTAATGTGTGTATATATGTCCCATGTAAAGTGCTTTAGATTAAAGCGCTATATAAAAAACAGATTGTTATTTCTACTATTTCTAGTTTAGGAGTTCCGCGTTCCAATCCAAAGCAGGCAAAGTAAAATACTACTTTCTTCTATATAGACATAGCAGAAGGCAGCCCTTCTGCTATGTCTATATTGGGAAGAAACAGCGCAGGAGGAGGAGGCTACTGTGAGAAGAAACCGAGCAGGAGGAGGCTACTGTGAGAAGAAAGCAAGCAGGAGGAGGCAACTGTGAGAAGAAAGCGAGCAGGAGGAGGCTACTGTGAGAAGAAACCGAACAGGAGGAGGCTACTGTGAGAAGAAACCGAGCAGGAGGAGGCTACTGTGAGAAGAAACCGAGCAGGAGGAGGCTACTCTGAGAAGAAACAGAGCAGGAGGAGGCAACTGTGAGAAGAAACAGAGCAGGAGGAGGCAACTGTGAGAAGAAAGTGAGCAGGAGGAGGCAACTGTGAGAAGAAAGCGAGCAGGAGGAGGCTACTGTGAGAAGAAACCGAAGAGGAGGAGGCTACTGTGAGAGGAAATGATGAGTTGTGGGCGGAGGCAGAAGGGCTTTCTTTCTAAAAAGAACACGAGAACATCCCACACCTGTGTATCAATTTTAGGATATCATTTTGATGGACAGACCTTTTCCAGTTGGTCTTAATATAATGTTGGCTATTTGCAGGCTCTGGTTTGTGAATATCTACCATGGGATTTTGTGCTGTTGTAGCAAGCTATGGTGTGATATGCAAGATGCTATTCTTTGTCAGCTGCAACGAACTTGCAGGCGAGCCAAAGGCAGCCGTGTGCGCCGCAGGCATTATCCTCAGAACGTGTGGCACCGGGCATACCATTAACTCGGCTAAATCTCAAACGTACCCTGGTGCTAAAACAAGAGGCGCAGTGATCAAGATTGTATTAGAGAAATCATTGAATGTGTATGTTCAGGCATTCCTCCTGGCAGCACAGCTATATCGTGCTGCTTCATTTTTACAGCAGTTGTAAATGCCAGATGTGTAATCATGAGCGGCGTTTTAGGCCCTGACTTTCTTCCAATTTGGCAACCAGGCTGCCCGTGATGGCTAAAAAAAACAGCTCCTGAATCAGCAGCTGCCGCCTGGCTTGGTAAGACAACCTTCAAACGTGCGTTTACTTAGCATACAGCAATGTCATCTTCACACTATGCAAATCTGCAAGGATGCATGCTGGGGCATCAGGCGTTGCGGGCCGGCCGCATTGGTTGGCTTTGCCTTCAGTTCCTTTTGCAAGCGATGTTAGGGCCAATTGAAAATGTTGTTCCATAAGTCTGCATGGCATCATAAAATGTCCGCTCCAAAACAATGTTTAACTCTAATACAATTAAGAATTTAATTTCTACCACGTTGTTTGAGCGTGTATGCATTTACTCATTTCTCAATGGAGGAGTTAAAAAGGCATAAACTATTATTTGAGCAAATACAGTAAATTGGATGGCTTTTGTTTCTGCATAAGCAGTTGGATTTGGTATGAATGGGTTAGAAATATACATTGCTGTACAGGCAACAAGGAGTTAGGGCAACATTATTAAGATAACTTGTCAATCAAAAGAGATCAATGGGAGCGCTACGTGTTCCCAAGCAGCACATGGAGGGTTTGATGACTTTTGTAATTGTGAACATGTGTGCGAATATTCCTTGAAAAGATGTACACAAAATGAATGATGAAGTTGAGAAATGTGCATGTAGCACATAAGAGCAGATAACTCCTTTGATGCATAGTAAATAAGAGACTTCTTTTGGAAGTGTAAAGTTTATATCAAGCTGGAATGAAATACATTAAGTTAGTAGCAGAGAATGGCAGCTTGGTTGTGACTGGGGATGAGTGGCTTGGGGTGTCGGGTTCGGAGGTAGGTGAGATGTCTGATGTCAGAAGCAGGGGTGGCTGGGGAATTTTTGAGCTGGAGGGGCTTAAATATATGCGCTAAGGATGCAGAAGTGACAGAGTGCAGTGTGGGAGGCCAAACCAAACAAGGGTGGTTTGGGGGTTCTGCCCCTTTCAAACGTTTAAACATTGAAAACAATGGGTTAAAAAGGTGCATTTCATAGTACATTCTGTCAAGAATTCAGTAAATAGCCCCACAGTTTTCAATCGGCTTTATATGGTAGCAGATGAACACAAAAAATAGATGCATGTTACCTACAGTGCAGATTACCATTTTCCATTGCATTTTCATGCTGGCTGTGCTCATACATCTTCATGCCGGCTGTACCAATATATGTCAGCATTACTACATAAGGACTCCCACTCAGTAAGAAATGCAATGCAGAAAGTGTATCCAGACTAGCTGTACCAAAATAGGCCAGTGTAACACATAGTCACACTTATGCTTGCTTTTACCCTTAATGCCCAGTGCAAAAAGTCCATTGTACTCAAAGCATATATCGCAGACAGAAGATGCCAGTGTAAGCCAGTATAGACATGTAATAACACTCATCATGTTTGCTTTTCTTCTGATGCCCAGTAAAATGTAACAAATGCCATGCCACAGTAATAAAGTACATGCACACTGACACCACCAATGTAGGCCATGTTAGCCATGTAATAACAATTATCAAGTGAGTTTTAACCCGTGAGGCCAAGTAAAAAAGGCCTTGCTACAGTAAGAAAGGATATGGAGACTAGCACCACAAGGGTGTAGGTCAGTCTAACCACATGATAATACTTATCATGTGTGCTTTATCCTGGATGCCAAATAACATTTTTCCTGACACATGTAAAAAGTAACTGCAGACTGGCACAGCTAATGTGGGCCAGTGTAGCCATGTAATAACACTTATCATGTTATTTATTTTATCTTTGATGCCAAGTAAAAAAAAATGCCATGGCACATTAGAAAAGTAAATGCTGACTGGCACTACTAATGTATCCATTATTATATTTGCTTTCCCCTTGATGCACAGTAAAGATGCAATGCCCTCAAATGTAGTGGCCCCCCTGAGAAGGGCTGCTAAATTAACTGGTGGGGGCTGGCACACGCATGCTCACATACAATGCTTTCACCCAGGCATTCACACATTATTCAAACAACTCCTTCCATGCACGCATACATAAACGCAAATGCACCAACATACACATTACATTAAAAAAACACTTATCATGCCTGCTTGCACCCTCAACATGTGCTGTGCCACCACCGGGTGGCCCTCCCTTTCTCTCTGCAACATGAACACATTGACTGACAGGTGAGGTCTCCTTCAC
Source organism: Ambystoma mexicanum (assembly GCF_040938575.1). Lineage (NCBI taxonomy): Eukaryota > Metazoa > Chordata > Amphibia > Caudata > Ambystomatidae > Ambystoma > Ambystoma mexicanum. The sequence continues at coordinate 780,183,484 of NC_090924.1, read as the reverse complement.
AGTGTGTCTACATGGTTAGTGCAATAATGAGAGGCAGCCGAGTCTGGCTTCCTACACCTAAAACGCCTCTCATTATCTTGTGCTACGTTCCACATAAGAACCAAAAGAAATGCATCTGCCTAAAGGGAATGTGCCTCATCTCAGAGTTAGGCAGCACAGTCCTGCAATGGACTGTGCTGTCTGCCGCTCAGGCAAGGGTGCAGAGCCCCCCCCCTGGCCATAGTGATGAGCCACTACAAGTTTGAAAGGGTGAAGTGGACTTGGTGGAGTTCCTGTAGAAGTGGGGTGGGATGTGTTTGCATTTGAAGCCATCTGCCATTTTTCAAACACATTGGGCCTCATTACACGTTAGGTGGTGGACCAAGGTGCACCTTGGTCCATGCCGGTAAAATACCAGCACCGCCTTGGTGGAAAGGGGAATTACCGCCCTATTCCAAGGTTGGCGGGGCGGTAAATCCCCCTTCCACCATTGCCCTTCCCCATTCCCATTTTTGCCCCATAGGGCATAATGGGAATGGGGAAGGTGCTAATTACGGTACCGCAAATTTGCGGTGCCGTAATTAGCACCAAGGTCCCTTAGCGGGTTGGTTTTTAATGCCTGCTAAAAGCAGGCGTTGAAGTACCAACCGGCTAAGGGACCTCGTAGTAAGGTCCCTTAGCGGGTCCCTACCGTCTAATGAGGCCCATTGTTTTCCTGATGTAAATAGGCTATTAGTGATTTCTGAAAAGTTGGTAGAAAGCGAGAGCACCCTATATAAAGCGATGGACACCTAATTTATCCCCTTCATGCTGTACAATAAGCAGTGCCATTGCCATGATGTTTCTGGATTACTCTTGGGTGCAGCGTGGTTCATCCCTGTTGTCTACGTGCATTTTTGTGGCATGGATACATTTTCTAGTATGACCAGAGAATTCATGGGAAGCCAACCGAGCTACTGGGCAGTGGGTCTGAAATAGCCCATGAACCGTAGACCTGATCTTAGCCTTGCAGCTTTGTAGGCTATACAGAATGACACTTAGGTCACTTCCCTACATAGGGATGCAAAGTTCTCAGATGCCAAAGCACAGTGATGTATGCATGACTACATTGCATTAGATCTCAGTCAGTTTTGCATCATTGCATACACTATGTATCCCTAAATACTCCTTTTACTTATACTGCAAAGCTGCTCTCTTGTTACCATAGAGGACAGGGATTATGTCATGAGCACACCAAAAGTGCACAGGATTGGCCTCTGCAGGAAAAGCCAGCCAGGCTTTGAAGGCAAATCAAACCAATACATTGGGCTCCGGACAATCCCATGATTGTAGGAGACAACAAAGACACAGGCTGTGCGTGCATTGTGAATGCAGTCAGATACCCCTCCCTCCCCACGTGCACAAGTGCAAATCTCAGCAAGGGTGTTGCTTGCATTTTTCAGTGCATCCCATGTTCACAAGCCAGAGCTGGATACAATGCCACATTTTGCAGGATGATGTAATTTATTTAAGATATCAGCCTCATTTGAAAGTGGTAAATCAGGGAGTAAAACCAAGGCGTAATCATTGTATGCGTTGATTTACCGATCTGCCTCATTTCCCTGTAGTGACAAGACGGGGAGGGGCATAGAGCAGAGATAAGATCTCTGCCATGCATTCCTCCTCCATCTTGTCAGTGCGTTTCAATACACGCCTGCATGATATTTTCTTGCAGGCGTGAAATGAATGGATTCCTATGGAATCCGCCTTGGTTTTACACCTGGTCACAACCTTGGCCGCTTCCACAGGAATCCATTAATAACGCCACCACCAACGCGTATTTGCAGGCAGCGTTCACTTTGCTGCGGGACAGAGGGGAAGATGAAAGAGTAAGAGTGGCTTTACTTCGCTTTTACTCTTTCCTTCGCCGCTCCACCTTGCAAATGTTAAAAATTGCATGCAGGGGACCCAACAGCACGTTGGTGGTCCCCTAAATGCAATCAAATTGTGCTTTAAAATGACCCCATTTGTCTGTCAGGAGTGTCTTCAAAATGTTAAAGTAGAATATCTCCTCCCGGGCGACATCAAGGCGGCTTCAGGGATTGCATTTTCTTGTATTGTAAATCCTGTATCACAGAATAACTACATTTGAGAAGGGGAACAGCCATGCAAAGGTCGACTTAAGGTCAGGGGATATAACATTTGGCTTCTGAATGAGGGGGAAATGTAGTGGAATGGGGAGTAAAGGTGTGGCCATGGGCCAGAGCCGGGGAGCCGGGGATTTCTGCACACAAGTACTATAATAGATGACATTTTCATTATTTCAAAAGATTATTAACAATCGGTGACTGATCTGAGCTGTTAGACAATCAAACTTGGGGGGTTTACAATCCCCTACAATTGTTTAAAAAAAAGATCAGATTTACTTGCCTTAAAAGTTATCCAAGAGGTGTTGTGACGAACAAAAAATGGCCTGGACTAGCTATTATGTATCCATCAATTCTGCTGCTGGCACCTGCATGCAGCACTACCCCCTCTGTTTGATGGGGGGATAGATCAGAGGCACGGCGCTCGGCTTGGGAACAAGACTACGCTGAGGGTACCCTGGCCTCTGCCTAAGAAACCAATATTCAATTTTAAATTTGTTTTACAGATTATAGTGATAGTACGTGAACCTGCTTTAATGCTGTGGTACGGTACATCCATTGTTTGCGCGTCGGGTAGCGTAATCTAGGCAGATTTTCAATGGCCTGTACTCTTTCTATTTTTATACTCAAAATATACAAGACCTGCATCATGAGCGGATCGTGGATATTACACACCTGCCAGCTCCTCTGCCTGTGCATCCCTAGGAGGCAACCTGAAACTGTTCCTTTGCTGCTTAAATAAAATAGCTGCTATCCACTCAGCTCTTTTCGCGAGCCTTGACCCGGCAGCCTCCTCGCCGCGCTCTTTGTCCTTTACGGTGCAGTTTCTATATCATCAAGCTATAGGTGATGAATCCCCGTGCCAGGGCCTGGGTGGGATGAAGAGGGGTAATTGCTTCTCTTGTTGTGGGAGACATTGATACATTGATTAGGACCCCACACCACCTGAAGCAATTACCGCCACATCATGAATCGAGCGCCTCCATTATGTCCTATGATGTCCACTGGTGATGTGCTTAACCTACCGTGTAATCTTATAGAACACCAGCCTCTGTCCATCCACTAAAGAGTTAAACATTCGCCCACAGTACGGCCTCCCCTAGAAGAAAAGGAGGAAACACGAAGGCTTGCAGGGCTAATGCTACGTGGCTAATTTATACTCCTATAAGAATTGCAAAGCAGCCTCCATCGGCAAAAAAAGTCCTATTTTATTTTTGCATTTACAAATCAAATGTATTATTTATTGAAGACAGCAACTACTTGCTTTTCCAAATGAACACAGAGCAGGAATAAGTAGCATACCAGAGCAGAAATGCACCTTTTCTTTGCTGAAGGCTTTATGGGGGAATGCATTATGATCTGATGTGTGCACTGCATTCTGTACTCTTAGCTTATTATGCCATTGGAAAGTACAGTATCAATCACAGCAAGCACCGGGTCCCTGGGAAATAAAGCTACACACACACACACACACAGACAGAATATATATATATATATATATATATATATATATATATATATATATGTGTGTAGATTGCCTCCATGGGCGTATATATATATATATATATATATGTATTTTATAGGGCGGCGGCACTAGCCACCCTATAGTTAATGTGAAACATATCATCCATAGGAAATGTGAACATTATATGGCTAATAACCTTTTGGCCACAAAATGGATCAGCACGATATCTGACATTCCTTATCTGGGGCCGGGACCCCCGGAACTGGTAAATCTCACGCACACCCATGTTCCAGTTCAAAAGACATAAAGGGTGGGAAAAGGGTGTGTTTTCCACTTTTCCATTCATTTTCCCATAGGGAAGATGTCCAGGTTCAACCCAAACAGCTGGACGGATTTGCACCAAATGTGTTGGTTTGGTGTAAATCTGTCCAGTAGTTGTTAAAAAAATGTGTCCCCCACTGACCCAACCTCAATCCTTTTTGTTACAGTCCACTACCACCACCTCAATCATCCTCATCACAGTCGCAATACCCCACCTGACTCCTCGTCATCACAGTACCCCAATACCACCAAAACACTCCTAGTCATCCCAGTACCCCACAACCACCACCTCACTTTTCCTTCTCACAGTACCACATTTCCACCATGTCACTCTTCCTTGTCACAGTCCTCCACTACCACCAACTCACTATGCCTCATCACAGTACCCCAGTACCAACAACTCACTCTTCATCATCACAGTCCACCCCTGCCAAGAACTCACTCTTCCTCATTACAGTTCCACACTACCACCAGATAATTTCCCTCATTTCAGTACCCCACTACCACCAACTCACTATTCCTTATCACTTTACCCCAGTACCAACAACTCACTCTTCCTCATCACAGTATCCCACTACAACCAGATCAATGTCCTCATCACAGTACCCCACTACCACCAACTCACTATCCCTCATCACAGTACAACACTAACACTAGCGCACTCTTACTCATCACAGTACCCTTTTTACCACCACCTCAATCATCCTCACCACAGTCACAATACCTCCACCTCAATCCTCTGCATCACGGTACCCCAATATCACCACCACCCCACTTTTCTTCATCTCAGTACACACTTTCACCATGTCACTCTTCCTCATCTCAGTACACACTTTCACCATGTCACTCTTCCTCATCACAGTACCCTACTACCACCAACTGACTCTTCCTCATTATAGTCCCCCACTATGACCCTCTCACTATTCCTCATCACATTCTCAAACTACCACCATCTCACTGTTCCTCATCAGAGTAAGCCACTACTATGAACACACTCTTCCTCATCACAGTACCCCAATACCACCAACACACTCTTACTTATCACAGTACCACAGTACCACCCCTCACTGTCACTCATCACAGTACCCCACTACCACCACCTCAATCCTCCTCATCAGTCACACTACCCCTCCTCACTCTTTTTTGTCACTATCCACCACTACCACCAACACACTCTTCATCATCACATTCTCACACTGCCACCATCTCACTCGTAATCATCACAGTGCTGCACTACCACCACGTCACTCTATATCTGGTCACAGTACCCCACTACCACCAACTCCTCTTCACAGCCATCCACTGCCATTACCTCACTCTTCCTCATCAGAGTGCCCCACTACCACATCTCACTCTTCCTCATCACAGTATCCTATTACCATCAACTCACTCTTCCTCATCTCTCTACCCACTCCCACAAAATCACTCTTCCTCATCACATTACCCCCAATACCACCAACACACTCTTTCTCATCATATTACCATAGTACCACCACCCCACGCTTGCTCATCACAGTACCGACTAACACAACCTCAATCTTCCTCATCAGTCACACTACCCCATCTCACTCCTGCTCATCACCATCGCCACTCCCACCACCTCACTCTTCCTTGCCACTGTACTCCATACCACAAGCACACGCTTACTCATTCCAATACCCTACTACCACCACCTCATCACTCTTCCTCATCACAGACCACCACTACCACCACCTCAACTATCCTCATCACAGTCCTCCACTATACCCACCTAACTCTTCCTCGAAACAGTACACTATTACTAATCCCTTCTTATATAGTGGGCACACAAAAAGATGAAATACCTGATAAACCTGAGGTCCATAGCTGAAGAACAGATATTGCTAAGAAAAATGATATGATATCAGTTAGGTTATCAGAAAAAGGACAGAATTACAGGTGGTGGGAGGTATAGCATAACAAAACCCTTGAAATTCAGTGATAAAAAAAGTAGTTCAAGGACACTTAATGTGAATAGGTTCAGTACAAAACAAAACCCTTGAATTTCCTTGAACATCTTTAATTGAAGGGACGTTAAGGTGCCAATTTAATGCAAAAAACCTCTGAAATTGGCCAGGTTTTGGAAGCTGTGCCACCTTAACTATGTGGCCTCCGTTGTGCAGCCTGTAAGTACACTGATGACCTCACAAATTACACTGCAAATGACATCACTTAAGGCATCATCAATGATATTGCTGGTACAGCAGATCATGCATGCAAGTAAGAGATGCAGTGTTTACTACACGTGTTTCTGCACATGTGGGTGGATTCAAGTGAAAATCTTAATTGGAGTTTGCACTAAAATACTGCCATTTTACAACCATGGTATTCTTACACGCCAGAGTTACTCTGTACTGAATGAGTGTTTAACATGGAGAGATACTCTAGTACCTTTCTCGCTCTGTTCTAAAAGCATTCCCCTATGCAAAGAAGACGTTTGGGTAGTAAAATCATGACTTTGAACTAGACCACCAAAGCATACAACATACATTTTCTGGAATCATCATATCTTCATATATCAGACTATTTACTGTTAGTATAACAAATCAAAAGTAGGCATTGACCATGTCAAATGGCAAAGGTTAGGGCAGGTGGGCTTCAGGGGTCAACAATGGTAAACACTTTCATGTTGCGGGGACGCATGGTTATCAGGAGTAGAAAAGCTTATGTAATGGCTGGATGAAAGTTGCAATTGTTTTAGTGTCAGGGTTTGAAGCCGGCACTCCGCTACATGTTTTGGACAATGACTCCCATGATCCCTCTCCATTGCATATGCTAGATAGGGCTAGTGGAAATTGTAATGTAAACACCTGGAGATCGAAAGCTTAGCAGACTCTTGCTGTATTTAATCTGGAATTATAAATGACATTGTGCAAGAGCAACTTTCTGTAGTTCCCCAACCATTATTTACAATACTTGACAAATGTTTTCGGACAGGGTATATTGCACCTGTACTATATCTTCATATACATTCCAAAACCTTTCCCAATGACTGGTACTTACCAGTAAGGTCACAAAGGAGGTCATAGGTGGTGTCCTGCCTGATTTCTTATCACTGAGGGCATCGGACACGCCCTATTTGATGCCATATGGCATGTCCTAAATGATGTCATTTGTGATGTCTTCAGTGTGCTTAGGGGCTGTGCAATGGGGGCCTCATAGTTACGGTCATGTAGCTTCCAAAACCTGCTGAATTTCAGGGGTTCTGTCACATTACATTGGCACCTTAATTTTGTTCATTGAATATATACAGCATATATCTATTGGTTGCAGCATCAACAACAAAATCATCAGTTATGTTTCTAAAGCAACCATAACTGCTCCACCACCATTAAAAAAACAACCATTATATGTAGTTTAAAATTGCCATTCTCAAAGCTTGCAGACTTTACTTTTCTTACCTCTTGACTAAATTTAATGTATCTTTGTACTTTGTTAAAATTCCCAACAATTGTATAATGCACCTTTTTATCTGTACTAACCTTCACTCTTTAAAAAAGGATATTTTCATGGTAATTTTCTCATGTTTTAAATGTGTGTGTGTGTGTGTAAGTATGTGTGGTTGTGTGTGTGTGTTTCTGTGTTTGTGTCTCTGTGTGTGCATGAATATTAAGAGTGCATATCTCTTGGTAGCGTACATTTGGAGCATATTGAATGTCCATATTTTTTTTAATTGTCTACAGATATGGAGCTTATTTGTGTGCACTGTTACCTTCTTTGTATATTGTATGTGTGTATAGCGCTCACTTATATTCCAAGTGTTATCAATGTGAGTTAGTATATTGTGAGCGTATGGTTTGCAGATGTCCTGCGAGTTTTCCAAGCTTGTTTGTGTCTATACATTGTCTCCATGCTTATGTGCAACCCAAACACATTCTATGAGCATAGGGCTTACTGGCTGTACATGCGCATATCGCAAGTGTATTGTTAATGCTTACTTGCATTCTGAATGTATTGTATATTGGTATTGTGGTTACTTGTTCTTCGAAGTGTATTGTATGTGTACTTAATTGTATACCTTTGCTCCTTCATATGCCAACCTCACCATGTGGTGGTGGGAGAATTTCATTGTATGGTCTGGTAAAAATGCTCTTTGAGTGAGTAGAGCTATGGCTGTGCTATATCAATGGTTTGTATAGGATTTAGAGTGGCAATGAAACATATTGGTTGAATTTTGATCTTATTCTGAACAATAATAACCTCAATCTCAGATTTACACAGTAAAAAACAGATTGTTTTTTTGGATGTCCTTGTACGATTAGAGAATGATGGGTTGGTCCCCGATATGTAAAGAAAGCCAGTCAGTTGCACGCAAAGTATCCGGTGTGGAGAGTTTCTCAGACTCCAGCGGAATTGCTCAGAAGCTCGACTTTGACAAAGAATGTTCTAATGTTGCTAAAAGCTTATATAGTCGTGGATATTTGAAGAAGGTTATCGAAAAAGCATCTTTCAAAGCGAGATCACTTAATCATGACCAGCTGTTGACCACCTATTTGCACAGCAACTCTAGCCAGAGTGATGAAACAAGAGATATTCTCAACTTTTATGCAAATCACAACAAATACGTAAATTATCACAAAAGCATTGGCATGTGTTGAAAGCTGATAAGAGCTTGTCATTGATACTGCCCAGGCATGCATGTGTTACATGCTTTAAAGCACCCCCCCTGAAAGATAAACTTGTCTCTAGTTTTCTACCATCCAAAAAAAATCAGAAAGCATGCAGTGTACTTGGCTGACTAAATTGGGACTAAGGTACTTTAAATGCACAAAATGCAAGGCTTGTATATATGCGACTGCTTGTGGCACTTATAGTCATCCAGTTTTAGGATCAACATTACCCTCAAACATAAGATCACCTGTGAGACTGAATTTCTGATCCACATACTATCTTGCCATGCAAAAAATTGTTGCAAACTTAAACTTTGCATACTTCAACATATCCCAGCCATAAAGAATGCTGACTATACGTACCTTCTGGCCAAGCTCGTTCATGAACACCATGATGGGAAACTGAAAGGTTTAAACTTCTTTGGCATCATTAATGTCCCCTACCATCTCGTGCGAGTGAGTGGGAACTCAAGTTAAGCCAGCTAGGGACCAAAATGGTTTTACATGTTGAAACCAAGCTCCAAATGGACACAATATTGATGAAGAACTGTATACCTTTTTGGTCATGTGAATAGATATAAGGACTTTGCGCATATATTATTCAAATTAGTACATTTACTCTTTTGTAGCAATTCATTTAGCTTTGCTGTACTATTGTCTCCCTTTCCTGTTCCATGTTTGTATTGTATATGCTTCTCTCCTTTACACTGTCTTGCATGTCTGCTTGATGGCATAGTTTGGGTTTTTTAGCGCACTGGCACTTTTCTCTTTTAAGCTGCTTACCCCCAAGACAGGCGCAGATCACAGATACAGAGGACCACTGGTTCTATTGAGCTACATTATGGCTGTCCATTGCATTAAACTTTGTGGGGCCTGATTCACAGAAGTGTTTTATGATTGGTGCAATACCATTGAAAAAGGCTCTGTGAATCAGCCTCTTCATCTGTTCTGCTAGATTTGATCCTAGTTCCTTGTACATGTTCTTGTTGGGATAGCTCGATTTGCTATGGATTAAGCACATATTGTTTTGTGGCAGGATATTCCTGTTTAGCAGTAAATTCAAAGCACCGTGCACTTGACTGCCTTTGAGCAACTCTTTGACGGGACTGCTCTATCATTTATGACATTCAGGAATGAGATTTAATACTCAATCAATTATTAGATAGATCCTTGTGAGTAATTTGGGGGTGTTTTGAAAAAGTCTCCATTATGCACTGTGCACTTTATTCTCCTATTGATTTGCCTCGTATGAAGTATGTGTTCACTCTCCATCCCTTTCAAATTAATTGCATTATTCTAGCATTTCTGTACTTTATCTTCTATACCCCTGTCTTGTGGGTTGGCAATTGCACAATACACTTTCTAAAGGAGTTACATTACCGAAATAGTTTTTTCGATTATTCTTGGATATTCATCACGAATGTCAAACGCCAGATCAAACTATTCATTGTTGAGGACTACATGGCAAGACAAGCCAACATTTGCGCACTTTGCCATTGGATTTCCATATTCCACTAGTGTACTGCACTTTTAACATGTGCTACTTTATTAGTAGCAGTTTTTATGAACACACTTTTGTGTCATGACATTTTTATAGGTTCATATATTTATGGGAACTTGCACTGTACACATTGTGTACTGTCTCTAATTCACATTAGTGATTTTGCTTGCTTATACCTTTTTGCAAAACTGTAATTTCAAATTGTCTACTGGTTTGCATCTGTATATTTTGGCATTCAAAGATGGCCACCGTTAACACACTGTATTTGGGATCCTTGTTGCTAGATTAACAGCATGGACATTGAAAAGGGGCTGCTATCTGTTTGTAACTATTGCCAGGGAAGCACCACTTAATATGTGATCAAGCACCTGGTTGGTGCAAAATGTGTCATCCAGCCGTCTCCTTTGTCGCATGCCGGATTAAAATAAAGAAAATGTGGTGGCATTACCCTATGACATCCTGGCTCCATTTATGAGGAACCCATGAGTGCGGCCTTTGACAGATTTGTGTCATTTGTTTTTCCTCAAGAAACTATATGTGTATATATATATTTATATATATATATATATATATATATATATATATATATATATATATATATATATATATATATATATGTATATATATATATATATATATATATATATATATATGTGTATGAATATGTATTCCATACAGGGAAGTAGATAATTCAGAATATGATTCCCTTAACTAACCGTTTATCGGTGCATTAATGGCGATCAAACATATCATGCAATTCATACATCAATGAAGGTCATTAGCATTGCGTGACTGTCTTCTCTAATTCATGGTCACATCTCCAGATCCACCGTAAACTGTTCCCAGGGCTTAGGACGCACTGTCCTCCACAAGCGCAGAGCTGGGGAAGGTTATTAACGTTGAACGGAGGCCATTCCTCAGGAGAGCTGCAGATAAAATGACCACAGAAAGAAATAGCACAACTTCGCAAATTAGCATAATTAGTAATTATCTCTTAATAGCCCTACTTGGCATCGGAGACTTGGCACTGGAAATTCTGCTTAAAGTTCAGTGAGGAAAAACACATTTCACGCTGAGATGTTTCAATAAAACAGCTCAGCTGCTAAGGTGATCATCTGATTTACGTAGAGCATAGGAGAGGAACCTATTGGATGCATACATGCAATCTCTCTGGCAAAACATATTCTATCTGAGAGCTTCATGTTCATTCATGTCTAACTGAAAGTGACCTCATGATCGTTTCCTAGTGCTCCGGGCTAGGGTTACAAAATACAGCAACCATGATATGCTCCAGCAATGCCTTAACAGTGCTGGAGGGCAGACTGCACCCCCCATTGTAATCCTAAAATATCCTCTGCTCTCCAGGCATTCCAGAGATGCACCAGTAAAACACTTTAGTACGGGTGGAACCCAGCCTCCTGAAGTTCACTAAGAAATGCTTTCTGTGGAAACAGCAGGACATGAGCAAATATGACCCCCGTTTGCTCTATCAGCTACTTTGGCTACCTTTGGCTATCAGCTGAATTGTAATCACATGGGTCTGCTTTCCTCCTAAGGACCTGGCTCAGTCTTTTTCGCTAGCAGTATTTCCAATTTCCCCCTATTGTTATTATTTATTTTTAAAATGTGTAATGGGAATTACCACACCCGAGAGGCAACTGGGCTCTCTGCAAAAATATGATTAACAAAGCAAAGGTTTCCAATTAGGCCTTCTGGATTTAGGTTTAAACCAATAAAACCCAGTAAAGTCCCACTGAGAACAGAATTTTGCTTTTTAATAGAAACCAGAAAACCCCAAATCCCATTCCTAATAGATGTATTTTTGTTGTTGTTTGCATTTGCTCCATTTGCTTCTAGGAGAGCAGTGGTGATACAAAGAACCTGCAGGAGGCATGCCCTGATTGAGGTTGTGTACCAAACTGAACTTTAAAAAAAATCTTTGTCATGCTCTTGTTTCATCGGATCTGTAGGATAGCCTTTTCTGATGGTTTTCCTGTGTCTGTTATTGTTCCAGGGCCTAACCTTCCTGTGTAGCAGAAATTGCACTGCACATTTTCCAGCCACTCCCTCAGGCGTTGCCCTTACACTCCCTGTGAACCTCATTCCTCTAGTGCACACCACAAGTTTTGCACAGCATTTTTAACCTCCACATAGACCACAATGGCCTTTCCAGAGGTTAAAATAATGTATTGCTTTCTGCCAGTTGGTGTTTTTGTATGCAGTTTCACTGAAAACACAAAACATAAATGTTTGACTAACTGTTCCTTAAATTTGCATTGAAACAGATCTGTGTGCTTTGTAAATTAAATGGAGAGAGTGCAAGGCAATTGCGAGCTAATTAGGATTGTGGAGCTCGTACCAAATGTGACGGCGTACCTGCAATAAGAGCAACCTTTTCTTTTTCCTTTGCTGCAAATGTTTCTGTTTCAAATAACTTTATTTACCTTTTTACTTAGCTGCTTCAACATGTCATATATGCAACTGTAAAAGTACTTTTTTATTTGGAGCGTCAAATGGGGAAAAACGATAAACACAGATGCCACTTTTTTTGTAAGGCAATGGAAAAACTATAGAATTAAGAAATAAACACTGAACACAGGAAGCCCTATTCACAATATTTGAAAAGAATACCAAAAACGTAACAATAAAAGAGAAAAAAAATAAACATATAAAAAATCTACAATATGTTCACATTTTAACAAAGTAAACTATAATACAGACCGATTTAAAAACAACAGATTAGGGCAATCCAGACTAGCGTCTATTGGGAGGATAGCTCAGGGGCAACGTGCTCGCCTTGGAAGCAAGACGACACGGAGCAACACAGGTTTGTTCCCCGGGTCCGCACTTAGACAGCTCTGGGTATTAAGCATGTTATAAATAACCTATCATATCAACAAATATGTGTTTAAGCCCTTCAGGAACTGAAGAAGCATGGTCATTATTCGGATCACTGGAGGAAATGCTCTGCCTTCTAGAGACTCTAGCTGAAAATGCCCGTGCTGAAGGGCAGTAATGTGTAAAGTGAGGGTTTTCTGGATGGGGAACCTACGTGCTCATGCAGAGCCTGGAACCTTCCATGTTGTGCTACGCATCGGCTGGATCGGATTCCTGTTCTAAAATCACTACTTTGTATGTCATGCAGCAGATGCTGAAAAGTGATCTAGCCTCTAGAATGCAAAGGGATCCAGTGAAGAGCAGTTAGGGTGGGAGTTATCTGCTTAAACATTCAGATACCTGAAATTAAACAGGCAGCCAACTGTAGAGCCGAGTACAGAGAGGTCATGGTGGTCAGGGCTCAAGTCGAGGGTACACGCGGGTGGACAGAGTCCAGCCACTTTTTTCACAGGGTGGACTCAGTCCCCCCCAGCTAAAATGAGAAACATTGAGTATCCTCTTTGAATTTATTTAATAAAGCCGACCTAATCGATCAAATCACAGTCATCATGTTTGCAGGCCAGACACTTCACCATTGCACTATATATATAACCTGATGAAAAATAACAAACAGCTAAAGGTGAACTGTCTCATTTCGGTAATGCAAGTTCCAGGGAAAAAAACATTTGTATTGGTTCTTGAAGATTAAAACATGCACACCTTTTAATGTTTTCAAAAACACTATTAGAAGAAAATATCCTCTCTTGGTTGTGCGTGTGTGTTGGTTTTAAGGAAGGCAAATGTCATTTGTCCTGTACTATTTGGGTGGTTATGCAAAGCCAATTTAATTAAATGTGCATATTTCACCTTGATGTGTCAATTTCTGCTGACATCACATCCCATTGTGTTTGTTGCTGAGTCCCTTCACTTTAATGTTTAGGACTTGACCCCTGATGGTGGTAGACAGAAGACCACGGAAGACAGTATCACTGGCGTCCAGCCAAAAGAGAACTAGGGTCTGGACAGCGTGTGAAAGTCTGAGGGATGAATAGATCATTTTATCTTTGGTTATAAAGACAATCACAAAAGAGGGACTAGAAACATGTTATTTACGGTTTAGCGTAACATCAGTGGAATCTGCATATTCAGTAGATTGTCTGAGAGACAAGAGTGGAGTAAAGGTGAATGGGTGAAAGAAGTAGAAGACACCAGAAGATACCAGTAGAAATTCAATTTTAGGGGTGTTCACTTTGATGGGCAGAGAGCATCTAGCCCTCAATAGCACTGAGGCAGTCCCTCAGTGGATAATAACAGCCCTCGATGACACTCTGAGAAAGACTTGGGTGTCATCGGCCCACTGGTGGAAAGAGAGGCCCATCCCTGACACTGAGTTCTAAAGGAATGAGGCACCTGAGACAGGAAAGACCCACCCACAAGGGATCGGACAGGTTCCATCTTTGCCATTCTTTCGGAAACAAGTTAAGAACGGGCTCTGTCGAATAGCTTTCGTGTGGGGCCTCCCATGCCTAGAGACTGCCCTCTCGCAGTAAAGACTGTCATAGGCATCTCAAGACGTGCATGCTCATCCTCACTAACATGCCTCTGTAACAACAAGTGTGTACATCAGAATTGTCGTGTGCTATGTGTAAGAACTTACATGAATATGAGGGTTCAGCATGCTAGCAGTGCTTGGCCGGCTGGGTTACTCTGTAGCCTTATATGTCTACAAGCAATTGGGGGTTATAGCACAGGAAAACTGGCAAAATGAGAAAATAACGAATTGAAACCAGTGCATTGAAAACGAAGAAAAGTTTCAATTGTTTGGATACTGCAAAAATAATGGAAGCAGTGAAAGCAAATAGAAGCATGTGCGGCTGTGTGTTGATTCCTTTGTGGAGACCACCCTGCATGTGCTATGCGTTTCCCGCCTCCTGACTGTTATAGACTTCCTGTTCACTTATGTTTGATCTGGTTAACTTAGTGTATGTCTGTTCTGATGACTGTTGATATTGTGCCATAACTGAACTAGATTGTGCAGGTGGGTCAGTAGTTTTGCATTGTGATGATTTCTCGTGTATTCCTCGTCCGTCGTCTAACGGTCTGCGCCCATAGATACAGCCATGCTTTTGAAGGCCAATGGGAAGCACATTGCTATAATGACTGTTGTGGCCCATTTAATTTGCAAATGAATTACAATTGAAGATCCCTCAATTTGAGTGATAGGAATAGGGTTCAATGAAGTGTTGAGCTCTTGTTGATTTAGCTCCAGAGACTTGTTGGTTTTCATTCCCCTTCCTGGTTGGTGGGAGAGAAGGGGGGGCCATGTTGTGCACAAGGCTAGGAATACTGAACTAGGATGCAGAGGAGTCCATGTTAGGTTAGGCGAAGTGTCCAAGAAACCAATATGGAACAAGAAGCCAAATGGATCGCAAATGATCATGATCATCAGGAATCATGCTCTGAGTACCTACATTCTTAAAGTGTCTGATTTCCTATGGCTCCACCCCCTGCCACTCCCCACTTGTCAGTGGTTGAATTGTACGAAAAGAATTAGTGGGATTATGTTGCCTGCTGGCCTTCCCCTGCTCCCCACAAATTCCAATACCATGCACCCTTCGATGCACAATCAAAACGCTGATACAAACACACCTGCCGTTTAAGGGGACGTTCCGGGTAGTGCACTTAAGTGCAAGTTTCACCTTCTTCTACACTTTTATTTTAAAACAAAACCATTCTGGAATCAGTTCCTTTTCAAAATAAAAGTATAGGAACAGTAAATCTTTAAAGTAGAGGAGCACCGCTCCCAGCCGCTCCTGCCCACTTCCACCACTGCCGCTGGTAATGACATGGATGTTTTATGCTTTGGCCAAGGTGTTTTCACACCTAATAATTGTACATAAGCAGTGATTTAAGGGGCGTGGGTGAAAGTAACCACTTAGTAGCCAATGACATCATAATATTTTACTTTTATATAAAGCCTTGTGTTCTTCAGAGCAAATAAAATAGAACAAAGTTAAACATGCCCCACACCTCCAGAGGGCCTTCCCGGAACCCAGTAGGGCAGTGGGGCATTTTAGGGACCTTTGGGGCATGGATTAGCCAATCATCTCTAGCTGGGCCCTCATCTTTTACCCTGAGTGACTTTGAAGTCCTGCCGACAAACTATCAGGAATGATTGATAGGTTTGTGGGACTCGAAACACCTTAAATGTGTGTGGTCCCAGTTTCATTTAATGAGTTTGTCCACCCTTACAAGTGACACCATACTCAACAATAGCACTTTGCAAGTTTCTTAACCTTAAAAATATCTTACGCAAGTTATCTCCCAGAGATAAACCTGCTTCTAGTGCTGCATAACTATGACGCCAAATAAAGGGGCTCTTTAGGTGTAGCTTGTGGTATGCATGTGACTGCAAATCAAGCAAGACCTTACCTAGCCTCTATAGAATACATGTATTATCTGTACATCCACACATGTGGTATGTATGATGATGATGTGTCAGTGTCTGAACAACATGTAGGATCCAACATGTTGCTGCTTAACACAAGAACAAAAGAACACAAGAACATGTTTGGGTAATAACACCAAATGTCCTACCATATGAATGCCTTCAGGGGTCATTGGTAGTTTTAAGATTGTGTGGCATATTTATGTTTGTATTTTCGCTTTAAGTAGCACGAACCGAGCTCAGGAGCAAGGAAGCGCTGTACGTGTGTTAGCGGGAGCAGAGCGCTTAGAGGGGGTAGAATCATGAGATGCAGTGGCACACCGGAAGCTCTGCTCGGGAGTAGAGGGAGCAAATGGGCAGGCTATTCTCCAATCAAATAATTCTCCAAACAACCAATAGGTCTGAACATAGAGGAAGAGATGTGTTTGTTCCCAGGAGTCTAGACTATGCACCAATGTAACAACAGTGTTTATGATGTAGAAGAATACTCTGGTGTCATTGAGGATGACTTTATTTTTAGGTCGTGTCCTGCTTATGTATGTGACAGTGTGCCTTTTA
This sequence comes from Ambystoma mexicanum, assembly GCF_040938575.1. Lineage (NCBI taxonomy): Eukaryota > Metazoa > Chordata > Amphibia > Caudata > Ambystomatidae > Ambystoma > Ambystoma mexicanum. The sequence continues at coordinate 780,166,581 of NC_090924.1, read as the reverse complement.
GAGGTAAAACAATGTTTCATTTGTATTGGGATTTGGACAGTGTACACTTTGAGAAATCTATTCATTGTTTGTCAGCAGGTGTTTCGATATGCACTTTATTAGCACCTGGGAACAGGTGTCCTAAAACCATTTATTTTACTATGTTAAAATCGATAGTATTTCCTTTAATGGAGTTTTGTTGCCAATCAACTTTGTGCCTGATTATGAACGCATTTTCCAAAGGGTGCATCCCATTGAAATGCACATCGTGAATCGGGCCCTTTGTGTCATAACGTCTCATGATATGGAGTTAATGTCTTTATGCACTTTTAACAATATGCTCTTAATCTTGCGCACCCTGAACATGCACTTTTAGCAGTAAAGCTATAGAAAGCTAGTACACATGCACAACATTGTGCTGGAATTTGTCAGTCATATCATTATGAACTTTAATATGCATTCGACTTATCGAGGATGTCTTAAAAAAAAGCACATTTGTAGCATTTAATCATGGTCTTTTAGTGTCTGTTGTGTATAATGTGTGGTAGAGTATCAAAATGCATGTACCACGTGCACTCACTTTCTTCTCTTAGAGTACCTGTATTGAGAACATGCATCAGTTGCATTGCAGAGGTCAGAGCGAGTGTCACCGTCACAACCTGACTAAGGTTCACCTGTAAGGCCAAAAGTAAAAAGGTTATGTTTTGTTAGCAAATCTTGTACTGCAAAATGTGGGGAGAGTCTCCTGCACCTTCCCTCACCCACTCCCTCCTCCCCCACCCTAAACTCCCTTTCTACATGTCTTTTGCAAATCCCCCCATCTACCTATTTGTGAGAAAAAAATGTGGTGAAAAATGTGGTACAAAATTATTTTACATTGCGACAAATTGATGTTTTATTATACTCAGCCCTCTCACCTCGAACAAACCAACAACCAACCAATACAATCAAAAAGATAAAACAGGCACAGTCAAGTTATATCACTCCTTCGCTTTTTGTGGTAACGTGGGAAGAGGGAAGGCTATTCCCTTTAGAGGGGATTGAAGGTTTTCAGTAACAACCCAAACAGAGAAGTATTACAGTACAAAAAAGGAATGTCCAATCAAGGTTCTATTCAAATATATATGCTTTAATTAAACACACAATGTACAATAATACCTAACTAGAAAAACACTACACAAAACTCACTCCTGAGGAAAGAACACAGAATAAGCAAAGATATTAGATGCAGAACTCTGGGTAATGAATCAGGGGTGAAACGCAAGCAAAAGCAACAATGTTCTTAAAAAAAACTATGTACGTGTCAGCAAAAAGAGTTCAAAGTGACCTAAGCAGTCTCCAGGGCCCAAAAATTGACCAGGGGGGTAGTTAGTAGTCAATAGTACCTTCTTTGTAGCTCTTGTTGGTTCAGCAGCGCCAAACCAGACTTCTGGCCATTGTGTGAAAATAAGGAGAGAGCAAAAGGCAGCAAATGTTGAAATGTGATGAACAGTTATTGAAACATGCTCCAAGCAGTTCAACATCAAAAAACACTATGATCCAGGCTCTTGGCTTTCAGGGTGCTGTAAGTCCCAATCCAGGGGCTCAGGGACAAGATTAATCCTTTTCTCATGTTTTCAAACATGGGGAGGTGGGCACACAAATGCTGGGGTCCTTAAACACGATGAGGTCCTGGGTCCGCCCTGGCTGGTAGTGAGGCAGCCTTGCTCCAGCAGCAGGTCACTTATCAGGTTTCTGTGAGTGCCACTCCAGGGACTCAGGGACAAGATGGGCCCTTGTTCTCAGGCTCCCAAACCCGGGCGAGGCTGGCACACAACTGCAGGGGTCTTCCAACATGGTGAGGCACTGGGTACTGCTCTGACTAGCAGAAAGGCAGGTCCCGCTGCAGCAGCAGATCACCCCCAATGGCCCCTGGGGGTGGTTAAGGGATATAGCTCTCCTCTGCCTTAGAACACCTGTCTTCACCTCACAACTGGAGGAATCTGGAGAGGACTGCTCTTCTAGCAAGGGTCAACAAAATCTTCTCAAGTGATGATCCAAAGATGCTTCAAGATGACTCGTAGAAGTAGTGGGGTGCCCATTATTTTAAAGGTGAAAACCCACAGCAATTGCACTAAAAGTAGGCCGATTTAGGGGTCCAATCCCGCTTCTTGAAATGAGTGGACCTAGCCCATCTGACATCACACCCAAATTGCTTTGTGCTACAAGAAGTGAAGGAGTCAGGAAAAAGAAAGAGAGGATGAGAGAAACAAAATGTCAGAATTCTCTCCAAACTGTACAGATCTCTACCTGGCTATACTAACCCTGACCTTTCTCTTCTCAATAGAAAGAGAGGCATTTAGGAATATAGCCCTCTGGTGTGAGCACCTGGCTTTTCATGAATGGTTGACCCATGTAATTCCTGTTCCCAGGCCAGCATCCTGAGGAGTGGCTGTTCCGGGGAGAAGGGTTTACCTGCCCTTGCAAATGAACAAAGAGAGGCAATCCCACCAGGTGACATTCCTGTCAGTAGGGCAGGGTCTATCCTGCTTGGGGGTTATACACATAACCCTTCCATAGGAGAACTCAGTCCACAGGGCTGACACATGTGAATATCAATTTAATGTGGCTGGGATAACCTGAGAGATGCCGGGCACCATACCCTAACTCAGGTATGGCTTAGATTTGCAGTTTAGCATGCCACCAGAACAGGATCTTCAGAATAATGCAGTTTTTGGAATGCATATTTTAAATGCAGCCCCTGTGCAGCCCCTGTGCTGCAGAGACTTGGCTGTCAGTGCAGCTGTCAAATGGGCAGCTGTGACCTCTGAAACTGCTCTGTGCCACGGTAGAGCAGGCGCTGCGAATCAGGATCCTGAGGCAGCAGGTCACAGATAACACCATGCTTGTGGCATGGAGCCTATGAAAGGGGAGGGAAGCTGAACAGCAGACTTACCTGCACCATTTTACACCCTTGCCATCACAGCCATATTTACTTTTCACCAAAGTGGTGGATATCAAATTAAACAGTGAGTCTCTCTCTCTCTCTCTCTCTCTCTCTCTCTCTCTCTCTCTCTCTCTCTCTCTCCCCCCGCCCCCCCCCCTCACCCTCCCTCCCTCTCTCTCTCTCTCTCTCTTTATTTTTTGAGAATCTTCTCTCTTAGGTGTGTCAGGAAGAGTGTATATGGTGTGCGTGTTATCACTCTACTAACAGGCTCATGGGCGCCACTCAGAGCAAAACCGACACCCCTTATCCATTGTTGCGTCGCTGTCTGTAGGCCTTATTCCACAAGAATTTCCCGAATTCCACAATCTGCACAACCTGCTGGAGCTGATAGGACCGGATCCTATTTGTGTTTGACACAATGGGAGCGCACAGGCACACACTGGAATAATAATCTTTATTTTCTCTGTTACCTTTTGCTCAGCAGGGGGTTGCATCGGCGCAAACACTTAATGAATGTAGCCCGTCATGTTTCCTGGTGTAATGATTTTATCTTTTGTGGCTTAAGCCCTATTTCTCCAGCTAAATGGGTCAAAATGACTGGCACAACTAAGCGGTATTTCTGCAAAATGAATTCTCGGTATTACCAATAATTAGTGATCTGATGTATTATGCAGAGTGCGCTTTGAAACGCTGCACACATATATATTTCTATAAATACCAACTGCTCTCCTGCAGAATAGAAACATGTGAGTTTGGGGATAGTGAGGCCGTGAGAGGGAGAGTCTAACATTAACGCATTCTTGAGCATGCAACCCATTCCTGCTTGAGAGAACCTTTCCCTACAAGCACTGCAACATAAGGCCCGCCCAGACCTAGTGCTGCATGCCCTATTTCAGTCTATGACGGTGTTTCTTCACTCTCAGTTCCTAGTAGAGAATGTGTTGGTGTTTGAGAGCTAAGGCACTCACACTGGCTGTGGTCATTACAGAGCAACGGTTTGACGTGTCAGTCTGGCATGATATGCCAGAGCCTTCTCCTGGCCATTGGTGGCGGCCGACAGTCACCCAGATAGATGCAGTGCCACCCTTACTAGGAGGGCAACCTCCACACAGGCAAGAGGCAGAGGTCCTCTGCTACAAAGCCAGGCAGTGAAGCCGCAACCACTCTACCTGGCTCTGCTCTGCACCATAGACCCCATGCCAGTCATTTGGGGGGGGGGAACCGCCATCTCATGGAGGGAGGAGTGCCAGAAGGTCAGCAGGAGCAATTGCACACCCTTATAAAACAATAACTTCTGTAGAGAGCTCTAAAATCCGTGTCCCTCGGGGGCCTTCTGCATTTCGCATCTGCCTCAAGAGTTGCGTTGGGTGAGAGAAGCACCTCCCACACGGCTATGCTGAAAGGTCAATGGGAGCCATTTTGCACTCCCACAAGTGTGGAAAGATGCATGGTAGTCTTCTTGCACCCTCGTAAAGAACCCCCCTGTGGAGGGAGTGCACAAGCAGTGTACCTCTAGGGTCTTCAGCATTTCACATCTGTCTCAGGAGCTGCTTTGGTCAGGCACGTTGTCATTAATGGTGACATCATTTGGGCCAGTGGAGATCCCTCATTTGATCGCCCCACGCAATAAGGAAGCTCACTTCTTTCAATTCACCAGCAGCAGCATTAAAAGAAAAATGCATTCAATGCTTTTTTTTGTCGATGCATTTTTTTCAATGGTATGGCATTCAACGGTTTGGCAGTCGATGCAATGACTATGAACCCAGTGTTACCATTGGGCATTGCATTCGTGAATCAATCGTTACTTCCTTTGAACGTTCAAGCCGTGACTTTGACCACAGTGTCAAACATGAGTCAAGGGCTGCTGGAGAGTTTGGGTTTACTGCGCTCTGTAAATAGCTGCATTTGGGCATTGTGGAAGTTGGGGTATTTCCTGCCTTCTCTGCCACCTCAAACGAGCTGGTGACCTAGTCTCAGCATCTTTGACGTCTCAAGATACATCTCTGTTAAGGGTTTTTGCAAGTTTTTTATTACATGTTTTTAAACAAATTGCACAACTTATCAAAATGATACTAATAATACTAATATCAGAGTTTATATAGAGCTTCAGGCAAAATAGTGTCTACTTCCAAGCACTGTCATGAATGGCAATATTCATACTCATTTGAATGTTAGTAAGGTGATCAGCCTTAGGATGAAAGGCTGAGTCAACCATTATTTGAATCAGTGAACTGAGTTATGGGTGCATTTCTTTGAAGCTGGTGCACCATTTTCTGAGATGTCTTATCAGCCGCATGGTGTGTTAATGAAATGTGTTAATATAGCTGTGTAGCCTCTCAGCGAGGCCTTTAATGGGCGTTAAAGGCCCCAGCACTGTGAATTATTTTTCACAAGGCAATAATAAGGACGCATAGTAGAGGGCAACTAAAGATATTAGTAACATTGGACAGGCTGAATTTGGCACAGTGGCCTTGGGGTATTGCCATACACAGGAGTGAGTGGGCTTTTAGGGAGGTGAGACAAATACAGTACAACAAAGTTCCCAAGTTGGGGAACTCCCGTCCTCTGCACACTATTTTAGGCCTAAAGCCAAACATTTTAGAAGGAAGGTACTAATATTTGACCAGGGAATTTGAATTCTAATCGTTATTTCAATTGTTTTTAGTTGATGGTTGCTTGACACAATATTTTCATTAAGTATTTATTCATAAGGCCCAACGCGTTTCGAGATGTTCTTTCTCTTCATCAGGGGTTGACTTTATCTCCTCCGCACCTGAAATAAGATTACACTGTTTCAAAACACATATTCAAAACACTTATTTACTTCACAATTTTGAAACTATTTGAATCTTATTCTTACATTAGTAGTGCAGAGAATATCGTCTTAGATAGGGAGGTGAGACAACACAAGCTAGGGAGCCAAAGACGCGCGGCTGATGAAGCTGGCCATTCGGGGTAGCTAGCTTCATCAAACCCGGGGCGCAGTGTGGGACGCATGCAGGGATGCCAGCAGAGGAGCAGGACAATGCAGCAACAGCTGGGAAGAGCAGCGTGATACGTGCAGGCCCAGGGAGGCCAATGACGTTTCAGAAAGTCCACGCTCTGCAGAGGGGTAAGGCTCAGAGTTTCTCCAATCAGGGCAGGCCATGTCACTCGCGGGTATGTTTCCGCTTAATATTTCTCTCTTCCTTTGCTTTCTTAGTTGTATCTCACTTTACCTCTCCCCCATGGTTGTTTTCCTGATCCACCTATTGCTATTCTTTCCTCCACGGGACAGCCTCCCCGCCAAGTTTCAGAATTCCATGCGTGACTCCTGGAGTCAGCTTTGGGTTTTGCTTCCAATTGCATGCTGGAACTAGTTCTGCTTTCCCCATTGCAGGGGTGGGCCTTCAAGTCCCAGCATGCAGTGCAAAAGGAAAATAAACAGGACTGGCTCAAAGATTCCGCATGGAACAGGGAAACTTGCCAGTTATGGGACCAGTGTCAGATTCACACTTGTGAAGGTGTATGAACTCAAAGTTCACAAAGCCTCATGAGATGTAATGTGAATGCTCTTACTCCTCGGCAAAAATAAGCTCTCTCTTTTAGACACGTTCTGACTGCCCCGCTCCAAAAGAGAGAATAAAACACATTAGCGAGTTTTAAATTAGAGCAGGCATTCCTTCATGTCCCCGGGCACAGCCATTATTATTGCAGCTGAACCTGATTGGAACAATCTTTTTTGTTTTAATGGGCTAGATTTGATTTTAATGACTCGATTTTGCTTGTATAAAGACATAACCAAAACAACAGAGGCACACATCTCCCCTGTTCCAGTCTGTATCTTTGGACAATAGCATCGCTGTCTGCGTTTGAACAAACTGCTACATGTTATGCGCCATCACATCCTACAGCAAGGCAGTGACACACAAGTTGTCTCTGTGCTGCTGTTCACTGTGCAATCATTTGACCACCTCGCCAGGGAACAGTCTGTCGGGGTCAACAGAGCCACTTCTGCAGGGAGATGGTGGGCAGGGGACTGTGTGCTATGCTATTTCATGTTATGTTTCAATCTTCAATCCAACACCACTGTAGAGCTACCAACAGACCATAGAGCACGACAGACGTAGCAAAGAATGCGGGGGAAAGCCATGCACAGCTGAACGTAGATACTAATGAAAAGAGCAGCAAGACATTCCACAATGCCCTATTCCACAGTGTCTTATAGGTGTTGGGGGTGGTGTGGGGGCGTGGTCTATTACAAAACTAATGAAACAAGAAATGGTGCCAGAGAAACGAGAGCAACTGGTGAAAAAAGGCAGAAGGTATTGAAAATCAAATCATTATTTTTATTTTATTTAGATTTCAATATAAAAAATCATTAAACATTTTTTAATTAGTTAATTTCTTAAAAAACACATCCTAAACAACAGGCATTCATACATTCATTCCACTAATGTACTTCCTAAAACATTTAGTTATTTTAAGACTTAAGAAAATTCCAATTCATTTCCATTCTCTTGCTAATAATTGTTCACTCCAAACAAAATGAACTAATTAAAAAATGTTTAATGATTTTTTATATTCAAATCTAAATAAAATAAAAATAATGATTTGATTTTCAATACCTTCTGCCTTTTTTCACCAGTTGCTCTCGTTTCTCTGGCACCATTTCTTGTTTCATTATATGGCCTTACCTCAAGGTGCCAGCGACTGCGGAGGTGCCCACCTTTGGGTTTGTCTATTACAAAACTATACATACGTGAAATGTAAACATGTGCTGCATTGAACATACTTAATGTAGAACGTGTGTGATGCTGCAATATGGCCTCCTCATTTCCAAAAGCATCGGCCATTGGCTATGGCCGCACCCCGATTTTGTGAAACGCTGTTTAATAAATCTTTCAAGGGCAGAATAATGTCAGAGACGCGCATGGGCGAACAGCATTTTTGCACGTACAACCCAATCAGAAGCGATGCATACACATTTGCACCGAATGTGCACTGCCACTAATTGTGCATATGCAAAATGAGGCCCACATTGAGTTTGTGGATGCACACAAGTTCTACATTCCCACCCAAAAGGGTAATAGTACCGAGAAACATATGCATTTGACACGACATTAGTCCAGGTCAATGAGAACACGAAACAGACCTTAAGCAAAGATACTATTAAAAATACAGGGGTGGTGCACATATAGAAACTGGTAAATGGACCAGGAATACAGCTCAAAAGCGTTACCGCCATGATCATGCAGGCTCGAGCGTGGTGGTCATCAATGTGGCAGTGTCTGGCAAACAAAACATACAACTATCCACAAAACATGCAATCACCCCTCATGCAAACAGTTGCAAATGAATGACTATTCACGGGAATGTGGCCATTCATTTCAGTTTTGTGGACAGGCCAAAGGTGCATGCACATGGCTGCACGTGGCCACCCACGTCACAGGATATTGACCGGTGGAGCTGAAAACACAGTGGCGCTAATGCTGTATTTCGGGGCAAAGAGACTAAACATCCAAATAATTCTGAATCCGTGTTTATAAAGTATTTAGGATTCTCTACATGAGAAGGCACTATAGGACCAACTTGATTAGATGAACTCATGTCAGCAACGAAAGGATTGTAGGTTTCCGTTTTCTAATCTTTGTTTTACTGCAGCAAGGGGGTTGCAGTGTAATCCCCAGACAGAAAGCCGCACCTTCCTTTGGAAGCCAAAGGGTCTAATTTACAAAGCATTTTTCAATGGGACTTTCTCATTCAAAAACACTTTTGAGAATGAAGCCCAACATCTTAGAAGAAGAAGTGACCCAAGAGCTGCCGCCTCTGAGGAATCGAGGAAGGAACTCTTTCATTTCTTTGAGGACCACCACCCTGTTGCCTTAATCCTACATATCGTCTCTGTGGCTTATGAAACAGTCGACTGCCGCATTCTTAACACCATTTCAACACATAATGGAAGTGTGGGGAAGGCACAAAAATGGCTACTATCCACCGTTCAACACCCAAAATCCCAATGAAGATCAGAGCGGGAAAAACAATACTTAGACGCAAGCGTTGGTGGTCCCCTGCATTCAATTATTGAAACAAGGAATGGTACAATGACTCACGGACATCTGGGGAACTCAACATTCAATTAGCATATTCTTTAAAATGCCCCTGTTTCAGATTCTATACTAAGGGGTCATTTCCTGCATCTCCCCTATTTCCATACTGCCTCAAGGTGGAGCTCATAGAATAGTTAACATCTCCACCATGCTGTCCTCCTTCCGCCTGGTGTGAGCACTTCCATTTACACCTCCATGAGATTGTCCGGGATTCCTATGGAATCCACCTCACATGAGCATCTTTTAATGGACAGGTGTGTTCTGTAAGACACAGGTGTGTTCTGTAAGTGTGGTCTTACAGAACACACCTGACCATTAAAAGATGCTCATGTGAGGTGGATTCCATAGGAATCCAGGACAATCTCATGCAGGTTAGTAAACGCCATCTGCAAAGGGTAATCTGCAGGTGCTGTTTCCATTTTTGCAAAGCAGAGAGAAGTAAAAGTAAAGAGTAAAGTTATTTTCTCCTTGTTCTACTCTTTACTTAAGCACTCTTCCTGGGAAAAGTTGCAAACTGCATGCAGGGTACCCAACAGGACGTAACTGCAAACATTGGTGATCCCCTGCGTGCAATTGGCATTTTTGTAAGTGACCTCTTGAGGAAGTGAGTGAGTTGGCAAGTTTGAGCAAGACTCTGAAGGAACCTTTCCACACCCACATTCAGCAAGTGCTTACACATGCGCACTTTGCACACGGAACTGAGGTGTTCGGCACATGTGGCCCTGGGGAACAAACCAAATTGATATGCAATCAGATTAGATTCCACTGGCCTGATTTACAAAGCCTTTTTCAATAGGAAAATCCCATTTAAATACATGGAGAAATCCCATTGAAATATGCTTTGTAAATCTGCCCCACCTGTACAAACATGTGGCCAGAGTGCCATCAAATGTACATTATGGAGCAAACAAATATTAAGTCCACGTAATTGCAAAGTCAGTATAGGAAATAACACCAGTGGTTGTTATTGGGCCCACTGCTACTGTTTCTCTAATGTTAATGTAAACGTGAATGGGTCGTGTAGGCGTTCTGATTGTTCTGCAGTGAAAGGAGGTTTGGGAGCATGATAGTGGGATCCAGAGGGAGAAGAGCAAGAGAGCTTTGATGTGCTGTTGGCAGCTTCAGTTTGGAGAAAACGGTCACTGAGTGTAGGTGCGTTTTTGGTTGGTAGCCGTCATGTGGTGTTGAGGTATGATTGTTTATGGTAGGGTTTTGTGGTGGGTGTTGTGAAGTGCGTGTGGTTTGTGGTGCGGTAGAGGTGTGGTATTGTTTAGTTCAGAGTTTGAGGGTATGCATAAGGGTCCATTTTTAGTACGGTTAGTTAGGAGCACCACATTTCCTACCCCCAAAAATCCATCTAAATGTGACGCCTTTCCCACCCCAATAATTCATCTAATTGTGGTACATTTCCTACCTCGAACACTCCAACTAAGTGTTATACATTTCCAAAGCCAAACAATCCATCTAAGTGTGATACATTTCCTACCTCCAACAATCCATCTAAGTGTGGTACATTTCTTACCCCCAATAATCCATCTAAGTGTGGTACATTTCCTACCTCCAACAATCCATCTAGGTGTGGTACATTTCTTACCCCACCAGTCCAACTAAGTGTGATACATTTCCAAAGCCAAACAATCCATCTATGTGTGATATTAAACACGCCGCAAACAGGACACCTCAACAGAAATATGTGTCTTACATTTTATGGTGAAGATTTTCAACAAAGGCAGAGAAGATTCTTTGAAGAAGCACACGGAAAGAGTTATTATCTGTGTCCTTTGCAATCAGCAATTAAAAGATGTCTCTACATGGAAGATTAATTGGCAGGTCTGGGATAATGTTTTTGCAGGAAGGAAAATGCAATAAAAACAGATCAGAATTGCACAGAAGCCTTAATTGTGGCTATCTCTACCTTCTGCTGATAGGCCAGTCGGGATGTGCATTCATGTGTGCCAGCCATTGTGTGAAGAGTCTTGCCATCAAGCAGCTGGCATGCCAGTCATCCGAAGAGTACGCATGCATTCACAGTGCTCCATTCTACCCAGACTGGCATTTCAACAAAGGGATTCACCTGGGAGTTTACAATTAAACAGGCAGCATGCATGTTAATATTACTGCGTTTTCAATGTTGTGATATCGGACACCTTCGTAGAAAACCATATTTGCTCCAGGGGCTCAAGGGGCAGGTGCGTGGATCAATGAGTTTGCTACAAATGCTGTCTGGGAGTATTGATTCAAGCCTGCATTTGCTGCTCACACCACCCCACATTTTCTGGATCCACAGCATGACAGAAAAATATCCTAACTCTTCTAACACTCACCTGCACAACTTGCACATGCAAAATGAGCGCACAGGTTGGAAAATATGCACAATTATTGCCTTGAGCACATGTAGCAAGTCGTAAAGGCCCTTTGCACTGGAGCAATTTGAGTGCATGCATTCAGCTGGGCCAGCCGTGCTCTCCAGCCGCAAATTGCATATGAAGGAATGTAATTGGAGGTTGCGCAATAGATGCCAGATACTCCACACAGCTAGCTTTCTCTGAGCCCGGTGTAACCAGGTGCTGGGGTATGCAGAAAGAAGAAATGCGTCTTTCCGTAGCCCTGTCATGGAAAATAGTTAATGCACAGCTTAATGGTTACCATATAAGTGTACATGCCTACGGCTATTATGAGTTGGAACTGTAATACAAGCAATCAGGGGGTTGCTAGGTCAGGAAAAGATCCAGGGTTACGCTAATCCCAGGACTGCTGGGCATCAGGACTAGCTAGCCTTTGGGTTGTAACCCCTGAGCTTCTCTAGGCCTACAACCAAAAGAACTGGGGCTTTAGCCCCCGCCTCCCCCCGGTCACTCCCTAGCGATTCCTCTGGCAGCAATCCTCAGGACATGCCCTTTAAGGTCAGCATGATAAATGGTTTTCCTGCGAGCCCCAGGCCCCCATCCACATAGTTCCTGGAAGTGTGAGGAATTCCACCATCCGCACGGTGGGTGTGCGCTCGCCTGGCTTTTTTTAAAGTTTGAAAGACATTGAATGATGGTAGAAAATGTGTGGGGCGAACCTGCACACATTTTCCTATGCTCACCACACTACATACCCATAGACCCATGTACTCTGGGTGGACACAGCCTACAGGTGCTATCCCCCCTGTCATATTTAGTTGGGGTATGACAGTCACAAGTACATCAATGCATCTCATAAGGGGGAGGGTAAAACCTTCCTCCTGCCATGGCCAGCCTTATTAACTTTCAAAGGCTCCATGGATCTGCACTGTTTGTTTACCCTATGCAGATGGTGGCAGCAATTAACATAATTAACATACTAATAGTCTATTCTTCAAACAGGCCCACATGGGCCTGGCTGCAGAGTTTTAGCAAAAGAGACAGGAAACCCCAACAGCCTTTGATATGCACTGTGTCAACCTGAAGCCATCTCCCGCCCCTCAGTATCAAATGTAGTGACCTGTCATGTCCGGGGCAGCTGTTTACAGTAGTCATCCCTGCAGGGCGACCCCATTCAGAAGGTTCACATATGTGGTTTGCCGGCAATCAAATGTCTGGTCTCGCCGCAGCTTCAAGGGAGACCAGCTGCTTGAATCAGGAACCACAGAGAGCTCAATTAACTAGAGAGACCTTTTGATCCACAACATACAGGAAGATGGGTGTGACTTAGTATTGCATGTTTTCACCCCTTTGCCTTTTCTGTTGCTAAGGATTCTGGTTATTCCATAATGCATACAGGAGATTGTTGGTGGGGACCCAAACTTGGTTCATTAAGGGAGGCTTAGCCTACACCAATCACTCTGGCCCATCTGGCTTTAAAAGGGGGTCAAGCCCTTCTTTTGGACATATCATCTGAAGACTTTACAAGAAGTAACAAGAAGAACTCAGCGTTGGACCCTGGCTGAAGGTACAGTATGCCTTAGAGCTTCCATCAGGGAAGTAAGGCCAGGATTTCCAAGATGGAAGAAAGATCCCTCCCCTAAACATCTTCTAGGGAACAGGGAAATACTGAATCCAGAGGACCCTCGAGCAGCTCCAGAACCGGTACCCAGCAGACACACAGCATGCACTGATAGGCACTGCACCAAGCTTCCTAGATGGGAAGTGTCAGAGAGTCTCTGAACCAATCCAAGGACACGGCAGTTGCCTGAAACACTCTCCTCAGGTTTGGGCCATCCGCCTTAAAGGACGACACAAGCCCAGTGAAGAGGCTTGGAAGATTGCATCGACAAGCATCGACGGCGTCTGCCTTAAAGTACATTTTCGAGCCAGTGAGCCCCTTGAGCTGCAACCAAAAGCACCACTGACTGTTGTTACGCCACAGTCGCTAACGTCATCCGAGATGCCTCGAACAGTGCTTCAGACCTACCGACCAGCACTGAGACAACGATTCCTGACCTCGAGTTTCCATGTAGGCCAGCCTGCAGGCTTCTATCCAGCCTTGCTTGCCAAACTGCTGGCCCTGCAGCTGTCTCCCATCTTGAACTCTGTTGCAGAAGCTGCAAAGCGCCCTGAAACCGACTCTACAAAGTTGACCATCAAGAACCTCTACAAGCACAAGGTACATTGTGGTTCTGTCCCCCTGCTCCTTCTCCGAAAGCTCTGATTGACATTGTAGGACCCATTGCTCCTATTGTGTTGAAATAAAGTAACCTTGAACTATTGTGATTAATTACTTTACCAACTACCCTCTTGTAAGTATCCAGAGAGCATCCCTTTTCCTTCTTGAAACTGTCTGTCCTCTGAAATCATGTAGAGGATGGGTTGCATTTTGTAGTGTGCTAGAACTGTCTGTTGTGATAGTAATAAAGTAGATATTGGTATACAACCTTGACTGGACAGTCCTTTTTTATCATTGGGTAATATTTGTATTTTTGCTGTGTTGCAACTAACCAACGATATACGACATTGCGGAGATAAGCCTGCCGTTCCATCCACGTTACCAAAATTGGACAAGTAGGTTTATAATTGTCTTGTGTTTCCAATTTGTTCGGATCCCTTCTGGTGTACTAGAGGTGTGGGGCTGATTGATGGTTTAGAAACCAATATTCATCCCTGGACTACTGGTAACCCGGAAGTTGATTTGTCACAGGAAGGCAATGCACAGCTATGTTAGCACCTGATCTTAGAAATGCAGAAAAGGCAGCATCCCACCTCTCCTACAATGAGGCAACCTATGCGATAATCAAGCATTGCTTTGTGGGAGCAACCCGTTATTTTAAATCCACCAGTATGAATAATGACAGTACATTTGAATTGAGGTTAGAGGTCCCATGCTTACCTTGGGGACAAATAGTAATTATGTAATGATGTATTTATATTCAGATAAGAACAATGCTCTTTTCATGGTATGCAGTAAAAAAAATAACCCATTTTTTCAAAATGTACATATGTGGTTGTCAAAGGGAATAACAGGTTTTGGGGTGGGAGAAAAGTATTTTTTAAAAGGAGGAGCTTGGGGGGGGGGAGCCCCCAAAAACAACGACAAAGAAATGTTTTTTTTTTTTTTTAGATGTTCTGTGTTTGTTCAAAATTCCTTCTTTGTTTTATAATTCGATATAATCACATGTAACCCTTTTCATCACAGAAGAACATACAATAAATAGATAAGATATCACATTTGGTGGGAACCAGTGGGCTACTTACACTAGGTAGGGGGGGGGGGTGCTCGTGACACTCTGACCAGGTTGCTGAGAAGAGTAAATGGAACAATCACTAGGAACAATACATGGGTGGGCTCACATAGATTCAGAGCAACCAACATTAGACATCATTATGTGCAGGTAGGTGGCATGGCAGCTGTGTTAGGGATGTAACCTTGATGGATGTGGAGGCAGAGAAAGAGAGGGGTGGAGGCAGGTTTGAGGCGAGAGAAATATGGGTCGCCCAACGTGCAATGGTGTCAGGTCAAAGTAAGTGGACAATATACTTTTTTCTTACCATCATATTTTTTTTGGGGGGGGTTACTTTGTTTGTACAAGAATCCATAACTTTAACGGTTTCCTGCTGCCCTTGCATTGACGTTGTCTTCTGTTTCCTCACGTTCAGTTTGCAGTGAGCCCTTTCTTTACCTACAACATGTATTTGTGAACATGTCAGAAAGTGTCAATTGAAAAAGATGAGTTACTGTTTACTCCTCTTTCACTGTCTGTGTCTCGTTTATCGAACTCCGGAAACGCAAACTTTGACCAGAAATACCCTGCTATGGATTTACATTGCACGCATCGTGTCTCGGCTATGTTTCCCCTGGCGCCCTTTTATTTTCTCATTATTTAAATTAATGTTCCGTCATTTGTCCCAAGCTTTGACCTGAAAACATTTCATGTGGGGCGTAGGATATTGGTTACCATGGCAGCAGGGAATAAAGCTACCAAACGCTGATTAACATACCTTGACATGCCTTTTCCTGAGGGTGATTGATGTGTTTGGCTTTCTTTTTTAGATGTATGTAATGAATCTAAGTGATATTTCGCAGTGATTGCTGGCTGCTGTTCTACATGTACCAAGTTCCCCCGTGAGCCTCTCTCTGCTCGGGCGAGATGTATCCTGTTGCCAGAAACCTGGGTTGGTGTTGAAATAATTGACCAAAGATACAGAGGACTCTGTGATTCTGATGTTGGAATGCCCGCGACAATGTTTTTTTAAATGCCATAGGAGGAGCAGATGTAGATTTAGGCCGCACTATGTCAGCTTTCGGCTTTTCAGGTTCCTTCTCCCAAATCAACTTTGGTGGGTTCTACGTGAATTTGTGGGCAATGGGTCCTTGCTGGTAAGATCCCTGCTGATGGCTGCCTGCTTTATTTTGCTTTTCTTTACAGTGGAGACATCTCTATTTACCTGACACCCTCGATATCCTTACACTTTACCCATGGAGCACCTGGAGACTGCCCTTGGGTGGCAGCGGTGCGTGGAATAAATCAACATAACACAACATCTAAATAGGGATAAACGGGAATACGCCATTGTTGTTTTTGTTGCAGCCGCTCTATTGCAGGAAATTGAAGGAACATGCTTTAGTGTCACCTGTGATGTCCATCTGATAAGAAGAAGTTCACTCGATCGATGGTAAATGAAAATGGCTGCCACAAGCTGGAAAACGTAAATAATTCAGAGGTGGCACGGGCATTTCCACTACCCTAACGATGCAGGCCATACAGCAATGTTTGCTTTATCTAAATTACACATATCAATGGTTAGGCAGTGGGTTATTTTTGTGAAAGGAGACCTTAAAAGGTGCTGGTATGTGATGCGAGGGGGCAACCATTGCCGCTGTGACTGGAGTGGCTCTTAATGTAGATATTAAAATAGCTATCACCCCTTGTCGAGTGCCGTACATGGCCGGTAATGGTCAGCAGCCCAAGCCTAGGCACTGCTGAGCTAAGTGAGGGCCTCTGTGAGGGCTTGCGGCCATTACTGCCTAGGTACACAACCGGGTGATTACTATTCACACTCAGGGGCATCCGTCTGGGCTGCAAATTGGTTTTTCTTTCATAGGAGATGCGCTCTGCACGTATTGTGCAAGCCCAATTACCAAAACAGATTTCTCCCGCCTTAGTAAATAGAAAATGGACTTGGTCCTTTTTCTATTTCAATGGTGGGCGCCGAGGAGGGGAGAGAGCGCTGGGACCGGAGCATCTGCTCTGATCCACCAGGTACATGGGGAGGGAGGTAAGGGGTAGGGAAAAGTATTGGGATCTCTTGAGGGAGTGGGTGGGGAGGGAGGTATGGGCAGGCAACGGGGAGGGGCTCCCTGTTGCATCCCCGCAATCAAGATATTTTCAGCCACCTGATTGTCTGAGTGCCCTTTTCCAGGGGCGAATGCGAATAAAACTCACTAGTGTCCTGCCACAGAGGGATCTAGGGACAGCTGAGAGGATGCTGTGCCTGCCCTCAATGCGATTGCACACGTTTTGGCCCTTCTAGGAGTGGCATTTTACTACCCCATCATGCAATAGTGAAGAGCATTTCTTGCATGTATGAGAAAAAGTGTAGTCCCTCTGCTGATTTTTCCCTAGACATATGCCTGATATGGCCTTACCCATGAAAATGGCTCGTCTTTCCTTCCACCCTACCTTCCTTCCGGAATAGAAGAAGAGAAGAACTCAGAATGATGCTGTTTTTATTGAACCTTTTGAAGGACCTCAGGGCATCTGCACACATTGGAAGGAAGCTGTGCTATTTCGCACCTGTGAGGTATAGTTTATATGTTCTAACTTTGGGGCAGATAGGCCAATCTATGTGCATGCTTCAGAGATGTGTCTCTGTGTTGCGGAAATACACCTAAACAGTATCACCATTGTCACATGTGGGAAGCACGCAGGAACGTGAATTGCCCGCATGGTTCTGAGCCAGGCAGACCCATCAGTTAGTCCCCATTTTGGCGTCCCGTAGGATTCCATGGGAAAGTGCCATATTGCTGCATGTGGTATTAGCGCATTCTGGAATATGGCATCCTGAAATGAAGAGTTCCAGGAATGAAATTCAGATCTTGCCAGTGCCACATGCGTTACCTTTGCCACCAAGCTCGCAATCTGACCATGTTAGTGGCTCACATCTCTCCTGCACAAAGTCAAGTGCAGAGGGTTGAGACTACTGATCTAACGTTGCACATATCCAGAGAGTGCCCTGTCTCAAGGGTGGGGAATGCCTTCTCTCCACGACAGCTTTTTTGTAAGGTGAAATGCTTGCCACCTTTCAGAGCCATGATTGTGCGTAGAGAACACATGGCTAATCCCAATCGCACCATGGCCGTCCCAGATAGTAGGGTCCTCTTGAAGAGTACCACAAGACCCTGCCCTTGACTTGTGCAATGGTTTGGTGCTCTCTTGTCATTTTGCGTCTCTGTTTCTTCGTTTACCGTTGAGCACTAGGTAATATTCTGAACAATAGCAACATGTATTGATGCGGCAGGCCCAATGATTACATGAACTAGGCTGCTCCATGGAGCGTCACACTATTGGAGCATCACTAAACAACACTACTGTCCAGATAGCAGTCCTAGCACTATTGCATCCGTAGCACAGGTTATCCTTCATGTCCAGCAACAGCAATGTTTGGCTTTATATGACAGGCTCTGTGGTGCTTTATCTGAAATGTTGATTAGATTTCACAACTTACGTGGCTTCTCCAACAAGAAACTCCAAGGTTTTAAGAGCTTTTCGTTTAAAGGTGAGGTAACTGAGGAAATGTAGATTCGACAAAACTTAAATAATTTTTATTGCGCCACCTACAACCAAAACCATTCCATAAGAGTACAGATAGGGAGAAATGACATATGAGAAGGGGCACAAAACCTCTTGGTGTTGTTTGGTGATTTACCCACCCATTGACTGCCCATGGCCATGCTAATCCCAATGACCAGTCCCACCCAGTTCCTGCCCCTCCCCACACAAACACCTCCTCCTGGGAGCTCTTTGAGCTTGCCTTGATCAAGCCTTACCATCAAACCTTGCACTTCAAGTGCCTCCCAATGTTTTCTCAAAGCAATCTTCTGAGAGTTAATGACTTAATTGGAGTTGTAAATGTGCTACTGGTGTAATAACAATGGGCCTCATTCCGAAGGTGGTGCTAGTCATGGCGCTAATAGCGCCATGACTAGCACCATTACCGGTACCGTGTCTGCCCTGGTTCAATTGGGACTTACCGGTCTAGTCCGACCTTTCCGGGACCGGTAAATCCCCATTGAAAATGTCAATCCCCATTTCCATTTGAGCCCCCATAGGGCTCAATGGTTATGGGGAGGGTGCTAATAACGGTACCGTAAATTACAGTACCGTTATTAGCCCTGAAGTCCCTTTGCGGGTCCCGTCCTTAACGCCTGCTAAAACCAGGCGTTAAGGAAAGTCCCGCAAAGGGACCTCGGAATAGGGCGCAAAGGGATTACCGGCACCGGTGTCATTACCGGTGCCCGGTATCCCTTTGCACCCGGGTCGTAATGACCCCCAATGTCTCAACCAGGTTTGCCATTAACCACTCGATTTATAAGCACTATGTGTGTCCTTCACTAAAGTCCTGCTTAAAAATAGCATTGGCAACGCCAACAGTTTTGGCTTGTGTATATGTATCAGACAGTTGTCAGGCACCGCTACTAGATGCCCAAGTACTCACACCATTTTGCTCCTGCCACTATCAATAGCCAGTTAATACCACTATGGCGTGCCTGGCAAGTTCCTTTCCCATGCCTACACAAAACCTCAAACTGTTGGCATTGTCAACGCTTGATTTACATGGAGGGAAGGAAAATGGAAGGCAAGTCTCTGGGTTCTAAAAATGCAGTATTAAACAAAACACAGCACTCACACTTGGATATCAAGTATCCATTTCACTGTGTAAATCAGTTTCTTCATACAATGTTTCAAGTTACCATTTGCAAATTGGTGCTGCGAAAATACAGGCATAAACCCATTAACATATTCACGACTCCAGTCTCCAATAAGTGCTAAAATACTGGAGAAAAGTGGCGTCAACAGGAGTATAAGTATGCGTTCCTTTTGTGTGGCTTACAATGCCAAATGCATTTGAGCTATAATTTCTCTCTAGTTGGAACGCATATTACTTTTTGAAAAGGCAAAGAAAATTAGAAAACTTAATAGACCCTGTATGGTCGTTTTTTTCCTTCATCTTTTGAAAGTAGGTCGATGTTTTATACTGTTCACATTAGTGTTGTTCATTTAAGCTCTATTAATAAAATCTAATGGCTTGTTAAGGTTTAGTGGCAGCAGCAGGGCCTCGCGAGGAAATAAAGGGACGAGGAACGCTGGCAGGGCTGCCTTACACAATGGAATGCACATGTGCTGCTAGGCTGCCACGGCATCGTTAAGTGCCACTTGTGGTTATGGGATCGGCCCGGGCTGTGCAGCCGCTCCCGGCTTTTCCGTGCATCCTGATGTATTCCTTCTGTGAATGGCATCGCATTCGCCTGGCTGGATGGTTCATGCCCAGCCACGGGCAGGGGTCTCCATCAACATTGGCAGCGGTTGGTTTTCTTTTCAATTGAGGGCAGATCCTGCGTGCCTTGAAAAAGCACCGAGCGTGTGTCAATGGGAAAGCCCCAATGAGAAACAACGCCTTGTGCATCAGGCCCGCCGCGACTTTCAAGTAAAGATAAACAAGGGCCTGATTTGCCAAGCGTTGTTAAATGTCATTTTCCTATTGGATAACGCTTTAGTAAATCAGGCCCCCAGGAATGTGTTGTCCTTCTGCAGTGTCATTTCACAATGGGCTGTGTGGCGAATGTGAAACACGTCTCATCTGCTCCATTCCGTGGTCGAGCGAAGAGGACACATGGGTCCCCTCCCCGTGTCCCAGTCCGCTCCTACCCCCTGTTCCCCGCCACCTGAGTGCCCCTCACTGCAGCATTGGCATTGCAGAGTGCAAATATGCCTGAGAAGGCCCCACATGTATTTGCAACCTGCCTTCCCTGGCCCTATGCTTTCGGCAAGTGGGGATGCCATTTCCTGCCTTGTCTTCCCCCATCTCTCAGTTATTAAGCCTGTCTCTTTATACCTCTGCTTTTTTAAAGTCTCTTCAGGTAATCCATTGTGTGCCTCCACTGTTCATTTGCACTCCATTGTCTTTGTGTTTTCTGTGCAGGACCGGCAATGCACTGCGTTCCCTTTCCACTTTGGCTCCTTTTTATGGCCAAGCAACCCCTTCCACAGGTCTTTCAAGCCTCCTCTTGCTTCTGCCCCATATCCTTTCCCCACTATTATCATGTGTTCTTTGCTTCATGGACTATCCTTTCCCCACTATTATAGCGTGTTCCTTGCTTCATGGACTACTATTATCATGTGTACTTTGCTTCATGGACTACCCTTTCCCCACTATTATCACGTGTTCCTTGCTTCATGGACTACCCTTTCCCCACTATTATCGCGTGTTCCTTGCTTCATGGACTACTATTATCATGTGTACTTTGCTTCATGGACTACCCTTTCCCCATTATTATCACGTGTTCCTTGCTTCATGGACTACCCTTTCCCCACTATTATCACGTGTTCCTTGCTTCATGGACTACCCTTTCCCCACTATTATCACGTGTTCCTTGCTTCATGGACTACCCTTTCCCCACTATTATCACGTGTTCCTTGCTTCATGGACTACCCTTTCCCCACTATTATCACGTGTTCCTTGCTTCATGGACTACCCTTTCCCCACTATTATCACGTGTTCCTTGCTTCATGGACTGAGGGAATTCTCCCATGCAGCCTCCGTGTTTAGACCACTTTCCCAACACCCATCTTCAATGCAGCTTTCCTCTTACTTCACAGCCCCCACCTTGGGATGTTCTTTCTTGCTCTCCCTAAACATTGCCCTCATTGTTTGGTACGTTGGGAATGTGCCCAATAATGTTTCAGCGAATTTGGAGCTTGACAGTTGTCTTTAGTGAGAGTCAGCGAG
This sequence comes from Ambystoma mexicanum, assembly GCF_040938575.1. Taxonomy (NCBI): domain Eukaryota; kingdom Metazoa; phylum Chordata; class Amphibia; order Caudata; family Ambystomatidae; genus Ambystoma; species Ambystoma mexicanum. Next base: position 780,145,183 of record NC_090924.1, on the reverse strand, counting down.
TACGTTCACGATAAGTAAACAGAACTCCTCAAACATTGAGACTTTAGTTTCAAGAAACCACATGTCTTCCACCAAAGTAAGCTCTCGAACACGCACATGTCCTTGTTTTTGACGCGCTTGGTCAGCATTCTTTTTCATCTCTACCAATCGCACCCGTGTGGTGAGGCCGAGTCAAAGATGAGTGTGACAGACTATTGCTAGTTAGATGTTTGGGTTGAATACACGCCTAAAGTTTTTCTGGGAGAATTATATAACCAAATCTAGATTCATCCTAAATAAACTGTGCCCAAGGGATCTAAACAGATCCCTAGTTCCGTATCGTTCAATATCTTGATCCTAGTTTTGTAAGTCCTTGCCCCCTTTGGACACCCTCGTCTACAACAGAAAGCTCCAAAGAACATATCCAATGAAAAGTTGAACTTCAAAACTTAAAGAGTCCTGAAGCGTCCTGGCTACCCTTACACTAAGAACATAAATGTTTGAAGGATTGGCCCAAAGCAAAAGTCTTGAAGCTATTCTAAAAAAGTCTTTGCATAGCTAAAAGGTTGGCAAAATCAGTAGCATCCTTTGCGGAATGTTCTTTAGCTGCTAGAGGAAATCTGGCTTCTTCTTCAACCTCTGCTTTCATATGCTTCCTCCAGGGTTCCAGGTTCTCACAATTTGTTCTCTCTCATTAGTCTTCAATAGGCCAAATCATTATCTTTTCTGGGCTTCCAGTAGCCCCTTGGATTCTCACTAGGTCCTGCCCCAGACCTTAACTTCACCATAGGACCCTGCTGGAGCTTGACTTCACATCCAACCCCACCTGGACCTTGGATTCACTGTGTGTCCCTCCTGGACCTTGACTTCACAACAGGTCCCTCTTGGATTATGGCTTTAGTTCTTACCCCTCCTGGACCTTGACCTAACAACAGGTCCCTCTTGGATCTTAGCCTCACAGTGTGTCCCTCCTGGACCTTGACTCCACACCAGGGCCCTCTTAGACCTTGACTTCAAGACTGGCCCCTTCTGGACCATGACTTTACTTTGTATCCCTCCTGGAGGTCCCTCTTGGATGATGGCTTTACTTTGTACCCCTCCTGCACCTTGACTTACCAACAGGTCCCTTTTGTGTCTTAGCCTCACAGTGTGTCCGTCCTGGACCTTGACTTCACAACAGGTCCCTCTTGGACCACGGCTTTACTTTGTACCCCTCCTGGACATTGACTTAACAACAGGTCCCTCTTGGGTCTTAGCCTCACAGTGTGTCCCTCCTGGACCTTGACTTCACAACAGGTCCTTCTTGGACCACAGCTTTACTTTGTACCCCTCCTGGACATTGACTTAACAACAGGTTCCCCTTGGATGTTGGCTTCACAGTGGGTTCCTGCTGACTTTGACTTCTCAACAAGCTTTACAAAAATGAGCAGAACGTACTTCCCCCCTCTCATTAGGGTCCTTTTCAGGCAGCAAATTTTATTCAACCCTTCTGCCATGCCTTGTGTGGCAGGATCTCTGGTGGATGTCTTCAGCCTTTCAATTCCATGCAGATATAGGAATAGCCCAGTGCACCCTCTGGATATCTACTTTGTCCTGGAGAATAAGGTGTGAATCGTTTTTACTCTGGTTTCCTCCAGCCTACTCCAGTGTACCTATAATATCCTCCATGGTTTATCTTTCCCCTGCCTCGCCCTTAAGAATCCCCCTCTTATCAAGGTCTCCTCCAGCAGTTTTTCCTATCTGTTTTTCCCTAGTTTCTTTCTTTCTCCCTTTGCAGGGACTTGTTCTCTGGTCTCGCCCTGAATAGGTTATTCTTCATTGGCATTCAACTTATTAGAATAAATTGCCTAACTGTGTGATATGCTCTATTATCCCTGTTTATGCTTGTATTAGTGGAGTATGTGGTGTGGTATGGGTTTTTAGTTTGATGGTATTTGGGGCCATTAGCATAGGCCTGTGAGGTTTTAAATAGGCTTTCAGCATGCAGCACCATCTTGGAATTGTCCCTGATATGGAGAGTGTCTCCTTTATAACATTTCCCAAGTTGTCAAACCTGTACACAAATGGGTTACTTTTTGGCATGTCCGTATTTATTTACGTTGTAGTCATTAAGTCGTGCAATGGCTTTTATATCAGAAATGTTGTACAGAGGATGCAGTACATATAGCGAGGTCGAGGCCTGCATAGGTTGCCCTTACAAGTTACAATTATAGTGTGGGTAAAAGTAAACAAGGCGATGTGTAGGAAATTCAAAGCAACAGGGACATATGGAACATAACATACATATCATAGACGCTTTGGGTCTTCGGGCAGTATATGTGCAATTTAAAGATATATTGATAACCAAAGAATGTAGCAGTTCATCACCATCTAGAACACCCAGATTTTCCAACATGGGTCTCTACAGAATGCCAACATATCACTGCCTGCCGAAAGGAGGGTTGACACTTGGAGTTGTATGGCATAATCTGGGGAATGATTTGCCATCAGCCCCGAGAAGCCAAGGAAACCACCAATGTTACATAAACAAACTTATGGTGATCCTACTGACAAAGGCAACCCCTGATCAGTGTTAATTCTCAGGATTCCCACTGGTTAAATGTCGGGGGTCTTGACAGTTCCCCCCAGTTACTCTGAATGCTAGCCGTCTATACCCAGCCAATCTGACATAATCGTCATCCGGCTCCCCAGCGTGGGCACCTCACTATGTAACTGGAGGGCCATTCACGTTTTCACTACCTATAGCACGCCAGATCAAGACATCCAACTATTTCTTTTCGGTATAGGTTTTTGAGCAGACTTTCAGGATAGTCAGCCCTGGGCATAATGGTATTATTGTGCTCCTTAAAATACCCATGGATGTTTATTGCTTATGCCTCTTTCCTCCTGTTAGGGGAGTTTTCCTAATGTCCACTTGAGGTAAGACTTCATAAAACTATCCCAATGGTATACAGGTCACCAACTCTTAGCATCAGTCTGTACTACTCATGGAACCTTGGTAGAGTGGCAGAGCAGTCAGGCTTATCATAAGAAGATGTGAGCAGTATACTGAGCCCAGTTAGTGCAGTAGTCAAAAGAAACACGTATACTTATACATTTATATTACAATATATATTTATTATGTACACAAGGATTATCATAAAATACTCATTTCACTTACCAACACACATAGGATTACTTATAAATACTTTTCAATGGCCACTGCTTAGTTGGTAGTTTCTTGTGGTATGATTGTTACAGAGTTTGACACCAAGGAGAGTACTGCCGTATTATCCGTACGACTGCACACTAGCGCACAGAATAAGACATACAGTAATTGTATTTAGTTTTACAAAGGTAGCGGGCGCCCCTCTCTCGCAAGAACAGACATGATAACCTGTTCAGTGGTTATTAACCACTTGAGAGTAATTGTATTTAGTTAGTGAAACCACATAGGATAAAGTCTTATAGCAGGATCAGCGTTGGTTAGACAAGCAGTACGGTTCTAGAGGCGTTTTCTCAGAAAACTGCACCTTTAAAAGTCCGGTCCCTAACTCTATGCAAACGTCAGCTTGGGGAAGGCTCAAAGTCTTACGAAGCAGAACAGCAAAGGTTCCAGTGGATACTTTCTCTATTTAAGGATGCTATAAAAATGTACAGAACATTGGAGACCCTGTAAAGGACTCAACAAAAGGGACACAAGCCGACAGCTTAGGTCTGAGGTAAGAGTGGACACCCTGCACACCTCTACATGCACTCCAACACTCCGGAGCGACTTCTTGGTTAAAGGTAAGCAATACCCTTTCACCCCACTGTACCTTAGGTTAGAAGAAATGTTTGTGGCAGGATTCTCCTCTGTGCAGCAGCGACGCATCCAGTCCCCGGATTCCTTGGTCTGGTGATGAAAGGCAGGACAATGTGTGAAAACAAGGAAATAATATGAGGCAGAGTAACCAATAAGGAAACACACCAAACACAGGTTACAAAGGAACATACAGCACTTTATTTTATACTGAATCCAGTTACAAAAGAACAGAACAAAATTCAGATAGCTATCGACCCTCAGTACAACACAGCGAACTCCGGCGTGGTTCGGTGTGCTCAGTGAGTGCAAATATTCATTGAAACAGTCAGGCTTTTATACATTTCTCCAGCCTGTTGTCCAGCCTTTCTGCAGGTTAGCCATTCCATAAATACGTTACTGCTCTAGGGTCCCTTGCCAGGTCAAATCTAGTTCATCTTAGGTTTATACATTAACAAGAAGAAATGGTAATAAGGTATGCTCTAGGCCTAACATTACAATGCAGGGCTTAATTTATACAATGTAGTTAAGCAGGTGTTCTCATTCAATTATAGATCAGTTTCGGTGATACAGGTAATCCATTGCACACAGGTCAGCAGAAGAACAAGGTCTCAGCTCATGACCCTAACAAGTGGCCTGCAGGCAAGTTATACATTAGCTGTACAGAGGTTATGACAATCGAGTTCTGTTCTGAATAACATAGGCTACCATTTTAGCTCACATGGTGACTTTATAGAGCAAGAAAACCTAAAATGGCGGCTTGACCCAAAATGACAGTTTACATGGTTTCTAAGGTCAGGACCTTGCAATGCGAGTTTATTCACATGTGGTTTATAAGCAGCTTGTTAGCAGCTTGGCGTAGGCCAATATACATATATTCATAGCAATAGGAGGCACGATATAATTTCTAGTTTGACAAGCCCTCCTTTTGGCCTATGCCAAGTGCTAAACTACTTCTGATCTCCCTGCAAATAACTCCATGTGTCATCGTCCATACACCCTGAATAGCTGTCAGAAATATCTATCGCCATTAGATCTTTTACTAAGATCTCTTTCAGTACATACTCCTTAGAGGTTTTATCCGGGGCATACACTTTATGTCCTATTGTACCTATCGCCTGAGCGCAACATCCCCCTAGCATTGAACATATACTTGGTAGACATTGGATACAACAACAAAGAAATAGCAGAATTCCCAAAATAATCAGCAAGACTGAAAGCACTTTCCAACCCCAAGACCGCAAGAAGTCCCAGAACCAAGCGCTATGATCCCAATTTCCCTCGGGAACGTGCACTTCTGAACTAAGAATGTGCAGATTCTGTATTGCCTTAAAAATAGTTGGGGAGGAATCCGGTACGAAAACACAGCAAGCGGACATCTAATGCCATCCGGTTCTGAAGCGCTACCAATCTGATCGCTTTCTGCTCTAAAGTCATATTATAGAGTATATCTGTGGTCCGGTTGATGGTTCTCTCCAGTACTCTCGCTAGCTTCCTGATATCCTCGGAATTCGCTATCTGCCCAAAGAATGGAAGGATTGATTTTGCTACATCTCCTAAAACCTGTGCTGGAGTGTCGCCATTCTCGTCCCGCCGTGGACGAGCCTTCGAAACCTCTACAGTACTTGCTATAAACACCCCAGGTAACAGGATTCCTAGATAACAAGTTCCCTGCCAATCCCTGGGCAACCATGGAAACGCTACATTACCGCAAATAAAATAGATAGGTTCACCTACATACAAAGGTCTGTCTTCCCCAGTCAAATTTGCAACGTTGGCACAACCTTTAAAATCTCCCATTGACCAGGGGCCATTCCTCTGTATGCAGAAAGAAACTGAATCGGGGCTATGGTTAACAGTATAAGAAGGAGGCACGGCTTCCTTATTGCCTATCGGAGCCATTTTAAAGGAAATCAAAGATTGGAAAGGACGAGACAGTCTATCAGAAGGCCTAATAGAAGCAATATTGAGCTTACTCCTATTTGCGAAAAGCGAGCATCCCAGGGGAGTCAGAACACGTTTCTCAAAACTATTCAAATCAGTGCCATCAAAATTCCCCGAGATGCTATTGTTCCATCGGCCAAAGAACAGTGCTCTAAGTGAAGCATAACAAGCAGTTGTCAAAGGTAAAGGGTGAATATACCAACCTAGCCCCTTATCCCCATGTTGCGGTAAATGTGAGCAGACCCAACAATTAGTCTTATTAAAAATGGCATGTGTTGCATTCATTATAAGCAACAGGGTATTATTATGATACTTCTGTCTATGCTGTGAGTCCCTAGGTGACAGAGTATGCAAATGTACAAAAGCTGTAGGAACAGTGGGTACAATTTCAGTCGGCAGCAAAGACTCTAAAGGATGAGTTTCTTCGAAATACCAAAGGCCTAAGACAGTGACTATTATAAAACCAAATATTATCATAAAAACACAGCAATACGTTTTCGGGGCCCAGGCACATTGTTCATTGTCCGAGTTGGTCACCCGCTTATTTATAAGTCCAATACGAGCAGCAGCGGTGGCGGTAGCAGGCATTGTAGATTTTCAATTGACGACCCCAATGTTCGTTCCTGGCGACACTACGGTCGCGCGGCTTCTTAGTCCTTCCACAACCTCTAGCCAACAGAATCCCCTTCCTCAACTTTTTGGGCAAAAACAAGCCTTTGATGATCCTTTCCTTCCTTGAATGCACAGCCGAACCGTGCCGTATGTCTATCTTCGTGGCCGGAAGTTGTATCTTGTTGTGCCTGGTATTGTTTGATCCGAGAACAAGATGTTGTCACTTCCCGTTGGAAGCAAATTATCAGAGGCAAGTGAAGTTGGAACAGTAATTTCCGGGAGCAAAATTTTCGGAGAGTGCGGAGACAAAATGGCAGCTTCCCCAGGCCTCACAGGCTCAGAAAGATTCTACGACGCACTCTCAGTGCTACTCACTGCTTTGGGATCATTGGTTGCAGCGTTAGCGAGGGGTTCTGTTTCTTCTGTAACGTGTGGCACTGGGTGAGGAAGTTTCTTGACATGCGTCGCGTCGATCCAATGCTTCCGGCCTGCGACACGCACTGCTGTTTGGGTGACCAGCAGGACCTGGAACGGGCCCCACCACCGAGGTGCAAGGCAGGAAGATCGGTCAAAGGATTTGTCCAAAACCCAACTTCCAGGTTGTATACTGTGGCCTGGGCCCTCGTATCGCGCGGGTAAAGCGCCTCATACCTGGTGATAAATGAAATACAGGTTTTTAGTCAACTGGCTACAATAGTCTGAAAGCAATAAATTTTCTACATTCCTCAATGCCCTAGGCTTCGGAAGACCCCAGATATTGGCAGGTCTCCCCATTACCACCTCAAATGGAGAGAGCCCAGTCTTAGTTTGAGGGGTTGTACGCATGGCTAGTAACACGATCGGTAAGGCGTCCGGCCATTTTAGTTTGGTGCCGGCACACGTTTTAGCGAGCTTGTTTTTCATGATACCATTGTGTCTTTCCATTAATCCGGCGTTCTGAGCATGTCTGGCCGAATGGAATCGTTTGTCAATTTGCAATGCCGTACATATCTGTAGAATTACAGCAGCGATAAAATGCGGACCATTATCCGACCAGATAACTCTCGGCAAACCGAACCGTGGGAAGAATTCCTTTAACATGGTCTTTGCAGTGGTCATGGCTGTAGCGTCTTTAACAGGGAAAGCCTCGACCCACTTACTAAAGGCGCAAATGACCACAAGGACATATTTTAGATTGTTACATCGCTCCATTTCAATAAAGTCAAAGTGAATCACTTCAAACAGGACAGAAGGAGGCCCAAAGCTACCTCTTGGAGTTGCTGTCCCCTTTCCCACATTGTGTTGTAGGCAAATCATGCAATTTTGGACATAATGCTGGGCAATCTTTGAAATCTTATCATTTACCCAGACTTTCTCTAACATTCTCGTGATCTGTTGAGCGCACACATGTGTGGGACCGTGTGCCATGGTAACCATCATTACTATATAGGCATTAGGAAGCAACCATTTCCCTTCAACCATGTCCACCCAACACCCATCATCATCGAGTTTCCCCAAGCCCTCAGCCCACCTCTTGGATTCTTCTAATGTGGCATCGGCTTGGATATCCCGTACAGACCCAACACCCTCATCCATTGCATAGGCATCTACAGTCTCCCTTGAAACATACATCTCCGTGAAGAGATCAGAGGCAGTTTGTCTAGCTATTTGATCAGCGAAAGCATTCCCTTTCCCTACATCATCTATAATCTTGCGATGTGCTGCGCACTTAATGATTGCTAACTGACTAGGGAGCGCAAGCGCTGAAAGCAATTGTATTATCAGGGAGCCATGTTGGGTCTTGGTGCCATGCGAAGGTAAAAACCCTCTCTCTGACCAAAGTCTCCCAAAGTTGTGAGCCACCCCAAAGGCATACTGGCTATCAGTATATATGTTTACTGTTAGCCCTTCGGAAAGCTCACAAGCGCGAGTCAATGCTATAATCTCTGCGGCCTGCGCAGAGTTATGCGTAATTCTCTTGGTCTCCACAACCGTACTCAATGTAGTGACTGCATAAGCAGCTGTGGATTTACCATCCAGTAGTTTGAAGCAGGAGCCATCACAAAACAACTCCCCTTGTGGGTTATCCAAAGGAGTGTCCCTCAAATCAACTCTGCCTTTTGTATCTTTCTCAGTAGTATACAGGCAGTCATGTGACTCTTCGTCACCGCAAACAGTATTTTGCAGGAAAGGTAGGAGTTCAGCCGGATTAAGAATGCAGCACCTCCTAATTTGAATGTGGGGAGCAAACAAGATTAATTCATGTCTTGTCAGTTGTGCGGAAGTAAGGTGTTGCGTTTGGGTTTTGTTCAATAGAATATCTACAGAGTGAGGCACCATCAGGATTAAATCATGGCCTAGGACCATTCCCTCACTCTGTTTTACAGACGCAGCAGCAGCAGCGACAGCGCGCAAACATCTTGGCAAAGCGCATGCAACAGGATCAAGGGCGGAAGAGTAGTAACCGCATGGCCTATTCTTCCCTCCATGTTCCTGCGTTAATACAGCCAAAGCACATCCATCACATTCATGCACAAACAACACAAAGGCCTTCTCATAGTTCGGTGTGCCCAAAACTGGCGCCGAACATAATGCAGTCTTGAGCAACTCGAATGAATGTTGATGCTCCGTATTCCATGGCAATGGCGAAGAAATACCCTTCTTCGTCAAGGCCAACATCGGTTTTATCACTAGTGAGAAGTTTGGGATCCATAACCTACAGTAAGAAGCCATACCTATCAAGGCTCTAACTTCTTTTTGTGTATTTGGGACAGACATACCAGAAATGTGTTTTATTCTTTCAGGTGTCAATCATCTTCCCTCTTTTGACAGGAGATAGCCTAAATAGGCGACCTCCTGCCAACAATATTGAAACTTTTTGAGCGAAGCTTTGTGACCATGCTTAGCTAGATGGATGAGCAACAACACAGTGCCCTCTTTACAAGAGCTCTCAGAGTCAGCGGCTAAAAGCAAATCATCAACATATTGAAGTAACGTACAAGTAGGGGGCAATCCAAGGGTATCAAGCTGCTCTTTCAAAGCCCTACTATAAATACTTGGACTCTCAGTATAACCATGAGGTGCACGAGTAAATGTGAATGAGCGTCCCCCTAAGGTGAACGCGAACAAGTATCTACTATCCTCATGTATAGGAATACAGAAGAAAGCATTCTTTAGGGCCACAACACTGAAGTGAGTAGCTTTAGCTGGAATCATGGTTAATATTGTCGTCACATCAGGCACAATTGGAAATTGCAGAGCGACGACTTTATTAATGGCACGTAAATCAATTATAAAACGAAATGGAATTGCATTACCACCTTTTTTGTACACGGGTAAAATCGGACTATTGCACAAACTTCCTGCAATCTCCTCAATCACCCCACGATGCACAAAATCAGAAACAATGCTCTTCAAGGCTCGCTCGCCTTCAACTGAGATCTTATACTGTGGAATACGGGGCAGCTTAATTCCATGTTTCAAAACTATTTTAACAGGCTCAATCTGCAAAACACCGACATCATTGTCATCAACTGCCCACAAACACTCTGGTACATTACTGAATTCTGGCGGCAAAGGTCTAGTCAAGAATTGCGAAACAGAACATTGCTGTGGTGAAATCGTCAAACGCACTCCATCAGAAGAACAATGAATTACCGCATTTAATTCCTTCAACAGATTCAACCCCAGCAAATTCTCTCCACAATTCGAAGTCAAGAGAAATGGACAGTGGTCCGTAAAAGGACCCAAAGAAATAGGTACCGGTGAAGAAACCAGACAAACAACTGGTGTGCCAGAAAACCCTACAGAAACATTGGTTTGCCCTGACAGTGGAATCTTTGGAACCCGAGAATGATCAATGGAGCACTTCTCTGCTCCAGTGTCTATCAAAAATTGATGTTTCCTATTTCCCACTACCATTTCAACGCAGGGACCTTTCTGATTAACGGGAATAGGTGTAGGTTCCAAACCCTGCTTCGGGCAATCCTAACGAAACAAAATATCATCAAAAGGAAGCTCTTCAGATAGATATGCAGCAGAAGGATGATCAAATGTGTTTCTAGTATCCACACTCGCAGTCTGATTATCCTGTGAAAAGGTTGTTGGGGATCCTGCGAAAACTGGCCTCTACCAGGGCCCCCTACACCCGGGCGACCTCTGGATCGTCTACCCATATTTCCAAATGTGTTATTCGACCTCTGTCGAAGGACGGGGCATTGTGCACGCCAATGACCCTCCTGGCGACAATAGGCACACTGGTTAATATTCACAGGACCCAAGGGCACATTCCCTTGTGGAACATACTGACCTCTAATCTGCGAACTACCCCCTCTGGGGCCTCTAACAATTTGCTGTAACAATACTTTAGTCTTCAAATCACCTTTTCTCTTCTCGACTCTATCTTTTTCATTATTGACACGGTTCTCGTAGTACTGAGCCATGTACAGTACTTCTGATTGGGATTTCGCCTGCCAAGCGCTCTCAGAAGACATCATTTGTGACTGGATGTCAGGCAGCAATCCACGTACAAATTTGTCCACAAATAATCTTTTCCCAGACTCTGTGCCTAAGTCTTGTCCACTGAAATCCGAGAATACCTGTTCGAACCGATTAAAGAACTCGGTAGCACCCTCAGATTTTCCTTGGACACAGGCCGTAAGCTTGTCCCAAATAATTCTCTTTTCGGGGATTATAGTTTTCAGTTTTGCAATGATTCTGTCAGGCAAAGTTAGTATCACCTGAGGTGGTCTCTCACCAGCTGGCCTTTCCCCAACAAGCCTAACTATGTTAGCCCATGTATCTCCCAACCCTGGTACATTGTCTATAGTTCTAACTTGTTTCCACAAATCTACAGGCAGGAGTACAGGGAATAGCAAATCAATGTCGCCTAGGGTAAACACTGAGGACTGCAAAACGGACTCTATCTCTTTATAGAACCCTGTCGGATTTTTCCTAATGTCAGGAATAGTTTGTCTAATAGTATTCACTTCCTGTCATGAAAACGGGACGTGAACAAACTGCGATACATAATGTGCAGGAATGTCCACAGCAGGTGTACCTGCTGCAGCATTAGCAGGAATCTCAACCTTAGGGACAAATGTCGGAGGAACCTCTCTCATAGGCAACTGAGATGTAGGCAACTCCGAACGCTTACTAAGCAACAGAGCTAAGTCGAGCGCTAAAGCAGTTGAAGAAGTGTCAAGTGAAAAAGCTCTCTTATAAATGCTCAATAACTCTGTGGGACAACTAACCTTTCTCTTTAAACATTCATCCTGCATGTACTCTACCATTACCTGTATCACTTTCCTCTGCATTTCTAGCGTATATTGACTGTATGTGTCATATACCTCAACTGGAGTTATCGATATGTCTGAAATCCATCTAATCGCATCTTTTGTACAAATTCGCGCCTCCTCAGATGTCGATTTACGACACGGAAGAAATCGTTTCTGTACATACATACTTTCTTCTTCGTCATCCTCATTCCGTAACCTTTCCAACTCCTTTCTATACTCAAATATCCTCTCAAAATGCTCATGTACCTTCTCCACAGTGTCTCTTGAAAACGCTAAAGTATTCCGGTCCCTCAACCCTTGTGGGAGGTCTGCATTATTTAATTTACCCCACATTACACATAAATGAATCCCTAAACCTTCAATGAAAACATTTTTCTCAGGAAAATTATCCATATTAGAAAGTGTGGCAAGAACATTAGCTCGATCATCTCTCTCCATACAATGCTTAGCCCATGCAAACAAATCCTGTTTCTTTTCTGTAGGAACAGTATTACGAGTAACAATCCTCGACCCCGCACACTGATCAACTACAAGTGGTACAGAACTACTTGGGAGTGAGGGTGCAGGCAAATTCAATGGAGGTACTATTACTGGTGCAATGGGAAGAGGCAGAGGAGCAGGTGGAGGAACAACAACCGGAGGAATAGGAACAACAGGTTGAGCAGGAAGAGCAGGAATAACAGCAGGAAGAGGTACAGCAGGAGGAAGAGGAACATACGGAGGTGGTGCAGAGGCACCAGGCCTTCGTTCATTTAACAATTTGTCGATAAACTCATCAGAAACATGAAGATCTTTAGAAGGATAGATTTTCTGAATACCGAGTGAGAAAGCCCTGTCCATATTCCTAACCTACTCAGACTGTTTGTCCTGATCATATAACAACGCCTTTTCAGCATTTGTTTTATGACGGCGCACATGTTTTTCCCTACTTTTAAGCTGCTGCAACGCTTCTCTTTTCCAATTTTGCAAAACATCAAATGCTGCAAGTCTGGTCTTCTTTTTTAACAAAACTGACTCTAAATATTCAATACGAGGGATCTCAAAACTACCATTGACTGGCCACTGAAGTTTGGAGGCATGTCTGGTTTGTCTGTGCCAAATTTTATTAAATACTACACTTCCAATGCCATGCTTACAGTACATAGTACATGCCGGTGACCCCTCCTGTGGTGCCGGATGGCTAAATTCCAAAGATTGTCTATCGCTGCGGAATAATGCCCTAAAGCAGCTAGACAATTTCCCAGGCATTTCTCAAATACTTGGTGTTACCTGGTCAATAATTGTGTCTGCAGATACAATGCGCCAAATTTAAATTGTCAGGGTTGAATTAAGAGTCGGGTAACGACTCACCTGACCAAACCTAAGGAGGACCAATCGGTTTACAAAGGACTTACCTAACTAATTTTACCTTGTGTATGGTGATTTCGGCAAATCTGCCCGCCTCAAAAAATTGACCCTCGTCAAGATGCCGTCTTAGACCACATGGCTATCGTCCAGGGAACGGATCGTGCAGCGCTGTTGAGGTGTCGCGTCTCGTTCAGTCGGGCCCGTTATGTCACACCGTCCGATCCCAGTCCGATAGCGTGCGTCAACCTTCAATAATCTGGCATTAATCTTGAGGGTCCCTATTCCGGACGCCAACTGTGAAAACAAGGAAATAATATGAGGCAGGGTAACCAAAAAGGAAACACACCAAACACGGGTTACAAAGGAACATACAAAGCACTTTATTTTATACTGAATCCAGTTACAAAAGAACAGAACAAAATTCAGATAGCTATCGACCCTCAGTACAACACAGCGAACTCCGGCGTGGTTCGGTGTGCTCAGTGATTGCAAATATCCATTGAAACAGTCAGCCTTTTATAGATTTCTCCAGCCTGTTTTCCAGCCTTTCTGCAGGTTAACCATTCCATAAATAGGTTACTGCTCTAGGGTCCCTTGCCAGGTCAAATCTAGTTCATCTTAGGTTTATACATTAACAAAAAGAAATGGTAATAATGTATGCTCTAGGCCTAACATTACAATGCATTACTTAATTTATACAATGTAGTTAAGCAGGTGTTCTCATTCAATTATAGATCAGTTTCGGTGATACAGGTAATCCATTGCACACAGGTCAGCAGAAGGACAAGGTCTCAGCTCATGACCCTAACAAGTGTCCTGCAGGCAAGTTATACATTAGCTGTACAGAGGTCATGACAATCAAGTTCTGTTCTGAATAACATAGGCTACCATTTTAGCTCACATGGTGACTTTATAGAGCAAGAAAACCTAAAATGGCGGCTTGACCCAAAATGACAGTTTACATGGTTTCTAAGGTCAGGACCTTAAATGCGAGTTTATTCACATTGTGGGATGTATTTACCCATGCATCCGAGCCATACCTCAAAACTGTGCAGTACTGACATGGAAAACTCATGATGGCCAGAGCTTCCCAGAAAATGCACAGGGAAATGCATGAAGAATAGGCTGCCACTCATTTTTGCCGATGTTATGGGCACAGAAGGACACTGCCTAAAACCACCATTGGACTACCCACACAGTAGTCTGAAACCATTGGGAATGGCAATGCTGATTGCCAAATGCAACCTAGAACTGTTGGGAATTCATTTTCTTAAATCCCAAAAATGGGTGCAGTACCAGTACTCACCACTATCCAAAAGCCGGCGTTTTAAAACCACTCTGTTTCCCTGAAGGCAAGCCAAAATGCCTATTTTCAAACATTGCAATATGTGCAAAATATTTACTGAACACCAGCAGACATTTGGCAGAATGGAGTTTTGTGTGCCTACAAAATCTGGGAAATGAAGATCATAAGACAAGGTTTATAACAAGACTGGCTGCGCTGTGGATTTCAGCAGTTTAAGTTGCACTGGATTGAAAGACACTAAAAAAAAAAATCTAAATGTTTAAATTGACTGAGTGACCTACTTTTGAGTGTCACATAGGTTGCAATTGTTTAAATGTCATAGTTTTGCACTTAGAATCAGCATTCTAGCTGCATGTGTAAAATTGCAAGTTAATTTAAAAAGCAACAAATAACATGACAGTAGCTGAAAGTCTGGCTTAAGGAACTTGATTCTGCCTGGCAACTACCCCCATCAGGAGTGAAATTTGAGTCACCACTGTGTTCCCAGGCCAACCTTCCTTTTGCTGCCCACACTAAGGATATGCCATCTATCTGATAATTGAATTACCTGTGCTCTGCAAGAGAGTGAACAAAGCCCTCTTCACTCAGGCAAAGGTTTTTATTACCGCAGTCGTAAAATGTAGCTTCCTCTTGGCAGGAGCTGGGAGGAGCACTGCCTGTGAGAGCAAGCTGGCTTGGCAGAAACTGGAAAGACTGGTTTCTATACCATGTGACCTGGGAAACCACACCCCTTTGGAGCCAGAACATAACTTTAAAAAGATGAATAACTCATAGAGCGGACATGTGAAAATTTTATAAATGATACCATAATTCTTGTGATTTTTCTGCCCACATTTTAAGAGGTTTTTCGACCCGGTGGCATGTTCAGGGGGGTTTTAGCGGAAAAATGGATATTACTCTAACTGTATGCATGTTAAAAATCTGAAACTTCTTCAGTTAATGTCCATACTCCCTGCACACATGTATGTAAAGTTGGGTCAATGTCAGAAATTGAAAAATCAGTTAAAAAGTGAAATATGTGCCATTTCTGAATGCAAGCTCTTAGAAACAGCAGATTTGGACAGAGACATGGCTAAATTCAGCCACACCATGTATATGTAATTTCAAACAACTGTGTAACTCTGAAATATGTCTTTTATTATCAAATATAGGATATGTGCAATCTGACAGAGGAGTGTCCTACCTGCAAGCCATAAAATGACATCCCTCTGACACACAGTTCATTCCCCAATCAAATGATAAATGGAAGTTTGACCAATTAGAAGCTGAGAGAGAGGTAGGGTCAGTGATGCTAGAACACACCCACATTCTAAACACATAAAAGCAGACAGACAGGACAGATAGGGACCTTCCAAATCCATCTGCAGCGGGACGCTCTGCCGGAAAAATCCATACTTACCTCCATCAACCTCCAGAAAGCCAAACTAGAGACTTCAATCTATCCAGGACTAAGAGACCAGACCAGAGAGAAAGCAGTGCTGTACCCAGAGAGACCCAGACCAGCAGAGAGAGCTGACCCAGATCACTGTGAAGTGCAGAGGCCAGACCAGACCAGACCAGAGTCCAGTTTAAAACCCTGACCAGATCCATGGCGAGGCCCATTTCACTCAAGAATATAGTGCGAGTACCTAGAAAACTGTGCAGAACCAATCTCTTAGTTAAAATAATATAATTCAATCCTATTTTAATCTAAGTAGAACTGTCTCCTAACTGTCACCTGTCACTTGTAAAGCTGTCACCTGTGATTTGCTAGTTGCAAGCTGCACTGGTCATTTTGAGCTTTTGAAATTTGCAAACCCAAAAACGACCTTTATTAAATCGCTCATATCTCCGCGACCATTTGGGCTAGAGACTTGCAGTAACTTTCCTCTGATAGCTTAGAATCGTAGCTTTGAATCGCACCAAGAACCGCATTCCTACCCCTTATAGTTTTACCGCAATCGCGGAACACGCATCCGCGAATTTTACCGCGATTTGCAATTTCTTCACATGTAAAAACTGCTGCTGTTTGCTTTCCATTTGCCAGAAATTCGTTTAACCTGCTAACTATCCCTGCATCATTGCTAGTGTGAGCCTGGACTAATATTAACTAGATACCACTCACCCTGAACCTCTGTAAGGGAATTAAAAGCGTTTCCAGCATATTTCTCATTCATTGCCAGCACATATCAAAGCATTTGGGCCTGTGATTTCAAAACTCCTACCTGTTTTCTGTTGTCTAAGCTTGCTGGATTGAACTGATTACATTGATTGCATTTCTGAGAACTGTGTGCTTTCCTCCCATTTCCTTGCATTGCATAAAGAGGGGGGAGTGGATTGCCAGAGAAAAGTGATTACCTTGTTTGTTGAAATCATATTGAGTATTTTCTGTATTGCATGTTCATTGAATATTGCATCCACCTGAGCTCACATAAAGCATCCTCTACCACATTATACTTTTGTTCCTATTCACCAGTGTGCTACCTTATCCATTTCATGTCAACTCATTAGTGATTATAAGAAGTGTGCTAGTGCCAGATTCTCTGTTGTTGATCTTTATCATATCAGATTAAGTGTGCTATTCAATTATTAATTTATTATAAAGTGTGATCTATATATCTCTTGTTTAAATTATCAAATAAACCTTTTAACTTGTAAAACAGAACTACTTCTTGGCTCAGTGGGGTCAGGGGGATTCCAAGAGAGGGGTGTTATATAGGGGTAGTCATCCAGAACGCATGAACTGGACCTAAAGATATATCAATAAGGGTTTTCATTCAGTATTCTAGACTAGGCGTTAACTTAGCTGTAGTGCTGAATTGAATCCTCTTACAACATGTAGTTTATAAGCAGCTTGTTAGCAGCTTGGCGTAGGCTAATATACATATATTCATAGCAATAGGAGGCACGATATAATTTCTAGTTTGACAAATGAGCAAGATGTCTCAGCAGCAGTCTAAAGAGAGGACTTCTGGCACAGATTTTTCTGGTCATTCTGTGGTTTTGGAGCTTTTTCTGCAGCACCAACAAAGGACATGATTCAACCGGTCAATCTTCTTCGATTCCTGGAGTCTTGTACTCTGCTGCGGGGACTTGGATGAGTTGGATTGTCTCTGGAAGTTCAACTGGAGCTCAGCAAAGACTTGGACGTATTCAGGCTTGGCAAGACGATGCACTATGATTGGGTTGGTGGTCTCCTGGTGTTTGCGGTCTGCAGCTGTGGAAAGGCACAGCACCTCGGGAGATGCTTCAAATTGTAGTTCGTCTCAGGTCTGGTTGGTCCCACCAATCAAAGGGAAAGAGTTGTCCTCTTCAGAGCTCCTCTGCCACATTGAAAATGGGCTCAGGACAGCAGTGGTTGATTCACGTTGTTGCAAAGAGTCTGTAGGCATCTCTGGTCATTTCTTTCTTTGGTTACTTCAAGTTCCAGTGCCAACTTGCCTTTCACCTCAAAAGCCTTACCTTGTATTCACCTTAAGCACACACCCCTCTGCTATCTCTCTCAGCAGTTTACAGAAAGGGCTGAGTGACTGCCCAGTCAGGTCAGTCAGACCCCCAGTGGGAGCTGGGTCCATTCAGGCTCTCAGGCAGACAAATAGCAGGGAGTGAAAAACTCCTCCCTCACTTCCTGCCTGTGCAGACACACTGGAGCCTACGCAGGTACACCCAAGGGTTCCCGCTAAAGGCAAAACACACACACATACCTCCCCCTCCTAGAATGGTAGAAGATGGGCTAACAAAGAACAACCATGCTAGAAATGACAAATAAATAAAGGAGCCACAATGTTAGTACATAGGTGACCCTATTATGCACAACCGAGAGTGTGAATACAGTCTCTGGTAAAAAAAAATGAGCACACTAGTTGGTAGAACACGTCCACTGCCACCAGACATAACTAGAGGGTGCTCTATGGGACTAAAAAGTCACAGGAGCAGAGAGAAGGGGGATACACAATATCTGTTCGGCACTCCGCAGAATGATGTGTGTGCCAATGTCTCAGAGTATACAGTGTAAGGAGGGGCACAATATCCTTAAGAACAGTTGTAAGTAAGGATACAGAAAGAATCTCAAAGGAGAACCCAAAGGGTTCCCAGCAACACTGCCCATAAGGAGCTTTGTGCTGCAAAGGTTAACACAGATGCCTTAAAAGAGATATGGAGGAAAGTAGACTCCATAGGACAGGCAAAAGAAAGAGAACAGATTTCCAAAAGACAGAGCCCATAAGAATGAATGAGTGGAACAAGGTTCCACTCATTCAGGATACAAAGACAAATGTCCAGAAGTCCAGCAAAAGGTGTTGGGGGTCTCACCAGGAGAGGGAATGAAGCATAAACATGATAAATCTCCCTAACAGCCTGCTCGTCTTCTTTACCTGACCCTTAGCCTTCGGTTTTTGTATCTATGTGAACATTTCAAATTAACAAAACCAAGCCTAAAATAGGGAATAATTATTTGTAACCCAATTTACTGCATATATATGCAGTGGCTCCCCCCCCCCACACACAGTCCCTGTGATACCCCTCCATCTCCCCTACATATATATACAATAAAATGAGGCTCTTGAAATCCAGTATTTTGGGCTTCTCAGTGATGGGCTACAGTATTTTGGAAAGATACCCTGTTTTATATTTCAGCACTCTCAAGCAGTCTACTACTTGCATTGCAAAATGTTATGGAACTCCTAATTAAAAAAAATAAATGCATTTATATATATCAGTTCCAGAAAGGGAGGCTGGGCAGTCAGATGTGGAGGGATATAGTGGGGGTTGAGCATGCCCCATTCACCAGCTAGCAAGTGGATTAAAGTTTGGTCTTGAACAGTTGCACTTTTTGTATATATTTGATGTCAGGGCTAGAACATTCCGATGGATAGAGGCTACTAGTGAGAAGGAGTGGCAATAGGAAGAGGTGCACGGCCCACTGGGGACAGATAAACTGTTGAGAGATGAAGATTGTTGAGTATGTGTGTGGGGGGGGAGTGACATACAGCCAGCAAGATTTATGGGAGTGAAAACCATGAACAGATTTGAAGACAATGGAGGTCATTTCAAGTTAGGAGGTAACCATGCCGCTCTTAGGGGCATGGCTACCTCCTTACCGGGTACCGGGTCCGGGTTCCTTGAATGAGGAATTACCGGGCCATTGCGACCTTGGAGGGCCCGGTAATTCCTCATTCAAGGAACCCATCCCCATTCCCATTCGAGCCCCCATAAGACTCAATGGGAATGGGGAAGGTGCTAACAACGGGCCCGTAAATAACGTGCCCGTTGTTAGCACCCTGGTCTGCTTGCAGGACCCGCTAAGGACACCTGGTAAAACCAGGCGTCCTTAGCGGGTTCCCGCGAGCAGACTCGTAATCTGGCGGTAAGGGGTTGACGGCTCGGCACCTTTTCCGGCGCTGTCAACCCCTTACCGCCAGATTCGTAATGACCCCCAATGAATAGTATATTAAATTAGGATACATTTTACATAGACTGCCATCCATCACAATGGCGATTCCTTGTGCTAGGAGATCATCTAGGTGGGTTATACAGGGTGAATGTAGCAAAGGTGAGAACTTTGTTGAGGAGAGTGAAGTAGAGGAGGAGAAGACTGAGGAAATAGGCTCTAGCAGTGGTCGGGATTGGTGAGGATCAGGGTAGAGGTTGGAGGTTTTGCTGAGTGGTGTATGAGGTGTGGGCAGATCATCCTGGTAGTTGAAAGATTAATGGCGGCAGCAGTTATCAAGATGCGCAGAGTAACGTTAAGGTTGCTGTCAAAGAAGAGCATCAACCAAGGAGTGAGGAGGACAAAAGGAAAGGTGGTGATAGGGGATGTGACTGAGGTCGCATCCTTCTATCTACTTCTTTCTTCCTAAACATTTAATTTTCAACACCCACAATCACAATTTAATTTGGCTAGCAAAATAGCTCAGCAAGCAAACCACTTACTCTATCTGTGCCCTGTCTTGAGTCATGTTTTTGAATGGAGTAATGGACCTAGTTCTCTTTCCAAGCTTGATACATTGAATACTATTATACTCATCACTACAGTTCTTAAAATCAGTAGGAACCCAGCAAGAACACTGCTGTACACAAAGGTGATATCATTACTTCTGACTCTCTCTCTTGTAGCAGTCAACCAATCAACTCTATAATATCTGTACAGCTTCCACTAATTCTTTTTTTTATTGTAGCCACTATACATGGCCATGCCCAACCAAGCCATTTTGAAGCTTTTCTGATTCTGTTTTTTAATTATATGAAACTTGTGAAGTAGGACAAGATGAGATGCTTCACATAGTGAAGTATTTTCTTTCAAATACCTCGGTGGTTCAAACCTTTAATGATACTTGGCACAGTGTAGAAATTATGAGCCATTGTGACACCAAGTCAAATCAGGCAAAAAGGAAACAAAACGATATGTCACTACAGACACAACTTCTTACCACTCCACAAAGGAACAGACATGCACACTGGGACAAACAACCCAGCAGATACCTCAATGTGGAGTAAATTTGATCCCCACAGTTCACAGAGAAGCGTCTTTTCACAGGGACTTCTAATAGCACATCCCTTCATGTTCTAGTGACGATACTTTTCATTCCTGTGGGTTTTTTCTTGGAAGCTCAGCATTGTCCCGCGCTGTTGGTACACACTGTAACCACTGTGAACTGTTTAATTATCTAATGATAATGCCCACTGGAACATTCACTAATGCTACATTCTGCTTGGGTCGGCATGAACAGCAGTGCTCTGCCCACATAAATATGCAGTGTCCAGAAGTCATTCAGACCATTGCAAGACATGCCCTGGCCACAATAATTGATTAGATGTTCTCTGGCAAATGTCCCCATCTCTTTCAAGTCAGCCTCCAACTCCTATAAAACAAATATAAAAATAACTAGGCCTTCCATTGTCGTTGCCTATCCCAGTGCATATTCTGGCATCCTGCAACCATCCTCAACCCCGCAAAGCTCCATCAAGGTTCTATTATGGCTTTTTGTTCAAACCTTTAATAATCTATCTGGCTTCCTGCTGCCCGCCTCTGGTATTCCCTCACTATCCCTGCATTCACTTGCAGCTTCAACACTCAGCAGCAGATGTATCAGCATTGCATCGCAGATCCACTGCTGAGAATGGAGCTGGTTACTTGCTTGGGTCTCTTCACAACAAGGCGTGGGAGAGCAGGTTGGCCCTGGAGCATCCACCCGACCAACGCTTCCTTGGGTCGGTCAGGGAACCTGTGGACTTGTGGAAAGACAGGTGCACCGGCGGTGCAGCACCCACACTTCCTTTACCCGCAGGCACTGGAGCTGCGATGGAAGCGGTGGAAGTAGAAGGACGTGGGACCACAGCAACCATCCTTCTTCCCTTACTCTCACTTCTGCAGAGACCCTGAGGAACAGAGGGAAGGTAGTTTTGAGTAGGATTCTGTGGAAAAATGTCTGGGGGGCGCCTCTCTGTTTTGACATAGGAGCGTACAGCAACCTTATTTTATTTTATTTTATTTATTTTTGCATTCATAGCAGTGCACCAAACCCTCAGGTATCAGGGCGCTAGTTACAGTAAGTGCGAGTTGCAATTCTTCTAAATGCTCCTTAGTGCAGCCACTTGCCTACTACAAAAATTGGGGAGGCATCCTATTGAAGGAAAGCAGGCCCTGTTCAGCAGTCTCATCTTGAAGTGTCTGATCTGTCAGACTTCCATACTTTTCCTAAAGAAGCTGAATAACAGCTCTTGGGAGGATAGCTCAGGGGCGACGTGCTTGCCTTGGAAGCAAGACGACACAGAGCAACACAGGTTCGATCCCCGGGGTCCGCACTTAGAAACCTCTGGGTAATAAGCGCGTTATAAATAACATATCATTAAACAGACGGTGTTCCTGAACCAAGGATACCAGATGATCTCAGTTACCACCAGTGCCCTTAAATTTGCTTGGATACTGCTGGGTCGTTTGTTTCCAATCCCCTTTCATCCCAATTGGCTTTACTCTGTTTTCATTTGGATTGAAATCCTCTTCGGAGAGAGATCACAGCAAGGACACGTGTGTGTGTGTAATTAAATATAGGAAGCATCATCAGGTGTTCGTTTGGCTCTAAGTGTCATAAATCTAAGCTGCAGCACGTCACAGTTTACGTCAGCCACATCATGAAGCACTGTGCTTGAGGTGCACGTGACACATCTGCTATATTTATGAGCACACGCTGCTGTTTCCACGGGCAGGTAAACTCTTCGCCAGTCTTATCTCCCAGCAAAACTAATGAGTCCCAGATTTAATAGGAGAAGGTCTTTTAGGGGATGGGATGATTAACCGCAGTAAAAGGTCACCTCGCTGAGAAGCCATAGCTCTTCGGCACGGTTAATCCCGGATTTTACAAACCAGTGCACTGTGTGTTCGGTTGACCCAGGCAGTGCCATCTGGTGACCCCGCTCACTTAAGTTGCCAATCTATAAATGTATGAACCCTCATATAGTGAACTCTTGGTATTCAATATATGTAATTCAGGCCCGTGAAAAACAGTCATTCCCGGTACAGATTTATCTTTCTGACTCACCTGCAATCAACAATTACGCATGCGCGATGTACGAAGCAAGCCACGCTGAAGGAGGCATTCATGGGAAACCTAGGTAGGGCAAGGCTTCTTGCCATGTCTTCTCCGCCATATATTTATTTTGCCAGAATTGACATCCCAGTTGTGTCACTGCTCACATGTATCCAGGCAAGGTGCCCGAGGCCAACATTTTCCTGGGACTACATTTAATCATTTTTAAATAAAGTTTGAAAAGACTTATTTTTAATGAAAGCTGAACATGTATTTTGAACAAATAATTAGTGCATGCAAATTGCTCCCAAGGGACTTCATACATCAATACACAAGGGCACGGGTTCTCGATTCACATAGGGCGATGTGTGGGTTTACACTTCCTCACGAAGGCTTCTGATCTCTACTGCACCCCAGTGTCGTTTGCTGTTCAAAATACCCTAGAATAAATGTGGACGGGCAGAAACGAATCTGGCGGGGTTTCCCCTAGACCTGGCGATTCAGAAACCATCTGCTTAGGACAGTAGGGAAATCAAAAACAGGACCTAGATGGACGATATGATTCCCCAATCCTCCAAGGACATAGATGGACGATATGATTCCTCAATCCTCCAAAGACATAGATGGACGATATGATTCCTCAACCCTCCAAGGACATAGATGGACGATATGATTCCTCAATCCTCCAAGGACATAGATGGACGATATGATTCCTCAACCCTCCAATAATTCTGACAGCTCTTGTGGAATTGCAGAAACTCCAAGCAAAACAACCTTCTTTGGCATCACCTCAACTGAGTATGATAGTGGGAGCTACAGTTTTCACGGTAGAGGTACTACTTCAACCCTATCACTAATCACAATGATTATAATAATAATAATACTGGTTTTTCATATAGCTCTCCATCCTCGATTATTCAACCTTCTAAGTGCTGTACTAACAGTTGCTCCTTGCTTTGATTTATTTGTATCGTGCACCAGACAAACATAATCGTATTTAGGCATAGGTGTGGAATGGTATGACGATGACTGAGGAACAACCAAAGTATCAAATGTGCAACAGACTAAGTCCGGCAAAAAAGACATAAAAAACAAGATAACCTTATGGTTCACTTTAAGGGGTGGGTTTTCAGCGCTTTTGTGAATTGAAGAATGGCTGTCATTATGAGTAGTTCTGGATTCATCAACATTGGAAGTATGAAAGACCAAGTAGGCTCTGCTGAAGAATTCGAGCCTGCAAAGCGCATGCTGCTCGCATGTCCGAGACCAACACTGTTCTCATTCAGCCTCTCCACCCATGAGAATCACTTTCTTCCACCAACATCTATTTCAAAATCAATTTCAAAGCTTGCAACACTTCAATGCAAAAACTATGTGTAGATCCATGCAGCCTACACCATTTAATGCAGGGAGTCTCGAAAGGTTACTGTGACAAATAAACTTCCGGGGCACCAGTGGTCCAGGGGTGAATATTGGTTTCTGATCCATCAATCAGCCCCACTCCTCTAATACACCAGAAAGGATCTGAACAGATGGGAATAACAAGAAAATTATAAACCTCCTTGTCCAATTTTAGTAACTTGGATAGAACGGCAGGCTTATCACCAAAAGGTTGTGGATCGTTGGTTATTTACAACACAGCTAGAATACAATAAAATGGACTGTCCAGGTTGCAAAATATCTACTTTATTTATATCTCACCAGACAGTTCTAGCAACACTACGACATACAACCCACCCTGTAAGGGAATGCAGAGGACAGACAGTTTCAAAGAAGGAAAAGGAATGCACTCTGGATACTGACAGGAGGGTAGTCTGTATGATTAATAATCACAACAGTTTAAGGTTACTCGACTTCAGCACAAAGGGAGCAACGGGTTTTAATATTTCTCTAGAAGCCTTCCAGGAAGGACCAGGGGGACAGAACCACAATATACCTTGTTCTGTAGGTGTTCTTGGCGCTCGACAGGATTCAGAGTTTAAGATAGGAGTCAGCTGCGGGTATCAGGCGGCAAGACGGTTCGGCAAGCGAAACTGGACGAACGGCTGCAGGCTGGCCTACACGACAGCTCAGGGTCAGGATTCATTGTCTCAGTGCTGATCTGTGGTTCTGAAGCACTGGTCGAGACATCTCAGATGTCTTTAGCGACTGTGGCTTGACAACGATCCACGTTGCAGTCAGTTGCAGCTCAAGGAACTAGACTGGCTCGAAAATGTCCTTTAAGGTGGGCGGTGGTAGATGCTTCTCGAGGCACTTCTACCAGCTTCTTCAATGGGCTTTTGTGGTCCTTTTAGGTGCACAGCCCAAAGCTGTGGAGTGTGTTGCAGGCAGCTGCCTTGTCCTTGGTTGTACGTTCAGAGACCTTCTGGCATGTCCTATCTAGGAAGCTTGCTGCAGAGCCTAGCAGGCCACACTGTGTGCTGGCTGGGTACCGGTTCTGGAGTGACTGGAGGGTCCTCTGAGTTCTGGATCTCCCTCTGTTCCCAAAGAGATGTTTAGCGGAAGGCTTCTACTTCCCTCTTTGGAAATCCTGGCCTTCCTTCAATGGCTGAAGATGTAAGACAGATTGTACCTTTAGACAGGGTCCACGGTTGAGTTCTTATTTGTTACTTCTGGTGAAATTATCAGATTATCTCCCAAATGAGGAGCTTAGTCATCTTTTAAAGTCCAGTGGACCACAGTGATCGATGTAGGCTAAGCCTAGCTTAATGAACCAATCCTTGGGTCCCTACCAACACTCTCCTCTATCCATGTGTTCATAACCAGTGTGCTTTGCAACAGGAAAGGTAAAGGGGTACACACGTGTGATACAAAGTCCCACCCATCTTCCTGGATACTGTTTATCAAAGAGTCTCTCTGTTTGATGGATCTCTCTTTGAGTCCTGATTAAAGCGGAAAGTCTTCCTTGAAGCTGCAGTGAGACTTAACTCTCTGGCTCCTGCAAACCATATTCACATAGCTTATGAATGGGGTCCCCCTACCGGGGTGGCCTACTGTAAACACACAGTCTCAGACATGAAAACTTACTGTCATTGATCATGAGGGTGGGGGCTGGATTCAGGTTGACACAGATACATATGAAAGGTTGTTGGGTTTCCTGTATCCTTTGTTAACCTCGGCAGCCAGGTCCCCAGTATTCTCTAATTGGTATGTTAATCACTACCACCAGTTGCAGGGCTTAACAAAAGAGAAGGGGGTGGATCCATGGAGCCTTTGTTAGTTAATCAGGCTGGCCATGGCAGGGGGTAGCCTGGTTCTCCCCCTTCCTGGAGATGACCTAGTGTACTCCTGGCCATCACATTCCAACTAAATATGACAGGGATGACAGTGCCTGTAGGCTGTGTCCACCCAGAGTACACAGGTCTACCCATTTGTCGTGGTGTGAGCATAGGAAAATGTGTGTGGATTAGCCCCACACATTTTCCTTAGGTTGGTCTACCATCATTCTATTTAATAAACCATTTCAAAAAGACCAGGCTAGGGCGCACCAGTTACGGTGCGTGTATTTGAAACACACATTTTAGACATTCATGCATTGTGTTAAATGCCGAATGGTTAGCCAATATCATGGCAGATGTGCAGCAAATAGAAAGAATGTAAAGCAATTGATCTGTGCAGGTTTCCTATATGCTCCAGTGCAGTCCCTGTAGAGAAGTTTCTACAAATGTATGCATTTATGGATGAGCAACCGCAATTACCTTTTCTGCTGTTGCCCAGGTGGCACAGCAATGTGATTGAAACAGTCGTCCTGTGCCACAAGGAGATGCCTCCCAGAAAAAAATCCCTGCCTCTGATTCCATATTGGGACATCCTCCACCTCACTCAAGTGAACCACTTATTCAGTCGATAAGCATTCTGGATGAAAGAGCTGTTATGTTGAGGACATTTATTTGCTGTTAATCAGAAATCACAAAAACATATCGACAGCAAATGCATAATTGAAATACTAACAGGAATGTGGGGAGGAATAAAGGTATGTGGCCCCACTGCTGTGACCCCATAGCTCACCCACCACACAAACATATACCACTTCAGGTTTTTGATAGACCACCACACCACCAACCATTTCTTTACAGGAATCAGGAGTCGCACGGAGACGCATACTTCTGCTAACCACACCGAACACATCCACAACCCACAAATAGGCAGGCAAGTGGGGAGCACATGTAGGCATCATAACCCTGGCCATAACCGCATACCTTAACTACCCAACAACCTTCAACCATAACATGCCGATACAGGCCCTCACACCAATCTTCTCCGATGGATGTACTGAGCAGGAATTACACAGAAGCCCATATATTACCTCAAAAATGCTTGATACGTAGGAGGCAGGGAGGGTTTGTAGGTTCCCGATCCTATGCCATTCAGTACTTCAACTCACCCAAACATGAAGGAGAGGTTGAGAGCCTCTACTCACCTGCAGCACCTCCCAGGACCACTCACACCAGCAACCCCAGATACGTGTACTCTGACAGCCTTACCACTGCCCAATACATCAGCAATTACTGGAGATAATCATTAGCACCACAAAAGCATGTGAATGGCAGATGTGTGATTTGTAAATTTTCTGCAACATAATGTACCCAAATCCCTGGGGCCAATTTGCTTTGGTTAATGTCTCCCAATGCATACCCCTTTGCCTTATCAGCGCAATTGATTAAAGCATAACTAAATCCGATACAATAAAGCATTAACAAGGGACAATTCAGAAGCCCTTAAAATGTCGGCCATGTGTAAATACGCCTAGTCTCAGATCTCTGCAAGTCAGCGAGAGCAGGACGTTCACAGGTTCACAGATTCACTGAGGATGGTTACAAACGTCCTAATTCAGATAGGAAATCATCAAAGTCCAGCAAGGAAAGGGTTACAAGTTTTAACTTAAATTTGAATTGTGAAAGGAAATGTGGAGTTAAATAATTTTCTAGAGAGATTATGAGGCCGATTCATGGAATAATTAGCGCGGCGCAAGTGGGCAAAAACGTGCGATTCGCAGTGGAATAGCGAAAATCGCAGTGCAATTGCGAAAATCGCACGAAAAGCAGCGCACGTCGATTCATGGAAGGCCGTGCGCGAGAAAACCAGCGGATGTGCGATAAAAAAGTGCGCGGCGCACGTTGGCGCACAGGCCATCTAACAGCGTGCGCCAGGTCACAGCGAAAATCGCACAGGCCACAGCGAAATTCGCACATAGCGCGGCGCACGCAACAAAAGTAGGCGGAACACGGGCGTAACACTCGGAATGGGGAACAACTTGCCAAAACGTGGGCGTCACGGGGGAAGTACAGGGCACAAGTGCGCGGAACGCCCACACGCTCGCCTACAACACGTATTCATGGAATAGAATAGGGGAAAAAAGCGCACGCTCAAACCAGCGCACAGGCACAAACACGACCGCCACAAGAAAGCAGGCGGTAGCGTCTCTGCGGCTGTAAGAAATGTGCGCCAAAAGGTGCGCCAACAAATCGCACCTATATACTGCCATGATGAATGTCCCATACTGTGGCCCTCCAGGAAAAATGACGTGCAAAGGGGTACCCACAAACACGGACACCCGCTGACAAAAAATACGTGTGCGTGTATACCGGGGTGCGCGGGAAGTCTAACACGCGATTTCAGCAGGGTACGTGCATCACAGGGGTTCGCGTGAAGTTTCACACGCGATCGGGCCTGGGGGAGCGGGCTACGTGTATATCAGGGGTTCGCGTGAAGTTCCTCACGCGATCGGGCCTGGGGGAGCGGGCTACGTGTATTACAGGGGTTCGCGTGATGGGGGAGCGGGCTACGTGTATTACAGGGGTTCGCGTGAAGTTCCTCACGCGATCGGGCCTGGGGGAGCGGGCTACGTGTATTACAGGGGTTCGCGTGAAGTTCCTCACGCGATCGGGCCTGGGGGAGCGGGCTATGTGTATTACAGGGGTGCGCGGGAAGATCCAGGGGTGCGCGGGAAGTTCCACACGCGAATAGCCTGGGGGCGCGTGTATTCCAGGGGTGCGCGTGAAGTTGCACACGCGAATAGCCTGGGCGCGTGTATTACAGGGGTGCGCGGGAAGTTCCACACGCGAATAGCCTGTGCGCGTGTATTTCAGGGGTGCGCGGGAAGTTCCACACGCGAATAGCCTGGGCGCGTGTATTTCATGGGTGCGCGGGAAGTTCCACACGCGAATAGCCTGGGCGCGTGTATTTCAGGGGTGCGCGGGAAGTTCCACACGCGAATAGCCTGGGCGCGTGTATTTCAGGGGTGCGCGGGAAGTTCGACACGCGAATAGCCTGGGCGCGTGTATTTCAGGGGTGCGCGGGAAGTTCGACACGCGAACAGCCTGGGCGCGTGTATTTCAGGGGTGCGCGGGAAGTTCCACACGCGAATAGCCTAGGCGCGTGTATTTCAGGGGTGCGGGGGAAGTTCCACACGCGAATAGCCTGGGGGCGCGTGTATTTCAGGGGTGCGGGGGAAGTTCCACACGCGAATAGCCTGGGCGCGTGTATTTCAGGGGTGCGCGGGAAGTTCCACACGCGAATAGCCTGGGCGCGTGTATTTCAGGGGTGCGCGGGAAGTTCCACACGCGAATAGCCTGGGCGCGTGTATTTCAGGGGTGTGCGGGAAGTTCCACACGCGAATAGCCTAGGCGCGTGTATTTCAGGGGTGCGGGGGAAGTTCCACACGCGAATAGGCTGGGGGCGCGTGTATTTCAGGGGCACGCGAATAGCCTAGGCGCGTGTATTTCAGGGGTGCGGGGGAAGTTCCACACGCGAATAGGCTGGGGGCGCGTGTATTTCAGGGGTGCGCGGGAAGTTCCACACGCGAATAGCCTGGGCGCGTGTATTTCAGGGGTGCGCGGGAAGTTCCACACGCGAATAGCCTGGGCGCGTGTATTTCAGGGGTGCGCGG
The DNA here is from genome assembly GCF_040938575.1 of Ambystoma mexicanum. NCBI lineage: Eukaryota > Metazoa > Chordata > Amphibia > Caudata > Ambystomatidae > Ambystoma > Ambystoma mexicanum. The sequence continues at coordinate 780,115,545 of NC_090924.1, read as the reverse complement.
GAAGTTCCACACGCGAATAGCCTGGGCGCGTGTATTCCAGGGGTGCGCGGGAAGTTCCACACGCGAATAGCCTGGGCGCGTGAATATCAGGGGTGCGCGGGAAGTTCCACATGTGATTTGACAGTGTGGGTCCTCCCAGGTGTACCCTGTACACCCTCCACGGCCCCTGCAGGCAGCCCACACCACAGGGGACTACCCTGCATCCCTGGTCATGTCCCGCAGGCAGCCCACCCACCATGGGCATGCCCCCCAGCAAAGGCACATGTCTCCTTGAACTAATGAACACCAACTCATGTCCCCTTGCACCCCCACCCCCCAGCACTGTGGGGCACCTGCCAGCAGGCCCCCACCCATGTCCAACTCATGTCCCCCACCACCCCCATCCCCCAGCACTGTGGGGCACCTGCCAGCAGCCCCCCACCCATGTCCAACTCATGTCTCCCACCACCCCCACCCCCCAGCCACCAGGGTCAGCCTCCACCAGGCCCCCACTGATGTCTCCCACCACCCCCACCCCCCAGCCACCAGGGGCACCCTCCACCAGGCCACCACTCATGTCACCCACCACCCCCACACCCCAGCAGTGCAGGGTCACCCTCCACCAGGCCCCGACTCATGTCACCCACCACCCCCACCCCCCAGCCACCAGGGGCACCCTCCACCAGGCCCCCACTCATGTCTCCCACCACCCCCACCCCCCAGCACTGTGGGGCACCTGCCAGCAGGCCCCCACCCATGTCCAACTCATGTCCCCCACCACCCCCACCCCCCAGCACTGTGGGGCACCTGCCAGCAGGCCCCCACCCATGTCCAACTCATGTCTCCCACCACCCCCACCCCCCAGCCACCAGGGTCAGCCTCCACCAGGCCCCCACTCATGTCTCCCACCACCCCCACCCCCCAGCCACCAGGGGCACCCTCCACCAGGCCCCCACTCATGTCTCCCACCACCCCCACCCCCCAGCACTGTGGGGCACCTGCCAGCAGGCCCCCACCCATGTCCAACTCATGTCCCCCACCACCCCCACCCCCCAGCCACCAGGGTCAGCCTCCACCAGGCCCCCACTCATGTCTCCCACCACCCCCACCCCCCAGCCACCAGGGGCACCCTCCACCAGGCCCCCACTCATGTCTCCCACCACCCCCACCCCCCAGCACTGTGGGGCACCTGCCAGCAGGCCCCCACCCATGTCCAACTCATGTCCCCCACCACCCCCACCCCCCAGCACTGTGGGGCACCTGCCAGCAGGCACCCACCCATGTCCAACTCATGTCTCCCACCACCCCCACCCCCCAGCCACCAGGGGCACCCTCCACCAGGCCCCCACTCATGTCACCCACCACCCCCACCCCCCAGCCACCAGGGGCACCCTCCACCAGGCCCCCACTCATGTCTCCCACCACCCCCACCCCCCAGCACTGTGGGGCACCTGCCAGCAGGCCCCCACCCATGTCCAACTCATGTCCCCCACCACCCCCACCCCCCAGCACTGTGGGGCACCTGCCAGCAGGCCCCCACCCATGTCCAACTCATGTCTCCCACCACCCCCACCCCCCAGCCACCAGGGGCACCCTCCACCAGGCCCCCACTCATGTCTACCACCACCCCCAAACCCCAGCCACCAGGGGCACCCTCCACCAGGCCCCCACTCATGTCACCCACCACCCCCACACCCCAGCAGTGCAGGGTCACCCTCCACTAGGCCCCCACTCATGTCACCCACCACCCCCACACCCCAGCAGTGCAGGGTCACCCTCCACCAGGCCCCCACTCATGTCTACCACCACCCCCACCCCTCAGCCACTAGGGGCACCCTCCACCAGGCCCCCACTCATGTCACCCACCACCCCCACACCCCAGCAGTGCAGGATCACCCTCCACCAGGCCCCCACTCATGTCACCCACCACCCCCACACCCCAGCAGTGCAGGGTCACCCTCCACCAGGCCCCCACTCATGTCACCCACCACCCCCACACCCCAGCAGTGCAGGGTCACCCTCCACCAGGCCCCCACCCATGTCACCCACCACCCCCACACCCCAGCAGTGCAGGGTCACCCTCCACCAGGCCCCCACTCATGTCTACCACCACCCCCACCCCCCAGCCACCAGGGGCACCCTCCACCAGGCCCCCACTCATGTCTACCACCACCCCCACCCCCCAGCCACCAGGGTCAGCCTCCACCAGGCCCCCACTCATGTCTACCACCACCCCCAAACCCCAGCCACCAGGGGCACCCTCCACCAGGCCCCCACTCATGTCACCCACCACCCCACACCCCAGCAGTGCAGGGTCACCCTCCACCAGGCCCCCACTCATGTCACCCACCACCCCCACACCCCAGCAGTGCAGGGTCACCCTCCACCAGGCCCCCACTCATGTCTACCACCACCCCCACCCCCCAGCCACCAGGGGCACCCTCCACCAGGCCCCCACTCATGTCACCCACCACCCCCACACCCCAGCAGTGCAGGGTCACCCTCCACCAGGCCCCCACTCATGTCACCCACCACCCCCACACCTCAGCAGTGCAGGGTCATCCTCCACCAGGCCCCCACTCATGTCACCCACCACCCCCACACCCCAGCAGTGCAGGGTCACCCTCCACCAGGCCCCCACTCATGTCTACCACCACCCCCACCCCCCCAGCACTGTGGGGCACCTGCCAGCAGGCCCCCACCCATGTCCAATCCATGCCCCCCTGCACCTGGGTCCCAACATTCCCCAATCATGTCCGTAATGCCCATCCTCCCCTGCCAAAAGGCCCAACCAACTATCACACCCACCCACATATCAAAGGCAATTACATGTTACACCCCCAATTTAAATAATGCAATTTAACACATGTCTGTCACACACAATGGCTGTAAGTGAATGACAAAACACCCAACATGACATGTCTGAAAGCAATGAGATGATACGACACATTGAAGATTAAAAAAATAATATGTATTTAACAGCAAGTAGAATGGAAATGAAATAAGAAAAAACACAAAGCAAATCAAACTAAACAAGATGAATGTCCAAGAAAATAATCTGAAAAAATAAAATAAGCCAATGAAGAAGATCATCCTGGGTCCATGAGCCCTACCAAATTAAACCTAACTGACTACTAACTAAAAAGTGAACTATATACAAAAAAGTGGTGCATTGTCCAATCGCAACCAAAAAAAAATAAAAAAAACAAAGGAAACCTAACCCTAACTATACAACTATATACAAAGGCAGCGGGCTATTCGGACGGCTCACTGGTTGTTGTCATGGGCCAGGGCATCATCGAACTCCTGGTCAATGGCTTGGAGGCGGGCATGTTCCCTGGCCCCGAGGTCCCGCAGGGATAACGCAGTGTCAAGCTCAAACTCCCTGCGAAGACCCTCGAGGCACTCAGCCCGCCTCAGTGCCCTCCGCATGGAGTCCTCCGCCCTGACCATCGTGAGCCGTTCCTCCTCTGCCCGCTGCCGCTCCGCACCTATCCGCTGGCACAACCTCTCCCACACGGAAGCCACTCCCATTCCAGGGTTCTCCTGCCCTCCGGCCGATGCCTGCACCCCTGATGTTGATGGCCCCGAGCCATGATGCCTCCCACGTTGAGCCTGCTGCTGCCTCCGACGCAACTGCCTGTGCCAGCACGACGGCATCCAGGCTGATGGAAACCACCGACGCCGTCGTGCACGTGCCCTGCCCGATGATGCCGTCACATCCTCCATCTGCTGGGGTCCAGTTGCTCTGGTGTCCACCCCTGCTGGATCTCTGACTCCCGACTGTGGCAGGGATGGGATCCCCACCGAGCTGGCTGCATTGGTCGGGGCAGGTCCACAGGGGGCCCTGGTGGCATCTGGGCTGGAAGACGGCAAGGAGAACGACTGGTGGATAGCCTGCACAGAGGAGGAGAGGGCCGCCACATTGGCCAACACATGCAGGAAACCCCCGAACATGGCCGATCCCAATTGGGCCACGTCGGCACGGTGCACTTCGTGATGACGTGCGTGCTCCTCCCGGGAAGCACGCACGGCATCACGAATCACAGCCGTGCGCATCGCGACCCCAATCAGGACCTTCTCCGCACGGCCATGGGTTCCCACGTCCGCAGGTGGAGGGGAGTCAGGTGACATGGACATCCCCTCTACCTGCGGACAGGCCTGGGACGGGGCATCCCTGCTGGTGCATGGTGGTGCACTCACAGGGTCAGGGACAGCGACATGCACAGGCCCCTCCACGGTGACCTGTGCTGCCTCCTGCCCCTGGCCCTGGACTGCACCACTTGCACCAGCAGGGATGCCCCCACCAGGCCCCATGTGTGCCCCAGTGGCGGCCTCCTCCTCCTCTGTGCAAACCACCAACCTGGATGGCTCCTCACCGTCTCCCACCGTAGCAGGCCCCTGTGGGGGCTCACCCACCCCTTCCGCTGCAGCCGTGGGGGCATCCCCGCCGCCTTGCTCCACAGCGCCGTCTCCGCCCTCTTCTTCACTAGCCGCTGCGTAGAGGGAGACAAAGAACACAAGCATCAGGGCACTGTACAATGGTCCCCTAGACAGGAAGCAATAGCAGATGAGCACCACTGTCAAAGTACACTTCCATCATGTCCCTCCACAACACATGGGTCAGTCCAGGCAAAACACACACAGTAACAGGCATGGTGCATGCCATGGACATTTCCATGCATGTCCAATGGACTCTTGAAACATTCAATGATAAGTAACTCACAAGCATCATGGCTCATGCCCATCACATGCACACACTTCACCTCAGTCACATCCATCTGGCCCCAAACACACCAAACACAGCGGATACAAGGGTAATTTGGCTGCTTTACTGAATCTCTGCATTGTCACACACATGTGTCATGCATCCATGGCATGCACAAGTCACAGACACGCAGGTCAGGCACACAGACATGGCTACCATATATGTACCTGGCATCAGCACCCATCCCTCACCCCCACCCATGTCCAGGTACAGAGACTGGCATGCTCTCATGTTCAAAATCTGAATAGGGCTCCCCATGCGGCATTTCAACACATGCAACAACCATGTGCATCACACATCACTGGTCGCACATGCATTACCATGATGTCCCTGCACACATACATGCATACATGGCCTATGGCACACATACAGGCAAGTATCATAGAACCAGCACACCGCAACATGCCCTGTCTCACACAGTAATGCATGGACACTTACCGCTCAACTTCAGACGGGCCTCCCTCTCAAGGATCTGGGCGTGGAGCGCTGGGCGTACGCGTTCCAGGACCCTCATCTGGATGGAACTCATGCGGCCCCGGCCCCCCTCCACGAGGCGCCGGGCCTTCACAAGGGTCCTGGACCTCAAGTCCTCCCAGCGCTTCTTGACCTTCAGGACGTCGCGGGTTGCCACCCCCTCCGCGTTGATGGCAACCACACAGTCGGCCCAGATCCTCTGCCGTCCTTCCTTGCTGGCGCGGGACGATCCAAAGAGGGCATCATACTGCCCCAGGACATGCTCCACCAGGACACCAACTTCGGTGACAGTGAAGCTGGTGCCCCTCTGCCCCTCTGGCCTGGGGTTGCCACTGGTGCCAGATGTGGAAGTGCCCGACATGGCAACCCCAGAGGCAGGTGTGGGTGGGCAACTGGGTCCTGGGGCTGGGCTGTGGAGTGATGTAATCCCAGTCGGGAGTCTTCAGTTCCAGCAGGGGTGGACACAGCAACTGGACCCCTGCAGATGGCTGATGTGCAGGCACCAAATGGCAGGGCACGGTGGCAGCAGGCAGGCAGGCAGGCAGGCAGCAGCAGATGGCACGTGGGAGGCTGCTCGGGGCACTGGGGGGCAGTAACTCGGCCTTCTGGGCAGGAGCGTGGGCTTCCGTGTGTTTTCGCGTGGCCAGCTTGATACAGAGTGATTTGGCACGTGAATATCCTGCACGTCAGCGTGAAATCCGAGGAAAGGCCCTTAGCGCGTAAGCGCGTCAGCACGCATACGCGATTCTATTGGACCAGAGTCCCTCAGCGCGTAAGCGCGTCTGTGACATGACCCGCACGGGTGTTCCCCACTCAGCACGTGATGACGGGGCACACGTGGAGATACTGCACGTCAGAGTGTCATTGCGTGTAATTGGACAAAAGTGCGCGTACACGCGATTGGCCTATGTACGTGTATTTAATGGGTGCGCGGCCACTTACACACGCAAGTACGTCAGCGAACCTGTATCCCGTGGTGCGTGTGAATTTCCACACGCTATTGGACTGGGAACTGGATTCCAGGGGTGCGCGGGTCACACGCTGTATCCCGTGGTGCGTGTGAATTTCCACACGCTATTGGACTGGGAACTGGATTCCAGGGGTGCGCGGGTCACACGCTGTATCCCGTGGTGCGTGTGAATTTCCACACGCTATTGGACTGGGAACTGGATTCCAGGGGTGCGCGGGTCACACGCTGTATCACGTGGTGCGTGTGAATTTCCACACGCTATTGGACTGGGAACTGGATTCCAGGGGTGCGCAGGTCACACGCTGTATCCCGTGGTGCGTGTGAATTTCCACACGCTATTGGACTGGGAACTGGATTCCAGGGGTGCGCGGGTCACACGCTCGCCTAGAACACGCGCAAAGCATAAAATTGCGGACTTTAACAATAACAAGCTCAGACGCCAGGATGAACATACCGTTCCTAGCAGCAGTGGCAGTGGGCTACCAAAGGAGGAGGAGGAGGATAGTCAGGGCCAGAATATTCACACCCAGAACCAGCCTTTTCGGGATGCCTGATGACCAGGTGTATGGGAGGTACAGGTTTCCACCACACATCATACTGGACCTGGTGACTGAGTGGGAGGATGACCTCACATCACCCACCCTGTGCTCCCAAGCACTCAGCCCCCTGAAGAAGGTCCTCAATGTACTGCACTTCTTAGCCACTGGATCATTTCAGCGGACAAGTGCCATAGTGGGTGGGGTGTCACAGGCCACCCAGTCACGCTGCCTACACCAGGTCTTGAACATCATGACTGCACGCCCATCAGTCTGCAGGCACATATACCTGCCCAGAACACCTGCAGAAAGGCATGCTGCCGCCCTGGATTTTTACGCAGTGGCACGATTCCCCAAAGTGCTAGGTGCCATCGACTGCACCCATGTGGCTCTACGTCCCCCCAGGGCATCTGAGCACATCTATAGGAACCGCAAGCACTGGCATTCCATCAACGTGCAGGTAGCATGTAATGCCAAGGGAATCATCACCTCAGTATATGCCAACTATCCCGGCTCCACCCACGACAGCTTCATTTACCGAATGTCCACCCTAAGCCGGGACCTAGAAGCTGGGCGGCATGGCGATACATGGCTGCTTGGTGAGTATGCATGCCACTGCACATGCATGCATGTTGGATACTGAGCAAGGTCACAACCTCACCAATGATACCAATCCCCACCTCCACAGGGGACAGTGCCTACCCTCTCAGCCCCCACATGATGACGCCAATTCGGAACCCCACCACGCCACCCCAGGTAAGATATAACACAGCCCACATTACAACCAGGGGCATAGTGGAGCGCACATTCGGAGTGCTAAAGTCACGCTTTCGCTCCCTTGACCGTTCTGGCGGGCAGCTGTTATACGCTCCCCCAGTAGTGTGCAGGATCATAGTGGCAGCATGTGTCCTGCACAACGTTGCAACACGCCGGGGCCTGGCCGTGGACATGGTGGTGGCCCCACATCCCCAACCACATGCACAGCCGCTGCGCATGGGAGGGGAAAGGGCACGGGGGGAGGCAGCCTGTACACAGCTAGTGGCTAATTACTTCACATAGAAATCACACCCCTGTGGAGTGCACACTGCCCTGGCACATTCCATCTGACAATCAATGATGACTCAACCTGACACTGATCCTGAATGTCTGGAGAATGAACCGGGAATACCATGTCAGCCTGAGATTGTTCACCTGGAAGTGTCACAATGTGTGCATCCCTACCCACACAGACACCACCAATGCAGTTTTGTGAAGTTACACATTGAAGCAGCTAAAATGAATACCCACTTGCAAAATGCAACAAGAGGACAGTGCCATGTCAGCCAACCCAACCCCAGCACTGCCACACGACACACCGTGCCATGTCATGCTAATTGCAGGTAAACAAAGTAATCCCCACAACATGACATCACTCTCACTATGTACAGTGGCACTATTAGAAACCTGCAACACCTGAAATGCTCACAGCAATGCCGGACCAACAACATACTTGAGCACGTAGTACCATTAACATGACATCACAAATGTTACATATTAGTAGTCTCACCACCTGGAAATGCCTGCACTCCCACCACTACCAACTGTGCAGTGTTGTCGCCATGTAGAGTTGTAGGTGCACTGCTGCCAACATGGTCCCCATCTCCAGACTAGAGGTCCTTGTGTGGAATTGAGGAAGGGACCTGCAAATTGGGAGGTAGACACAGAAGAAGAGTTACACATCAATGCAACATGCAGTGTACAACACAACAGCAATATGCACTATGAATGTATACACAGTATTGACTACAGACTGGCCACACAGCTCATGGGAGTCCAACGTCACTGTGTAATTCACTGTCACTTGGGCACACCCTTTGCAAGCCCATGGAAACGGGAAGCAGGAGGGGTGTGTGTGACTCAAACCCAAGCATCTGAACCAAATACATTACAAGCCTGCATGTGCCCAGCCACAATGCAGCGTATGCCCACAGGAACCACGGAAGCCAACAGATCGAAGCCAACAGATCGAAGCCAACAGATCGAAGCCAACAGATCGTCCCAAAAAAATTGGGAATAAAAGAAATCAAAATAAAAATAAAAATAAGAAACAATCAAAAATGGCCATTGATGGGCCCGGGGGGGTTGGGGAGGCCACCCAGGAGGTCCGAGGACAGGATGCACACCAGAACCCACCTGCGTGGATCCTGGGAAGATAAAACACCTCCATGGGCTCATGGCCCACACGGCTACCCTATTGTGGGAGTATCACTGCTGTCGCTATTATCACCCTGTGCAGCTGCATCCGGAGGTGGTTGCACTATGGGAGGCAGCCCACGCAAGGCCCTAGTCTGCTCCTCCATGGCTGCAAGCATGCGGGTGTGGTAGGTCTGGTTCTGGAGGATGAGTGTGCGGAGGTCCCCATGCAACAACTCACGGGATGCCCGGACCTCCGCCCTCGTTGCCTGCATCTCAGCTGAGAGCGTACGGGTGAGACGCTCCAGCTGCTGTTCTGTCCTTTGGTGTGTTGAAGCCTCAAGCTCAACAAGAGTCGTCCTGAGGTGTAGGAGCTCCTGCCTCAGGGCTTCCCTGTGGCCCTGGGACTCAATGGAGATGGCCTCCTGCAGAGTCGCCAGTGCCGCCCGCCTGTCCCTGTTGGACCCCAACATGTCCTCCCTGTGTGACTGGCAGATGGAGTCGGTTGCCTGCTCTAGTCGCTCCATCAGCCTTTCTGGGGGGACAATGGAAGTGGCCACCCTATCCATGGCCTGAGCCATCATCTCGGATGATGCAGCCTGTTGGGTAGCCATACCGTAAATGGATTGCTCCCATGCGGTATTGCCGGGTGGCGTACGGCCACCACGTCGGCGGGCACCACACCTGTCTGGGGCAAGGCGAACTGCGCCTTGCTGTGCCGGCACTGCCTGAGGCTGCAGGACTGCATTCCCCCTCTAATCTGCTGGCCCAGGAACAGGATCAGATGTCGCGGAGTGTGACCCTGCATCCGTAACCACCGAAGGCGTAGCTGCCAACACTGACATCCCCATGGAGGGTACTGACCCTGGTGCAGGTGGGTGAGACAGAACAGAATCCCTCCCTGGAACACTCACCTGCGACGGCACGTAGGTCTCATCCGAATCAACACCTGAGTACAGCTCGGGGGAGGTGCAGCCAGAGACACCCCTTGAGAGCACGACCTGCAGCACTTGTGGGTTCTCCCCCACCACCACACCACGTCCCTCACTGGTGGTTGGTCGGCCCTGGGACACCTCCTGGGTCTGCGCCATCTCCACAACCCCAGCAGTATCAGGTGCGTCTTCCCCTGCAAAGACATGTAAACAAAGAAATGGAAACAGGCATTAGCACCATGGCACACATTGAGGGCTGAGAAGCAAGAGAACCAGTACTTGATTGACACATGTCCCACATGACTAAAACCCTCCCATGCATGCACCCTCACTGCGTATGAAGTGCAGGCAAATGGCACACACTGATGACACCAAGATGGAAGATGAACACATTTTCTGCATGCTGCCTGGCAGTGGCATCACACATTGGCCTGTGATTGGCAGGTGAAACACACATGCCATCACACAGATGGCATGTACCATTGCTATTGAGTGAAGATGGAGAGGAGGGCAGCACCTATTCATTCAGTCCAGTTCCCGCATGTAATAGCTTTTCTAATTCTAACAGGTCAGATTTTTCACCTGGAGCTGCCAGTCTGAAATGGTCAAATTGCACAGGGACATGTGTGTACAAATGATATCCAGGTAACAAAGTCACTCCACTTTACCATAGCCATGTCAGACATGTGACTAGTGGACAGCGACATGCCTAGTGAAAGTGGTGGAATGCAAACAAACTGACTGAATGAACAGTGAAAAAGAAGCAAATATGTTGTGTCAAGGTGACACTTCAAGGGCAACTGGCGTGCAGTTGTGCTAGATGTCTACTGTTGGCAGAAGGGATACTGCTATGGCCAAATGCAGCTGCGCAGGAAGGATTGCATGAAGCACATGGCTGACCCATACGACTCAGGCGCACACACTCTCACCTGGCACCCGAACAGAAGCCCTCACACACACACCATGCACATGGATGACACACACATGCATGTGCACTCACCGGACAATGCCTCGTAATCAGCCAGATCTCCCACGCCTTGGATCTGTTCCTCCGTGACGTAAGTCCCAGCGACTGACTCATGTGGAGTGAGTTCCATGTCTACTACTGGAGACCCACCTCCAGTCACTAGAGTTGCGGCATGACTTGAGGCCAGCTTACTCTTTGCCCTGCGCTTTAGGTCATTCCAGCGCTTATAGCAATCATTGGCTGTGCGCCTCACGATTCCAAGGGCACTTACGATGTCCGCAACGGTCTGCCAGTGTGCCTGGCGTTGTGCAGGTGTGGTCTTGGATCCTGCAACAATGACCATCTCGTTGTCATGTCCGGACACATACTCGACAAGTGCATTCAGTTCGTCATCCGTGAAGCTGGGCTTCCTGGACGGGCCGGACTGTGTAGCCGTGTCTGGGGCATCAGCCTGTGCCGGACGACCACTCTTCCTCTTCCGCTTGGAAGGTGGTGGTGATCCTGAGTGTCCTGCGCCGCTCTGAACACTAGGGGCAGGAGCCCTGGTGGACTCTGTATCAGGAGTGTGGGATTGCACACTCAGCATGGGAGTTGGTGCAGGCATTGGCTCTAGTGTGATGGTGTCAGGGGGAATGTCAGCAGCATGTATTAGGACCGACACTGTCCTGGCTGGGTGTGTGAGGGCTGGGGTGGATGGAGCCGCAGCTGCCCCTGCAGCCTCTCCGCCCTGCCTCCTTGCTGCAGCAGATGACCTTGCTGCCCCAGATCCACGTGGCATGATGGCATCAACGTGCACCAGCGCACGTGTCGTAGCCCTGCTGACCTGGAAGTCAGCCATGGAGTCAGCCAGGTCTGGTGCCACAATGGGCTGGTCCAACAAGGGCTGAGCATGGATGGTGTCAGCCACTTCAGCCTCAACGGGAGGGGGAGAGGGGGGGAGGGGGGGGGATGATGGGTGCCCTTGACTGGTCCTCCACACATGGGGGGACAGGCTCACCCTGCAAGTTACGACCACGTCCCCTACCGGATCCACCACGGCCACCACTTGTGGCTCTTCCACCTTTGCCACCCTTACGGAATCCTCGCCTCCCAGCCATGGCACTGATATTAATGTGCGTATGGGAGTGGCTGTAGACAATTGTCCTGGGCAATTGGGGGTCAAAGGGGTTGGGTACCAGATGGTAATTGTACCCTAGTGCTCTAGCACGGCTGATTGTAACCCCTGGGGAAAGATGACGGGTCACGCAATGCACAGGAGGCCCAAAAAAGGGAGATGACGTGCACGCAACCTCTCCTAGACCACGTGTGCAGAAAGAAAAACCTGCACTACGCTGTGGCACCCAGTAACACAAGAATGAACGTATGCGTGTCACATGCAGCCTAGAATGACCTCTGAAGGGGTAGGCTACACACGGGGCAAGCACAAAAGTTGGATACGTGCGTGACTCACCGTCTGCCAGGTAAAAGAGCGTGAAAAATGAGCGCGTTTGGCTGGCTAAACCCCCGCCAAAAGAAGATGTGTACGCTGTCTGAGAAGACAGGACAACAGTAGAAGGGGACACTGTTTGAGGGAACAGGCCCAGGTAAACCAGTAAAAGAGAATAAAGAGAAAAAGCTGTCAGCGGTAACAGGGAATACGAACTGGAAACGCTGTGAAGTAAATCGCGTGTGAAACGACAAGAAGTACAGAATTCACCCACTCTCTCTCCACGAAAAGCACGTACAAGGAAATGGTGTTCTACATGTACCTTATATACTGGCCCACACGTACAGCGTCACTTACGCGGCGTGGACGTTCACCAATCACACGCTTTGTCACTCCTGCGTGTAGATCCATTTTCACCAATCACACGCTTTGTCACTTCTGCGTGTAGATCCATTTTCACCAATCACACGCTTTGTCACTTCTGCGTGTAGATCCATTTTCACCAATCACACGCTTTGACACTGGGACGTGTCACGCAACAATTTCCTGCACGTGCAGGTGACTATAGGCGCGCATATGCTGTTGACGGGTTTACGCGCTAAGGGCCTTTGCTGACGTGTGGGATTTCACTCCCTATCAGGCTGTCCACGCGTTCACACACGAGAGACCACGCTCCTGGCCAGGAGGCCAAATTACTGCCCCCCAGAGCCCTGAGCACGCTCCCACCTGCTGCTGCCTGACTGCCTGCTGGCCACGTGCCCCACAGTGCTGGTGGGTGGGGGTGTTGGGAGACATGGGTGGGGGCCTGGTGGAGGGTGCCCCTGCACTGGTGGGGGTGGTGGGAGACATGGGTGGGGGCCTGGTGGAGGCTGCCCCTGGTGGCGGGGGGGGTGGGTGGGGCAGGTGGGAGACATGGGTGGGGGCCTGGTGGAGGCTGCCCCTGGTGGCGGGAGGGTGGGGGTGGTGGGAGACATGGGTGGGGGCCTGGTGGAGGCTGCCCCTGCACTGCTGGGTGGTGGGGGTGGTGGGAGGCATGGGTGGGGGCCTGGTGGAGGCTGCCCCTGCACTGCTGGGGGTTGGGGGTGGTGGGAGGCATGGGTGGGGGCCTGGTGGAGGCTGCCCCTGGTGGCGGGGGGGGGTGGGGGTGGTGGGAGACATGGGTGGGGGCCTGGTGGAGGCTGCCCCTGGTGGCGGGAGGGTGGGGGTGGTGGGAGACATGGGTGGGGGCCTGGTGGAGGCTGCCCCTGGTGGCGGGGGGGGTGGGGGTGGTGGGAGACATGGGTGGGGGCCTGGTGGAGGCTGCCCCTGGTTTCGGGAGGGTGGGGGTGGTGGGAGACATGGGTGGGGCCTGGTGGAGGCTGCCCCTGCACTGCTGGGGGTTGGGGGTGGTGGGAGGCATGGGTGGGGGCCTGGTGGAGGCTGCCCCTGCACTGCTGGGGGTTGGGGGTGGTGGGAGGCATGGGTGGGGCCCTGGTGGAGGCTGCCCCTGGTGGCGGGGGGGGTGGGGGTGGTGGGAGACATGGGTGGGGGCCTGGTGGAGGCTGCCCCTGCACTGCTGGGGGGTGGGGGTGGTGGGAGGCATGGGTGGGGGCCTGGTGGAGGCTGCCCCTGCACTGCTGGGGGTTGGGGGTGGTGGGAGGCATGGGTGGGGGCCTGGTGGAGGCTGCCCCTGGTGGCGGGGGGGTGGGGGTGGTGGGAGACATGGGTGGGGGCCTGGTGGAGGCTGCCCCTGGTGGCGGGAGGGTGGGGGTGGTGGGAGACATGGGTGGGGGCCTGGTGGAGGCTGCCCCTGGTGGCGGGAGGGTGGGGGTGGTGGGAGACATGGGTGGGGGCCTGGTGGAGGCTGCCCCTGCACTGCTGGGGGTTGGGGGTGGTGGGAGGCATGGGTAGGGGCCTGGTGGAGGCTGCCTCTGGTGGCGGGGGGTGGGGGTGGTGGGAGACATGGGTGGGGGCCTGGTGGAGGCTGCCCCTGGTGGCGGGAGGGTGGGGGTGGTGGGAGACATGGGTAGGGGCCTGGTGGAGGCTGCCCCTGCACTGCTGGGGGGTGGGGGTGGTGGGAGGCATGGGTGGGGGCCTGGTGGAGGCTGCCCCTGCACTGCTGGGGGTTCGGGGTGGTGGGAGGCATGGGTGGGGGCCTGGTGGAGGCTGCCCCTGGTGGCGGGGGGGGTGGGGGTGGTGGGAGACATGGGTGGGGGCCTGGTGGAGGCTGCCCCTGGTGGCGGGAGGGTGGGGGTGGTGGGAGACATGGGTGGGGGCCTGGTGGAGGCTGCCCCTGCACTGCTGGGGGGTGGGGGTGGTGGGAGGCATGGGTGGGGGCCTGGTGGAGGCTGCCCCTGCACTGCTGGGGGTTGGGGGTGGTGGGAGGCATGGGTGGGGGCCTGGTGAAGGCTGCCCCTGGTGGCGGGAGGGTGGGGGTGGTGGGAGACATGGGTGGGGGCCTGGTGGAGGCTGCCCCTGCACTGCTGGGGGTTGGGGTGGTGGGAGGCATGGGTGGGGGCCTGGTGGAGGCTGCCCCTGGTGGCGGGGGGGTGGGGGTGGTGGGAGACATGGGTGGGGGCCTGGTGGAGGCTGCCCCTGCACTGCTGGGGGTTGGGGGTGGTGGGAGGCATGGGTGGGGGCCTGGTGGAGGCTGCCCCTGGTGGCGGGGGGGGGTGGGGGTGGTGGGTGGGAGACATGGGTGGGGGCCTGGTGGAGGCTGCCCCTAGTGGCGGGAGGGTGGGGGTGGTGGGAGACATGGGTGGGGGCCTGGTGGAGGCTGCCCCTGCACTGCTGGGGGTTGGGGGTGGTGGGAGGCATGGGTGGGGGCCTGGTGGAGGCTGCCCCTGGTGGCGGGAGGGTGGGGGTGGTGGGAGACATGGGTGGGGGCCTGGTGGAGGCTGCCCCTGCACTGCTGGGGGTTGGGGGTGGTGGGAGGCATGGGTGGGGGCCTGGTGGAGGCTGCCCCTGGTGGCGGGGGGGTGGGGGTGGTGGGAGACATGGGTGGGGGCCTGGTGGAGGCTGCCCCTGGTGGCGGGAGGGTGGGGGTGGTGGGAGACATGGGTGGGGGCCTGGTGGAGGCTGCCCCTGCACTGCTGGGGGGTGGGGGTGGTGGGAGGCATGGGTGGGGGCCTGGTGGTGGCTGCCCCTGCACTGCTGGGGGTTGGGGGTGGTGGGAGGCATGGGTGGGGGCCTGGTGGAGGCTGCCCCTGGTGGCGGGGGGGTTGGGGTGGTGGGAGACATGGGTGGGGGCCTGGTGGAGGATGCCCCTGGTGGCGGGGGGGTGGGGGTGGGGGGAGGCATGGGTGGGGGCCTGGTGGAGGCTGCCCCTGGTGGCGGGAGGGTGGGGGTGGTGGGAGACATGAGTGGGGGCCTGGTGGAGGGTGCCCCTGGATGGTGGGGGCTGGGGGTGGTGGGAGACATGAGTGGGGGCCTGGTGGAGGCTGCCCCTGGTGGCGGGGGGGGTGGGGGTGGTGGGAGACATGGGTGGGGGCCTGGTGGAGGGTGCCCCTGGTGGCGGGGGGGTGGGGGTGGTGGGAGACATGGGTGGGGGCCTGGTGGAGGCTGCCCCTGCACTGCTGGGGGTTGGGGGTGGTGGGAGGCATGGGTGGGGGCCTGGTGGAGGCTGCCCCTGCACTGCTGGGGGGTGGGGGTGCAGGGGGACATGAGCAGGTGTGCAGGGTAGTCCCCTGTTTTGTAGGCTGCCTGCAGGGGCCGTGGAGGGTGTACAGGGAACACCTGTGAGGACCCACCCAGCCTAATCGCGTGTGACTTCCCACGCACCCCTGTAATACACGTACCCAGCCAAATCGCGTGTGATGATTCCCACGCACCCCTGTAATACACGTACCCAGCCAAATCGCGTGTGATAATTCCTGCACACCCCTGTAATACACGTACCTGGCCAAATCGCATCCCTGTAATACACGTACCCAGCCGAATCGCGTGTAAAACTTCCTGTGTACCCCTGTAATACACATACACAGCCAAATCGCATGTGATAATTCCCGTTTACCCCTGTGATACACGTGCCCTGGCTAATCGCGTGTGAAACTTCCCGCCTACCCCTGTAATACACGTACCCTGGGCAATCTCGTGTTCAACTTCCCGCGTACCCCTGTAATACACGTACCCTGACTAATCGCATGTAAAACTTCCCGCATACCCCTGTAATACACGTACCCTGGCCAATCGCGTGTTAAACTTCCCGCGTACCCCTGTAATACACGTACCCTGGCTAATCGCGTGTTAAACTTCCCGCGTACCCCTGTAATACACGTACCCTGGCTAATCGCATGTTAAACTTCCCGCATACCCCTGTAATACACGTACCCTGGCCAATCGCGTGTTAAACTTCCCGCGTACCCCTGTAATACACGTACCCTGGCTAATCGCGTGTATAACTTCACGCGTACCCCTGATATGCACGTTACCCGCTTTGCGTTCCTTGTTTGGCAGCCCTGTAAACTGGTCCAGGGTTAGCGCAGCCCTTTGCGATGATTTAGCGATTTTGATGGCTTTTCCTTGCGCGAGGGCGTTCTTGGGGGCGTTACTGGCGCTGCTGCAGGGTCGCTGCGATACTCTGCGCCACGGCTGGTTTGGGAGCCTAAAATCCATGAATACGCTGTGCGCGGAAATCGGTTTTAGCGCACGTGCCTGGCGCAGTCAATCGCACGCGGACACTCTGCGCCAGCCGCTTGCGACACTTTTCTGCGAAATTCTATGAATTACCCTGTATGTTTTGTTTCTTTTCAGAAAAGCATCAGCACCTACCAATCCAGATCAATTTGATTAATTTCTTATATTTCCAAAATGTTGGCTTTTCCTACTGCTCCCTAACAGTGTCTAGCGATAAATCAATATTCTTTGCCTACAGACCAAATCTGTGGGAGGGGGGGTGCAGCAGTCAAAGTTTTCATTCGCAGGAATACTGCAAAATAATTAGCTTTCAGGGCCATTCTGTGCTGAACTCGAACAAGCTGTACAAAAAGTATAGTACATGGAATGTTAACAGTTGCTATTTTTGAAAAAGTAAAATGCAGTCTTAGCTTTACTTGGTAGTGACTAAATATGTTTTTCAGTGGCCCTGTCACTCTTTGAGAATCTAGTTGTTCTGAAAGAAAGACACTCACAATTTCAGTTTGTCCGTCAACTATATTTACATTGCCTATTTCCCCCCGTTCACGCAGGTTTCCATCCAGAACCTCAAATTACGCAGTCGGATGTCAATGGTTTTGGTCATCTAAAGGTAGTGCAGAGGATCGGCTTTCTTAGATGCCCAAATAACTGAAATGTGCTGGCCAATGGGCACGTAATGTACGTAAGGTACGCAAGGTACATTTAAAATGTTTATTTTTGGACGTGACCTGGTAGAAGATACCGGAGGCACGGGTTTCAGGCCCAAGTCTACCTTTACTCCTTTTGACTATATGGTGCCCAGAAATCATTGCTTTCGAAAAATGCATGTTAAATGAAATAAGAGAAGAAGCAAAGAAAAAAAAGGAAACGGATCCATAATCTTTTAAATGCTGAAAATAAGGCATTGTTGTCTCTAAAACACAATCATTATCTAATCATCGAACAAGCAGATAAAGGTGGGCTATAGTCCTTACGGACAGAGAGCGATATGAGAACATGGTCTAAAGGTTACTGGATGTAGAAAGTAAATATCGAATATTAGAACATGATCCTTCGCATGACATTCAAGTCATGATAGATGTTACTTCATTCACATTGGAAAGGCGATGAATAAGTTAGAAAGAGTACGATTTTCTTAATGTGGAACATCCTCAAACTCCAAAATGTTATGCCTTACCCAAGGTACATAAATCAACAACTGAGTCACCTGGACGACCAATTGTGGCAGGGTGTGGTTATATCTTGGAGCCACTTTGCCAGTTTGTCGATCATTTTCTACAACACATCTGTGTGGAAACAAGAACATACTTTCAAGACACCACTAAGTACTTAACATCTTTGAAGATAAACCAATTAATTTCACAAGAAAGCTATTGGTGATGCTTGATATTACATTGCTTTATACAAGCATAGCTCAAGACAAGGCCTTTGAAGTAGCCTGACACTTTCTGTCCTCATATGCAAACATACAATCTAGTGTTAATGAGTTGATCATAGCACTATTGGCGTTAAGGTGGGAGAAAAACGATTTTGAGTTTAAGGGGAAGTATTACCTTCAAGTGAGTGGTACGGCTATGGGTGCATCTTTTGCCCCGAGCCTGGCCACCTGGTATATGACAAAAAATGTGAGGAAACTCACATTTTGTCAGATAATAATGTATTTGGAGGCCGCATTAAGGAATGGCACTGATACATTGATGATATCATTATGATTTGGGAAAGAGATGAAAGTTCCCTTCAAATGTTTTGCACATGGCTACATTCTTGTAATCAAAATATTCAATTCACTAGTGAATAGTCTAGACAAAAAATACATTTCATTGACCTCAGAATCCAAGTGCAAGAGGGTAAAGTTACATGCAATCTATTCAGATTATAAACAGATCTCAAAACTCTACTTCACTTCCAGAGCTCACATCCACATCATACCAGAGCTAATTTACCCTATGGACAATACCTGCCGATAAAAAAATGATTGCACAATACCAGAAGACTTTAAACATCAGGCCACACAGCTAGATGGCAGAAAAAGCAAAAGAGCATATCTGCGAAGATGACTTGCTCTGTCAAAAAGAAGAGCCAAATACACTCCACGTGAGAAACCAGATTCACAAGATACAGTGACATGTGCTTCCATATTTTGTCCTCAGACCAACATGATTAAAAAAGTGATCAACACATTTTGGACATTGGTAAAAGTGCAAGCACCTCGATTTGCACTTAGAAGGTCAAAAAGAATTAGGGATCATCTTGTACACTCAAAACATATGTGACACCAATAGATTGTGGAATTTGGGTCCTTTGATGGGACATTTTCCCTGTGGCACTTGTACAGCGTTTAAATGCACTAGAAAAGTAACAACATTCCAAGTTAAACAAAGGGAATGTCATCTGAGAACTATGACAATTTGTCGAACTAGTAAGGTATTATACTGTGAGAGATGTCCATGTAATTTGCTCTATGGAGGACAGCGCAGCAGAGAGGCACGAGTAAGAATACTGGAACATTGTTCACAAATAAAATGTAAAACGATGGATGGGAATATGTTGTGATTATGTACTTTATGGGTTTGACATATATATGTAATTCTGGACTTTTTGTGTAAATTCACTTGTCAACAAACATTTTTACTTTGTCCACACTATGTTGGAAACTGTGTGATCACAGTGCCATATGCATACTGAGATATAACTTCTCAAGCTCTTTCAATGTTGCAAACTGCACGCTGGTTCAGATGCGGTGTTTCACACAACGTATGCTTGTTCACATGATTAATGAATACAGATGACAATAGTTTTCGTCTGTGAACTTTTTGAAATAACCATGTGATTTTGGTTTATCTGTGGGTGTCACCACACGCCTGATCCCTATTTGCTAGACGGACAAACATTGATGACAATATGTTTTTTACCCGGTGCATTTTCTTTCTTTTTAACCACTGATATGGGTCCACTTGACAGCAGACTCTCTTTTCACTTACAGTTTGTTGCAAACTGTGTACGACAGGTTTTGCACTATGTTGTTGTAGTGGCTTGGGTTGAATCTGGAATTGTATGTGTGCATGAGCAGCGATGTAGTGTATGGAATGTGGAACCTGGAGCGACCTGAGGGTCGCAGGGATGTCGGTTGGGGACTGCAGAATGGGAACCATGACTAGGAAGATGTACTTCCCTGTTGCTCCTGCTCTTACTTTCTAACTGTCCCGTGCAACAATAAAGAAGCCTTCCATTTTCTACATACCTGGATCCAGACTCCTTCTTGAGTGATTCTTGCCATATCGCGGCACTAGATACATCATTTGTGCTCATAATGTTTGATATCATTTAATCCCTGAAAGATGGCCTTAGCCTGCCTGATACTCTATCCATGAGAATCATATGAACTTCCATGGAGAATCACGTGATTGGCCATGTGATTCAAGCCGCCATTTACTATCGCATCGCTTAGAGATGGGCGACATTGAACTTGCTGCAAGCATGCAGCTAGCCCTCTACAGTTAAGGTCAGCCGATGGTGTGCATGGCCGCACCTTAGGTATATTTAATAACCCCTGGCTATTTACCCATCCATGGTCTATTTATATTTTTTCAGAATGATCGTACGCTGCATGATGTGAGAAAACGGACTTAGTATATACGCAGCTGTGAACTGAAACCCAAAGACAGGGTAATTTGCTTTTTGTTGTCACAATGCTTGTTTTTTGCTTGGTTTTAGACCCAAACTGCAATGCAATCTTATTATTTCAGAGGCTCTTGATGTCTACAAGATGGCCATATTTCTTTATGATTTCTTTTTGTTGCATAACTAATCAGAGACCAAAGCTTTTGATAGATTCAACTACTGGCATACATGACCTTGATACACGCTGAATTCCAGGTTATTCCTTTGGTGGTACTTCTCATCCTATTGTGAGGATTCCAATATGGAGGGTTATTGTGAATTTCGACTTCAGGTTGGAGGCAATTTTTTTGGCTTCTTTTCAAACTTCCTTCCTTTGCCCTGGTAACGCTCAAAGGTTTGAAGGGGCGCTTTTTCAAGTTTAAAAAGAAAAGTCGTGAAACTCAGAACTGACACATCTAAAACTTTGTAAGTGAATTCGACATTGGGGTGCTGGGGAGTGTATAGAAACTATTTATTTTCGTTTTTTTGTGTTTTTAATTTTTATATGATTTATTTCACCAGATCGTGTTCGGTCATGCGTTGAACATCTCAAACGCCCTGAAGAAACTTGGCCCTTGAACTGTTTGGCCTTTGACAAGCCGAAACTCGAGAATTTTGACTTTTGAACCAGCCTACTCTCTCTCGTATTCATTGTTTGGGGATAGGGGCAAATTGAGTTGCGGTACTTACCCATTTTTTGTAGGATTTCTCAAATATTTTTGTATGGTTCCTTAATGTAGTCTTATTTGTCTCTTTCATTCAAGGCACTTAATTGCTGGTGGCAGTAGCACTTGAGGCATTTGTTTTCTTCAGATGGTTGTGTGGTTTTAGAATTGGTACATGCTACAATACACAATTGAGCTTTTTTCCTTATTGTGTTTCTATACTGTTCATTTAGGATACAAAATGTTTTAAATGTTTTGTTTTTTTCTGTCAAAGTGGACTTGCTGAAGAATTGCAAATATACATTTAAAAATGTCTTTGATGAATTAATTAATTACCTAGTTGACTGTGCTAGATGTGCTCCCGGAATTAACAAGGACCTTTCTTCCTGATTGTTGTGCTTATAGACCCACTATTGGTCCTTGTAAATCATGCACTGGGTTTCCTCCTGTCCGTTGTTGTTCCTTCCTTAGGCATGGCATGCAAATCAGCTGCACTTTAAGAACCTTTTGCTGGTGGCTTGCAGACTACTTTCAGGAACCTGCGCCAGGCTACCAAGCGTCCGGGAGCTTTGCAGGCAAGGTTTTGAGGTGGCTTTCCTTAATACCAAAGGAGATGATCATGGATTGCTGACTCTCCACCACGGCACAGCTGCGCATGGAGTCAAGGTGCTCCTAGGCCTTGTTGCATTTTGCCTTCTTTGGTCTTCTCTTTTCTCTTCCAGGCAGCAAAGGGTCCTCCCGGCTTAGCAAGGTTCTCAGATCCGCCATAAAACACGGCAGTACAATCCAAGAAAGGAACCACACAACTCTTGTGAGAAAAGAGATAGATTTACTACACCAACACGTTTTGGGCAAGCAACGCTTTATCAATGTCAACAACACAAAATGGTGAATACCGGTTCTACAATGCACTGCAAAGGCGTATACAACATTAAAGAGAGACTGTGATTGGATTTGTCCAAGGACAATAATGCAAAAAGAGGAAAACAGACTGACAGGTCTATATGGTAATAGCTTAGTGAAGTTGAAAGAAAAGATGTGTGCAATTGATATTAAAAGTAAAAGAGAAAATAAATCAAATAGAAGTTGCAAAGGGCATAGGAGCCATGAGTAGGAAAGGCGACCCTATAGTGGGAGGGACTGATCAAGAAGAGTAACAAAGAAGAAGAGAAACAGAGGGGGGGGGATACACTAATCAATGAAGAAGGATAATGGGGATAATCAAGAGCAAAGACGTAGGATATAAAAATGATCTAGCAGAAAGAAGGGGATGAGCAATGTCTGTACATGAGGAAGGCCTTCAGCTGTCTTATCAGTATTAGTTATTTTTTCCACAAAACTTAGAAAAAGTATCCCTAATACCTCCAAATGGTGAAGTCTCAGTTCACAATTTCCTCCATGTGATGTCAGCAAGACACGTTTGATAGCAAAGAGTCTGAGATTTGTGGGGATCTGTAAAGCAACATTACAAAATTATGTTTCACTAGTGATCTTTCATCATTTTTACAGTGTACTGCTAGAAGTTCTGCTTCCTTGATTTTAAGCTGCTTTTTGGTGATGTCCACATAAATATTGGGATATGTGCAGATTCATTTGTAAATGGTGAATGTCGATACACAGTTAACTCACTGTCAAATGGTGAATTGGTGAGGGTTGTTATACTGAAAGGTCAATGTGTATTTGAATCCACATTTGCAGTTATTGCACTTACTATGTGTGTAGAAGCCTGGGGCCGGTGATGGCAACCAGTTGTTGGCTTTGAGAAGATCTGTCTCTTGCTGGGACATGCTTGCTGGCTTCCCAAGTTCCTGTTGCATTTGAATGCGCCTTCTCTTGTCTTATCCACATATTTGCTAAGGAAGGTGTGTGACAGTTTTGCTTAAGGATGGGAAAGGTCCTACCGTCTGGTTTTTGATTTGTTTTTATGTTTGAGAAGGGATCTGTTATTGATGCCATCTGCTTTTTTCTGCTTGATCTATTGCATTTCGTGTACAACCTCCTTTTTGAAACCTGTTGGCGTTTTGGGATGATTGTGCCTGGTCCAAAAATTGTAGACCACAACTATGTCTGCATCTTATAAATTATCCAAAGGGAATGTTCGAAATCAACAGGCAGATGGTCAATGCCCACTTGAAGTTGACAAACTGGAAAATGTAGCACACATTTTTCTCCCATTGCATTTCCTCATTTGTGTAGAGAACAGAAATATATTATTCTGAACTTCCAGTGAATTCTGTGGTGTGCATATCATACTATTATGTCCCAGAAAGCTGGCAGATGTTGTTTCCAAGCAGATCTGACTGATGCAATACCTTGCTGATGTTTAATGGATGTGTATAATGATTTCACATCTGTTGTGACATGGGTGAACTTTGCATGACAAGTGTCATCCGGTGCCCTGAAGAGGGTATCCCTAGTGTATGAGTGTAGTGCATTGCCATAATGAACCGATGTCTAAAATGACTGGTCTGCATGGTGAAAATGCCCCTGGATTGTAGATTGTAAGAATTAAGCATGGTACCAGTGTCACAGGAAATGGACAACTGAGGTATTCAAATTCAACTTTGGTAAGGAGTCTTGCCTCACTAGGTTTTGGATGATCGTACCACCGTCGTCGAACTCACTTAAGTGCATTTAGAGCATATCGTATTGCTAGAGTGAGAATATCTTCACCACAGTATTGTGGTTTCTATAGTTGGACTTCAAGATGTAAGAGTTGTGCTTCTGCTATTTTTGGAAAGCATCAATAATATTTCCTACTAAGATGAATGGGCTAAACATTATTATTTATTTTTTTCTGAAGGTTGCGCTGTGATTCCAATATTTTTATCAAGGTCTTTGCAGAGGGCGGTGTGACTAGTTGGGTTCACTGTAACTTCCAGGTGAATCAGGAATTATAGATCATTGAGGTCTACAATACCAGTACCCAAAATCATTGTGCACAACATTTGGGCTTGCAAATGCCCATACATAATATTCATAGGTGAACGATGGGGACACTGCAGATGAGGTCTTTGGGCAGGCCTCCCTTCTTTACATTTTATGTAAGGTTTTTCAGTTGCTCTCACTTTGGCTGAGGCAGTGGACTGGAGGCCAGGGTGATTACACTGTGGAGGGGGTGCCTTGGTGCGTTATCCCCTCGTCGAGATGTTTTTCCTCAACCAGAAAAAAGTAATGAAAAGATTGGCTCAAAAACCCTTCATGTCCATCATTGCCTCCCTTCTCGGTAACCCAATATATCAGTAGATGATTAATGCCATCGCATTTCAATTTCATCCTAACAAGATCCTGGCCATATCCCATTCTGAGTTCATGGTGTCAAATGCACTGGAAACGCCATCCTAGTACTTCCTTCTAATGCTAAATCAATGAAAGCACTTATTTATGCACATGTAAAGTCTTTATAGCTGTGCTGTCGACAACAGATCCTAATTAGAGAGTAGATCTATGATTAGGTTAAACAAATAATAATTTGTGATGCACAGACAATTCCACTAACAACCAAAGTTGAATTGGCAGTCAGGGTTACTGGCAAAGAATGTAGCTGTGTGGGTTGCATGTTTTAAAACACACTTGACACGTATGTTAACCTTTAATATAATCGAACAATTCAGTTCTGGCAGGTTAACTGTAATAGAATACAGAGCCACGTGTATACAAAAGGCATTAACCAAGTCTGAATGCTGAAACATAAAGTAACTAAAAAGGGCAGCCTGGGTTACTGGCAGAGCAATTAACATTGCAATCCTACACACGGCGTCAGGTCACTTAAATCAACGTGTATGCCTGGGTTACGGGCTTAAACTGCTTATGTGCATAAGGGTTCTTTTGTTAATTTAACCAAATGCACAATAAACACACAAAACACAAAAGAAAACATACAAAATACCCTGAAATGTTGTCATGCACACTTAAATGTACTCACAGGCATGGCACTTTTAAACACCATTAACTGAAAATAGCAGTCCGGCCCTGAGGACGACAGTTAACACTGTGCAGGCGTGTACATTTCACAACGTGCATTGCATGTATATTAACGTTTAAAGCAGCTACATTTTGGGGTGGGTTAACAATGAAATACACCTTTCACCTCTCAGTTGCCCATGGCTCACACACATCTGGCCCTTCTTGACAGGTGGTTTAAGAGTACATATCATAAGCAATATATATATACATATATATATATATATACCTCTTTATCCAACAATTGTGATGGTTATTTCAAGGTAGAATGATTAACTGGAAACAAGATTTAGACAGAACATTTCTGAATATGTCTGTTTATTGGAGAAAATATGTGTGTTACTGATTTATAAGCTCGGCCTCACGTGTAATTAAAACAATATTTTATCCTAACCCGCTTCCCTGTTTGTATTGTTTTGCATAACTATCATGGTTTGGAGTAGGGGCCTAGCTTGGAAGATGGAATCATTCCGAAGGCTTTGAGGCTGGGCTCACCATTAGCCTAGTAGCTGCTATTGTGTTGTATGGCTATCATGGTTTGGAGTAGGGGCCTACCTTGGAAGATGGAATCGTTCAGAAAGCTTTGCGGCTGCGCTCACCATTAGCCTAGCAGCTGCGATTGTGTTGCATAGTTATCATGGTTTGGAGTAGGGGCCTACCTTGGAAGATGAAATCACTCAGAAGGCTTTGCAGCTGGGCTCACCATTAGCCTAGCAGCTGATATTGTGTTGTATAGCTATCAGGGTTTGGAGTAGGGGCCTAGCTTGGAAGATGGAATCACTTAGAAGGCTTTGAGGCTGGGCTCACCATTAACCTAGTAGCTGCTATTGTGTTGTATGGCTATCATGGTTTGGAGTAGGGGCCTACCTGGGAAGATGGAATCGTTCAGAAAGCTTTGCGGCTGCGCTCACCATTAGCCTAGTAGCTGCTATTGTGTTGTATGGCTATCATGGTTTGGAGTAGGGGCCTACCTTGGAAGATGGAATCGTTCAGAAAGCTTTGCGGCTGCGCTCACCATTAGCCTAGCAGCTGCGATTGTGTTGCATAGTTATCATGGTTTGGAGTAGGGGCCTACCTTGGAAGATGAAATCACTCAGAAGGCTTTGCAGCTGGGCTCACCATTAGCCTAGCAGCTGATATTGTGTTGTATAGCTATCAGGGTTTGGAGTAGGGGCCTAGCTTGGAAGATGGAATCACTTAGAAGGCTTTGCGGCTGGGCTCACCATTAGCCTAGTAGCTGCTATTGTGTTGTATGGCTATCATGGTTTGGAGTAGGGGCCTACCTTGGAAGATGGAATCATTCAGAAAGCTTTGCGGCTGCGCTCACCATTAGCCTAGCAGCTGCTATTGTTTTGTATAGCTATCATGGTTTGGAGTAGTGGCCTAGCTTGGAAGATTGAATCATTCGGAAGGCTTTGCGGCTGGGCTCACCATCAGCCTAAGCTGATATTGTTTTGTATAGCTATTATGGTTTGGAGTAGGGGCCTAGCTTGGAAGATGGAATCGTTCAGAAGGCTTTGCGGCTGGGCTCACCATCAGCCTAGCAGCTGCTAGTGTGTTGTAGAGCTATCATGGTTCGGAGCAGGGGCCTAGCTTGGAAGATGGAATCACTCGGAATGCTTTGCGGCTGGGCTCCGCATTAGCCTAGTAGCTGCTATTGTGGTGTATAGCTATCCTGGTTTGGAGTAGGGGCCTAGCTTGGAAGATGGAATCATTCAGAAGACTTTTCAGCTGGGCTCACCATTAGCCTAGCAGCTGCTATTCTGTTGTATAGCTCTCATGGTTTGGAGTGAGGGCCTACCTTGGAAGATGGAATCATTCAGAAGGCTTTGCAGCTGGGCTCACCATTAGCCTAGCAGCTGCTATTGCTTTGTATAGCTATCATGGTTTGGAGTAGGGGTCTAGCTTGGACGATGGAATTACTCAGAAGGCTATGCAGCTGGGCTCACCATTAGCCTAGCAGCTGCTATTGTGTTGTATAGCTATCATGGTTTGGGGTAGGGGCCTACCTTGGAACATAGAATTGTTCAGAAGACTTTACGGCTCGGCTCGGCTCACCATTAGCCTAGCAGCTGCTATTGTGTTGTTTGGCTATCATGATTTGGAGTGAGGGCCTACCTTGGAAGATGGAATCGTTCAGAAGGCTTTGCGGCTGGGCTCACCATTAGCCTAGCAGCTGCTATTGCTTTGTGTAGCTATCTTAGTTTGGAGTAGGGGTCTAGCTTGGAAGATGGAATCACTCAGAAGGCTTTGCAGCTGGGCTCACCATTAGCCTAGCAGCTGCTAGTGCGCTGTATTGCTACATTGGTTTGGAGTAGGGGTCTAGCTTGGAAGATGGAATCACACAGAAGGCTTTTTGGCTGGGCTCACCATCAGCCTAGAAGCTTCTATTGTTTTGTATAGCTATCATGGTTTGGAGTAGTGGCCTAGTTTGGAAGATGGAATCATTCGGAAGGCTTTGTGGATGGGCTCACCATTAGCCTAGCAGCTGCTATTGCATTGTATAGCTATCATGGTTTGGAGTAGGGGTCTAGCTTGGAAGATGGAATCATTCGGAAGGCTTTGCGGCTGGGCTCACCATTAACCTAGCAGCTGGTATTGTGTTGTATAGCTATCATGGTTTGGAGTAGGGGCTTAGCTTGGATGATGGAATCATTTGGAAGGCTTTTCGGCTGGGCTCACCATTAGCCTTGCAGCTGCTACTGTTTTGTACAGCTAACATGGTTTGGAGTAGGGGCCTAGCTTGGAAGATGGAATCATTCGGAAAGCTTTGCAGCTGGGCACACCATTAGCTTAGCAGCTGCTATTGTTTTGTATAGCTATCATGGTTTGGAGTAGGGGCCTAGCTTGGAAGATGGGATAATTCAGAAGGCTTTGCGGCTGGGCTCACCATTAGCCAAGCAGCTGCTATTGTTTTGTATAGCTAACTTGGTTTGGAGTAGGGGCCTAGCTTTGAAGATGGAATCATTCGGAAGGCTTTGCGGCTGGGCTCACCATTATCCGATCAGCTGTTTTTGTTTAGTATAGCTATCTTGGTTTGGGGTAGGGGCCTCGTTTGGAAGATGGAATCATTCTGAAGGCTTTGCGGCTCGGCTCACCATCATGCCTAGAAGCTGCTATTGTGTTGTTTGGCTATCATGATTTGGAGTGAGGGCCTACTTTGGAAGATGGAATCGTTCAGAAGGCTTTGCGGCTGGGCTCACCATTAGCCTAGCAGCTGCTATTGCGTTGTGTAGCTATCTTAGTTTGGAGTAGGGGTCTAGCTTGGAAGATGGAATCACTCAGAAGGCTTTGCAGCTGGGCTCACCATTAGCCTAGCAGCTGCTATTGCGCTGTATTGCTATCATGGTTTGGAGTAGGGGTCTAGCTTGGAAGATGGAATCACTCAGAAGGCTTTGCAGCTGGGCTCACCATTAGCCTAGCAGCTGGTATTGTGTTGTATAGCTATCATGGTTTGGAGTAGGGGCTTAGCCTGGATGATGGAATCATTCGGAAGGCTTTTCGGCTGGGCTCACCATTAGCCTTGCAGCTGCTACTGTTTTGTACAACTAACATGGTTTGGAGTAGGGGCCTAGCTTGGAAGATGGAATCATTCGGAAAGCTTTGCAGCTGGGCACACCATTAGCTTAGCAGCTGCTATTGTTTTGTATAGCTATCATGGTTTGGAGTAGGGGCCTAGCTTGGAAGATGGGATAATTCAGAAGGCTTTGCGGCTGGGCTCACCATTATCCGATCAGCTGCTTTTGTTTAGTATAGCTATCTTGGTTTGGGGTAGGGGCCTCGCTTGGAAGATGGAATCAATCTGAAGGCTTTGCGGCTGAGCTCACCATCATGCCTAGAAGTTGCTATTGTTTTGTATAGCTATCATGGTTTGGAGTAGGGGCCTAGCTTGGAAGAAGGGATCATTTAGAAGGCTTTGCAACTGGGCTCACCATTAGCCTAGTAGCTGCTATTGATTTGTATAGCTATCATGGTTTGGAGTAGGGGCCTAGCTTGGAAGATGGAATCATTCAGAAGGCTTTGCTGCTGGGCTCACCATTAGCCTAGCAGCTGCTATTGTGTTGTATAGCTATCATGGTTTGGAGTAGGGGCCTAGCTTGGAAGATGGTACTATTTAGAAGGCTCTGCAGCTGGGCTCACCATTAGCCTAGCAGCTGCTATTGTTTTGTATAGCTATCATGGTTTGGAGTCAGGGCCTAGCTTGGAAGATGGAATCATTCGGAAGGCTTTGTGGCTGGGCTCACCATTAGCATAGAAGCTGCTAATTAACAGTGGGTATTTAGCATCGGCACTCTCCTATGTATTCATCACACAGTATCCAGAAGTACACTTAGGGCCCAATTTATGGAATGTTTTGCCCGGTTCAAATTGGCGTTGCACTACTGAAAAGTGTATTTATTTTTGCAGGGCAAAGTCAGTGCAAATTTCATTTTGTACTGCAAAAATGCACTTTGCACCGTTCCATGAGTCAGGCTTTGTGTCGGCAGCGCAAAGTCACTTTTCAGCAGTGAAAAGTCACTTTGAACCGGCAAATAATTCTATTAATCAGGCCCTGCGCGGACACAGCTGCTGTGGGCTGTATACCATGGTGAGTGGGGCTACCGTTTCTCAGCTGCCTGTTGACAGTGTCCCTGGTTTTGTTCGTGGAATCCATAATCAACCGAAATACCTAAAAGAGACCCAGCCATTTGTTTCACAACTTGTTTTTCTAGCATATACGTCACTGCTTGAGTGGATGAGCGAAACACAGAGCTAAATATTGCCACCAGTGTTGCCTTCTATATTTTGCAAGAGGCACCTGCCAATGATCACTGTTTATACTTACCAACACAGTCTACTCAGAATGATGATCTTCAGTCTTCTATATCTAGAGGCAAGACACCTTACGGCGTGTCCTTAGATATTGGTTTTAGCATGTCCAATGATTGGAACAGTGCTGTTGTTGGTAGTAAGTCACTTCCAGCATTACCCTCTCTCTATTACAGAGCAGCTGATGGGGGGGCAGGGTGACAACTTTCAATGCTCCCGCCATACTCAGCGTACAACGCAAGTGTACTTCCTCTCTGGCGAAGGACAGTTGAAATGTGAAAAGCCCTGTGCAACATTGACGTGGCTACAGTCAAGCCCACACCTGCTGCATCGCACAAGTAACATATGTGGTGGAACATGACCACAAATACGGCTCTCTCAGGCATGGTCTTAATTGAATGGGTTCCATGTAATAATGTCCCCACAAAAATGTCTCCTGACAAAAAAGTTGAGTTTTTTTGCGGAGACAACATTATTTCATTGAACATGTGGGGGACACCCCCACTAAA
Source organism: Ambystoma mexicanum (assembly GCF_040938575.1). Lineage (NCBI taxonomy): Eukaryota > Metazoa > Chordata > Amphibia > Caudata > Ambystomatidae > Ambystoma > Ambystoma mexicanum. The sequence continues at coordinate 780,085,101 of NC_090924.1, read as the reverse complement.
CCCTGATATTTTATAATTTTTTACAAGGGGAGCAGGGGACATCCACGCAACACGTCCCCATACATAATGTCACCATATATAATGTCGCCAATGCCTGTTCCTGGCGACAGTATGTATGTGGACATTATGTATGGGGACATTATTACCTAATACCATTGAATTGTTCATCTATGTCTCACATGCAAAGAACTGCCCAGGTCTGTTGGTGCTCCCCAAATTGGCCGTTAAGCAAGTACCGTAATGACACGAAAGGACTTCGCTAGAAATGATGGTCATGAAATGTTCCAGCTCTTGACAGAGAAGCTAAGCCTTCCTTTGTATGATTATATTTTTCCACTGAAAACAGGCTGCTGCAAAGTGTTAACAGTAGATGCTGATTAAATTATTCAATTATTCCTCGAACGAAATTCTATTTTTCTAGGGCTAATTAAAAAATATCACTTATCTTAATCATACTTATCTGTTACAATCTAGGGTTTTGGGCAAAGTGCTTCAATTATTGTCAGAAATGTAAAAGGCTGGGTGTAACAGAGCCAGGTCATTAAATATGAATCATAAGCAGGCTGGAAATGTGCTGCTGTCATTAGGCGCCCTTCCCGCCACTACCAACCACTGCTTGCAGAAAGCAGGCGATAACTAATGAACGTACAAGGGCAGCCATCGTTAGCGCTGCGTGAACTCCGTGTACGTGCGCCGGGTCCTTGAGTTCCCCGAGGCACGCTAAGTATTGTAAACTCCTTATCGTGCAATCGTCTGGAGACGACGCCACTTAACGCCGCGGCAAGTGAATGGAACATCAAGCGAGCATCTCGAAAGTTTAAGAGCTGATTGTTGGTTATTTGAACCGAATGCTCCTGACTACCTCGAGCTAAAAAATAAGTTCATCAAGAGGAGAAAAGGAGGATGCCACGGGATGATTTGTACCGTCAATGATATATCTCCAATTACCAATCCGAGTAAAAGACTTGACTTGATTCATGCTTTTCTGTCGTATGTTAAGCCCGTTTAAATTTTGCCGATTAGGTGGAGCTAAAGAGCCCCCCTATAAGCCACAACTGTTGCATTGGGGTTCAGCTAGGAGGAAAATCAATTATGAGGAGGGAAATACAGCTTATAGGCATTTTTCGATTATTGACCTACCCACTAACTGCCCTCCGCCCTGAAGAAAGGGTCGGGGTCCGGAGACCACCCCCCAGCCCCATCAAATTCAAGATGAGATGAAAGGCCAGAAATCCCTGCAGACATCCATCATATTTCAGACATATCCCAAGTGCACCAATGATTGACAAGTACACTGAACAGTATCCTCTCAGCCAGCCATACAGACCGAATACAATGCATATCTTTCCATGTGTGGTTGAAAAGCCTGTGATCGTGGACAGAGACACCTATATTGGCAGCCTCGACTAAGCACCAAGAAGCCATGATGCTGACGTCATTAGTGACTCCATGACCTAGCAGCGTTAGCCATGAAGCACATTCGCAGTCCGCACTGCATCGCATGAATGCACACTCGTATACGTGAAGAACATGAGTGCACAGTTCTATAGTTAGAGGACAGATACATATACATGCTGTCATTGCTTTTATTATTTTTTCATTAGCCAAATGCAGCAGCGCAGAACCCGCAAGGCACAAGATATCCTGAGCAAGCTTGCAGATGCTTAATGCAAATAACCCTATGGAACTTCAGGGATGTATATGGAACCTGATAGGACCAAGTGTGACTGACATAGAAAACGTAGCATAGCATGGAAACTAGATAATAAGGTTCAGGAAAATTACAGCACGCCTCAAGCCACTGAACAGGAAACAAGCTAAGCTGACTCAGGTGGCACAGAAAGCAAGACGTGCAAGATCGTCCCGCAGCCAAGGTCAGAGATACGAGGAAACATTCCAATCTCCTGACGACAATGGGACCAGCTGCAGAGAAACTGAATAAATCCTCATAATTATGAGCTGCCCAGCTCACTTTTGTGGTCTCCAAACAAGTGGTACAACCGAGAGGAGACAATGGACAATCTTTCGTGGTAGGAAAGGGGAGCCGATCCCAGCAAGCCAGACTCAGACAACAATAAGTGTTGTAACGTAATGAGAATATTCTCATAGGCAAAGGTGGTATATACAATTTACAATGACACATGTTCGTTCACATCACCTTGAAGAGGTGCAGAGGAAGCTGAGAACTTGATTGTGTCCCAGACCGGGGTGGAATCAGCTCTAGCCAATCACAGTGTAGTATTCCAGGAGCGATGACAAGGGGCAAGAACCAGTGGTAAACCCACTACTATGCAACAATGTAACAGATAGTTTCTTGGGGATGTGAAAGGCCAACCACCAAACATGCGAGGACCAGTAGAATCACACTTATAGTGTCCACTATAGGTAGTAGAGACTCTCAATATCCAATCCCTCATGCCGATAGCTTTTTTATGGGAAGGGCCCAAGTGATGACACCAGAGTGAGACAAAACCGGCTTGCGCGCTGTGGAGCATTGAAATGCACCAGAATCTTCTGTGTTCATGTATTGATCCTTGTTGGTTTTATTTGCAACAAACCACAGTTTGTACTTGCTGTTGACTGAGTCCTCTTTTCTGGGGAGGGTGTTGGGCCCTCCGAGTCCCCGGACCCCCAGCGATGCTCTGGCATACCTGGGAGTCCCACCCAACATCATCACCATTCATTTCCAATTCCTGCCTCTCTCTGCCCAGTAACACATCCTCAGGGGATCTCTTTGAACTGACTTTATCAAGCAGCAACATCAAAGTGTGCCTGGCAGTTATTTCAAAGCAGTCATCTGAGATTTGAAGGCTTAATTGGAGCTATAAATTAACTTCTCATGTAATAAAAATGACTTAACTATGTGGGCCGTTAGCCACTTGGTTTATAAGTAGTATGCATGTCCTTCACTAATGTACTGGTAAAAGCAAGCATTGGCAATTCCAACAGTTTTGACTTTTCTGTAGGCATGGGCTAGGAATTTGACAGGCACTGCTGTAAACATAGTACTAACTGGCCATTTATGGTAGGAGCTGCAAAATAGGACCTGGGTCTATAATAGCAGCGCCAGTCGAATGCTTAATATCTACACACACGCTAACAGTCTCGGAATTGTCTATGCTTCCTAGTTTTGCCTACTATAGGTGGTGCGAAAGCCAAAACTATTGCATTGGAGTACAGGTAAGGAAGGAGATGGGATATGAGGAGGGACGCTCAGATAGTAGATGTTGTTTGGTTATTTACCCACCCATTGACTGCCTATAACCATTATAATCCATATGACATTATTACCAACTTCCTGCTCTCCCCCATTAAAAATATATCCTCCTGAAAGCTCTTTGCACTAACTTTATTAAGCATGGTACTATTACGACAGTGCCTGGCAAATGTCTATCCCTTTCCTACACAAAAGCCAAAACTGTTGGCATTGCCAATGCTTGTTTTCATTGGGAACAGTAGTCCACATACAGGGATGTACCGTAGAAACAACAGACCATGGTTTCTGCTTGTCACAAGACAAACATTGATATGCTGGCGACTGAGGGCTGCTTTGAGTGCTCGTCACTAACGTCCAACCACCCCCAAAAACAGTGATATACTTAATTTTAATTAGTGTGGGTTTGCTGCAACTCATTTGTTGCTCTGCATTTTAAGGGGCTAATGTGTAACCATAATGTTTGGCAGTATATTAGGCCAGGACATTTGAGAAAACACATTATCATTTCAAAATGTTAAGCCCATAAAAGCCCTTAGGGCAGCGAACTGCAACCATAAGCTCTGCAGATGTTTTAGACTACGACTCAAATGATCACACACCATTGTCAAGGCTAGCAAGGGCTGATGGGAGTTGTAGTCTAAAACATCAGGAGAGCCAAAAGTTGCAGACTCCAGGGACGTCATTTGGTGGTCACAGCTAAGATTTCTTTTTTACTTTACACAAATGGAAGCCCCATGGCTGTGGCCAGTGCCATGTGGCTCTTTGTTTCTGGAGTGGCTGAATTTCTTGTTCAGGCCTCTTAAAAAAACAGGGGGTTCCACAAGTGTATCACTTTAAGCAGTGACCCTAAATCAGAAAAAATAGGAATGACAAATAATTTGTCTTTCGGGAATTCTATACAATAATTGCTAGCCTCATTGAAGGTTTATTTCGGGCACACTTCAGGGGGTGAGTCACTGATAGGCAAGAACATGCGGAAAAGTGGGCGTTGTGTGGTACGGCCCGCAGGGTGTCCATCGCATGCTACTATTATGCAGAACAATATATATTCAGGGATCCGACTGCGCAATCTCCTGGCAGGGAAATGGCCACGCAAAGCCCTGATACTCTCCACCACCAGAAGGCAGGCATACAGACACTTGCAAATAGGAATCACAGCATCAACGTAAAATCGGGTGTCAGATTTAGGGGTGTGTGAATGCAGCTGGGGTTCTGATCTAACTTAGGGTTGCTCGTATGCAGTGTAGCGGGGTGCAGGAAAGGTTTACAGGGGTTCGCACGCAGATTTTCAGAGTTTTACCCAGGTTACGATAAATTGTACGCATGTTGTCAGGGTGCCGTTAACAGTTACGGGGGACCCAGCTCAGGGTGCCCGAGATGCAGGTCTGCTTGCGGAGGACAGGCCTGCTTGCGGGGACAGCACAAACTGTTTTGAGCGTGCATGTATTCGTGCCTGTAGAGCACATAAAGGTGGCTGTTTCTTGCTGTTTTTGATCTGTGTGGGGGCATTTCCGCCACGACTTGCATATATTTGCATTTTGGTATTTCCTTTACCATTACCACATCAGTAACTCTACGGGTTTCCATGATTAAAAGTCATGTAGGCCTGAAAGTTATTCCCCATTCTGTAGCCCCCTGGGACTCCATAGGGATTTTCTATTACTGAATACCGAAATTACCTCGTGGGATACTGCTTTTGTGTGTTATTAATTACCACCACACAAAATAAAACAGGGAGGGTGAGTTGCGATAATGAAAAACAACCAATATTCTAAAACGCCGGATGGTTTACCACTACCGCCAAGCTTATAACCGGGCCCTATCTCTACTGCTGATTCTCCCCCAAACCACGGCACTGCGTCAGTCGATGTGAAAAGGGACTACACATGTGGCACATGGGAAGTGTTAGCTGGTTTCAAGTTGAAGCTTTCCTGCTGTCACAGCATTACTCACGGTAGGCAAGCTGCACATGTATGCAGTGTCTGCTTTCTCGCCATGTAAGGGGGGAGTGGAAGGTTGGGCCTCCTTCCAAGTGGAGGGCCCCTGGGGCGCGGAACCTTCTGCAATAGACACTGGACTTGACATGCTCTTTTCAGTGGAGCGTTTGGTTTGACGGTTTCTGAGCCTTTAATAAATCACACTAAAAAGGATGTGAAAAGATGGAGGCTTCCTGATCTACTCTTTGGAGGATAATTAATATCGTTATTATTAATGAAGATCACCCTCACAGTCGGCGCCTTACATTCCCAATTGCGTCGCTGTTCTTTTCAAGCCTTCCTGTGAAGCAGAAAGGAACCTTGGGTTTCTATTAAGAAACCTCACTTATCTCTAAAGCGGCGGAGATTCAATTTCGTATTCGACTATTCAAAAATCACAATTTATGGCGTGCCCTTTCCACTACGACAGGCCCTCTATCAAGTACAGTAGGACTGTCATACACCTATATAGTGTTTATGTATCAGAGCAAGTTGGCATGTGCGCGTACTCTGTTTTAGCACCACACTGGCCTACAGCTTTCATATGGCTTTGCGACACATTGCAATCGCTAGTGGATGTATGTATTCTACGTGGTTACTTGTCAGAGAAATGGACCACATTAAAGGGAAATCGATGAAGAGAGCTTTCTCAGTCTGCATTATGCTAGTAACGTAACCAGATGCCAAAACCTGGCGGGTGCCATCTAATTTCTGACACTAACGTCGGGCATGAATTTAATTCCTGACTCTAATTCAATACATTTAACACATACTTGTGCATATTGGATCAGGCTATCACTTCAAACACGATTGGGGAATCCCTGAAACAGATGTCCTGAGCAGGAATGTAGTGCATCAAATTCGATTGTGCCAAAACTGTCACAACTACAGCTATTCATTTTAGTGATTGCTACTAAATGTTAAGTGCCAGGCATTTGAGTCCAATGTCAATTTCTCTGGTGTTTTGACAAACCATATTGAACTTGGTATTTGCAGCTGCTTTGCATGCATTTTATTGATACTCCGTGTCCCCAATTATGCTTTTCTCCACCTGGGTGGAAAATATGCAGCGGCCCAGGACCTAAGCACATACATTTAAAGAAAAAAGTTATCTTTTGTAGGCCCTGTTTACAAACTCAAATTCAAAACGGAACTTAAAATGATGTCCTGACTAGGACATTTTCTCTTGTGATTTCATGACATCATCATTGTGCTCTCATATATTTTTCTTTCACAAATATTTAACAGGCTCCTGCTTTGACTGGGATTGCCCATCTAGTTTTAAAATCATATGTGTGGATTATCATTTTCATGCCATTTACAAGAAAATAAAAAAAGTACTACAAACCCCAGATAGTGGACCTGCATGTTACATTTAGTTCTAGGAAAACAGTAAGAAATTGTCAGATTACATTAATGTTACTCTAAAAAGGGGTGAGAGTGGGCATGGGCAGCTTTTAGATTCTCGCTCAGCAGTCAAGATAGTCTGAGTTGTGCATAAAGCCAGCAAACATGGAGACACTGAACTGAGGTATGAATCCCTTTTAAGATGAGGCCACACTTATGTTTTTAAGTAGAAAGATATCTATGGGCTCTATCAGAGCCTTGGCGGTATCCCAGCGATGATACCGCCGGGATACTGCCAATGGAAATAGCATCACCTCTACTCGGTCCGGCGCTATTAGTGCTGGATCACGAGCAGTGGTGCAGCGGTAAGTTCCCATTGCCCATTGGGTACATTGGACCCAAAGGGGTTTGGGGGTGCTATTAGCACCGGCGCAATAAGTTCCATGTTAATAGCATCGGAAAACGGGCGGAAAGTGGAGTATCTACCTCCAGCAAATGGCTGGAGGTAAAACTCCAAACTTTCCGCCCAACTCACGATTTAGCCAGCACTTGAATGCGGAGGTAATAGCGTTACTGCCGCATTTATGGGCTGAGGCCAAACTCGTGATGAGGGCCTATAGCTCTGTAAGCCGATCTTGCAGCATGTTGCATTGCCACTGCTTCCTTGTGTTTTCACGTCTTTCCCATTCGCCCTGGCCACATTTTATTAATGAAGATTAGTTAGATGCAGTAGGTCTTCATGGATCCGGCCACATCATTTTAATAAAATCGTAACAGCAAATTCTAGCGCTCCTGTGTGTAAATTAGATACAGAGCTGGCTTTACTGGCATTCACAACTTCAGCTGGACGAGTGGCACGGCTCATATATCAGGGAATACGTTTGGAGCGGTAGACATTCCTTGGCTATGGCCCAAAGATCATTGCAGAGACTGCGACTTTGCAGTTAGCCGTGAGTGTTGTGAGAGAGCAGCAAGTTCAGAGTAAATTTGCAGTCACTGTTTGCGCTTTCCTGTGTAAAGTATAACAGAGGTCCAAAAGCGAATTATTATCTATACTGAGCATAGATTTGTTGTACAAACAGTTTGTATGGTCAGGCACATCTACATCTAAGCCCCCTTGAGATGGAAATAAGGCTGCTTGTTTGGCTTTGTTGTTGTCGCCCTGGATTAGAAATGTGGTAATGTTCCCGTGAGTTAGTCTTCCCTTTTGTACGGGGTTGTTGCCTTCGGTTTCAGTTATGGGGGCATCTGAGTGCCCGTGTCCAAGGTATGGACTTGCTTAGATCTTTAGTTTGTGCCCGTCTTCTTATAGGACTTTGCTTTTCCCAAATTATCAGCATTTGTACGGTCGCCTGCTTTCCCAGGCATTTATAGCAAAGGGCTGACTTCCTCTGGATGTTATATCCCTCAGCAATGTTCAAACCCCAGACAAGCAACGATAATATACTTTAATAAAAGCAAAGGATTGAATCTTACCGCACTTGGAAATAAAAAAAAGAGTCAAATGAAATCCTTCGTTCAAAATGCGGTGTCAGAAGAGAGCACTGAAAAACTGCTGCTGTCATCAAGGTCTTCTCCTGTAATACGAGTGGTTCAGATTCATTCAAAACCTTCCACCCATCACTTTTGTGGTCACAGTTTGTCTCACTTTGTGAGACAGGGTATGCCCAGACGTGGGTCCCTTGCTCGCTGCGCCATAGGGAACCAAGCTGTACCTCACTGAGGAGGCCCAACAAGGCCGAAACATGTCTGTGGTTGCTTGTCTTTCCGTGCAGAGGGGACCTGGCCTAGCAGTTCGGGCTGGGCTGCTACCATTGGTGGCAGTACCTGACTGATTTGCGTATGGCTGGACCCCTTTTGCAATGGCGCAGATGGGTTAAAAAACGGTGGTGTGGAAGGTTGCCCAGAGCAATGCCAGTGGTTCAGATTCATTCCAAACCTTCCACCCATCACTTTTGTGGTCACAGTTTGTCTCACTTTGTGAGAGAGGGTATGCCCAGACGTGGGTCCCTTGCTCGCTGCGCCATAGGGAACCAAGCTGTACCTCACTGAGGAGGCCCAACAAGGCCTAAACATGTCTGTGGTTGCTTGTCTTTCCGTGGAGAGGGGACCTGGCCTAGCAGTTCGGGCTGGGCTGCTACCATTTTGTAATGGCGCAGATGGGTTAAAAAACGGTGGTGTGGAAGGTTGCCCAGAGCAATGCCAGTGGTTCAGATTCATTCCAAACCTTCCACCCATCACTTTTGTGGTCACATGCCAAACAGTTCACCAACGGAACACTACAGACCACTTGCCAACCCACCTGTTGCCCGCGCAGCGCTCTGTGCTATGAATGAGTTTTAACATTGTTGCAGCAAATTCTCAGAAAAAGGCTCCTCCTTCTTTTAGCAGCAACGAACAACAGACTCCAATAGTATGGCCCATTACAAATCACTTGGCAACCCTCTTTTTGGCCGTACGGTGTTCAGCGCATCAAATTGTATAATAGTAAGACATATTTTTAAAGCTCTGTGAAAGTGCAAAAGCAGCACTATAGATGAAAAGTGAATATTATAATTAGTATTATTAACAGTAACAATGATTGATCTGTAGTGTATTGCATTTCTGAGTGCCCGGAAGGTTCCAGTTCTAGATAAAATACCAATGGATCTTTACAAGGACGAAGAACAGGTTTGTGCCCCACGGCTTTGTCGCCTATATAACGTGGCAATACATCTGAAGGAAGTACTAGAATCCTTGCGTGGGGCTGAAATAATCCCCATCGATAAAAAGGGTTTTTTAAAAACACCTACGAGTTGGGTGGACTCCGATAAGCCTGTCAACCATCTACAGGATACTTTTCAGTCAGGTAGAAACATTGGTGATTAGGACTTTTGTTTACATCTCATTTTGTCCAAATACCTACCCGTCAGGAAAAGTAAATTCTATGCAATATTCATAGATTTAAGAAGTGCCTTTGATGGCATACCAAGGTGAATGTTATGGCAGGTTCCCAGCCACCTACTGGGAATCATAAAAAATGTATATTCTAACAATAAGGCGGTTGTGTGCTGGGGATTGGAGGAGAGACTACCAACCAAATATAGGTAGAGAAGGGAGTGAGGCAGGGGTGCGTCCTCGCCCACTCCGTCCTTGCATCTATATAAATTAGGTTATTGAGGAATTGATTGTTCACTCTCAGGATCCTGCTAGATTATTTAATGAAAGAATGCCAGTTTTGTGTTTTGCCGACAATGCTGTCCTGCTATCAACTTCACTCATGGGCCTAAGATATGCTTTGGAATGTTTTTATCAGTAATTGTAAACAGCTCAGGTTAGAAATCAACAAAGGGAAGATCAAGACTGCGGTCTTTAGGCCTAGAGGCACTAGACACTCTAGGTTGAATATAGCGATAATGGCTACAGATCGTAGCAGGTTGCCTTTTATGACTATCTGGGCATCAGACCTTATGAGAATGGTCTATGGACAGCCCAGGTGGCCAAAGCATGTGTAGGGTTCGATAAGAACAGTGGTGGCATTAGGACGTTTGCTGTATGCCATTTGGGGGCTATTACCCCAGCTCTTGAGATCTATAAAACTCAGGCTCCAGCCTCTGCCCTTTATTGGGCTGAGATTTGGGGATATGCCAACCCATCAGCGTTAGGATTTGTGGAGAGTAAATTCCTGAAGTCGCTTTTACTGTTAACTATGAGCACACCAAATGCCACGTTATGTATGGAGTGTATTTTGATACCTCTAGTGGATTTAGTGAGAATGACACCAGTGATGTCCTGGGTAAGGATCTGGGGAACTCCAGGACTAGAGAAGTACAGGGACGCCCTCTTGCATATTATGTCCTTGGAGGGATGCTGAGCATTAGCCTGGCATAAGCATGTAGAGCATGTAGAGCAGGGATGAACTGAACTGAACCTTTGATCCCCGTGGGAATTGCCACTACAGACAAACTGTGAAAGTAAAGGAAGAGTCAAGAGAGCTGCCATCATTCGATGAAGGAAGAAGACAGAGTTGCTCCACAGTTTGCAAGAGCGCTCTATATACAATTCAGATTGAATAAATAGAGGGAGCCCCATTTACGAAGACCTGGAAAGCTTCAGCACAGCTTGCTGTCAAGTTTGTGGCAAGGAATCTGTGGGCCAGTCTATGCTTCTCTGCAAAGAATATAGAATGTTGCGGGCATGTATTTGACTTTATTTGGAGCATAGGTTATTAGGCGCTTGGAAGGAGCAATAGTTTATTGCAAATTCACAGACTATCCAAATGTAGTATATTTTGTGGCCAAGTATTTTCATAGGTCTTGGTTGAGGAGAAGTAAGCTGATTAAACTTCGGCCTATGCCAAGTTAGCTGGTTGAGAGGTTAAAATAGAGTTGAAGGTTTTATGGTCATGCAGCAGTATTTGTATTTGATTGGTGTGTTTTTTTAAAATGGTTTTTATTGGCATTTTAAATTAAACTTTTACATTCTAACTTATGATTTTTAAATTAAATCTTACATTTCAACACACTTTGATTTTAGCACAATCAAATGGACGATTGTGTAGGTATTTGTGATGAATGTATTCATTTGCTTTTATGGTCTATACCGAATAAAGCTGATGGTGATGGTAATGCCTTTCAGGGCAGTGTCCCCCTTTCAAGCTCTAACACTGCATCTCTTACATTCATTGCATTTTATTGTCACTGCATCTTTGCTAAAGTGCAATCAGAGCCAAATGTGTCAAGGTAATATGTTATGTTATGCTAAAGGTACTTGTATAGCGCACTGTCACCAACGGAATTGGTCCCCAGGCACTCTGGCGGATTTGTAAACAGGAGGAGGGCGGGTGGGGAGGAGAGTGGGAAGGTGGTGTGCTGTTAGCAGCTTCAGCTCGATATACACCGAGTGCTGGGCTTTGGTGCAAGTATCGGATAGGGTGAGGCCTCGTGTGCTGTAGGTGCTGTCTATGGTCCTCTTTACATGGTAGGCGGTAAACCATGGTGCTATTAGCACTATGGTTGCCGCCGGTAGCATACCGGTATCACCATGGAGGAAAGGGGAATTACCACCCCATTCCAAGGTTGGCAGGGCGGTAATTCCCCCTTTCTCCATGGCCCTTCCCCATTCCCATTTTTGCCCCATAGGGCATAATGGGAATGGGGAAGGAGCTAATTACGGTACCGCAAATTAGCAACAAGGGACCTCGTAGTAAGGCGGTAAGGGTTAACGGTCACCGGCACCGTTAACCCTTACCGCCTTCCATGTAATGAGGCCCTATGTGTTGTTGATGCGGTGTGGTAAAGTGCGTGCGGGTTGCTGGGAGAGAAGTGGTTGTGTGAGCAAAAATGATGCCACTAGGAAGGCACCAAGAATATAAATAACACGGAAGGAATCTAATAAAATACAAATGCAGGGACCTAGTGAGATTCCTAAAAGCAATGGCACACTGCTCCGTTGACAACAAAATGCTGCTAAGGTGGAGCTCGTCAGCACGGTTTTCATGTTCGCTTTGCTGGTTGCTGGTTTGTTGGAATCTTCTGGAGTTTAGTGAGTTTTAAAAAACGGTTGTCTTCCTTGAATGCAATTAATATTTAAAAGTGCATTGTGTAAAGCGCAGAGCATGTTACCTTTAATTATACTGCATGTGTGCAAGGGTAAGCTCAAATTGCAAGCCTGCGTAACAACATACTATGTAGATTGCAAAAAGCACAGTAATCTGGTGCACAGGGTTTGATTTTTTTATTTTATATTTGGCGTCTGGGGTAGATTGGTTATTATAGAAAGAGGCAAAATCCCACTACAAAATAGAAGCCGCTGGTTATGCTGGAATACACCAGAAAACGTTACAATCATAATAGAACATGCATTTCCCTGATTGACCAATCAGAATGTCTGGATCTAGCGAAGGGCTGCTGTCATTGCATAGCTATGAGGTAGAGACATGTCTACATGTCGATCCTCCCACTGGGCATGTTCTAATAGCATTACTGATCATTATACAGGGCAGTGTCATGGTATGATTAATCTTCGGCCTCACTAGAAGCCACCTCGATAACTCTATCTTCGGCAATGGACAATAATTGCAATACTAGCACCTTGCAGGTGTGAGCCAGCCAATCGGGAGGCTAGGAATGTGGGCTGAAACTGGCGATCTCAGCCCACGCTCCAAGCCTCTTGATGGCTGGTTCAACCATCTGCCATCTTCCCCCCACCCTCCGTTGCCTTTAAAAAAAGAAAAATCCCCCCTCCCCACTTACCTGATTGTCACAGCTGCTGCCGCGCCTTCTTCTATGCTTTGGTTTGGCTGCCATGAAAATGGAAGCGGGGTGCTGTATGGAGGCCTGCCTTCCCATTCCATGGCCATCTTTTAACAGTCTTTTAGTACTGTGAACGGGACACCGCGAGGCGATCCATTCACGGAACCACAATACTTTAACTTAGTCCCATCCCAGGCCATGGGAGGGGTGCTATTAGTGTTAAGCACCCGATCCAAGGGGTGGAAAAGGCAGTACCATTCCGGGGCCCTCATTAAATTATCTCACTTCGCTTGGGTCTTTAACTCCGGCTGCTGGGCCGTTATCACCCGTTCCAGCCCTTGGAATGGGTGCTTAATGCCATATTAAAGAAGGTGCCATTTTGGTGATCTTTCGATGATATGGATAGGGCAATATGCAGTTATAGGATGTGTTCAGAATCTCCAATGGTGCAGGAACTGCACATTGTAAAAGATCCCCTGGCACAAAGTCTGCAGTGTTTCTAAGAAATGATTCTGGGGTTAGAGGGCTTAATTTAGTTGACATCCAAGTGAGGCAGTAGCAGTGAATACAAAGGTTTTCACAATATTTCCATAACTTTTTCTGATATGGAAGGTGGCATCCAGCTGATGTTTCAGCAAATGCTTGTAAAACCTTTCACCTATTGCTACCTGGACTATTCCTGTTCAGTGAGTAGATTTCAATGCATGTAACTTATTCAGTAGTAGGGAACGTGGAGGAATTCCTAAGAGTCCGGTCACTCTCCGCTGTGTGCAGTGCACGCAACGTCGCAATGTGACCAACCACTGCAAATCTCAGGCCTCTCAATTAACAAAGGGTGCGCATCAGGCATGTGTAGGCTGTGCAGCTCTCCCTTTCTGCATGTCTACGTTCCAGTAATGAGATTGACACTTGGATGTTATTATTATTATTATTATTATTATTATTATTATTATTATTATTATTATTATTATTATGATTATTATTATTATTATTATTGGGGTTTTTATTGAGCATGAACCTAGCTTCAGGAAGAAACAGAGATCTTTACTATCATAAGGGGAAGAACAAGTTAAGGGAGCAGAGAAACAAGGGAGTGGGGACAATTGCCACCCTCCCCACTCACTTGCTTCTCTGCTCCCCAACCGTGCTCTGCCCATATGACTATAAAGCGTTCTGTTGTTTTCCAAAGCTAGGCCCATGCTCAATAAATATAATAATAATAACAATAATAATAAATGTTCCCAATTTCTGTGTTCACTGTGGCACATGCAAGTATAACAATACTTTGTCTGAACTGCCTCTCGGATTGCTAAAGCCCTCTTCGTGTTACCGGAAAAACATGCCCACAATTTAAGGTGTGCTCTGCTCTTTCAACAAGCCTTCATTCAGTAAAACAACGACTACAGAGAAAAAGAAAGGGAGACATATTAAAGTTATTGGCACGGAGGACAGACATGAATAGTAAGCACTGTGCACTTGTGCGGGTTTTATTTCCCTTTATTTTGCAAAGCACAGATGTTTCTGTGAGCAATCTGTTAAATTAATTCCACTCAACGAAGGCCATTATACTTCTTTCCTGAACATTTGAAGATATGCCCGGTGGCAATACACATTACAATTCTGTCATTTTCTTGTTAAAGACTGAGAAAAGGTTCGCCCAGTTCCTCCTGCGGGGCTGTGATAAAGGAGCATATTAACATGCACTAATGTACTGTAGTTCTGTGCACCCCACCTCACAGCTAGGCCTTCCTGCGCAGCAGCACCAACTGCATGGGATCCTGGAACACCCCTGGCCTTCCTGAAAGGTTAACCCGTCCGCGTCACGCAAAGAATGACAGAGTAGCAACACAATTACAAGGATTTATCTGACAAGCATGTGCAATTAGTAGGAGCATCAGCTAGCAGTCATGTGGAAGTAAGCATTGCTACTGTCAGGCGTACGTCAGTATCTCCTATTGCCCCATCTAGCAACAATAAAGGGGTAACAGGCGCGACTTCATATGCCCCTTGACACCTCAGGGGCATCGCAGGAAGTGACACCACTTGATCATCTTTGACCTTGATGACAGGCCAGTCCAGAGCTTGTTTGTTTTTCCAAAACACTCCTAGGGGGCCACCAACATTAGCACTTACCTGCTGTTGGGTGCCCGGCATGCAATGTTCACGTTTTATAAAACGAAGTGCAGAAGCAAAGAGTAACAACAGACCAATTCCCCTTTACTCTTTAGTTTCTTGATCCCTTCTCTCAAAAATGTAAATGGGACCTGCAAAAGATGCTTTTCAGACACCACAACGGATTACTATTGTTTCTGCCAGATTTCAGGAGCTACTAAAAACTAGCGGATTGCATGGGAAAACATTCTTTTTTACACCAGCATGAAAATATATTGCAGGCATGCAAGCATGTGTCCTTTCAAGGCGAAGGAGGAATGCACAGTTGAAATGTGAACTCGATTGTGTGTCCCTACTCTGCCTTCAAATGGCTTCAATGTACCCTGGCATGTAAAAGTAAGGTTTACATAACTAATACTTGGCTTTAATGCCTTACCATTGCACTCCAGGGCTTCACAAAGGGCTAGGTTAATTACTCAGAGAAGCCTGGGAAGTGAAGTAATAATCAAAGATGGCGAACATCCTCACAATCAGCCCCTACTAAAGCAAGTAGATCTGCAGTCAGTTGGTTACACCTTTCGAATTGCAAAGAGCAACAAAGAAGTAGTGAATTAAACTTTTGGCTGCCACAAAATAATGTCCATGTCTACTCCACTCTTTCATTTGGGGATACAGGTCACATGCTCCTCGAGATCTATAAGAAATTCAAAGAATCTACTATCGCCATATCAAATGCGCACTCAAGACGCAATTGAAGTATAGTGTGATATGATGTGTGCTGTGAGATGAAGTATGGTGCGATATGTGAAATTGCTGTTCAGGGCATTTGTCTATTACTGTTCAATTACTTATAGTTAATAACAAATCTAATAGAAGACTAAATGTGGGCCAAATGCCAAGAAACAGACGATTTTTACACAGGGTTTTCCTGTTATGTTGACAGCAGGCTGCCTGCTACGGGTCCTGAAATTAACTTTTTTTCCCAAAACATAATCACATTGTAGCAAATGTTTAACATAAATAGAAGCTAGTTTAATTAATCAAACACAGCGTGACTCTATTGCTCAACTGAGGTACATGTTTAAAAGCACAGCCCTGTGCATACAAATGAAGACAAACGGATCTCATCCTATCAGAAGCTTAAACCTGTCCTTATAAACTTAAATAATGTGTATATATACACTATCTCACAAGAACCAATAGTTAACTTTAAGTAGTCTTGTTCTCCATAAGGCAATTTGCACTATATCACTTTATAATGCAGAAACTCATAGGAATGCTCTTGGTGAGAATAGTCAGAATTAAAGTGTCCATGAAATCATTTTAGGTATAACTACAATTACTCGGTGACCTTGGAAGGACAGCAGTGTGTATGATCTACAATATCAAATAACACTGATAGTTTCAAAAGAATTAGTATGCACAAATATGCACAAGACACCCGCGCAATGAGGCCTGCTGCCGTGTGGCACTTTATACAACTTTATAATAATAACAATCCCCCAGCTGTACTTAGTAGACAGTATTATCCCATCCTTCCTTAAGCATTGTTGGTGCCATACTGCAGCCTGAAGATTTAAATGCCACATCATGCCAGGATCCTAAAAGATTTATTAGTAGTAGTAAGTGAAGCCCAAATGGAAACAATCTGGCATCATTCCTTCTTGAATTGAAAGCTTCAGCATGCCCTTAAAAAGGGGCACTGTGGGTTGCCAGAAGGATCCAGGCTGAACAGTGTCCACTGATGCCTCAGTTGGCTTCTTCTTGTTAGAGAGAGAAGGAGTAACTTCTATATATATATATTTAACAAAGAGAGGGGAGTAAATATACGGAATATGATGGATCAGAGAGAACGCTTCTCTAATTCAGAATCCCCCATTAGCTGGAATACAGGTGTTTGATTTATAGAAGTGTAGTTTTGTGAATTGGAGAAAGGATCTTGCTTCTCAGTCACAACAACCTCATTCATGATTTTGGGAGTTCTATTAGATGAAGAAATCACTTCAATTGTGGAAAAGCTGGCTGAGGCGAACACTGACTTGGCTAAACTGGTTTAATATGTTGTTTACCACCTCTTTGAGTTGGTTGAATTCAGAGCTCAGAGCTGTACTTCATAAATATCATACATAATTGCTCATTGACTCAATTAGGGAGCAGGTGGCCATTGTGTTGACAGCCTGTGATTTTGGATGGGCTGTTTCAGGGTGTAAAGGCGTGTGTTAAAATTAGAGGGTCGCCCCCTCTTTTATTTCCAGTGCCATCAATGCCAGATGGCATTTCTGTCTCATGAATTACCAAACAACATACACGCAATGAATGCACAACGCCTGCACTAAGATCTCTTCACTGATTTGTGATCCAACAAAGGGTTAACTCTAGGCTTCTTTGTCTCACTATGCCTACTCATTGTGGGAGTGGTACAAAATATCACCAAAAGAAGCATCACACTGCACCCCCTCCATAGACCTCCGCCCAACATTGTGGTACAACCTCCCACCAGTATTTATGCTTCAAGAAGACCACATGAGGTTTAGGAAGGTGTTAAGACCAAGCTCTTCTCAGAAGCCCAACCTTAGCCTTACACTGAAGAACTGCAGCCCAGGACTTACTGTGGCTCTTTTAACCAAGCCTTTGTTGAGGTTATTGAATGCAGTCTGCTGACTCAACATTGAAAGATACTCCTTCAAGTGTTGTGTTCCCTCCCACCTTACCCTGAAATCTCATTATTTACCCCAAAAGCCCACGCCTCCTCTTCCTCTACTTATCCATCTCCTGCCCCCTTTGCTCTGAAGCAGTTCTTTGAGTTGCAATGTGGCCCATTTAATCTCACCAATAAATATGTAAATGTGTATAAAAATGTATAGTGATGTGCTGTGGGGTTTGTTCAAATAGGAGTTGCCATGGCTGTGTTTTATCACTTTATGTTGTTCTTTGTGGGAACGAACCGTTTAGCACGTATGAACAGTTTATTTAGTACCATTAAGGTGTCTTTAATTCATTGTGTGGTGTTCAGCACAGCTGCCTTAATGAAAACGTGTTTTGTTACTAGGGGTAATGAGGCAATATGTGTTATTAAATGGTTATTAATGTGGTATCTTGTGGCATTGTGTCACTGAAATATTGTATACGTTTCTGCTATACAGTAATTAATTCTGCAATAAATTGGACTTCTACTGAGCAAACATGTTTGTATGCAACCCGAATCACATTTGCGTTGGGGTGATTGACATTTATATTCATTTTGTGCTTTACTGTAATTTGTAAAGCCCTGAAGGAGTAGTTTGGACCCTGCACACCACTGCTGCACTAAAAAAAAAGTAAAAGCCTCCATTGGAGAACAATCCACAGCAGTGCAGTGTGCTGAACAATCTTCCCCATGGCCCATACAGTAGACATAGTAGAAAGACTGACTCCTGCAATTACTAGATCATATAGATAGCACAAGGTAGCAGAAGAAATGTAGTTCTGCAATGTACAAAGTGTGAACTCAGGCTCATGCTACGAACAACAGCAACAGTGAAAGCGTGAAACAAACTTAACTTGTTCGTCTATGCAGTGCAAAATGCACAACATGGCTATTCACTTGACAAATAAACTCCCAAAAATAATCAGAATTAGGAGTAGATGTGCTTTATGCTTTATAAAGTGATAGTAGAAATGGTTGAGGATTGTTTGCATTAGGGATCATCCTTAAAAGAACTGTCAGTGGCATTCACGATAGATGTGCTTGTGTTCCGTGTCTAGCCTCGGTGGTTATGGAAGCATCTCGAACCTGGGTTTGCTTGCAGGCAGTAGGCTACACGTCATTACAGGCACATTCTGTTTTGCAACGGTACACGCATTGCACAGTACTTCACAATGTGTTCCTTTTGGTAATGTTGCTGCACTCCCATTAGCAAAGATCACAGGCAGATATTGGACATTAAAAGAAGGGATAAGTGAATTTTGCAAAATAATTATCTAAATGAAGTGACTAATGGTTCAGTGTCCCTAACTGGGCCATGCCTTTCACAGCACCATGATTCTATTTTTAAATTTTGCTTAATTTTACAAATAAATCAAAGAAAACAAGCTAGTGGTGCCACAGGACCTGAGGTGGAGAGGACTCATCACCGCTACACCTGCAGATAGATGCGCACAGGTGCTGGTTGTTAATGATAAACAGATCATGTCATGCATCGGCCATGTGATGGAGATAATGTCATGCATTGGCCATGTGATGGAAATCATGTCATGGATTGGCCATGTGATGGAGATATTGGCCCTCATTACACGTGAGGCGGTAGCCATGGCGCTATTAGCCCCCAACCACCGTCAGAGTCTGGGTTCCCGGCCTTTGTGGGACCGGTAAGTCCCCATTCCGGGAACCATTCCCCATTCCCATTTGAGCCCCCATAGGGCTCAATGGGAACGGGGAAGGAGCAAATAACGGTACCGATATTAGCGGTACCGTTATTTGCCCTGAAGTCCCTCAGCGGGTCCTGTCCTTAACGTATGGTCTGACCACACGTTAAGGACGGGACCCGCTGAGGGACCTCGTAGTAGGGCAGTAAGGTACCGGTGCCGGTAATCCCTTACCGCAAAACGTGTAATGAGGCCCAATGTCATGCATTCGCCATGTGATGGAGATCAAGTCAAGCATTCGCCACGTGATGGAGATAATGTCATGCATTGGCCATGTGATGGAGTAACTGTTTTTTTTCTGCCAACTGCAACCACTTCTTTGAATTTTAATGTGATTCCTCAGAACTATTTTTACACACCAGAGGCTTTATTATTGAAATGCTTTCTGGGGTTACAGAAGGAGACTGGGAAGTGGGGAGGCGGCATAGGCTCATGTGCTACATGAGGGATGGTTTCCCTCAATTGCATGGGGGCATTGCCGCTGTGCAAATGTGGAAATCGCATTGCCCTTTGGTAACAAGAAATCATGCCCACAGGCAAACAGGCATGGTGCACGTGTGCCAACCACAAGGTCGGCACATGCTCAGTGCACCCATAATGTGCTCACATTAATGAGGAAAGCAGGGCCCCGGCCACTTTCAATTTTCACACTCAGCTGAGTGTGCAAGCAGCTGTGAAAACGCAGCAGCGTGTGAAACAGGCTGATCATCCCAACCCCTAAACAAAGAGGTGATGGCTGGAAGGTTTAGAATGAATCTTAACCTCTGCCATTGCTCTGAGCAACCCTCCAGACCATCGTTGTTCACCTGCCAAGCCATTACAGAAGGGGAAAGACAATATGCAAATCAGGCTTGGTCCCACCCCAGAAGGGGCAGCCCGAACTGCTAGGTCACATCTCAACCCTGCCAGTGTATGCTGGATCAGCTTTTTCCGAGTAATGGGACGCCAAGCCCCAGTTTGTACATACCACAGTATGTATGCCGTGTGCCAGATGCAGTCGAGAGATTAAATATCCTGGCCCCAGTTGGATATGTGCAGTCTTTTAGGCGACGGATTCCCTTTGAAGAATACAATTTCGGAAACCATTCTTATGAATTCCCATGCAGTTTTGTACTTAGGAATTTCTAAAATGTTTCTGGGAATTTTCTGTGAGTGCTAAGATGTGCTTTCCACGAGCCTCATTACAGGTTTGGCAGTGTTTTAAAAAAAATAGTGGCCATTCTGTTGCCACCACTTTTGTGATAGTAACAGAATTTCCACCATTTTCACTGCACCGCCAAACTACGAGATTGGCATTGAAGTGAAGGATTTTCCGCCAGCAGATGCTGGAGGTAAATCCTATATTTTCATGGCAAAAATCAGAGGATTTACCACCACAGAATTTCCACTCATGGTGAATCTGCTGAACTGCCGATGACTCTGATGGGCTCAAAAAATGGGGATAACACCCAGGAGCGGCTCGTCTATAATGAGAGGCGGTGTCAATGCACCGGCCCCCTCACCCATTATGGAGGAGCCGAGGAGACAGCCTAGCCTAAACACTGAGTGCTCCCTCAGCTGCTTTTTGCAGCTGAGGGAGCATTCAAGGGGACGGCTGAACTGTAAAAGGGAAAGATGGTTTCACTTTGACAGTTCTGTTCCAAAGCCGTGCAAGCTCAATGAGCCATGCAAGGCTGGGGCGTTTTGCTTCCTCAGCCTTGCATAGCTCATTGGAAATGCTGGATGGGGAACTGCATGTCTGTGTGTGTCATGGGGTGCTCCTGATCCTCCCTGCACATACAGACAATGAGGGGCACTTCCTAACCAACGCTGCAGCTCCTGCATGCATGTGCAGGAGCTAGGCTCCTGTTCATGCTACGAGGGAGCTGGAGCAGTGGGAGGGAACAAACTTCAGGACCGACTGTCCAGGAGGTACGTTTAAATATGTGTATGGATGCGTGTATGCTTGTGTTATGAGTGAGTGTATGAAAATTGGGTGATTGTGTGAATGAGCAAGTGGCGAGTACATGTTTTGTGTGAAATGAATGTTGCGTAGTGTGAGTATATGTGTTTGTGCTGGGCCAGAGAGGTAATTTTTGCAAGTGGGGGTGAGGAAGTTTGTACAAACATGGCTTTGTTTTGCAACCCTACCTGCTCCCCACTGGCTAAAACCAACTCCTCTTCTGTGGCGCTGGGGGGCATAGAGGGCAGGGATTGTACATTTTATTTTTACTGGACATCTATCAAGTGTGTGTATGTGAGGCGGTGGGGGCCACAGGGATATGGCATGTTTTTCTACTGGACATCTATGATATATGTCCAGTCCAAAATACCATGCCTGCCCCTGGTGCCCTAGTGTCTGGCATACATACATAATCACATTGAATGTCTGCGTGTGTGAGGAGCTGGATAGCCAGGGGGCAGGCATGTCATTTTTTTACTGGGCATCTGTGATAGATGTCCAGGAGAAAATTGCATACCTGACCCCTGTGCCCTCCAGCGCCTGCACACACACACAATCACATTAATTTAGTTTGCGTGAGGTGCTGGGGACCAGGAGGCACGCATGGCATTTTATTCCTGAGTATGCCCAGTAAAGAATGCCAGCCCAATCCCCTGGGATTCCTAGTGCCTCACATGCAATCTCCTGCCTGACCCCTATGCTCCTCGTTACCTTGCCTTCACACATAATTGATTATCTGGGCATGCGAGGTGTGGAGGGCCCTTGGGGAAGGCATGCCATTTATTAATGGGGTTCTGTGGCCAGTACAAAATGCCACAGCTGTATCTTGGGACCCCAGCACCTCACACACGTCTGCCCCGGGTCACACCAGCACATCACATATAATCACATTCAAAATGAATGTGATTATGTTTGAGTGCAAAGTGCTGGTGCACCAGGGAGGCAGGCATGACATTTTTACATTTTGTATTGTGCATCTGTGGTAAAGCAAGCATGATAAGTGTTATTGTGAAGCTAGACTGGCATATTTCTGCAACCAGTCTAGCCATTTCTTACAATGGCATGACATTTTGTATTGGACATCTTTTATAAAGCAAGCATGATAATTGTTATTATGTAGCTAGACTGCCAATTTGGTGCAGACAATTTGGACATGTTTTCATACTGTGGCATGGATTGTTAATGGTAGAGCCAACTGGAGTATGTTCTTACATGAGGATATTGCCATATATTGGCTGAGCAAGCATGGACAGGTTTTCTTATAGTATCATTACTGCCATTATGTGCAAAGCAAACATGAGTAAGTTCTCATATGGGAATAATAACATATTCTGTGGCAGCCAGCATGGAAATGCACAAGCGCAGCCAGTGTGAAAATGTTTCATACTGTCACATATTGTAGGCAAAGACATTGTGTAAATGTGTTGGAGAAACACTCCTGTGCACCATTGGTGACTTGCATTTATTGGATTTTTCCATGAGTTGTCATACAAAACCAATTGCAAACTGTTTGGCTTTTTACCCAATCATTCTAAAAAAAAGTGTGCTCTAAAATTCACCATTTTAACACGTTCAAAAAAAAGAATTCTCAGGGGATAACCCCCTAAACCTCTCTCGGTGGCTTTGAGCTCCCTTGCTGCGCTCGGTCACTAGGGCATATCTGCAAGAAATATGTATGCCCCTCCACTTAAACAATTCACCAGCCGCCACTGCTAACACCACCATAGAACCACTCAAAATGTATTGGTAAATCCATTAGACTGAGTGGTGGTAACTGTGACCGATTTTGGCAGTATTGTGGTGGATTTACTGATGAACTACCACAAACTGGGAATGAGGCAGAATGTGTAAAATAATGATGCCTGCATCTTTGAAAGCACAATTCAATTTATTATGCAATTAATTATTCTGAAAGGTCTGACCTTCCTGAAATTGTTGCTTTTACAACATCAAAGGGAACCTTTTGATCCCATGCATGCTCATCAATAAAACACCACACAACTACCTAATTGCGGTAAAATTGTTTAAAAAAAACTACAAACCGTCAAAGTTCAGTAGTTCATCAGCCATCTTTTTTTCAGATCCACCAAAGCTCCTGCAGGCCACAAAAGTGGCAATGTAACAAAAAATAGTGTTGGATAATATTTTCAAAAAATACTTAGAGCCTACGTCTTGATAATTCCGCAAAGAATGATGCCCAAAATCATTACACCAAATAACAATAAATGTTGCAAGCTAACATAGTCATGGGTGAAACATTATTTCTAACTGTGCAAAACAAGTGAAGAATTCTAAACTACATTTAAGAAAAATAAAATACATAATTAGTAATATTATTAAATTAGTAAGATTTCATACTGCAAATTACTGCGCGTATCCTAATAACCACATCACTCTTTAATTCATAAAGGAGAAAGATAGACCATATTAAAAAAATATCAATAGAGTATATTTACAAATTAAAAATGTTTGCACCCAAAAGACAAAACATCAAAGGGAAACAAGAAACCTATAAGTCACAAAGGATAAGGAAAGACAATTTCAATGCAAGGACAAATCAAATACACTAGATTCCAAGTTCATATTCATACTACAATTAAAAAGGCTGTCCCTTCGGAAAAAGAAGTTGGTGATTGGTCCAAACGCTCATGGCTCTCTGGCTCAAGAAGTAAACTGGGGTTAGGCGCTAGATCTCTTTCAACAATGAAGGATGGCCTGGCCCCGCCTGTCCTCTTCTAATTGGCCTTTATTTCCCATTTCCACACTCCTTCATTCTACTTGTCTTCTGGACCTCTGGGCCCCACTGGGCACCTCCATTAGCTCCCCCGCCCTGCCCATGCATGCTCTCAGGTGATGCAACTCTACCCCCAATGACGTACACCTCAGTGGTGGGTGCAAGGACTTTTGCAGTTTCACCTGCCATAAAAAGAGAAACTCTCTGGATGGCCATCCCTGCAGTCAGGTCTTTATTCCAACCAATCAGAGAACGTTAGAGTAGTTGAGGACTCTCCCAACCGCAGAAAAGCACCTCTTTGGAAAAAAGGGTATTTACTACATGTGTTCTTGAGATTAATGTTGTTTATTATGGTTGTGCATATTTGGGCAGTGCATTTTCTAAGGATGTTTGCCAGCATTCGGATCTTGCCAATGTTTACTATCTTGGAAAGAAATACTTGGGAACATGTGCCTTATTAGATTCTGACTTGTGGTGGCATGCTGCACATACATGCAACATCGCACACACAAACACACACACACACCCTCACACTTCATCCACACCCTGCAGGGCGCCTTCATACTTCACATGCACCCAGACACTGTGTATTCACCCACAAATTGCACACATGCTCTTATGCTACACATATGGCACACCCGACGTGTGTGCCCACGATCTGCTCATGCAATCACATATTGCAGACATGCATACACCCATGCATAAGAATATTAAACAGAGAGAAAAGTACGTGAGGAAGAAGAGGGGTGTCCAACTTCATACATGTGTCATAATCACCTCTCAACCACATACACATCTGCATGGCTGGCAATAGTTTATAGAGTTTCTAAACAAAAGCCAGAACTGTTGGTTTTGCAACGCTTGCTATTATTGAAAACATTACCACAGTGGATAATAATGTTTTGGACCAATCCCTGTCTACATAAACAAGTAGACAGACTGCAAAACATTATCATTTTGCATGTCTAACCATTAAGAAGAGAAACTGTTTCCATTAGGATTTCTGGGAGTGACAGAGATGATGGCATTTGAGCCTGAGATGTCCAGGGCCAAATAAAGATACAGGGCAGAGTTTACCACCTCTGAATAGCCCTAGTACTGGCAGGTAAACCGTTTATTTTACAGGAGGCTCAGCGGAGCCTCAAGGGGAGGCAAATCCCCACTGGCAGAAACCTCTTCCCAACTGTGCTGAGTGGGGTGGTCCACATTTGCGTTGGGGCCCCATGGATCCCCATCTCGGACAACGAAAGCAGTGCAGGGGTGGGGAGAGGAGACATATAGTGGCCGTACAGGACACAAGACCTCTCTCCTCTCTCTTACCAAGCTAACTTCTGTCTTTCTGTGTCACATGTCCTATCTGTGCTATCTTTTTTTATCATGATTGATGTCACGTGCATTCACTCCCTGCAATGCTTCATCATGGGTTCCTGTGGTAGTCCCAGCACTGCTTCCCGGCAACACCCCAGTCTCACCATGGTCTGGCCCCATGCAGACAGAAAATAGTGACACCCCACGACTTCCTTGACTCCTTACAGTACAGCACCAGTGCCATCTCAGTGCAGAAACCGAGCACTGCCAATCTCCCTACATTGGGCAAATCACTGTCTAGCTTCCTGCAGTGCTCGTCTGAACAATGCCCTTAGGTAGCTGGGACATGGAGTGCAGCTATGCTGCAAAAAGAAAAGCTGCTTCTGCAGTAATGTCATGCTTGTGCACCTTCTCCTCTGTGCACGTTTCCCCAGGCATGGGTGCGCTGCACCCTCTCTGCACACCTCCCCCGGTGGAAATGTCCTCACAAGCTTCAGGCGTTCCGCCCTCCCAGAAAAACCCTCTTACATGTATTCCTTCCTATGCAGAATCTGAGTGTTCACATCTCCCCTGGGTACGTCCCATGTGCACCTACCGTGTGCACTCCTACCCCGAATTACACAAATTGCATGACACCCCTGTGCCTCTTCCCTTTGCACTCCTCCCCCAAATCACATGACACTTTGCACCGTTCTATGAATCAGGGTTTGTGTCGGCAGTGCAAAGTCACTTTTCAGCAGTGCAAAGTTACTTTGAACCGTGCAAAAATGTCCACGAATCGGGCCCTTGACTGCATGCAGCAGTAAACAGCTTTATCAGTCTGCAAGAAAGGACATACACAGAACGTCGGTGTGATGTGCACCTGTGTTTTGTTTATACATATAAAAATTGCAGTTCTTTCGGAGAAAGTAGCCGCTTTACCGGGGAGCTCTATCGCTAGCTATTGTGCCTCGAAACTGTGTTTTTCGAATGCAAGTTGTTGGCGCTTGTCAGTGCCTTAAGTGCCTTAAGTGGCACTACCAAATGAGCCGGGGGTCATCAAGGGGGCGTGGCCTAATGGCGGGGTTCACCTGCTGGCTCATTAGGCCATGCCCCTTGATGAGCCCCGGCTCAATGGGCTACAGGCACCCCTGCCAGGAATCCTTTTGACTTGCCTGGCAGGGGACAGCGCCTCGCCTATTCAGCCTTAACGGTGGTGCTGCTGCTTCTCACCAGCTGGGGAGGGGCAGTGTCACCATTAAGGCTGTGAGGGTGAGGCCGCTGGAAGCTGAGGCCTTTTTCCCTAAAGACTGAAACTCCCGCGAATGTGCAGGAGCTTCAGGATTTAGAAAATAAGGCCTCTGCTTCCAGCGGCCTCGCGTTTTTCTCTATAATGGTGGTGCCGGCCCACGGACATCTCTTGCTTGAAGGGATGCCTCGCAGGTGCAGCGCCACCATTATGGGGCACATGAGCGAGAGCTTCAGGCTTTAGAAATAAATCCTTTCCATGCAGTGGCTGGGCTGCCAGGGGAGACTAGTGAGCCACGGCAGGGCCCCGCCTAAGAACGAGATTTTGGAGCCTGCCGGGGCTCGGGCCTGGCCCACTTAAAGCCCTTGTGCTTGTGACTTAAATATTGTCACGTTTGTCTATGTTTCAGGAAAGGGCAATGTCTAAACATTCTGCATCATAATCACACAAAAATATTCTCTGCAAATGGAGATACATTGAAACCAACAGACAAACGACAAACACAACCAGTTAATCTTGATTCAAACAATACTACAACAATGGCGAATGTTAGACAAGCTGCTCTGCCTATCAGACACAGGCGTTCCAGCCTCTCTGGTTCCCTGAGATGTTAGCAAGACTTCCAACTGCAGGGTGGGTGGGAGTACTGCACTCTGCAACACTATAGAGACTTTTTCAGAGCCTGGCCTTACACCATTCATCTCCTACAGCCATGGTCTGCAACCTGTGGCTTCCTATGGGCCTAATTCACTGAGCATTTTCCAATGGAGTTTTGCCATTATAAAACACTTCTATGAAATAGGCCCTAAATGTGTTGAACTGTGACTGATGGGAAGTTTAGTCCAAAACAACTGCAGCATCAAAGATTGCAGGCACCTGGGTTGGGTTTGGGGGCCTCCTTTGAGTCCAAGCTGTTCCTCTGTGTTTTTTTTATTTTATATTTATTTATTTTAAAGTGCATATTTGGTTTACAATTGAAACCTTACATATTACGTATATAAAAACAGAGCATTACAAAAAGAATTACAACAATTCATACAAATCTAAACCATCAATTGTACACCAATGGAAAAAAAAACTTCCTCGTTAGTTTTGACTTTTGCTTAAAATTTCATTTTATGATCATTATTTCGGTTAGAATCATGCTTATTCAGAAGCTCATCAGCCTAAGTCCTTGAAGCTCAAAGAGATCTCTATTACCAAGTAACAGATGTATAAGCTTATTTGAAAGTTTATGGCAAAAAGCAACAATTGCTAAATGTAAACTCACGTATCCCAACCCTACAATGCATCTTGGCCAGAAATCGTCCCGACCCAGACCTTCTTCTGTGTGTGCACATCTTCCCAAAATCTTAATGCTCTCATCCCTCACTCCTGGACATTTGATGCATAAAGGTTTCAAGCTTTCTGTTTTGTTTGACCCTCCGCACAATCGACAGCACCTGGGGCATCTTTCTACACGCTTCCTTGCACCTGCGGCCTCTAATGTCTCCAGTTGGTTTAACCTGAATTTGATCAGTAGTCTCCAGGCTGTCTTTCCCAGAATATGTCTTGAGTAGTGCTCCATGTACATGAATGCTAGATAGCGTTTGTGGTATTCTTTTGCTAAAGCTAATTTATATATGTTTTTGCCAGCCCCATGATGTGGCTTTCTTTCTCAGCAATGTTTGCTGTGTTGTTAAGGCATCGGAGATATTTCAGGTCAACTTGATTTTTGTAAAACAAATTACAAAAATCCGCTAAACGAACACACTTGCACATTACTGCCTAAGAAGATTCCCTTTTTTGAAGATTTCATGGTGCCGATTTATTTCAGATATCAGGAGTTTCGGGTAAAAAGAAGCCTTCCTAATTTTTTATTCAATAGCTAATGAGGTCGCCCCTAAGTCACATCTAAGCAGACTCCCGGGGATGGCCTTATAGAGTTCCCAGACAGTTTTTCCAGTAGTGTCCCACTAGCTTAGATTATATGATATTGTAAATATGCCTGTGGAACGTAATATACCACTTGGGAAATATGGCATTAATAGGCACAGTTTCACAGATGGCACTCGGCTGTATCTAAACCGCAGCCAAGTTAGCATAACTGCGAGGCTATGCAGGTTAGGAATTATAATATATGTATTCACTCCCGCTTGTGTGCGCAAATAAAGAAAACACACCGTGATAAACTGTGATATTATTCTACTGCTGAGGATTTGAGTAGATTGTGGAGTGACAACAGGCGGCAGAGATTTCTGAAGGCAGTCAGGCTGCACGTCTAAGTCTCATGAGGCATCTGTGTAACATTGAAGCCACCAGAGGAGTTGCCAGCAGAAAGAAAAGACACCATGATATCTTGTGATATTATTCTACTGCTGAGGATTTGAGTAGATTGTGGAGTGACAACATGCGGTAGAGATTTCTGAAGGCAGTCAGGCTGCACGTCTAAGTCTCGTGAGGCATCTGTGTAACATTGAAGCCACCTGAGGAGTTGCCAGCAGAAAGAAAAGACACCATGATATCTTGTGATATTATTCTACTGCTGAGGATTTGAGTAGATTGTGGAGTGACAACATGCGGTAGAGATTTCTGAAGGCAGTCAGGCTGCACGTCTAAGTCTCGTGAGGCATCTGTGTAACATTGAAGCCACCTGAGGAGTTGCCAGCAGAAAGGAAAGACACCATGATATCTTGTGATATTATTCTACTGCTGAGGATTTGAGTAGATTGTGGAGTGACAACATGCGGTAGAGATTTCTGAAGGCAGTCAGGCTGCACGTCTAAGTCTCGTGAGGCATCTGTGTAACATTGAAGCCACCTGAGGAGTTGCCAGCAGAAAGGAAAGACACCATGATATCTTGTGATATTATTCTACTGCTGAGGATTTGAGTAGATTGTGGAGTGACAACATGCGGCAGAGATTTCTGAAGGCAGTCAGGCTGCACGTCTAAGTCTCGTGAGGCATCTGTGTAACATTGAAGCCACCTGAGGAGTTGCCAGCAGACTTTGGCTGAGATCCCACTTCACTGCTTAACAAATGATGCATTCTGACAAAGTAAACATTGTAATCTCCATAGAAACAACTGTTTCTATTAGGATTGTCCTGAGGCAACAACTTGAATTTGTTGAAATAGCTTTGTATGAAAAAACAAGTTGAAAACGAAAAATAAACCTTTACATTCTAATGATCAGGAGTAGCCTTCACGTGCCTCTGCTGGTAGCAATGCACACTGCGAGCAGAGTGTGGTTCTACGGGTGGCGTAGTTGAGCAGTATATTGCATGCACAGTTAATAGTGTACACATATAGTGTTTGTGTGTGTGTGTGTTTGCGTGCGTGCGTGCGTGCGTGCGTGCACCCGCAGAGCTGTGCCTTGACACACGTGAATCCTAATGCATCTCAAAATATGCCTGGCTATGGTTCCAACTCAATACGTGGCAATGGAAGAAATTCACCAGTTAATGCATCTAAGGGCACCAACATTGTCCACCGCCATGCACTCCTCATGCCACCACACATCGGATCATCGATTACATGCATTTACCAACAGTACCAAGAGGACGTTAGGCACAGAAACAGCCAAGGGACGGCAATGCACCCCTGAATACTTATGCTGAGTATTACATTTGTTTGTATATTCAAAGTACAAACAAAACCCACATGGACCTATTTACAATTGGCTACTTACCTTGTCAATGAGAACAGCCTGAGATGCCATGTGAATTGCGTGGTGGGGGCCAAGTTTTCTTTTCTTCCCATAGCCAGTGAATTGGTGCGGTCGTAATGTTTTCCGTTTCAACCATAATGACCCTTGAGCTACTTTTTTTAGTGAGTATATATATATATATACAATATGCACATTACTCTTCTGCACTCGCTGGTCTTGTGGCCTTCTCTCAGTGAGGCAGGACATAAGTCTGATTGACAAATGAAGCCCTGGGGCCAGCCACTAAAGATGGCTATTATCCAGCATTAAGCAGGTGTTGAAATGAATTGCTCTGTTATAGTGATGCAGATTTACAGTGCACTTATTAGGCAATCCATTTTTCAATTTGGTGCACTGCCTCTGATAAATTAACAGATGTCGATTGATTTTTTTTGCCTTCGGTCTCTCTGTTTACCTGACAGCCATGCGCTTTATAGCTGAGCAGTTATTTGAAGTTATAAACATTATAATTAGCCATTTTTTAATTAGGCTGACAATTAGCAGGAGATTTGCAAAGCTGCTAATTTGACATGTCATACTCTCCACACTGTTTATGTTAACCACTACACCAGTTTGTTCCAATGAACAGATCCACAGTGCCTGAAAAATCAATCTCCAGTGAACCCTTTTCCTCTTCTTGCCAAGCAAAATGGCCGCATGGGACTTCAAGGAGATTTCATAGGATGGCGATGTAAACAATGGAGGAATAATGCTGAAATCAAGCCAAGGGGGCAAACATCCTTGGATTTCATCATTTAGTACGTGCCTTTCAGTTCACCCAAACATCAGCATTAACGTATCTAGCTTATACAAACCATTATAGCTAAACAAGAACAAAAAGCGCAAAGTGTCTTCACAGTAAAAAAAAAAAAAGGAAATCAATGGGAATTATGTGTTTCTATTTCGAGTACTAGTATTTGTCATAGTAACAGGCCCTCCCTGCGGAGCAATACATCCTTATTGGAAATTCCGCTACTTAGCTCTGCAGATTGATCGCTCCGCGATCTGGTTGCGCCGCGATCTGGTTGTTTCTCAGAGCAGTGCCTCCCCGCTTAGCGTTCCCTCACATATTGTGCAGTATTTTCATTATTGGGGGGAAACCCCAGCTGCTCCTTTGGGGAAAGGGAAAGATACGTGTATAGCAGGGTCAGACTGGGCCATACAATTGTCTCGGGCACCAATGAAAAAGTGTCCCACCGTTGCAAATGGTAATCCATTCCTTTTGTGACCGACTGTTTGAGTAGTACCCAAGGGGGAGGTTTTTGATCAAATATGATGCAAATTGTGCATTTTAAAGAATATGTATTCAGGAACACTGGTTAAAACTACTAGCCACATGGTGAGGTAACATCAAACTGGCACACATCGGCCAAATAAAGTGGCCAACTTTGACCCCAAAATCTGTCCCACAGCAGCATTTTGTGTTTTTGGTTCAGACATTAGGCCGGTCCGAGCCTGGTGCATAGTGCAGTGCAAAGGAAGAAGCAATCCTCTGCAAACATGCACTTTTTATCAGTGCCCACAATGCACCTGCTGGCATATGAAAATAAAGGCTTGGATTCCTGGAATTCTTTAGATGGTTCAAAGGGACTTTTTGCACTGCTGAAAAGTGACTTTGCACTGCCGACAGAAACCCTGATTCGTGGAATTGTGCAAAGTGCATTTCTGCAGTGCAAAGTCATGTTTGCAGCACAAAATGAACTTTGCACGAACAGTGCACTGCAAAAATGCACTTTGTGTCGGCAGTGCAAAGTCACTTTTCAGCAGTGCAAAAAGTCACTTTGAACCGTGTAATGAATTCCATGAATCTAAGCCTTTATTTTCATATGCCAGCAGGTCCATTGTGGGCACCATGAATCGGGCCCTAAACGTATAAAGGTGAAAATCTTCTCTGCTGTGTCCGGCCGAATCAATTGTTTTGCACAAATAAATAACAGCATCAGTCAATGAATTGTTTACATATTATTACTCCTGTGTGAGAATGAGCTATCCACTTTCTCGAACAGGATTATTAAAGGCCCAGAAGCTAATAGCATGAATAGACATTCAAAACAGTGGGCCTCATCACGAGTTTGGCTGTAGCCCTTAAATCTGGCAGTAGCCCTGTTACTGCCGGATTTAAGGGTCCGCCAAATCACGGCTTTGGCTGATTTCCCCCCAGCTCTGAGCTGGGGGGAAATCTGCCGAGATTTTGACGATTTTTGGCACGTTTACTGCTGGCAGGAAATCCGCCAGCGGTAAAATAGCTACATTTCCCCATTGAGCCCAATGGGGAATGAGGCATTCCCGAATGGGCTCAATGGGGAATGGGGATTTCCCGTTCCGCCAAACCCGTGATCTGGTGCTAATAGCGCCGGTGGGTTTGGCGGTAGGGCTAACAACGACAGCTCTATTAGCGCCGGCGTTACCGCCCAACTCGTGATGAGGCCCAGTGGATGCTGTCTAGTGGTCTGTCTACACCGCCAGGAACAATGCTGAGTCGAGTAATAGCAACTGTGGGCGTTGCTTTTCTTGTTTGAGTCCCAAATCTGTAATCGCGCATATGCTTGCTGTAGGAGGTGACACACCACGGGAGGCCGTCCAATAAAATCCTATTGCACATGGCTGGCCTCTTGCATCCAGGATTTGTGAATCTGCTTTGGAGCCAGCGTCTGAAATCGTGCTCTTCTTCCAGCAGTCTCCAGGTTTTTAATCCACTGAGAAATCAAAGCTACTCCCATGCTCCAGCCTCGCTTCCGCCTTCTTCCCTCAGTCAAAGTGTGATGTTTGTTCCCGAAGCCTGATGACACCATCATATGATGTTATTTACTGCCGCCACTGGCTTATGCAGTCTGCGTGCAGTCTCTGAGTCACTACTAAATCCTGACTGCCTTTTTGAATGCATTTTTTCTTTTAAAATGTGTAAGTGCAGTCGGTCTCGTTTGGAGTGCAGGGCGGTGCGGTGCACACTCACCATCTCATTGTGACTGCATGGCGGACAATTACGGAGGCCTACTCTTTTTCCTTTTAAATGTTGGCGGCCACAGGTAGTGCAAAATGACCTGTTTGCCTCGAAAACATTGAAGTTACGCCTCGTTGAGGGTTCTGTGGTGAAGGCAGAGGGAGGAGGTAAGTGGGAGGCAGATTAGATTCAAGACTGACTCTCATCAGAACCAACCAGATCCTCCGTTTCCATAGAGATGGAGCTCAACCAGAAACAAATGGGGCGGGCTTCAGGCACCCCAAGCAGAGGGGCTAAGCAGAAGAACGGTGGTGTCGCCTTGTCTGCACAAGGTGAGAGGACACAGACACTGTGGGGAGGCTGCCAACAGAAGTGCACGTGGACTGTCAGATGAGTAAATAAGGGGTTCAGTGAGATCGGGGTGGCTATCAAACAGGTAATGCTCATGTGCGTGTGGGCCATCTGTTTGATGTCATATGTGATAGGCACTCAGCCGCCTGCATTTGTTGTGCACGTCATGCTCACGATGCAGTGGGAAATTGATTTTGCAGATGCAATGCCAGAGTTCCAGTATCTATGCTGCTTTAGGGTGTGGCAATACCAACAAGTAGCGCCGCTCACCCAGAGCTGGAAATTGTGTGCATGGCTGTAGATCCAGGACAAGGCACCTCACCTAACTCTGCAGGGTTTCCAATGCTTTCAGTAGCAGCACCTAGCTCTATAACAATGCTTTTTTGGGCCATATTTGATATACTTTTACAACACCTCAGCTAAGTCCAGTAGCCACTTTGTGGTCTTCGAACCCGTAACGTACACGTGAAAAGAGCACCCAAGGAGCTCACTGGTAAAATGCCAGTCGGTAATATTCCATTTCAATTTGGACCTAGAAGGACACATTGCTTGTACGGTATTCATCAGTCTGGTCTGAGCCAACTGGATGCCTTTAGCACATCAGACATCTAAGCGAGAAACATATTTGTAGATACACTTTTCTTCAATCCCACCATCAGGCTGTAAAATGTCTGAAGCGATACAAGCAGAGGCGTCGCTATGGTGGGACTGTGGCGGGGGTGGGAGGTTAGCCCCAGCTCTTTCGGTTGTAGTCCCGGATAGAAGCTAAGAGCTACTAGCCCCGAGTCCCGTCAGTCCAGAAATTGGCATAGCCCCGGATCCTTTACAAACCTAGCCATGCATGCCCCTGGCTACAAGCAGACTGGTTCCAGGAGCCCTCCAATGGGAACACGCAATGTCAATACCAAAAGACCTTCACTGACCTTCTCTGACCCCAATCTGATGTACATAGAAAGGGAAGGATCCTAGGACAGGACAGTGGCTATCTATTAATCCCCATTCCACTCGTATGCCTTCCTTTGGAAATACTTGTTTTCCTTCCATTCAGACAGACTCCATCAGTGTGAGAACCGGCCTCATAAAACCTGAGCCCTTCTATCTCCCAGGAAATAGCTAACATCTACCTCTTTAGGCTACTTCTGCTCTATGGCCCTATTGCAAATGTGGTGTTATTACTAATGCTAATAACGCCACACGGAATGACTGTTACCGCTGGTGGTAACGGTCGCATCTCTGCCTTATTATGCGGTTCCGGTCTTGCCTATTCAGAAGTCCCACTGGAGTTTACTGGAGGGGCGCACTGCGGCCTCTGGTGAAAATACTGCCAGCATCATTTTGGACGTTGCCGCTGGAGATAATAGCACCATGCACAGGCAGGCAGTTTTGGTGCTCATGGTTTTACAAACCATTCTCAGGCGAGTCTGTCACGCAGGCAGTAATGATATCATCCCCTGTTTCTGTCACTAAAACCAAGCTCCTAATGGGGGGTCCAGAGTGCGGTAATAAGTACACTATTCACTTCTCTCACCCTAAAGTGCTCTGTGCCAAGGTTCATGATGGAACTGTGAGATCCAGGCCAGAGAATCAGCCCAACCCCTATTCACGGTTTCACCATCAAACTTACCGCCCCTGTTTCGCCAGTCTCGGATTTTAGGGAGAAACGGGTATGGCGGGTGTTAGAATATGACAGAAGCGCCTTTAAGCGATTTTGGGGATTAAGAAACTGAAAGCGACAAGGGTGGAAGCCTCAACTAACGGTGGACCAGAAGTGAAGGTGCGGGGGCTCACTGGATGCGCACTGCTTTACCCAATTGCTGAGGGGGCGCGCAGGAAAGGACGGAAAGCGAGCCGTGGGATAAGGGCAGTGTGGTTTCACACACAGGTGGTGTTACATTAATATGAGGATACAACACTTGTTTTTCTGCAATATATATCCACTACAAGGTTTGGTGTAATAATGGGGAGCACTCCTTTCTGCCAGAGTGGAGTGGCCTTTGCCGGGCACGAGACACGTATCTGCAAACACTGTGATTCACAGGTGAAGAGGGATGCATGCTGGTGATGTAATGTACTGTAAGGTGGTCCCGCGTAATGCTCTTCTGCCATTCTGGGGTGTGCAGGGTAACTTATAGAGAATCCCACCACTATAGCAAAAAAAGAGTGCCGGAATGGAGCGCCATGCCTAAGGGTTCAACACCCTGCACTTGTGCCGCACTCCCCTTGTGCGCATTTGCAAGTGGGTACAGTCCCACTCCTCTTCATGGGCATATGCAACGTGAAGGATGCTTCTGGTTGCAGTGGGACCCGATGGCCATATTGGACATGGAGGGGTCAACATAAGTGCTTGGAGAGGTAAGATTGGCACTCCTGTTGCATGCTGACGTTTGTTTAACAAGTATTTTGAGGAGGCAAAGCTAGATGTGCTGCCAACACACTCTTAAGAGAAGCACTTCGTGCACGTGTTAAGAGCCGAATCAGCTCTCACAAAAATAGAGAGATATTTCACCTTTGTGCAACCTTTTAAAGGAGGTGCAAGTAATGTTATAATTGTCTGTCACTCACAGGCGCCTACTTGCTGGGCTGAAACTCCAGGAATGTCAGGGATAAGATGAACGGCCTGGTTACGAGTTTTGCAGTATTTCCTCTAGAAATGCTGCAAAACGGTGATAACATTACCACATGTTTATTTATTTATTTTTGCATTTGTTAAGCACTCGAATCCCGGAGATATAAAGGCACTGGTTCCGTACAGCAGAGACACATATGGTTAAAGGACCAGTACAGGGCGTTAATGGCGTTAATGTTAAATGATATTTATACCGCACACTATCACCACCGGAGTGGTCCCCTGGAGCTCTGGCAGATCTGAAAAAAGGGGGTCTGTTGGAGTAGTGACGTAATTGAAGTCAGACAGGTGACATGTTCACAGAGAAGAGCGGAGCCTTGCAAAACACCGTGCAGAGTGGGTTTTTGCTGTGCCACGTCTGGGCAAAGACAAGTTGTACTGCAAAAATGACTATGCGCTGACTTTGCTCGAATTTTGGACAGCAAAAATACACGTTGCATGGTTCCATGAATCAGGGTTTGTGTCGGCAGTGCAACGTCACTTTTCAGCAGTGCAAATTCACTTTGACCCGGGCAAATATTCCATGATTTGGGCCCAGTGAGCGTGCACGGTAATGAGCAAGCCACTGAGTGAGCGAGTAACCGGATGAAAACCGCACTGAGTGAATGTGAATGGCAGAGTTCTACAAACTGAGGGTGATCCTTGTCAAGTCACCCATATTCTGTGTCACACAAATGTGTGTTTTTTATGTCCTCTCTCTCTTGCGCTCTTACTCTCTGGCCCTCATTACGACCCAGGTGGTAAGTTACCGCCTGGGTCGTACCCTTACCACCATGGCGTAATAGTTTACGCCATGGTGGTTGGCGGATTTACCGCCCCATTCCAAGGTGAGTGGGGCGGTAAATCCCCATTTCCCATTTTACCCTTCCCCATTCCCATTTTCACCCCATAGGGCATAATGGGAATGGGGAAAGGCGATAATTACGGCACCGTAAATTACAGTGCCGTAATTACCGCCAAGGTCCCTTTGCGGCATGGATTTTAACGGCTGCAAAAAAGTAGCCGTTAAAAGCCATCCCGCAAAGGGAACCTTGTAATCAGGCGTTAAGGGTCGGCGCCGTTTACGGCGCCGTAAACCCCTTAACGCCTGAGTCAGAATGAGGGCCTCTGTCTCTCAAATGGCCTCCCTGCCCCTTCATCACAGAAACACTGTACTCTGAAGTGATGTTTGTAGGTCTATGCCTGTGGACAACAAATGGGACAGTATTTGCCTTCAAAATTGTTAAATGGAGAGCTGAAATGTGTTCACAGGACTGTTCTTTTAAAGTAATGAAGAAAGCAGCAGCGAAATGTAGGAGCAGTTAGCATCTTATCATCACTCTCGCCTGGATGTCCGAATCCAGTCCAAACTGTACTGTCTGGCACTCTTTGGGCATTGGCGTCCATAGAGGAGATGTTAATGGGCCGCGTGCACACACACACACACACACGCACACAAACACTTGCATTGGAAAGCGACCATTCATACTTTGCATATTCTAAAACAGCCAAAGAAATTATGAACTCTGCTCCTCTCCATTGTACATTGCCCCACACCGATGTTCGAGGAGGAGCATGGCGCCTGCTGCCAAAACTGCCAAGCCCAGGTGGAGCGCTATGACTGTGAAAATTATTTATTTTGAGCTGTTTATTTAAGCACAGCAGAATTCCTAATGGAGTCATCAGACCTTTCTCATTGGCTAATAGTTTAATTAGGCCCATCTGGTGGAGGCTGCGGAGAGAGGTGTCCCAGCTCTGATACTGGCGGGAAGGTAATTTGTCATCCCGTGGCCCAGTGACTGGCACGCCAGCGTCCCTAAACCCGAACAGAAGCCGAGCAATCTGCCTCACATGCGAACGTGGGAGAATTACAGGGCGAGCGCGCGAGGTTCACCTTGACGCGCCAAGGAGAAGGCCCCTCCCCCATTCAGAAATGTCCTTCAGAGAAGCGAACCAATGAAAAAGTGGGACCAGTGGAATAGCTTTGCTGAAAATGTTGGGGGTGGGGGGGTGGGAATATGACATCTAAAGCAAAGGGGCCCGTACCAAATGAGGTGGACAAAAATTGCGCACATGGGTGGGACAGTTACTGATTGACAAGTCAAGGAAATGCTGCACTGGTCAGCACAACCTACCACAGTAAAGGCAGCATTTGTGTGCAAATTATCTCATGCGTTTGATGTTTGGTGAGCAGTCTGCCGAATGTCCAACACTTCAAACATACTTTAGTGTTATCATATGATTTTGTGAGCAGTAAACATGGATGCAACATTCGCAAATGCAAGCATTAAAATAAAAGCAGTCCAGTAAATCATTCTCATTGTGTGTTAGTGACCAGTTGAAGAGTATTCGGATCGGCCAAAACCTGAATTTAAGGGGGGCCTCCAAGATGCCACCAATATTCGGTCTATAATAAAATGTCACCTATGTTTTTGTAAAGGTTTGGGTTTTGTCATTTCGAAACTTCCTGATGCATTTTTGTTTCAAACAGAATTCGATCAATTTCTTAGAAAAATAGACTTAAAAGAATTCTTCCAGGATAGTGAAGGATTTGACAACACGAATTGTTTGGGACTAAAAAAATACTTCTTCTTTTTCTCCTCACACCAAACCTTCTCACAGGAATCGCTTGTTTTTGAGAGCAAGGTGCTGGAAGAATTAGAAACATTTAAAAGGAATATATCCTGACATTCTAATTTTTCCAGACAAGATCTAGGGCTGCTTAGAGAATTGGTTCGCAATCAGGACATGGTTATACGTCAAGCAGATAAGGGAGGTGGGATATTAATTATGGATGACAGTTATGTAAAATAATGTAATCATCTATTGGCAGACTCAGTGAGTTATCAAAAACTCCAGAAGGACCCCACCCCTGAATTGGTGAAAGAGATCAAAACTAAGGTTGAAAGGGCTTGTGATCAGCATTGGATAAGTAAACAAGAGGCAGACTGTTTAATTAAGAAACCTGGACGGGTACTGATTTTTTACATTTTACCTAAAGTTATATAAGAGCTTGGTAGATCCACCCGGAAGACCCATAGTGTCAGAAGTATCATCCATATTAGAGCCATTTTCTAAATTTGGTTGGGGTGGTGGGTACTCTATAGGGGTTCTGCTCAAGCTTTACTAAGCCAAAATGTTGCAGATTATTGTATATGGAGAAGAGATCTGGGCCCCGAAACTAGAATCCCTGCTATTTAAAAGGCTGTTTAGATTGCCTTCTCACACTGCTACGTAGATGACATACTTGGAACTTAACCTTACTCCAGTCCTGATCCGCTACCAATAGGCATTCTATCAACATACTGGAAGCTGGTAAATGCTGCTGATGCCTCCCTGGATAATCTCATATACAGTATCTTGCAGTCTAGCGCAAGACACATGTCCCCTAGCTCCATCATGACAATCAAGGGCCTTGCTGATGGGTGGCTAGCGATGGCCCTGCCTATGTCCTTGCTATGCCACTTAAGCAGTTCAAACAGACTTTGAAAAGTTTACTTGTTACCGTAAGTAGGGAACAACTATTTGTGAACCTTGCGTGTAAAAGTAATGCCGCTCTGTACATTGAGTACATATAGGATAGGGGTTAATTTCCCAGTTACATTTATCATTTTTGGGTAATTCACTTGTCTGGGTCTACCTTTGAATACAGTTCAATGTTGTTAAGTCCTTGGAAATTATGGGAGCATTGCATAAAATTCATAGGCATGCCAAAATCTGCCGATTGTGTAGGGAAAGGGAACTCGATGTCCACCAAAAATCTCTTGGTCAATTGTAGCTCACTGACAAAACTGCGAGAAACTGCGTGAGGTCAGCCTGCTTGAACCCAAGCCTCTCTGGGACCAAAGTCTGGTCCCCTTTCAAGGTCTGGTGTCATGAAGTTGGCATTGCTTACCCTCTTATTCTGTGGAGGAAGATTACACTAATGTTAGGTTCTCTGACGGACTGAACTAACGCTGTAGCTGGAATGTGCAAATATGTGACTTTCATTTTAATGTGGTATTCATTGAGTTAAATAATCTGCATGGTTTGTATTAAAAGTTGACAGTTAACTATAAAATACTGTACATAAAATAGGATTGAGGGCATAGGTTTTGATGTGACCTGTCATAAACTGCTATGTCTGGATATTGAATCCCTCTATTTACAAATACCTCAGAGGACCACACTTGAAGTTATTGAAGTGGTGCTCCTGTATAGGTCTGGTGACCATCCTGTAATAAACGGATTCATCATGTGGTTTATTGAAGTAGCATTGACCAAGAATGTTTTAAGGTTACAATACCAGTTCTACTTAAAAACAGAAGGGATGGCCAGGGGGCTGGCTATGGATCTTAATCTGGCCTACCTATATGCTAACATGTTTGAGAGAGGTACCATTTCTACACCCACCAATGTATTCAAATCAAATATTACATTGTGGCTAAAATGCATTGATCATATTCTCGTGATCTGGTCAGGTCCTGAGGATTTAGCGTATGCATTTTGTGATTAAATCAACTCTCAAAATAGGTTCTTTAAGTTTACCCACATGGTGAGTTAGACCGAGGTGAATTTCTTAGACATCAATATATACTGCTTTAATGGTGTTCTTCAAATCAAACCATTTCAGAAGAG
The DNA here is from genome assembly GCF_040938575.1 of Ambystoma mexicanum. Taxonomy (NCBI): domain Eukaryota; kingdom Metazoa; phylum Chordata; class Amphibia; order Caudata; family Ambystomatidae; genus Ambystoma; species Ambystoma mexicanum. Next base: position 780,044,400 of record NC_090924.1, on the reverse strand, counting down.
ACTGACAAAAACCCCTTGCCACACTTCTCAAGTCACCAGCCTAAACACGTTAGGATTAGTGTACTCATTGAGCAATTTTTATGCTTGAATGGTAATAGTAGCAATATTCCATCTTATTTGATAGAGGCATTCAATTAATCAGAGAAGCTTTGCAACAGAGGTTACCCGCACTCCTTGGTGAGGAAATCAATGAAATGTGTACACAATAACAATCGAGAGGTGCTTTTGAAATGCAAGGGCAGGAAATCAGAAATTGCTGAAATTGTGTTTGTTAGTACTTTTTTTTTACAAATCTTTCATATAAGATCAAACGCTTAGTGAAGAAACAATGGGGACACTGTTTCAAGAAGTAAATAGCTGAACCATTATTTGCCTTTAAGAGCACCAGTATTAGGGACTTGGTGGTTCACAATGATATTCATACATTCAAGAACAATACCCACAGAGATGTGGGGCCTGGGTCCCATTGTGGGTCATTATAGATGCGGCTCTTGTGTTGTGTGTGAATGTACCATCAATTCCAAACATGTAGATTTGGGGCTAAAACGTGAGTGGTTGTTAAAGGATTTGACAAATGGCAACACTAGGAATGTAGTGTACCTAATCAGCAAGACAAGGATTATAGAACACTGTGGAGAATTGGCCATTGGTGAAACATTTTCGGACACATGGTCATTCATTTAAGGAACTGAGATGGTTAATACTTATTAAAATCCAAGGAAGTATCCAGTCCCATATTATTTGCAAACTACTGACGTGGGAACAAAGACAGTTTTTTTTTCAAAACCAGCATTCATTCCGGAGGCCTGAACGAGTGGCATAATGATATATAAATCTGATTTGGATTATGTATCCATTGTTCCTGTAAAGTCTCAATGGTTGAATGGGATTCTGATGTTTTGATGAAGCATGTTTGTTATTTGTGTTCTTTATGTTAATGGATGAGTTGTGGCAAAGTCAAAACATGGACAATTCATAATTTGATTACCAATAATTTCAGAAGAATACTGAATGACTGATTTTCAAACATCAGAATCCCATTCAACCAGATGTGTGCATTGCATGACTTATTTGTAAGATGTTTGCTGTATTTTGGTGATGTTAAGCCATGTATCCCGATACTGCAATAATATTTTTCTGTGATTGTATTCAACAAATAGAATAGTGACCAGGCAAATTATGCTATACACCATAACAGTTATATTACCATTATAGAACATGCTGACAGGCTCAAGACTCAAAGAGAACCGTCTCAATAGATTTATGGATTCTGTACTCCGCATGTTTATCCGTAGCAATTGTTTCTGCTTTGGTATTAGTGTCAAACATATAGGAGACCTGTGCGATAGAAATTTAGTAACACTCTAGTTGGTGTGATTAATTTACTAGCAGTAATGGTCTAGTTGCCGGATAGGAGAAACTTTTTCCGGGTTCTCAGTTCCGGGTTGATTTCTCATAGTACTATTAAACAATATCTTGGAGTCATAACTTATTCACAGGCCAGTACAGGTAATTCGGATGCAGCAAGTGATGCTTCCCCTAAAACGGTAGGCCACTTAAGAGGTCCCCTGTTTAGAATTGTATAAATGTGTATTGAGTGCACTTTACTAATACATTGTCTTTTAGTTTTCCATCATGCTTTATCATGCTATGAAAGTCCTGGAGTTTGCAGGCTAAAAGCAGTGGTGGCATCCTGCAAGAGTGCCATTGGGATGTCCTAGTGGTTTCTTGGTCTCCCCCCATGCTATGAATACTAAAATGGTGTTCCTTACTTTTTTAGCGTCTTTTGTATGCATGAAATGTGAGCCCCCCCCCTATTTCTTTGTATGCTTTTTTTTATATCTACTTACATGGGATCTCTCTGCTCTTTGCTCATGAAGCCAGCCAGATTTTTAGGACCCTCTTTTGGTAGGAAGCTAACACCAGGCCTCTCCCACAGCAAGGTCCCTCCAGATAGGCCTCTCTCAGATAGGGCTCTCAGAGTTGTTAAGGATTTCAATGAGGCACACACCCAGGTCTCGCCTAGCATGTGGTGTGCAATGAAATACTTATTTATTTGTGTCTATTAGTTCAATATTCTGAATGATATACCACTCAATCACACCCGTCTCAAAATACCCCCCAAGTCACACTGGATCAGGAATCAGGCTAGTTTGTAAAGGTAAATTTTTATTTATATATTTAATATTCAAATCACACATAAGTTTAATATATATATATGGGGCAGCAATCACCAAGCAGTGACAATTCAATTCAGAAAATAAGTAAAGCAATTGAATTCACTTATACTAATATAGAATAGAAAACACACGAAAAAGGTTTGTTAATAGATAGCGTTTAGGTAAATATTATCCCCTGCAAAGTACTTTAAGGCACAAATGAGCAATCCTACAAAGATGTCAGTAATCAGCAGGTATTCCGGAATGAAAGACAATGGGGGTCATTACAAAGTTGGTGGTAGGAGTGTAAGAAGATTCAATTCAACACTACAGCTAAGTCAATGCCTAGTCTGGGATACTGAATGGAAACCCTTATTGATATATCTTTAGGTCCAGTTCATGAGTTCTGGATGAATACCCCTATATAACACCCCTCTCTTAGAATCCCCCTGACCCCACTGAGGCAAGAAGTAGTTCTGTTTTGCAAGTTTAAATATAATAAATTCATATCTGATAGTACACTTTGACATATGATTTTGATCAACAATGGCTAATCTGGCACTAGCACACTTCTTTACAATCAATGAGGAGTTAGCATAGGATGGATAAAGTAGCAAAACTACTTTTATGATTTCAAGGGAAAAGCAATGAGGAATAAAATGCAGTACAGAAATACTTGATATGATTTTAGCAAAAGATAAAATAATCACTTTTTCTCTGGCAATTCACCCCCTTCCCTATGCAATGTAAGAAATGGAAGGAGATGGAAGTAACACACACAGTTTTTAGGAATGCAATCAAATATAATTCAGTTCACCCCAGCAAGCTTAGACCACAGATAGAAGTTTGAAACACAGGCCCAAAATGCTTTTCAAAGGTGATGGCAATGAAGTGAGAAATATGCTGAAAATGGTTTTAATTCCCTTTAGGAGGTTCAGGGGGAGTGGTAGCTACTTGGGATAAGTTCAGGCTCACTTTAGCAATGATTCAGAGATGGTGATTAAGAGGCAAACGAATTTTTAGCAAGGAAATAAATGACTGCTGATGGTTACACGTGGCTGGATTTTTAACCAAATCGCAGTAAAATGTGCGAGTGCGTGAATCGTGATTATGGCAAAAGTATAAGGAGTAGCAAGTCGGTTGTTGAAAAGTTGAGATTCTAAGCTTTCAGAGGAAAGTTAAATCAAGTTCCTAGCCCAAACGGTTCCAGAGATACAGACGATTAAATAAAGGTAGTTTTTCGGATTTAAAGTAAACCCAAAATGACAGGTGACAGCTTTGCAGCTGCAGAATTGACAAATGACAGTGGTGCAGCTTTACAAATGACAGGTGACAGTTAGGAGGCAGTTCTACTTAGGTTAAATAGATTGAATTATATTACTTTAAACTAAGAGATTTGGTTTTGCCCCGTCTTAGCTGTACTCACAATATATTTTGGAAGGACTGGACCTTGTCACGGATCTGATCAATCAGGCTAGCGGCACTTCACATCGATCTGTTCTCTGGTTCTGCGGTTCTGCACGGTCTGGTCTGGTCTGGTCTGGCACTGGTCTGGTCTGTCCGGATACAGCGGTCTCTGCATGGCTCCTGGATCTCTGCACTGGTCCTGGCAAAAGTTCTTGGCAAGGGATTCAAGCAGCTCGCCCGGCTGTGAGTAGCTTGCAATGATTTGAGGCCTGCTGTAGAGAATTCAGCTTGTGGTTTTAGGCCTCTGATTTAGGTTCTAAAGTATAAGTTCTAGGTTCTGAAGTAGGTAGCTGGAGTCAGTCTGGAACTGGTATCTTCTGGATGTTGTGTGGTCCGGCAAAACGCTCTCCAGCAACTGGATTTGAATCTCCCTACCTGTCCCAGCAGTCTCTTTTTATGTGTTTTGAAAATGGGTGTGTGCCTGGGCCTAGCTAAGCCTGCCCCTCTCTACTTGTCATTGGCCCAATTCTCCCCTCTCCCATGATTGGGGAAGGAAATGTGAGTCAGAGTGATGCTGTAGGTTTTATGGGTCAGAGGATCCTCCCCTGGTCAGTTTGCCCACAAATCTATATTTGATTCAAATACATATTGCACAGATACACAATTGTTTAAAATTACATGCACCCATCACATATCACATGAGGTATACTCTGTTCAAACTCTGCTCTTCCTGGGGGCTTGCATTCAGAAATGGCAACATTTTGCGCTTTTTAACTGGTTTTGCAATATCGGACATTTACCCAAATTTACACACATGTGCGCAAGGAGTATGGACATTAATTGATGAAGTGTCAGATTTTTAACATGCAGACATTTGGAGTGAGACCCTATTTTCCGCTAGCAACCCCCCAGAATACACCACAGGGTCCTAACGCATCTCAAAATGTTCACAGAAAAATCACAAAAATAATGATATTACTTATATAATTTTGACAAGTCCGCACCATGAGTTATACTTCTTTCTTAAAATCATATTCTGGCCAACAGGGGTGTGTCTTCCCAGGTCACATGGTGGAGAAACCAGTCTATCCACTTTCTTTAAGCTCAGCCTGTCCTCAGAGGGGGCTGCCCCTCCCCGTTTCTGCCAAGAGGAAGCCACTTTTACGACGCCCCCAATATAACATTTGCCTGAGTCCAGGACCGGCCTTTGTTCAACTCCCTGTAGCTGCTCCACCCCTAATCTAATCAGAGAGGTGACAACTCCTTTTGGCAAGGGGAAGAGTGGCTGAGCAGGTTTTAACTCCTGTGGGGGTAGATGTCAGGCAGAATTGGAATCTCTTTAAGCCAGTTTTTAGCTACATGTCAATTTTATGTTGCCAGTTTAAATCACTTACGATTTTTACATACACATTAAATAATTACTTCCTTCAAGTCATTTCAGAATATAGTTTTACATTGTATCCACCTCTTAGCAAGTCTTTCCTTGTTCTGGTTTTGTTTCATTTGTTCAGTTTTACACAAAAGTCTGGTGGTTTTAAAACGCCGGCTTTCTGATAGTGGTGAGTACTGGTAATGCAACCATTTTTGGGATTTAAGAAAATGAATTCCCCACAGTTCTGGGTTGCTTTTGGCAATCAGCATTGCCATTCCCAATGGTTTCAGGCTACTGTGTGGGTAGCCCAATGGTGGTTTTAGGCAGTGCCCTCCTGTGCTCACAACATAGGCAAAAATGGGTGGCAGCCTATTCTTCATGCATTTCCCTGTGCATTTTCTGGGAAGTTCTGGCCATCATGATGTTTTCCATGCCAGTACTGCACAATTTTCCTATTCTGGCGTACATGTGGGCTTTTTGGCCATCTTGGATTTTCTAAGCCCACAGCACCAAATGTTGCAGCATGATAGCTCAAACGTGGGTCAGGACACCCAACAAAGCCCCCCCCACGCGACTGCACTTTGAATTTGAGTCGATGGGGAGTCGGGTGCACAGAAGGTTTTGACCCACGCACTGGTATGTCCGCATAATCTTCTTCCAATTCTGCAAATGGCACAGTTCAGCATCTTTTCCTCCATCCGGTACTGATCGATCGGTTCTCCTCACCGGTCCTGATGGGAATATTGGACGGTACCCGGGGTCCCTTGGGTCTCTGCTCCCGGTCTCCGGATCGTCCTCCTTGGCCAGTCTCCAGGTTTTCTTTCTCCTAGGACGACAAAGGAAAAGCGGCAATACCTATTCATGGACATTTCTCCCCCACCATTGATATAGTGGGGTGGCATATATGTTTTAGAACTCAACAGATATGAACATGCACATTTTTTTAAATTAAGCGACAGGAACACATAAACTTGAGAAACACAGAATTTGATAGGCTATATGTAGGAAATTTTAGGGTTGGAACTGAATTACTCTGGAGCGGTACCCTCTGGGATTACAGAGGACTCCTCCAGTTGCTGCAAAGTGTGCCTGGAATGGCAACACTTCAACTGGTTTATGTGGACCCACTTGTCTTCCCCCTCTGCCAAACTTCCTTTGGGGATGCGGATCTTGTATGCCACAGGGGAGATCTTGTCTATAATCTCAAAGGGTCCCTTCCATGTAGGCAAACATTTTCGCTGTCTTGCCTGGTTTCTTTGGAAGTTGTATAAATAGACCCGGTCCCCCACCTGATATTCCTTCCTGGAAGTTTTCAGTTCATAGTGGGTCTTCATACTCTCGGCTGATCTTTCTAGATTCCGCTGAGCATAGGCAAAAGCATGTTGAAGGTGTTTCCTTAAATTCTCCACATACTCATGAGTTGTGGTGGCATTTATCAACATTTGCTCTTGGGTTCTGTAGAGCAAATGCTGGGGAAGCACCATCTTGCGTCCAGTCATCAACTCAAATGGTGACATTTTGGTTGCAGATGTAGGGATAGATCTGATGGGCATTAGGACCAGAGGTAATCGGATATCCCAACTTGGCCCAGAATCTGCCACAAACTTCTTTAATATGCTCACAATGGTTCGGTTGTATCTCTCCACTGCTCCAGAAGAAGCTGGCCTGTAAGCAATGTGTAGCTTCCTTTTAACCCCCAGTATCTCCCACATCTTTGTCATTACTTCACTGGTGAAGTGGCTACCTCTGTCTGACTCAATCCTTTGAGGTAGACCAAAACAGGAAAAGATGTGGTTAATCATCAGGGCAGCTGCAGTTTCTGCCTTGCAATTTGGGGCAGGGAGACATTCCACCCACTTGGTAAACAGGCATGTAACGGTCAACATGTACTTGTTTCCTCTAGACAAGCGAATCACAGGGCCTACAAAGTCGATTTGCAAATCTGACCATGGCAGTGTCATCCCCCTCTTTTGGAGAGGCGCACGGTGTGTGAGGGATGATGGCTGAAATTGTGCACACACAAGACACCCCTTCAAGTATTGGTCGAGGTCCTGCCCCATGTGTGGCCAGTATGCAACCTCTCTTAAGATTTCCAGTGTTGTGTGAAACCCCCTTTGACTGGTGGTGGCTGCATCATGGGTGTGACTTAACATCAGGCTTCGGAATGAGGTAGGAACCACCCACTGATCGTGGCCAGCTTTGGATTTCCTTACCAGCAAACCGTCTTGGATTCGGAACATTTTTGGACATTTCATCAACACTCTTAGGTCCTCTTTCCAATGTAATCGGTATCCGTCAGGGGAAAGTTCTCAGGGTCCTCAAGGTGTTGGTAAAACTTACCAATAATTGGATCCCCCTTCTGAGCTGTAATCAAATCAGCATCAGGGGTCTCCTTGCTCCATTGGGCAGTTGAAAGATCATTGTGAGCATTTGTCTGGGACCTAGTGATAGCAGTGGCCTGGAGTTCCCCCAACAGGGACTCTATTTCGATTAGATCCCCTTGGATGGCCCCGGTTTTGGCCAGCTGATCAGCTAAGTCATTTCCAGTTTTGTCTGGTCCCTCTACTTTGGAATGACCCTTGATCTTCTTCCAGTAGATGGTCATCCCATTCGAGGTGACCAGATCATCAATGTTTTGGATTAACTTCCCATGTTTCAGGGGTTTGTTATTAGCGCATAACATGCCTCTGGTTTTCCAGTCGACCAGGTGCTCCACGAACCCGTTCCGTACATAATCCGAATCTGTGATTATGACCAGTTCGTGGAGTTCATGTTGGACAGCAGTGAGGATGGCCTGATGCACAGCCATCAATTCTACCACCTGACTACTTCGGGGACCATTTTTGTATCCAGCGGAGGGTTCTGGTGACTCATTCACCCATGCATTCCCTACGCCGGCCACCAGTTCTTTCTCCCCGTCGTTGTCAACCTGGTAAGAGCATCCATCCACATAGACAGTGGGCATTCCCTCACACTTGTCTTCTTCAAAGACTTTGTGTGGGGAATTAAGGTATGCCTCCATGTTGTCCTTGATTTTTAGACTTTCGTCCTCGAGACAGTTTTCTCTGGCACAATCATGCAAGTCAGCCAGACCTTGCGCGAGGGGACTCTTCTTGTTTTGGCCATATCTTATCTGACCTCCACAGGAAAGCCTTGCATTGACAGAATCCAGGAAGTAATTCGGGAATTACTCACATTTCCGGCCCGGATTCTGTCACTTTGGAGATATTGCAGAGGCTGGTGTGGAGTCTCCACTATGATGTGTTCCCCATGGATAAACGGGCGGTAATTCTTCAATGCCCACACCGTTGCCAGGAGTGCCTTCTCACAATCGTTGAATTTTTCCTCCACAGAGGATAAAGTTTTGCTCGCATAGGAGATTACTTTATTGACCTTGTCATGCTTTTGGTATAATACTGCCGTCAAGCACGTATTAGAGAACCCTGTCTCCAGGAAGAACTCCTTGTTTCTGACAGGGTAAGCTAGGCAAGGCGCTTGTGAGAGGCTTCTTTTGAGTTGTCTTACTGCCTCGGCTTGTTCTGGACCCCATTCCCACTTGACCCCCCCCATCAGGAGATGAATTAGGGGTCTGGTGATCTCTGCGTAGCCCTCAATGAACTTTCTGCTGTAATTAGTCAGTCCAAGGAGGCTCCTTAGTTCCCGCAGAGTTGTGGGGTCTTTCAGTTTCTGAAGTGCTTCCACTTTCTTTTCCTGGGGACAGAGACCCTGAGGAGTAATCTCATGCCCCAAGAAATTAACACGGGGTCTACACCACTGTGCTTTCTGAAAGGAAAGTTTTGCTCCGGCGGCCCTCAACTGCGTCAGAACATAACGGATCTCCGCTATGTGTTCCTCCACAGATGAACTTTTGATGAGGACATCATCTACATAAGCCAGGTTACCCCTTGCACCCAGTTCGGGCATGGCCTTGTGTAGGGAAATGTTGAATTAATTGCCGGAGTTGAGGTATCCGAAGGGAGTCCGGGACCATGTGTACTGCTGGCCCCCAAAGGTAAAAGCCAGCTTGTATTGGTCCTCCCTACTGACAGGCACAGTCCAGTATCCATTGGTCAGGTCTATTGCAGTGAATACCTGTGACCCCTGGATCTGGGCCAGCCCTTGGTCAATGTAGGGCAGAGGCCATCGGGAAGTATGGACCCGTTTGTTGAGCTCCCTGAGGTCGGCGCAGAGTCTCCACTGGCCGTTTGGCTTCAATATTCCCAGCACCGGATTTTTGAAGGTGCTGTGTATTGGACGAATTATTCCCCGGGACTCAAGGTTCTTAATTATTTCAGTAAGGGACTCCATGGATGCCAGAGGCAAACGATATTGCTTCACAAACACTGGAGTTATTCCAAGGTCCGTGGGAATTGTTGTGGTGTGGATGTCGCTGCGACCACAGTCATATGAGTCTACCGCAAAGAGATCTTGGAAATCCAAGAAAACTTTTTTCAACTTTTGCTTCTGTTCCAGAGTCACACAGGCATCAGCTAGGTTGACTCTCTCTTCCACCATCTGCCTGAAGCCTGGAAAGACTTCTGGTTTTGCTATCTCAGCGGTCTCCTCCAGCTGGGTGGAGAAGTCCCTGGTCAGAGTGCTGATTTGGACCGGAGGCTTCAGGTGGGCAAGGCAGCCCTCATGGACCTGGAAAATCACCTCATCCCCTCTGAAGTCACAAGTCACATCTTCCTTACCATAAGGACAAGAAGTGTACACCAGGAACTTCCCCCCATGCCGGGTGAAAATCCTGTCTGGTGTTGTATTGTCCTCACTGTCACTGTCAAAACAGTCCTTGGGGATTGGTCCTAACAGTTAATTTCCTAAATCAATGGAGAAATGTCGGTCATCAACCGCCATTCCAATAATGGTGCCTGCGGCTAGAGTAATACTCTTTAAGTCGCTGTTATCCACCTCTATTGGGATGGTGTCATGTTCTATATTGACTAATGGAGTTGGGTTTACCCCCAACCCTTGCTGTTGGAGAGAAGTGTTTAGATGTATGTAAGCATCAGGGTTTTTCAAAGGTTGTCCTCTTTTAACTTTCACTTCCAGGGAGAATTGTCGGGTCCTTTCTGGGATGGTGACTTCCTCTTTAATCTGAATTTCAACTGCATAAGGTAGCAATTGAGCTGACCTAAATGCTTTTTCTGGATCATCAAAGCCCATGGGATTATCCGCTAATCGGGACCAAGCTTTGAAGTTTATTAGGTCCAAACTAATGGCAAAGCAATTGAGAATGTCACTGCCTAAGTAAAAGGCGGCAGTGACGTCTCGCACGACCCAACAATTATGGACTATGCTCTTGTTGCCAATGGAGATTTTGAGCATACACCTGCTTGGCAGGAGATGTTTGGAATTGGGTGCTTCCAGGTCCATTTCCCATTTGTCTATCAGTTTGAATGTGGGAATGGCTGGATCTTTTGGGAGTTGGCGGAACATGGCTTCGCTGATGAAGCTCTTACCGTTGTTCACACACACTCGAGTGAGAACAGAGTCCTTCCCATCATTTAACTGAACAGGGATGAACAACTGCTCTCCAATTTGCTGAATATCAGCCAGGCTCTGAGCTGATTTCACATCTTTCTGGACTATAGGAGTGGGAGTTTCTGATTGTGGATTGGTGAAGAATTTCAGAGTGTTTCCTTCCAGTGTGGAATACCACCTTAAACTGGAAGGAAGGTTGATTTTCAGAAATATAGAGGACCCCCCATCACCAGTCTGTTGTCTACTGCTATTACTGTCACGTCTGGAGTTTGGTTGTTCTGGAAGTGAAATTCTACTTGGTCAGATTTTTGTTCAACCATGTGGCAGGTGCCGTTTAAACTAACATGGTTGACACTCTGTTTTAATTTTATTGGTCGGCTAGTCTGGCTCCAGAGGACCTTGTTTACACAATCTTTTAGGGGTGACAACCTTCTCAGGAGATCATTCCCTAGTAAACAAGGGGTGCCCTCTGGAGTCACTACTATGACCGGGTGTTTCACCTTGTGTCGCCCAATTTAAATGTCCAAGTCTGCAGTCCCCTCAACGGGAATCTCCTTCCCGTCAAAGTGCTGCAGTTGTCCAGGAAGAGAGGTGAGAGGAATACAGTAATTCTCCCCCCTTCCTGCATTTAGTTCCTCAAAGGCCCGTTTGGACAGAAGGGTAGCTTGGGATCCAGTGTCCACCAGTGCCAAAATTGTACCCTGCCCCTGTACTTGTACCGGGGCATAGTATCTTCCCTCCTCTCCTCAAGGGGGCACAGATAATGCACATTTTTGGACAACTGGTGGGCTAACTTTCTGGTTTTGGACATTGCTAGCAAAGAGATTTGGGAAGAATTCTGTGGAGAACCTTGGGAATCTGAAAGAAAAAGTTGGCAACTGGAGATCAGAGCCATTGTGGGTTCCCCTGGTTCCGTTTCTGGGCTGCCCCCCCCCCTTTTTGGAGGCAGTCACCAGGATGGGTTTGAACCAGGGGATTTTGGTATTGTCGGTTCTGGGATCAGATGATGGGCGGCGGTAGCTCAGTCTCCACATCTCCCCAGTCTGAATTGGCATCCCTTGGGACCCATTTTTCCTTGGGAGGAGTTCCCCCATCTCTAAAGGAGAAGATCCTTTCCCCAGGATCTTCTGAGGATCCCTCTCCCTCAAATTGGAAGACCTGAACCTCCTCCACAAAGTGGGTCTGTTTGGGTCCTTTGTTTCTCCTACCTCCTCTCTGCTCCTTGGGTGGCAGACTTTCAGGGGTAGGAGATTTTATTTCCGGTTCCTGGTTTTCAAGGGGCTGTGTACAAGTTGGGAAGGAAGCTTCCTCCAAGGCTTTACACCCCCCTCCACCTTGTGCCTCCTCCCTGGGAACCGGTGGGTTATCGGGGTGCTGCCCCCGTCATTGTTCTGGAGCACCAGGTTCCGAGTTTGGGGCATTCTGCGGTGGCATGCTCATCTGAGGGTTCTGTTAAGCCCTCAGTATGTGACCCAGATCTCGTGCCATATTTTGGACCTGGCGCTCAAGTTGTGAAACCCGCTCAGGCTGATACGGGGCTCTATTTTCTCCCCTGGGCTGATCCCGGGAAGGGTAGCTATCCCTTCTCTGGTAGTACCCCTGGTTGGGAAGATTTTGGTACCCCTCCACCCTTGGCCTCCCCTCTCCCGGATTAGGTTGTCTGGGCTCAGGGAATTGGGGAAAGAAGGATGGATGATTTTGGGGCTGGAAATTGAGTGGATACCTGGGGAAAAAGTTCTGCCCAGGATTTGGAGAATTTCTGCCCTCCTGTGGGAAGTTGGGAGGGAAGTTCCCTGGGTTAGGTGCTTGGCTGGATCCCCCCCCCTTGGGCTGGAGGAGTCCACACATAACCCAGGATTGGTCGGTTTCCCTTGTAGCGGGGACTTACATAGTCAGGGGTGCGGGGGACCCCATTTGTGGGACTACCTCCTCGACTCCGTGTCTGTGACTGGCCCGGGGGCCTTCTGGGCTGTGAATTATTAGGTGCAGGCAGGTTTTTAGGCCCCCCCATCTCCAAATCTAAAACGGGGGCAACCTTTACCTCTGCCACCTTGGCAGCAGCAGCGGTGCTGTTGGTTTTGGGGTTTTTTGGCGCGTTATTTTTATTTTCGATAGGCTTCTGCACCTCATAGATCCGGGTAGCCTGTTCAATGACCCAGTCTAAAGATCTTTTCTCATGAAAATCTCTCACGAACTGGGTCATTATATATTTAGGGAGAGCATGGCAAAATTTATTGACAAACTCTTTGCTGTCTGTGCGCACCCTTCTGGTGGTCTGCGCAAAAGCACGCTTTAATTCTTGCACAAACTCTTGTGGGGACTGATCCTCACCACATTGCAAATTGTAGGCTGCCTTGCGAGCCTCTTGAGGATTTCTGTGAACAGAAAAATGTTTCAAGATGGCCGCCTTATAGGTGGACCATCTTAAATGATGTTGGCCCTCCAGCCCCGCAAAGAAACTGGAGTATTCTGGGGAGAATGTCCATTTGACGTACTGGATGCAGCTACTGCTGTCCTTCAAATGGAAAGTCTCCATCATTTGCTCATAAAGCTCCAAGTGCTCCCAAACGGAATACTTGGCGTTCTTATGATAAGGAGTGATGACACTCCTAATTGCCTTTATTTGCTTCAATGGGTCCTTAAGCAAGGCCCTTTTTGCCTTATTGGCCTTTTTGGTTCGGGTAACCCTGGTCCATTCATCCTCTGACTCAGAAGCACTGCTCCCAGAGGTGCCCGTCTGATCTTCCAGGTTTTCCCGGATTCTGCGAGCCTGGGAATGGCTGGCAGAATGTGGGGACCTGGTCTCCTGTTTCCTGTACCGCTCAGAGGAGTCTTCAGATTCCTCCTTGCTGCCAAGATTTGCTGGGTATCCCCCCCACTGACCTAACTGGGCAGAGGTTTTCAGGATGCCCTTAGTGGGCCTACTCTCCTGGGGTTCCCCACTAAATTGCACTGTGCTTCTGTGCCCATACCCGGATGCCCGCCCCTCCATTCCTGGGTGGTACTGGCCTATGAGCCCCATACTTTTAGCTGGATAGTAATCTGCCATCCCTGTGGCCCCGTGCTCATGTGCGCGAGGGGACATGGGGGTGGCAGAGTCCAGGGACTGAGAGATATGAAGGCCTCTGGCACTAGGGCTCCTGAGGTTATGCTCAGGAGTCTCCCTCTCCCAGCGAACCTGGTCTCTATCCGCCCCTGCTCCCTGTTGCAATCAAAGAGCCTGCGCTTTCAGGTCCTCAGGTAAGGCCTTACTAGACTCTATCAGTCTCTCCTGCATCGCTACCTGTTGTTGGAGCCTATCATTGTGCTGACAGAGAGCCTCATTCTCTCTCTGTGCCTCCTGATTGGTCCTGGAGCACTGGGCCAGTCTTTGCTGCAGGAGGGTTACCTCCTGAGTCCCTTCCCTACTGGCCTGCTCCTTTCTTGCCAGAGCCTCCTCCACCCTCCTAGTGTGCTCTAACAAGTTCTGGTGTTCTTTTTGGAGGTCACCCAGTCCCTGGAGGGCCAGGTGATTTTCTTCCATTTTCCTTTTTAAATGGCAGACTTCCTGGCCTAAGGTGTCCCTTTCCTGACTAAGAGTCTGCATCTGTGCCGCCAGGTCATCCCTTTGCCTTTGGAAGGCACCAGCTTTCTGGTGCTCCTGATCAAACTCTGCTTGGGTATCCAGGTCTTTCAGAATCAATTTATTGCTTTCTGCCTTTTCCCTATCTAGGTGGCTTTGCAGGGTGACTACCTGCTCAGCACATACCCTATTGAAATCTAATTGTTGCTCCAGCGTTTTCTGGCTCTGTAGTAGGGAGTCCAAACCTTCTTGGTACTCCTTTTGCAAGGCCAGAAATCTGGTATCCTGGTCAGCCTTTTCCTGTTGCAGGATGTCCATATCCTCTTTTATTTTAATGATATACTGCCTACTATCATTTTCTAACTCCTGGCTCCTCTGCAGCCTCTGCTCAGAAGAGACCAGGTCAGATTGGACCTTCTCTAACGCCATCTGTCGCCTATTTGCCAGATCTTGGCTTTCAGTACATTTATCCTGCATGTCTCCCATACATAGGTACAGGTATGCCGCTATCCTGGCAATCTTATTGTGTTCATCTTTGGCTTAAGGAGCCATATATAGTTCACTCAGGGCCACATATAATGGACCCTGATCTCTCCATATGTCTGACCCTGTTTCAGTGACCTGTTGCGCGATGGCCTGCAACCAGACCGTTTGGTCCTGGTGAGTCCACTCACCTCTCACAAATAGCTTATGTAAGAGGTGCTCCCTCGCTATTTTCATGTCTACCAAGGTCGTCATTCTAGAGATTGATCTCTGTCCTGACTTACAGAAATTAGTATTTTATTTTTGCAAAACAGACCTTTTCCTTAGAGTGTCCCTTTGAAGCGTAAAACAGCGTGGTGATCCGACCAGATGTATGTATCCCGTCAGTTAGCACACTGTATTAAGCTGCACAAGTGATAGCTCTAACCCAGATGTCCGGCTCGAGCCCCCAATTTGTAAGAAGATTCAATTCAACACTACAGCTAAGTCAATGCCTAGTCTGGGATACTGAATGGAAACCCTTATTGATATATCTTTAGGTCCAGTTCATGAGTTCTGGATGACTACCCCTATATAACACCCCTCTCTTAGAATCCCCCTGACCCCAATGAGCCAAGAAGTAGTTCTGTTTTGCAAGTTTAAAAGGTTTATTTGAGAATTTAAACAATATGTATATATATCACACTTCATAATAAATTAATACACTTAGACATATGATGTTGATCAACAATGGGTAATCTGGCACTAGCACACTTCTTTACAATCAATGAGGAGTTAGTATAGGATGGATAAAGTAGCAAAACTACTTTTATGATTTCAAGGGAAAAGCAATGAAGAATAAAATGCAGTACAGAAATACTTGATATGATTTTAGCAAAAGATAAAATAATCACTTTTTCTCTGGCAATTCACCCCCCTCCCCTATGCAATGTAAGAAATGGAAGGAGATGGAAGTAACACACACAGTTCTTATCAATGCAATCAAATATAATTCAGTTCACCCCAGCAAGCTTAGACCACAGATAGAATTTTGAAACACAGGCCCAAAATGCTTTTCAAAGGTGATGGCAATGAAGTGAGAAATATGCTGAAAATGGTTTTAATTCCCTTTAGGAGGTTCAGGGGGAGTGGTAGCTACTTGGGATAAGTTCAGGCTCACTTTAGCAATGATTCAGAGATGGTGATTAAGAGGCAAACGAATTTTTAGCAAGGAAAGAAATGACTGCTGATGGTTACACGTGGCTGGATTTTTAACCAAATCGCGGTAAAATTTGCGAGTGCGTGAATCGTGATTACGGCAAACGTATAGGGAGTAGCAAGTCGGTTGTTGAAAAGTTGAGATTCTAAGCTTTCAGAGGAAAGTTAAACCAAGTTCCTAGCCCAAACGGTTCCAGAGATACGGACGATTAAATAAAGGTAGTTTTTCGGATTTAAAGTAAACCCAAAATGACAGGTGACAGCTTTGCAGCTGCAGAATTGACAAATGACAGTGGTGCAGCTTTACAAATGACAGGTGACAGTTAGGAGGCAGTTCTACTTAGGTTAAATAGATTGAATTATATTACTTTAAACTAAGAGATTTGGTTTTGCCCCGTCTTAGCTGTACTCACAATATATTTTGGAAGGACTGGACCTCGTCACGGATCTGATCAATCAGGCTAGCGGCACTTCACAGCGATCTGGTCTCTGGTTCTGCGGTTCTGCACGGTCTGGTCTGGTCTGGTCTGGCACTGGTCTGGTCTGTCCGGATACAGCGGTCTCTGCATGGCTCCTGGATCTCTGCACTGGTCCTGGCAAAAGTTCTTGGCAAGGGATTCAAGCCGCTCGCCCGGCTGTGAGTAGCTTGCAATGATTTGAGGCCTGCTGCAGAGAATTCAGCTTGTGGTTTTAGGCCTCTGATTTAGGTTCTAAAGTATAAGTTCTAGGTTCTGGAGTATGTAGCTGGAGTCAGTCTGGAACTGGTATCTTCTGGAAGTTGTGTGGTCCGGCAAAACGCTCCGCAGCAACTGGATTTGAATCTCCCTACCTGTCCCAGCAGTCTCTTTTTATGTGTTTTGAAAATGGGTGTGTGCCTGGGCCTAGCTAAGCCTGCCCCTCTCTACTTGTCATTGGCCCAATTCTCCCCTCTCCCATGATTGGGGGGAGGAAATGTGAGTCAGAGTGATGCTGTAGGTTTTATGGGTCAGAGGATCCTCCCCTGGTCAGTTTGCCCACAAATCTATATTTGATTCAAATACATATTGCACAGATACACAGTTGTTTAAAATTACATGCACCCATCACATATCACATGAGGTATACTCTGTTCAAACTCTGCTCTTCCTGGGGGCTTGCATTCAGAAATGGCAACATTTTGCGCTTTTTAACTGGTTTTGCAATATCGGACATTTACCCACATTTACACACATGTGCGCAAGGAGTATGGACATTAATTGATGAAGTGTCAGATTTTTAACATGCAGACATTTGGAGTGAGACCCTATTTTCCGCTAGCAACCCCCCAGAATACACCACAGGGTCCTAACGCATCTCAAAATGTTCACAGAAAAATCACAAGAATTATGGTATCATTTAGATAATTTTGACAAGTCCGCACCATGAGTTATACATCTTTCTTAAAATCATATTCTGGCCAACAGGGGTGTGTCTTCCCAGGTCACATGGTGGAGAAATCAGTCTATCCACTTTCTTTAAGCTCAGCCGGTCCTCAGAGGGGGCGGCCCCTCCCCGTTTCTGCCAAGAGGAAGCCACTTTTACGACGCCCCCAATATAACATTTGCCTGAGTGCAGGACAGGCCTTTGTTCAACTCCCTGTAGCTGCTCAACCCCTAATCTAATCAGAGAGGTGACAACTCCTTTTGGCAAGGGGAAGAGTGGCTGAGCAGTTTTTAACTCCTGTGGGGGTAGATGTCAGGCAGAATTGGAATCTCTTTAAGCCAGTTTTTAGCTACATGTCAATTTTATGTTCCCAGTTTAAATCACTTACGATTTTTACATACACATTAAATAATTACTTCCTTCAAGACATTTCAGAATATAGTTTTGCATTGTATCCACCTCTTAGCAAGTCTTTCCTTGGTCTGGTTTTGTTTAATTTGTTCAGTTTTACACAAAAGTCTGGTGGTTTTAAAACGCCGGCTTTCTGATAGTGGTGAGTACTGGTAATGCAACCATTTTTGGGATTTAAGAAATTGAATTCCCCACAGTTCTGGGTTGCTTTTGGCAATCAGCATTGCCATTCCCAATGGTTTCAGGCTACTTTGTGGGTAGCCCAATGGTGGTTTTAGGCAGTGCCCTCCTGTGCTCACAACATAGGCAAAAATGGGTGGCAGCCTATTCTTCATGCATTTCCCTGTGCATTTTCTGGGAAGTTCTGGCCATCATGATGTTTTCCATGCCAGTACTGCACAGTTTTCCTATTCTGGCGTACATGTGGGCTTTTTGGCCATCTTGGATTTTCTAAGCCCACAGCACCAAATGTTGCAGCATGATAGCTCAAACGTGGGGCAGGACACCCAACAAGAGTTCAACGGGGCCGGTAGAGCTGCATTACAAGGTTTGCTTGCGGGACCCGGTAAGGACGCCTGGTTTTACATGCGCCCTGAGCGGGTCCCACGAGCAGACCAGGGTGCTAACAACAGGCCCGTTATTAAAGGACCCTTTGTTAGCACTCTCACCATTCCCACTGAGCCCTTTGGGGGCTTGAATGGGAACGGGGATGGACCGGGTCTTGGTTCCTTAAATGAGGAATTACCGGGTCCTCCAAGGTTGGAATGGCCCGGTAATTCCTCATTCGAGGAACCCAAACGCGGTAGCTGGTAAGGGGGTAGCCATGCCGCTAGTAGAGGCATGGCTACCTCCAAACTTGTAATGACCCCCAATATCTAGAGTTTAAATGCAATCTTCCCTCCCCAAACAAGAGAGAAAACCGTTTTTGGAAATGGACACCTTAAAAATGACTGGTGACAATGCAAAGTGGTAAAATGCTTAAATGAATAAAAAATCCTAGGAAAGTAACACTAAACAGGTCCTAACAAACATGAGCTACCAGCTAAACAACAGTGCATACTTTAGATCAGGATGGGATTGAAGAAGCACTTTGAATGGGAAAAGACACGTGCAAACTTTTGAAAACTGCAAATTCGCGGCAAACATTTACTATGCGATGTTCGATAAAAACAGGTCAAATACAAATGTTCTGCAGTTGTGGAGGTAGCTGAGGGTCTTAGGTATCAGCGAGAGTTGGAATTTCGTTTCTATCTATAAACTTGAAGAAGTTATGGAGGTTTTAGTGAGAGGCGTTTTTGCAAAATAGGTGCGAAAATGAAAACAGAAATTCGCTTTCATAAATGACAGATAGGTTTTATTACACTACATTATTGACTATGAAAAAGAGAATGCCACCCGGGAATCTTCAGTTATGTGGCCAGCGTAACCCTTCACGTGGTGGATACTCGATTTCTTTCTGGGATTTACTTTAGTTACTAAAAATCACTAATGAGTTATGGTTTTGTACAACAGATGAGAGAAAACTCAGTGCAAGAATGGTTCTGACAAGACTAGGGTTCTGAAATTAAAGACGGGATAGGTTGAGCTTGGGATAAGACAATGTAAATACACTATGGGTCACTGTTCTTCCTATTGATACTAACAGTCCCTTTTAAGTAAAGTGGACCATCAGGGTTCTGGTCACGGGATCGGGTCAGGTCTACCGGCAGCAGGCCACCTCTGGAGTGATTGGATCAGCAGGGCAGTTCTGGTCAATTTTGGACAGCACCTCAACTGGATTTGGATTGGCTCTTCTGGTCACTGGACACGGTAGATAGCAGGCTGCAAGTTTCAGCGGCAAGCCTTAATGGTAGCAAGCCAGACTGATTCAGAATTAAATCCCTTCAAGTTTGGGATGGTTGAATTTGGGTCCAGCCAGCAAGAGTTCAGCAATGCAAAGCCTGGATTCTGCAAAAAGTCTGGAGTCAGCTGCAAGGTGAAGAGTTCTGGATAGAATGAAGAAGTCAGGAACAAAGCGCTGCGCAGAAATCTGGATGTGTTCTGGAAGCAGTGTGTCTATGTGTGTTGAAGCTCCTATATTTATCCATCACAAAATGTATGGCATGGGCCGAATTTCGAAACACAACCCCATGGCTGTGAGTGGCCACAGGCACTTGCCTTGTTTTGGTTGGCAGTCAGAACAGAGCTGTCATCTTTACGATGGGATTTATGAACTCCTACATTGATTTTGACCAAAACTTAACTTTTGCTCAAATGTACATTTCTAAAATTATGTCTCCAAATAAAATTGGACATATACATTGCCTATTTGATGGGTTATGTATACCTTCAATCCCCATCTCTGTGCGAGTTGTCTTTCTCATTCTATTGAATTTTATTAATTTTAATAACAACAGTTTGGATTAATAATTTCTAATTCGGTCGATCTCTGGGCGCCTATCACTGGATCATATATATATATATATACAAGCTTAGGCTTACAACATTAATATTTCTGCTACAATGATGGTTTTTCTGTAACTTTGTTCCTTAAGTGGTACAAGGTTCATCAATGTCTTCAAAGCAAAAGTCTGAACTTAGGTTAATATCTACCAATTTTCAGATGTATCCTTCTTTAGGTTGCATAGTTAAAGAGTTTCAAACTTGACCAGAAATACAGATTTAAACATCAAAGTTTCTTTGAACAGAGTTTTTTTCTCTCCTTTCAACAAACAGCAGCTGTCAGATCCCTTTGATCAGGGTGGGATGTAGAGGGAAGCATCCTGCCCATCCCCAGCAGAGGTCCATGCTCAGCCTGTCCTTTGTTCTTGGCTCAGCCAAAAGACGAATGTCTAACGAAGTCTATTGTGCTCCAAGTTGTCAATATGCGGGGACCAATAGGGCTTACTGTATTAAGGGAGTGCCAACTGAAGTGTCAAACTTTCCCAGGCTAGTCACTGTCCAATCAGAATTAAGCAGTTACTTCCACTGGGTTACTGTAAGATTCACCTACAATCTTTTATTTAAAAGATATAAAATGAAGAGAGTTAATAATGGATTTTGACATTTAAAAGGAATTAAGCCCTTCACAGAAAAATGCTTTAAACAGGGGAATTTTGTACTTCTTTGGGAAAAAGAAACACATTTAAACTTGTTTTCTTGTGCAGCTGTCAGGCAGTGAGGCCTGGATTCCACTGACTGCAATGGAGAATTTGTGATTTCAGCCCACTTTTCATTTCAAACAGCTCACTGGGAAAATGACTGAAATTAGCACCAAAACAGCACTTTGAAGGTTGCAGTGGCTCAAGAAACTGGATTTCAAAATCGTTTTTTATGATTTTAGTCCACTTCTGTAGCCTTGCTTCATGTGACAGGTGACAGGTGACATTTAGTGAGTCCTATTTTTACACCAACTTTGACTT
Organism: Ambystoma mexicanum; assembly: GCF_040938575.1. Classification (NCBI taxonomy): domain Eukaryota; kingdom Metazoa; phylum Chordata; class Amphibia; order Caudata; family Ambystomatidae; genus Ambystoma; species Ambystoma mexicanum. Next base: position 780,023,523 of record NC_090924.1, on the reverse strand, counting down.
TGTGTGATAGGGTGTGCAGCTAAGCTTTTTGTGATAGTAAACCATGCACAGTTTTGCAGATTTGGCACGCACAGGGGTTAGTGCCTCCATTTTTGGCAGTTTCTTTCCCCCATTGGCAAAGGGGTGCAGTGGCATGGGTAAACATCTTCCACACATTTCCTGACAAGGTGTTGGTAGCTCTCCTTGCCTCTCAGCTAGTTGTTCCTTGCAAGAGTCCAGCAGCAGGCTATTTCCTGGGATAAAGTCAAAAAGCCTTGTTCTGATGCAAACCTGCCCTGTTATAGCACGGATGACACTCCAACTTTGTCATCATTCACACATTCAAGATTGGCTAGCTCGCTCCCTTCACCTCCCACCACCACGACTACTGCCTGCTGTTAGGACCAGGAACTGAGAGGAGTGTATGATGAAGGTTGAGGGAGGAGAAAAGATACATAATTTCAAATTGACAGGGATTTTTACATTTTGTGTTCTGAAAAATCTCATAACGTGACAACTCCTTTGGTCTTTCAGATAATCACATGAATATAGGTATTTTTGACTTCTACATTTTATGGTGAGTGAGACAATACTAATTTTATTTTGGCACACCTTCCCTGGGCGGAGCTATTGTTTTGTGCGGTTTGCTGCGGTGCCGAAATAGCAACAAATTTGACCATTTCCTCTTTAAAGCTTCATTTCATGTTCTATCCCTTTGTCATCTTTCCCATTTCTCAGGTGTATGAAAATGGCAGAATCATAATTGTTCCCATAACTGAGTTTGTGTGCATCACACATATTTTGTTTTTACAGGGGCCCAGTGGGATTTTCATTCTGTTTAATATAACCCGGAATTGAGCTTGGTGGAACACCCGCTACACTTTTTTTATTTAAGAAGACATGTGTTCAATGTTTAATCAATGACAGTGCATACATGGCCCTAAGTTTCACATTCAGATCAGACCCAAAGAGTTTTCATTTCCTTAAAACATGTGACCAGCCATCCGGTTTAGCCATATTCATCTTATTTTTTTTTTGTCTTCAAAGGGTCTTTGTTCAGAGCTAATGCACTTTCTATTTGAAGCCTGACCTTAAGGTCGCTTCTGCAGGACATGTTATCAGCAACTCATATACTTTCAATTTACTTCTTTGTATATCTTAGCATTTACCTTGACAACCAGACATCCTTCTCCTGGGATCCTTAGCCAAAACTCTTGAGTTCAGATTTTCAAAGGGTCTTTGTTCACAGCTAATGCACTTTTTATGTGAAGCCTGACCATAAATGTTATTTCTGTGGTCATGTTATTAGCAATTCACCACAATTCCGATCTCTTTCTCTGTATATTTAAGCATTTACTTGAGAGCAGCCCTGCATCCCTGGTATGCATCAAACCAAAGGGCTGCAAGGTCATAGTTCAGTTGGGGATTTCAGCTCAGAGAGAACAACAAGTTGCAGTTTACCATTCTGAAAGTTTAGCATATTACATTTGCCCACTTTGATATCTGTAAATTGCAATGTGTGACCATGCCCTGTTGGCCCCAATATAATCTCTTCCTTACGTACTGTATAAACAGAAATAAGTTCATTCTATCCACACAGATAGGCCATAATTACATCAGAAAGCAGTATTCAAATCTACACCAAATGAAATAGGCCTCTTTTACAAATGTCTTTTTAATGTGCTGAAATCAAGTCTCTTGTTACTGGATAAAAGCAGTCTGCCATTCAACTTTATTTCTGAATTGCAAAGGCATTATTCCTCCTTTTTTACCTTCCAAATGCACAACTATTTCTTTTCATCCCGTGTGCACAGCTGCAGATGTTAAATCTGTCCATATGTAATGTATTTCTTTAAAATAACAGTTGAAAAGACACGAGTAGTCCCCCGTTATTGTCCACACATAGGGCATTATTTACAATGGGAAACTAATGTCCCCTTTAATGCTCCAAGTAGGCCTTTCCAAAATGTCAGTTCATTTGTGAAAAGTAAATGTCGTTCTCCACTTGCACACTTGTACATTTAAGTAGATTTCAACTAGGCCCATTTCTTTCCAAGTCACTAGACCTTAAATTGGGAAAAAGTGTTTTGGGCTGGCCTACAATTTCCAATGGATAGCTCCAGCCAGCTTCACTCTTAAATACTGGCCTGGCATGGCCTCTTTCTTTCTCACATTCAGGGGCTATATTTTACCCCACACACCTCAATGTTTGTTAGTATGGATCACTACTGGTTTTGATTCTAATGGCTTGATTTAAGAATGATGGACCGACTATGCAATTGATCGAATTATATTTGTACTAAGAAACAGAAGCATTGACAATAGTGAGGATCTCACAATTTGACAGGATGTGTGTCTGTAGCAATTGTTTGGATGGCCCATACCATGCACACATAATTGTGGGTATTGGCTGTTTTGTTTCGGGTTGCGCAATTGAATTATTGTTTTGCAACAATAGGTATTTAGGTTACAAATACCTGTGAGATTGGAGCCTATTTTCATTCTTAACTATGTGTTTTTAATTGTGTTTATAGTGTCTTGAAGTGGATGCTGTGTCCAGAGAATGACATCTTGATTTGCTGATGGTGCATCCAGAGAGTATAGTCTGGGCGTCTTTCCGAGACATTCAACCTATTTACCCTGGAACAAGACAACTAGTTAGGCATGATGTTTAGGTTCAGACATCAGACGTATAAGAATCATGTAAGAATGATACCCCTGAGGAATATCTGACATTTAATATAACCAGTTATGTATATGTGATCTCCTATGCTGTAACATTGCATATGCTGTACTTCTGATGGATACTTATTTTTTGTATGTTGATTGTGTAGTAGGTTTTTAACCAAAACATGTTTGGAATAAAAATGTATACATTGAATTTGTAATCCGATTGAGATAGGTCTGTTTGCTGCCCCATTCAAGCAACAAAGTTCCTTTTCGGTATGTATATGATTAAGGTGCCCAAGTAGTAGGAACAATTTAGCCTGTGGTTTTTGGGTATTCCTTTATGTATGATTGTGAAAGGATAAGAGTGTTTGCTCGTTTATCGCCATACATAAATGTGTATTTTTAATCATATTTTTTCTATGTACCCGATCGGCTAAGTATTATTGGATAACTATATTAGTCATGGTATTATTTGGAAATTACTTGAAGGAGAAATTCCACCAGCACAGTCCCTGTCCTGTGGTTAAAAATGTGATAATCACCCTATTTGAAGTATTGTAAAAGAGATGGACATGTTTTCACATGAGGTGCAATTCATGTTTCACACATCTCGCCCAAAGTAATTAAAGCTGACAAAATATCAAAAAAGAAAACATGGCCGGGCAAAATAGAAAGAACGCATTGCTAAACAGAACATTTAGATGCAACAATTTCATACTTACACATTTGCAACATAGTGCACACCCCTTACCTTACATGTCCTCATTCTATTCTGTACACACTCTCACACCACATCCACAATGACAGAACTCACACCTTTTCCACCCTCCAACACCATGGATCCTGCCTGCATTCTCCTGCACCTATAGGCTCAGTGACAGGGAATACCATGGCCCCACCCCACCCATTACCAACATTCATCATATATACAGTGTGGTGGTCGTCACACTATAGTTAAGGTGAGTATTGTGATACATAGGAAATAAAATGTTTTTTATTGCTAAACACATTTGAGTTGCATGATGAATTTCACTGAAATTTTGCAAACAATGTTGTATGCACAGGTCCCCCCCAGACTGGAAATTGTGGGAAAGATTAGTTGGAAAATAAAAACGTTTTTAAGAAAAAAATAAAAAGCCCTTTCGATCCTAGTGCCCATTTATTTTGCGAAAACTGCTGGACAGAATTGGACGAGGTCTGAAACAACTTGGGCACACATCATTGACTTGCGATCCTTTTGGTGTCTATGGGTATTGCATTTAGTAGTTTTTTAAAAAATATTTGACAGAGAATGAGGTGCCCCGTCTCCCAGAAAAATAGAGATATCACCCATGGTGCATTACAGCACAGAAGCTATTCGGAAATGAAAAAGCTGCCATCTCTTTTTTTTCCAATGCAAGAGATAGCTGCGACTGTACTAGTGAATTCCAGAAAACAAAAAGCAGAAAAATGCCATTTTGAAGCTGTAAACTGATGAAACGGCACCAAGGTAGAGATGGGGGTGGGGGTGGAGAGGACAGCATGTCAAATTGGGGAGTTGGAGGTGAGGTGGGGTCCGAGTTTGCAGCACAAACATTTTCCAGTAGCCACGATTATTCGGCAGGATAACCGTGGCTACCTGAGCTGATGAGATTGGGAATGACAGTGCACCACATGGAACAATAAGTGCTTAAGTGGTACAGTTGAGGGCTGGGGAGGTGAGGAGGCCTTGAGGGATTTGGGGAGAGCAGGCACAGATGAGGGGGGGGCACTTGGTGAGTGCCAGGGAGGGCAGAAAAGCATTTTCCCCCAATTGTTTAGCGAACAACTACAAATATTTGTGGTTATCTGTAGTACATGATTATTATAGCCGTGGTTATATATATAGATAGCTACAGTGAGGTAGTGTGTGAAAAATCGGCCATGTCTAGTAAACAATAGAGTGGCCATGGATGAACACCAGAAGTGTTATAAAATATACAGTGGCCATGACCGAAAGCCATGCCTAGTGGCCTGGGAATGTTGTAAAATATACAGTAGACATGGCCAAATGCAAGGGCTGCTGGCTTCTTAGTGTGGTAAAATATACAGTGGTCATGGCCGAAGCCCATGGCTAGTGGCCTGGTAGTATTGTAAAATATACAGTGGGCATGGCCAAAGGCAATGGGAAATGGCTTGGCAGAGTGATAAAATATACAGTGGGCAAGGCCAAAGGCCATGCCTAGTGGCCTAGTTATGTTGTATTATATGCAGTGAACACAGGCAAAGGCTGTGGCCACTGGCCATGTTATGTTATGTTATTGAGCATTTGAATAGCAACTTTCAGCATTGGTAGGATCTCAATGCGCTGTGGGTTGAACGCCCTCGGGGACCGTAGTCTGGCTCAGTGGAAAAATAGGGTGGTAAGTAGTGTGTGTGTTCACTCAGTATGTGTGCAGCAAGGCTGACATTCTGTGGTGGGTATCTGCATTCTAATGCTAGGAGTGACGTTGAGGTTGTGTGAGACCAGTAGTATGTGTGCAGGTATGCCTAATTGTCTTCGGTAGCTGCATTCTATTGTAGGTGGTGTTTGTATGTGAGATTATGTGTGCAGCTAGGCTAGGCTGTTTTTTTCATGAGGTATAGCTGCATTCGAAAGATTGTTGAGGGGTGCATGGTGATATATAATTATATGTGCAGCTAGGCTGATGTTAATCATGTGGGATAGCCACAATCTAATTGTTTTTTGGTGCAGAGGAGAGTCAGCATATTGGTAGGTATGTGTGTGTATTTGTGCAGTTGAAATAAATCCCCACTTCTTGATTACCTTTATGTGCCTGCGGAGAAAACTTTTGCTCTCTATTCTAGAGATTTGGTGCTTTAGTTCTCAAGGAATTTCTCGGATCAGTGTGGTGGTAATTCTGTTTCCCCAAGCATGGCCGTATCTTTCACTGGCTTAACAGTATCATGAATGTTGAGTTTGGCCCTTTCCCAAACTTGTTGTACCAGGTTATTAGCTTCCCTATGCTTTGGAGTGTGGAGTCTTTAGGTCTAGGCATGGCAGGAGCAGTGAACGGATTGTGGGCATTCTAGTGGTAAGAGTCCTGGTGCGTTACTGGGTGAAAGGCCAGGACTAGTGGCTGATAATGTAGTGAAATATACAGTGGACACGGCCAAAGGCAATGGAAAGTATCTACAATCCTACAATCTAATGGTCTAGCTTTCCTACGCTGTAGTTCAAGGGCTTGAATTACAGCGTGGGAAAGCTTGTCCATTAGATCCACGCTAGCAGTTTTTGATGGATTGTAGATAAGTTCTATCCTGGATGTGCAGTGTATAATGCATTGTACATTGAATAGTTGTATGAAATTGTGCTTTTTTTAACCATTTTATAGTGTTTTATGGTGATATTATTATGTGATGACTTTTGTGATAAAATGGAGAATGAATTTTTATATGTAAAAAGATCTGTATTGAGTTAAAGGTCTAGTATTTCAGGACCAACTCTGGGATCTACCCATGAAGGGTAGTTATTGACACACACAACAGTACCTTACTTTTGTTTATCTATTATCTTCAAAACATGACCATCATGACTCATTAAACCATACACAGCTACCACACAGATGATGAACCTCACATTAACAGTGACACCCCAGCACATGGAAGACCTCAAGTCTTCATCCCCATGAGTAATCAAACCATGTTCAACTACCCCACAAAGAAGAATTATGATAATATTGGCATAAAGACACACAGAAGCTCTCAAAGCTTGACCAAAATGGAAACAATGCTCAACTACCACATACATGAAGAAACCATGTGAGCAGTGCAACCCTGCATATGGAAGACCTAAAAGCTTGACCGCCATGACTCATGAAACCATGCTCAACAATCATATAAATGCAGAAACTCACATTAACATTGACAACCAGGCAAAAGGAAGATCTCAAAGCTTCACCACCATAAATCATGAAATCATGGCCAACTACAACGCAGATGAAGAAAGTCTTGTTAACATTGACATTCAGATGCATTGGAGATCTCAAAGCTTGACCATAATGAGTCATGAAACCATGCTCACCTACCACACAGATGAAGAAACTCACATTAATATCATGACCCAGGCTTCGTGGCAGGCCTCAAAGTCTCACCACCCTGAACCACCTACCCTGTGCATCATCCATTCTAAGTTGATGGGGACACAGAAATGCTGCTCCCTCATTTAGAGTTTCCCTGACAGTACCCCATCTGAGTGAAGAACATCGTCATACTGTGTCCTGTATCTTCTGCATACGTACAGACCTTATATGCACCTATAAGCCCCTGCTGGTCTATCCCCCATTGGTTCTGCTTGTGGTGTATACCTGATGAGATGGAGGATTTTCCTCTATGGCATTTCTGACCATCATTGTTCTTGCAACCACTGGAAATGCATGTCTTAATCATATATCCAATGTGATCCACTTCATCCCTTATTCTTGAACACTTTAAACTCTTGTGACAGACAAGATGTGCTAGCAGTTGGTCGGGCTGGGCCCAGTGAACAGGGTTCAGGATCACATCAGACCTGCCCTGGATTCTGCGTTCAGGCTTCCCTTACAGCTCCCTGCCAAATCCCACCCAAACTAATTGGCAAACAATGTGTTAAATTTGGCGGAATGAAAGACTGATTAGTCGTCACTGAAGCTGAACTGGTGATATTAGGCTGTGATAGCCATGAATGTTAAAATATGTCACTGGAAACTAATATCTCACAGATACTCAATTTGGTTAGTTCAAAGGGAGAAAAGGATGATGTCACTCTGGGAATTCAACCTATTCAAACCTCTGACTTGGGGATTAAACAAAGAACACAGCTGCGGGCGTATGGCTATAATGAAGAAAACAAATCTGTTGGACAATTTTAAAAGCAATGGTGGTTTGAAGAGAAACACTGGAATCACCACCCCGCCCCTCCCCTGCTACAAGGGACCTTATCTGCCAGTCCTGGCGATCACCACTCAACAAGGCCTTAGCAGAGAGGTTGCGTTCTGTGGGCCTCATCATGAGTATGGTGGGAGTGGAATAGCTCCTTTTATTAAGATATCACCGAACTACGTGATGGGATCACGTGTGACGTTTAGTACGAGGGGTGCACAGGAGATACTCCACTGGAATAGTGCTGTGTTTTATAAAAAAATAAGCTGACATGAAAGGTTCGGGGTATTCTAAGTTTGCCAAGCTTGCTAAACCTTTGAGAACTTCAGTAAGCACATTAGGCTAAGATTAATGACAGTTTCAGGCTGATGAAACGTCATGAGTCCAGTAGGTTGAAAAACTCAGGTTGCTGCCCTGCCATCAGATGTTCAAAGGGAAGAAAGTGGCAATTTCCAGAACTAATGCCTTGCAGCTGGCATTTTGTTTATTGGAAAATGCTTAATAAACTATTTGGTTTCAGGTGACAGATGACAGAAAGTGACCTTGGAAGTACACACTGAACTTAAGGATGAGTTATGTGTTATTCCCAAGTAAAGACTTATATTAATCTATTTTCCCATAAGGCAGATTTGAGCACTAAGAGGTTTGTAAGAACATGTTGTCACACAATGCATACTTACCATATTGTCACTTGGTGATATGTGGGGAAAAATAACGAATGCTTCAATGTCAATGATTATGACAAGGATACATTTGATGTTGGTAATGGCGAGATTAGTATATCAATACAAATTACAATGACAGGCTGTCAATAGGGAGCACTGATTATAGTTTTAAAGTTCTTTGGAGATAAAATGATGGGAGGTCTAGCGTAGTCGGGCAGAGTGGGATTAGTGTGCATATGCAGTAGGTGTGTCAAGGAGTGAGTTAGTGACTAGTTCAGACATTCAGTTAGTATGTTTTTTTAAGTGTGACAGGGAGCGCGAGAGAGAGAGAGAATAGGGAGAGTGAGAGGGAGACAGAGAGGAGAAGGATTGAGAAGCAGGGAGAAAGAGCAATGGCGGAATGAGGGAGAACAGGTGTGAGTTACTCAGCCAGTCTCGGGCTGCATCTGTCAATGAGGCAGTCAGTCAGCTAGTCAGAGAATACATCAGTCAGTCAGATAATGGTATGGGTGCCACTCATGCCCTTGTAAAGACTTCTGAGCAGTGATATTAGGTCACTGTGGTGTATAAGATGGCAGAGCGCATAAGGGATCACAGAGAAATGTAGCTCAGCTCATTTCAGAATTCTAAAATTCAAGAGCTTAGGTACACTTTCAGGCCAAAACCTCATTTCCACAAACAGGTGTGTATTATCTGCCTCCTTCACTACAAAGGTCGATAAGATTCAACTTCAGCTGCCAATTAGACACATAGAGGAGATAAGTGCCAGGCAGATGGTTTCACCTTCCAACTATGCTGAACACAGGCCCGCTAGAAGATAGTGCACCAAGACCTCTAACATGGAAGATGATCATAAAGGGATAGATGAGCTGGCAGTATCCCCAACTCAGGAGCAAATGTATACCTGAAATCCACATGCAGTGCGTTCTTGCAATTTGGGCATACAGGTGGCCCGGTGCGCTCCCGCTGGGCAGTAGCCACAGTCCATGAATCTATGTATATGCCAATAATTGCACATCAATTAACAGAATCCCTGCCGGCAATGCCCGGGGCGGGCTTTTCCAACGGCTGACAACTGTATTTGCATGGGGGTGGGGGGACTACATGTTCATGCAGCCTAACCCCTGCCCCCACAGGTACCATAATGCAAAATGCAATTAGAAAACTGGCAGAGGTGAGAGACCACCAACTAGATTTAGACCTCTTGTAACCATGTCATATTATTGCTTTGATAACGGGGAGTAGGGGGCAACATCAGGAATCATAGAGCCTTTTTTTATAGATGTTCCAGAGGTCAGAGTTTATTCCTGGGGACGGTTCCAGGGAGGCCCCTTCCATGTTCAGGAGGTTTCACAAGGGCCCCTGCAGTCCTGGCTGACACCGCCCCCTGCATTCCGTTAGAGTACTGGGCAAAAAGGTAAGCACAGAGTTGTGCAGAGATCGAACACCCTATTTAACACATGGCTGGACAGAGAATCTTAGTTTGATGTCCCTCTCCACCCGAGTTTCCACCAAAGACGAAAAAAAAAGCACCTGCCAGGGAAAGATGTTTGGATTCTTCAGAAGAAAGTGCAAAATACTGCAAAAAGACCTTAATTCTCATTTAAATGAAAGACATGGAAATGTTCTACAAAGACAGTAATATTCGGTTGTAATCTGGTGGAATTCTAATTCCAGCACAAATGGGAAAAATGTATCAAGAGGTCAATCTGTCATGAATCACTGAGCGCAACGCTTTAGTTACGGCACCGTCACGCTGTATAGGGGAGGCGCATGTAGCAGTCTAGTCTTTGATACTGTTTCAGCCAATCACTGAGCGTGACCTTGCAGAACCATAAGACATTAGTGCCTGCAGTCAGTGTAGTCCTCGAGTCGCAACTTTTTGGTAAGCTGCAGTGGCGCTGTTTCATTGTTCTCCGACTTGCTCTGTTCCTTGATCCAGCCTTGGCTCCTCTACTCCTTGCCTCCTCTGCCTCTGTTTGTGAACCGTGTGTCCAGCGGATACTACGACCGTCTTTCCTCGCTTCCTCATTTCTGTGCTTCCTCCTTCTTCTCTTTATGTTCGTTCATGTTCATTCTGAATCTGTTCCCTACAGACCTATTTCACTGCATCCTACCTCTCTGTTCTGCCTACTACTGTTCGTGCTCCGGACATCTGTTCCCTACAGACCTATTTCACTGCATTCTACCTCTCGATACTGCCTACTACTGCTCGTGCTACAGATATCTAGACACCAGGGTCCTTGTGTTCCATCACCAGAAGGTTTCCCCTATGAAATTTGGATCTACCTTGGTAGTGGCCTGGCTGTGAGTTGGTCTGAGGTGTCAGCCTGGCCACCTCGAGAGATAGATTCTACCTCTTTGACTCAAAAAGTCACAGGAAGCAAGAGGAAAGGAAAGCTTCTACCTGTGATTCTGACAGTGATCCTGAAAACAGTCTGGGGTCAGGCTGTTTTCCTTAGGATAGTATGGGGTAACCGCTACCCGGGGCTTGGGATGTTTTTACTTCTCATTAGCATAGAGAAATCACACAAAGTTTCCATATAAAAGGCGGCGAAAAGTTATTTATGAATAAATAATCCATGTATTAAACCATAACCCCATAAGAAAGCAAGCTGTAGAGGTTTGGGGGGTACACGCTGAAATCCAGTCAAAACAGCACGCACTGAACAAAGATTTAGTGTGCAAGTGTGCAGGGTTTACAATGGTTTCCTAGGTAATTCAGGACACACATACAGACCTGCAGCAATTAAAGGGTTAACTTTAAGGGAATTGTACAGTTATAAATAGTTGAGCGTTGTATCTAGCAAGCCAAAGTATGTCCGCTGCAGCATGCATGTACAGACGGAAAGCTAGCTATAATTGTTGCATTAAAAATATGGCATTTCAACAGGGGTTTGCAATGTGTGCCTCTCCAGAAGTTTTGGACTATGGGAGTTGTAGTCCAAAAAGATCTAGAGAGCCAATGGTTGAAGATCCCTATATTGCAGAGAAGTTACTATGTAAACAGCAGAAAACACATCCCAATTAAGGTCATTGTAGCAGATAAGAAAGGAGTCCTATCTAATTTGATGTCTGTGAAAACAATGGAAGTTATAAAGTCATGTTCATCCGGCCTCAGAAAACAATAGTTTGTAATGAAATTGCATGATTGCCTACAGAAAGAAATCCATGCAGCGTAATGAAAGACTCAAAAATAAAAGAGTAGACTATCCTGAGTAATTCCCATTGAAAACAATGGAACACTGGTAGGAATTCAAGACCATTTGTCCTTGGAAAATCATGTAGGTATAAGTCCATTCATGTTGACAGTAAATATTCGGGAACAAAAGGGTTAGAAGAACTTTAGTAGGTATCGTGCAACCCATCATACTCACGCAGATCTGAATGGTTAGGGGTGTTGCAGATTGGGAGTGCTGGCGGGTTAAGACCCCTTGATATTGGGACATGTGGAAGGTGTGGGCAAAGGACTTTTAGCTTGATGTTGAGAAGTAGCGTTTTAAGCTGACTACAGACCACACCTATGAGTTATCCATGTAGAACAGCAGGTTAAGTTCCACAAGTTTGCTGAGGACATGGTTTGACATCTGGTTGGATACATTCTACATACCCCCGAAACCATCAAGTTTGATCCCTTCCTTCATTCACAGAGCCCTGGCTCTTTCTTCCGTTTCACAGCTGAACCAGTGCCTTCTGGGGCTCTACAAGGCGCACTTTGATGATGATGCAGGCCGAAGCTTTTTCCAGAGACACCTTGGAATAGAAGTGTGGGGGGGCAGGTGGTGCAGAGAGTTGTTGTAAAGATAAAGGGACTGTATTCTAGGTTTAGTACCTAAGCCTTAGATAATGATTGAAGAGTACGATCCATCCTCCAAGGCTTTTAGGCAGTCCACAAAAGGCCCCTGAGCTCAGAAGGTTGCCACTGTGTCTGTATACAGAGTTCTGGGTCTAAACCATGGTCCTTACTACTGTTGATGTTCAGAGCAAAGGAAGCTTTTGGTGCCAGGGAAGATGGCTCCTTTGGGTGAACCAGTATATGAAATGGTTTATTCCTCTTGAATTGCTTCTACACAACCCTGTTGGGTCCAAGAATAAGCTATACCCAACTGACTGGATAAGCACTAAAAACTGTACCGCTTGGCCGCGTACTTAGCAAAATATCCGTCAGCACACTTTAGAAATGCATACCTAAGGTTTCGACTAAATGTATGCACCACACGAGACATATTGTGTAGGCGAGGCTTTATTAATGTCCATGAGAATTTCTGTCGATTTTGTAAAAATGCCAAACAGAAACGCTATAACATTTAATTGTCGAATGCACCAGTCTTATACCTCACATCATCTTCTATTTGAAACGACTACTTAGCAAATTTAAAATACTGTCTTCAACAACTCTGTGGCACTATATCTTCTGCACGAATCTAACAGCTGTTAGAATTGCAACTATTACATTTGTGGAGGCCCTCAACTTACCTTGGGGCTCAAAATAAGAGTAACAATTTCAATTTTTAAGTTAATTGTGATGAATCCAATCGTGTAAGTAAAAATCGAGGCTCAATCATTATACAGCTAATGTGACATAAAAATTGTATGTTACTTTTATCTTTAACAACAATTACTATACAAATTAGTTGAACAATTAAACTAGAGCTATGGTATTGTACTAAAAACCTTAGATTACTTGACCTGTATTGTTCATTAATTAAGTATGACGAATGCATAAACATAAAACAGTAACATAACGGTCGAGAAGGTTGCTTAAATATTTTAATATTTGCATAACAAATTGTTATTTTTAATAACACATATAGCACGTTGTATATGGTTTTATCAAATGTATTTATTGTATTAGATTTTTAATATTTGATAGGAAAAATGTTAGTATGAATATTGCAACTTTCTTTGGCGGGTTTTGTGTGACACTTATCAATTTCCTATGCTTTAATACAAAAATGTAATTGTTAAAAGTGGATTTAATATGTTAAATGTATGTGTAAATTAAATTGAAAGGTCGATTGTAAACAACCAAAACAATTATTAAAATAAAGAAATGGTTTATGGGTCAGTCCTCACAGATGGTGATTGTTTTCAGTGGCAGCCCTAAATATTTCCCCAAATAAGTGTGAGGCACCGAACACAGTCAGAGAACCCAACATAATTAAGAGGGGTTCAGGTGGGTTCTCCCCAGAATTATTTTTTAAAACAATTTGTTGAAATGATGACATTTTACAGCACACATTTTGAGAACAAATGAGTAAAATGTAACTTAGTTTACAGTTGGTTCTTTCGGGAAAAAAAAGAAATTCTGTACGTTTCATTATTCATAGCTAGTCACGTCTGGCGAATATTTTCATATGCTGGGACCTAAATATTTCCTAAAGTAAGAACACGCAACCGAGCGTAGCAGGGGAGCACAAACAAATGTAAAAGCGTTGGGGGGTGGGGGGTTCAAAGTAGTGTGATGGAATTGTTTATTTAAAGCATATTGTTTTGATAAAAATGTGGTAAGAATACATACAATTTATAATTGGTTCTCTATAATAACACATGAAAAATCAATGCAGAAAATTCCATGTCACCAGTGGTATACTGGAGCACTGTACACCATTTTCATGGAGCTGCAGTCACAATCTATCAATGCCAATAATTTTCACTGGAAATCACTTGCATGAAGCTGAACCCTCTATATAACTATGACAGTAATGGTAACTGTAAATCAGATGCATTAGGCTGCAGCCAAAATGTATACATACCAGTAATTGTCACTTTAAACCACTTGCTTGAAGCTCCAGCCACAACCTCTCTTTGCCAGTAATGTTCATTGTAAATCACATGCATGAAGATGTGGCCCCAATCTCTCTTTTCCAGTAATGGTCAATGTAATTCAGAGGCATGAAGACATGGCCACCACCTATCTATGCTGGCAATGGTCACTTGAAATGCTTAGAATGAGTCAGAGCTTGAGAACCTAATAGAAACCAGCAAAGCAATACTGATTTCTAGTGTATTCTCTGACAGTACAAATACATGCCACAGAACATTCATGCTCACACTCATGCCCAAACACCCACACACTCAGTCAGATATGTACAAATGCACACACACACACATGAACACACCCTATGATGCAAACATACGTTTATACACATGCACAGCTGCTGATTCACTCAACAATTGTTAAACACATAAATGCACACTGCATGCATTACATTCAAACACGCACATAAAACAAGCAAGAATAAATAAGAAAACACACTTACCTTTAGGTCTTCATGTCTTCAGGCAAAGGCAGACACCAGGTAAGAATGAATCCAGACAGCGTTGGCACACTACAAAAGGACTAGAATATGTAGGGAGCAATGGGTCTGATATTCAATGTGGTTTCTTAGCAACCTGCCTGCAACCACATCCCCACGGGTACGTATGCTGCACCGCACTTGCCAGAGCATGCCACTTACAAAGAAAATAATGATGCTCTGAGTCCACAAGGTTGGCTCATAGCACCAGCCGTTGAGGAAACATGAGGCAAACCAGGCAGCAATGCCATTAAAGGCCAGCGTCTCAAGTGCAATGCTGGGTCTTACATTTTGCAAATGATTTAGATCATGTATGAGTGATTTACTTTGAATCCATAACTATAAGCCACCTGAACAAGTGGAGTACATTTACCTTTAATTTTATTTGGTTTCTATACATATTTGGACATGTTGTGTTATAAACCAAGCCACTTCTGCAAATGCGTTCATACTATAATCATGGGATTTACATGAGGCACAAAATAATCAAATATGATCATTTAAGTGGCTTCAAATTCCCCAACTGTGGTCAGTTGACACTAACAGGCTTCCATTTCTCTCAATGGGCTGAGACGGTGGAAAGGATTGTACATGCAAAGAATTCTATATATCCCTGTACCCTGAGTATGGGATTTAGTTTCGATAAGCCCATTGTTTTGAAAAATCCTCCCAGTTATTGTCCCCCTCTGTACTTTAAGACAAGCTGTATGAGTATCGAGCTCTGAGTTATACAATTATCTAGATCAGGGGTCTGCAAACTGTGTCTCTCTGCATGTTTCCGACTGTGGCTCCCATGATCCCTCCCCATTGACAATGCTGGCTAGGACTAATTGAGGTTTTGGTACAAAACACCTGAAGTGTCAAAGGTTTCAGACCCCTGATCTAAATAATACATGTTCCAAAATTATTTCCACAAGTATAATCAATGTTCCAAAATTATTTCCACAAGTATGAGAGAGTAAATGACTGGGAATATACCTAACTAGAGATAAAAGGGGGAAAAAAGTGTAGAATTCCTGAGAGTTATAGCGGTCACTAATTGGCTAATCAGTTTCTATACTGAGCAGCTATAAAGAAGACAGCTAAAGAATTAAACGTAACATTTTTGAATGAATGACAATGATGAGCATTAAGTCAAGCTGCATTTGTTTCTGGCAACTCAGGGGATTGTTCTTTATCCCCTTCTCTAGTTAACAAATATAAGGAAGCCATCACCAAAGCTAAACATAACCTATACAATCACAGAATCCAGAATGCCCCATCAAGCCCTAGGGAATTATTCACCATGCGTGAGCTGGAATCACCAGACCCAACCCCTGACCTCTGCATCAAAGATCAGCAATGGTGCACTAATGTGCAAAAGGCCCTAGCAGACAAAATAACCCTCTTGCAAAGGAAAATCGAAATAAAAAATCCAAACTTAACTGTGACTCCACCCACCAAACTACACCCTTGACCATTAAACCACACGTGATTAGCAAGTTCACGGTTATGCCAGTGTCCACAGTAGAAACTATCAACATCATCAAAGGGCAAAAACCATTGAGATGCAAAGGTGACACCTGCCCTGCCACCCTTATAAAAAAAAATGCACAAACAAACTAGGAACTAGCTCCACTCATCACCACTATCATCAACAGCTCATTCGCCTCCCGCTCAGTGCCAGATGACCTAAAAGAAGCCTGGGTACTACCTTTGCTGAAGAAACCTACCTTGGACCCTAATATCCCAACTAATTTCAGACCAATCATCACAGCCCCATTCTTATTAAACATCCTTGACTGTGCAGCTTACCTGCAGACCCAACAATTTGTGGAATCCAACCAACTTTTAGGATTAAGACAATCTGGGTTTAGCCCTGGGCATGGGACAGATACGGCACTACTGGACTTAAAATACAAATGGACCAATTCAAGGACAGAGGAGACCTTTCATCCTTCTCCTACTAGATCTTTCTGCAGCTTTTGATTTGGTTAATCATAAAATCCTATGTCAACACCTTGAAACTGTGGTCCACTTCTCCCCGGAAGCCATCAAACGGATTGAATAATTTCTTTCCAACCGGACAATGAGAGTCTTTTCTCCCACATCAGCAGCCTCCCCAGACCCAGTAACATGTGGTGTAACGCAAGGCTCATGTGTATCAGTGACATTGTACAATGCCTTCACAAAGCTTCTGTTCGACAAACTGGACAATATGGGTATTACATACACCAATTATGTGGATGATACAGAAATACTAATAGCTATATCAGGCTGTTATGACACAGACACCAACAACCTTAACAAAATGTACATTGCCATTCAGGCCTGGATGGCGCAAAATGAATTATGTCTCAAGGATGACAAGATGGAGTTAATCCTAATAGGAAACAAATTGAAGCTAAATAATTTACCAAAACAATACAAATCTTTCAACATTGATGGCAACAGCATCAAAGTTGCCAAAAAAATAAAAGCACCGGGGGTCTATATCGACTCTTCCCTCGCCCTAACCAGACAGGTCAACGCTATTGTCTCGTCCGCAGCTGACACTTCTAAATGTATTGGATCAAGTAGACCCTTCCACTCGACAGACAATATTATTATTATATTACCTTAGAAAGAGCACTGATCCTCTAGAGGATAGACTATTGCAACTCTATTTGCAAGCTCTAGTACTAGAAACATCAAAAAACTCCAAATAGTACAATATAATGCCATCAGAGATGCGCTAAATATACCCATGAATGAGCACATCTCTTCAACCAGACAACACATCCACTGGCTTTCGGTCCACACTAGAATCAAATTTAAAATTCTCACTCTCACCCATAAATGCCTCGCCAACAATGCACCAGTTTACCAGAGACAGAAAGTTGGTGTGTCCAGATTCCCGGTAGTAGCAGCCAAACTGTGGAATACACTGCCACCACAAATGAGAAAAGACCCATCCCTGTGGTCATACCGAAAATGTCTGAAAACTAGACTTTTTCAACCTAGACTCCCAACTATGAAATATCAGGTCTAGGCGTGACAGCTTACTCCTAAGTGGCTAACTCCAACACTGAAACTTTGTATCAGTGCCTGCAACTCCTATCACATAGCACCCTAGCACTTTCACCATGTTCTATAATAACTCTCGCCACAATAGGGATGTCATAATTGCCTTGTATATCTGTTCTGCCTTACTCTGTAATGTATATGCTGAAGTTTAACTGTACTCTATTGTAATTAATCCCTTAAATTTCACCTGTGATGTAACTCCACTTCATTGTAACTATACTCTACTGGAACCAATCTCGTAAGTATCCAGTGCCAAGATGCCTCTGGGCTTTGCATGCTTTACAAATGTCAAACAAATAAATAAATTAATATAAATAAATAAAAAGACTCAGAGTTTGGCTTGTAAAACACTCACACATCCGATGATCTTCACGTGACCATTGGCATGGACACCGTGACTTCCTGCACTAGGGGTGTGCTAGTAATACCTTAAGGCAGAGGTCTTGAAACTGAGGGGTGTGCCCCCCAGGGGAGGCGCTGCCACGTCCCAGGGGTGGCACGAGAGCCCAGAATGAAATGTGTCCAAAAAACGTTTCTTTTTTTTTTTTTAGTTTAGATATGGGCAGGAGCGGCTCACATGGTTGGACTGGACCATAAAACAGCTCAGGCACCAATGAAAAAGTGTCCCGCAGTTGCAAATGGATATTGATTCCTTTGGGCGCAGAATATTTGAATAGTACCCAAGGGGGCGGGTTGTTAAAATGTAAGCAAATTGTGATATTAAAAAATATTTATTCAGCAACAATGGTCAAAACTAGTAGCAGCATAGTGAAGCAACTCATCAAACTGCCCCACATTGGCCAAAAAGAGTGACTCATTTTGACTGGCCTACACTAGCATTTTGCATTTTAGGTACGGGTGTTGCCCTATTACCCTATAGGCCAGTCCGAGCCTGGCGGCTAATCCATAATGGGCTACGGGGTGTCCACCCAGTGGCCCCCTCACTCATTATGGAGGAGCCGAGGAGCCAGCCAGTGAAACACTGAATACTCCCTCAGCTGCTTTTTCCAGCTGAGGAAGTGCTCCTGGGCTGGCTGAAACATTGTTTCCCTTTGACAGTTCAGCCAGCCCAGCCCCACATGCTCACTGAGCTATGCAAGGCTGGGGGTATTTTGCTTTGCCAGCCTTACATAGCTCATTGGAAATGCTGGCTGGGGCACTGCATGTCTGTATGTGTGAGGGGGAGCTCCTGCACCTCCTCGCACATATGGACAGAGCAACCTGGAGTGGGGCATTTCAGCACCCACGCACAGGTCCCTGCAGAAGGTACGTTCATGTTCATTTATTTTTTTATTTAAATATGTGTATGGAAGCATGTATGCTTGTGTTATGAGTGAGTGTATAGTGATGGGTGCTCGTATGAATTATAGTGATTGCTGTGTGAAGGTGTGTGTGTTTGTTTTGGTCGGTTGAGCTGATTTTGGTGAGTGGGGGTTAAGAGGGAAGGAGGGTTGTACAACAAAGGCACTTTAAAAATGCCTTTGTTGCATAATACCCCTAGCCACCTGCCAAAGTCAGCTCTCCTTCTGAGGCGCTGTGTAGCCCAGGAGGCAGGGATAGTATTTTTTTATTTATTATAGCTGTCCAGTCAAAAATACCATGCTTTCCCCCTTTTCCCCCCAGTGCCAATTAAAAACTGTTTGGCTATTTACCCATTTTTTTATACGTATGCTAAAAAATGGAACATTTTAACCCATTATTTTTAAAAATTCATGGGGGTAAATCCCTCGAACCCCACTTGATTGGTTCAGACTCCCTCTCTGCGCTTGGTCACTACACTATAACATTTTTATGTGGGAAATATTTATGCCCCTCCGCTTAAAAAAATTCACCAGCTCCCACTGGCCCTCGGACTGTGTTGGCAATGGGGTGGGGGAGCCCAGGGACTTTGGTGGGACCAGGATGGGCGGGAGCACTGGGATAGTAGTGGGAACATGGTGGGGAGAGCCCAGGGTCTGTGATGCGGTGCAGGGAGCCCAGGGACTCGGTAGGAGTGGGATGAGGGAGCCCATCGACTGTGATGGAAGCAGGTGGGGGAGCCCAGGGACCATACTGGGAGTAGGGTGTGGTGACAGCACACAATAGTTCATAGCCATTTGTACATACTATCCATTTGGCATTTTGAGGGGGGGGCTGGCTTGCCCAAATTTTGCTCAGGGGTGGCCCAGGCTAAAAAAGTTTGAAGACGAGTGCCTTAAGGTAAAAATGCCTACAAAATCCTGAGAACATTGGCATGTTTGGTGGCAGTAGGATTTCCGTATTTCTAGCTATCATCTATACATGAAAGGGTGAATCTGCGAGTGACCCAGATGTTACACTCAGATCACTCCAGCATGACATGAACACCTAACTAGCTGGACAGCCTATCAGAAAAACGGGGAGGAAACACGTCCAGGCCTGCTGACATCACAGATGGAGTTGTCCTGGTGATCTCCGAGTCCACTCCTTGCTTGGTCATCAAAAAGGATTTCTTCGCAGTAGATTTAATTAACCATACATTCATCTCAGCAAGCAAACCATCTGTTGCCACTATAGAAACTGCAATCAATACAGACATTATACTCGCTAGACTTTCTATTCACTGGAATCTGGGGTCCCAGGTCGACACATTAGAGCCACGTTTCCCTCCATTCCTTTCTGTGACTGCCACAATCTGGGATGGAGGCCAAATGCGTTTCTCCCTGATATTTTAGCAGTGGATTTACACAGAAAATGCCTGCAACTATCAATTCATCTTCGTGAAAGGCGGATGTGTTATTAATCTTGTTTGATAAGGTCTCAAAAGGAACATTGGGCAACACAATTTAATACAAGCAAAATAGAAAGGCGACATGCATAGATGGCTCTACCTGTTTCTATTTCTTTCATTCTGTCAACAAAATCAGGGTTCGCCTCCTCTGTTCGAGGCATTCTAGTGCACCGCGCTCCTGGAAAGGAGTGCACCACAGCTGCTCGCTGATTAAGGATATGCAGGAGATGGCAGGATTGCATTAGTATGATGCATGCGCTGGTACTCGGGGACACACATTTCGTGCCAGACACAGACACACACACACACGGTCACACCTGAGCGGCTTGGAAAAGGTGTCACCTCGACCAGCTTTGAGATTAATCTTCCTTGAATTTCAGACGGTTATAATGTTAGAGAAATGGAATTCTGATCTCTGGCTGTTTTCATGAAGATGGAACAGGGCTCTCGTGAATCCACACAGCAAATGCCATGTCACAGCAGAGCAGTGCAGGTCCCAGCTGCGGCCATGCATCTGTATCCATAGGGAAAGGTTATGTAATGTAAAATAAGTCATGTTGACGCGCACAAAGTTATGATGTCACAGTTCCCCCTTTTGGTAGGAAAATCAGATCACTGGGGGAATATTTTAACCCATATCAGAAGAGAGTCTTACGTGTGTCCGCGGATCCCACTATACATGACCTTTGCGGTGGAAGAAATGTCAAGATCCCCTCTCCACATTTTGCACCGGAACCCCATAATTGCATGTTGCCGCTCTGCATCCAATATATTAGTGATGGCGGAGCTTCACAGCTCCAACACATGTTCGCCACAAATGTTTATTGACTGGTTTTGGGAGATGCTGCTCAGCTCCAAACGATCTGTTTTTTAAGAGAGAGGCTTTGTTTGGGGAAGGGAGGATGAAAACATTTGGTGGATAAAAAGGTAGATGTGAAAGAGGAAGAGATTTCAATGATAAACTAACATGTTCATATAGGGCTTCATGTCATATTATTCCTACTTCTAGGTGCTGCGATGAGAAATTTTATTATTACCCCATTTAAAGGTACTCAAGATATCAACAGAATGATAGAGGGCTGAGTCAGCCTGAAGGGATTCGAACTGGTGCTGTGCAATGTGGACCCTTTGAGAGCACATTAGCTATCTTCTGGATAACTCAGAAGATATGCTAAACTCAGAAAGGAACTAGCAAGCAGGGTATAAAAAACGAGGCAAGACAGTGTCTGGGAAAAATGGTCAATGCAGGAAAAGGCATAAAATGCTGGAAAAGCAAACACTGAGGATCAAAAATCGAGAGATAAGGGATAGCAAGCACAGAAAAGCCGTAAGTTCTTGCTTTGGTGCGGGCATGGGATAGGCATTTGACAGGCACTGCCAGAACGGTACTACCTAACCATATGATGGCAACAGCTGAAGCGTGGTGTGAGTAACTGGACATATGGTAGTAATTCAGGGGGAATACAGATTTGGGAACTGCATCCCAGCTATTACCTTTTTAGCCTGTCTCCGTATAAGCTCCCCAGAAGTGACATCACATGTACAAATGTATTGGAGAGAAACATTTAAGAAAGGTACACTTTAGGAGCTAACACAGAATGTAGATTACAATTGTTGTATAAACAAACACTAAGATGGAGTCAAGGGAAGGCCTTTTCCTTCAAAGATGTCACTGCTGCGGGAGGCAAACAAAACACAGGCAAGGGAGACGGCTGTACAGTAAAAGAGTGAAGTTCCACCCCACAAATCAGCCATGTTTTATACCCTCGTGTTCACATATATCTGAATGCAAGAGAGTGAAATATTACCATGATTTCATAGGGAAGAACTATCACAGAATGAGAATAATCATCTACGTTGTGGGCTCTAGACAGTAATGGGTATCCTGAGGAAGAGAAGCACGGCCAGATTTAGCGAAACATGCAGCCGTGGCCTAGGGAAACACAAGCAGGCTTTGAAACTTCTTCTTGCAATGTTAACATAGGAGAAACCTTAACAGTGTATGCTTAACATAATTTGGCTGTGAAATTTATTTTTAAGAAACCTATTGTGCTGACATAGCAAAATATAACCATGCAAATATTGGCACATAAATGTGTCTACGGCAAAGCTCCCACCCATCTGAGAGAAAAACACAAGAAACTACCATCCACAGAGAACCCTGAGATCTAGTTACCAACGTCTAATAGTGTGCCCAAGCCAAACCGCACTCGAGGCAGTGGAAGGTCTTTCACCGTCCTCGCAACTAAGGCCTGGAATGCCCTCCCTCTGGCACTTTGACAGAAAGAATCTCTGCAGCAAGTGAAAAACATTCTATTTGAATATCTCCAACTCCTGACCCCCCGCTCGCCCTCCTGCTTGTCCTGTCTTCTTGTTGTCCTTGCATGTTTTTGTCGAGCGCCCTGATGCCTAGGGGTTCCAGAACTATAGAAATAAATAAATATGTATACATATAAATGAGTAAAAATAAAATATCCCATTTGTTTCCCATGTTAAACGTGCACCAGCAAAGATGGTTCCCTCTTCAGCTCACTTCGGGCCCAATGGCCCAAATCCTCCAATATCCTTATTTAAAATAGCTCTGCATTATGCTTTCAAACACAATTTCTCACGAACACGATGAATGGAATTTATAATCTAAATTAAAACTGTATGTTACAATTGCAGATGGAGGGGGCGCTGTTGAGCAGCCATCATGGCAGCAGTTTAACATGTAAGCTTCGCAACCAGCCGTGTCAACAAAGTACATCCTTGCGGTTTAACAGCACATCGCCAACTGTACCTCAATCGTATCACTGAAGCAGAGGAGCGGATTGGATAGACGGAAGATATAGGGTCTCTATGCAGTCAGCGATATCTGCGCTCCTGAAGGAATTTATCAGGTGTCTTGACCCACGTTCAAGTTATTATGCTAAAACATTTGGTGCTCTGGGTTTAGAAAATCCAAGATGGCTGAAAAGCCCACATTTGCACCAGAATCCAGGAAAACTGTGCAGTTTTGCGCACACCAAAATGGTCGCCTAACCTGCCACCCACCAGTGTGAGCGTGGTGGGCCAGAAGCGCCATGAGTGAAACTTGGTGCCAAAGGAAAAACAGCAGTGCCTGTTTGCTCAAAAAGCGCTTTGAAATCACCTTTGTTTCTCTGAATGCAAGCTAAAAATGCCTATTTTAAACATTGCAAGATACTCAAAAATCTCATTGAACACCAGCAAACATCTGGCAGAATGAAGTCTTGTGTGCATACAAAATCTGGAAAGATGAAGAGCCTAAAAAAAAGGTTGATAACAAAACTGGCTGAGCTGTGGATGCCAGCAGCTCAAGTGAAATTGGACTTAAAGCCACTAAAATCGAAATGTTTAAAATAAATGCATAGCTCTCAACTCACCCGCTTTTGGCGGGTGTCACCCGCCTTGAAAGCAGATGAATCACCCGCCAAGTCCCTGAGGCGCCCATTCACTTCTATGGGCCTCTCACCCGCCAAAAAGAAAATCGGGTGTTTTCACCCGCCTTGGAGACAAAAAAAGGTTGGGAGCTATGTAAATGAGTGATTTACTTTGGAGTGTCACATAGGTTGCAACTGTTTAAATATCATAGTTTTGAACTTAGAATCAGCGTTCTAGCTGCATGTGTCAAAATTGTAAGTTTGATTTGCATGAAAGAAACTGGAACAAAAGTGACATTTAGCTGAAGCCTGGCTTGAAGAGATTGAATTCTGCCCGGCAACTACCCCCAACAGGAGTTGAAACTTGCCCAGCAACTACATTCACAGGCCTGGCTGCCTTCTGCTGTTCCCACCAAAAGGAGATCACACCTCTCTGATTGAATTAAGGGAGGGGTACCTGGGAGCAGGAAAACAGAACAATGAACTGTCCTTGGCTCAGGCAAATGTTAAATTAGGGGGGTCATAAATGGCTTCCTCTTGGAAGAAACTGGGAGGAGCATTGCCTCTGGGAGCCACCTGAGCTGGAGGCGGGGACAGACAGAAATTCCCCCATGTGCTCTGGAACCTAAACCACACCCATCTGGGCCAGAGCATAATTTTAAAAAGATGGATAATTCATAGTACGAAATTGCCAAAATTATATAATAATATGATTTATTCTTGTTATTTTTCTGTGCACATTTTAAGAGGTGTTAGGACTCCGTGGTATGTTCTGGGGGTAGTAGCGGAAAATAAGGTATTACTCCAAATGTCTGTATGTTAAAAATCTGATACTTTATCATCTGATGCCCAAATTCCTTGTGCACATTTGTGTAAATTCTGGAAAGGTTTAGAGGTTTTGTTCTTAATGAAAAGGGCAGAATTCTGTCAGGAGTGGACACGACATCTTACAAAGACAGGGATTGGATGATTTGGTGCTACAGAAAATATGTTAAGTGGACATATAATAGAAAAATTGTACATAGATAAATATGTATTTGGATCAAAAATAGGTTTGGGTGCAAATTGACAAGGGGAGGATCCTCTGACCCATAAACGTACCTCATCACGATGACACTTCATTTCCTTCCCCCAATCAAGTGAGAGAGGACAACTTGGCCAATGATAAGTTGTGAGGGGCAGGCTTAGTTATGCCCATGTACACACCCATTTTCTAAAGACATAAAAGGAGCCACTGGGACCCAGGTAGGGACATTCACTTTCCACTTCAAACTGATTTCTTGCGAAGCATTTTGCCGGACCAGACAATATCCAGAAGACTCCAGAACCAGAACTTAGAACCCAGACTTGAGAACTTGCAGTAGAGAGGCCTAGTCCAAAAGCTGAATTCTTCTCAGCAGGCCTCACAATCCAGCAACCAACCAAACTCTTCAACAGCCGGGCTGTGCTGTTTGATTTGGCTAGAACCCTGTGCCAGAACCCAGAAAGCAGTGCTGTATCCAGAGAGAACCAGAGACCAGACCGCTGTGCAGTGCCAAGAACTTTTACCAGAACCAGAGATCCAGACCAGCAGAGCAGAGAGAACCGCAGCTAAACCTGGTGACCAGATCTGTGACGAGGCCCATTCCTTCCAAATTAGGTGTGAGTACCCAGCCAGAACTGTGCATAGTCATCTCTTAGTTTAAAATAATCTAATTCAAACCATTTTAACCTGTCCAGAACTGCATCATAGAATCGTGTGTCCATTCTCCGATTTGAAACCTGTAAAAGTGTAATTTTGTCATTTTCAAGTTTACTTTAATTTCGAGAAACTACCTTCACAAAATTGTCCGTATCTTTGGAACCGCGTGTGCTAGGAGCAAGATTTAACTTTCATTTTAAAGCCAATAGTTTTTCCATAATCGCGCTCGACGCATTCTTAAAAAGTGCCGCAAATTGAAAACTAGCTCAAACTTCTTCACCTGTAAAAAATCGCTGTCTTTCGCTTTGCATTGCTGAAATTCGTTTTCAACCTGATAATCCCTCATGAATCATTGCTAGTGTAGACCTGAACTAATTCAAAGTAGCTGTCACCTACCCTGAATCTCCTATAGGGAATTAAAATCATTGTTAGCATATTTTCAATTCTTTGCAAACCACATTTAAAGTATTTTTGCCTGTGTTTTAAAATCATCCCTGTGATCTAAGTTTGCTAGAGGGCAACTTAATTGGCATTGCATTTGATGATAATCCTGAAAACTGTGTGCTCTCCTTCCAACTCTTTACATTGCATGGGGGGGGGGTGAGTGAATTGCCACAAAAGGAAAAGTGATTATATTATCTCTTGTTGAAACCATATCAGTTAATTTCTGTACTGCATTCTTTTCCATCATTGAATTTCCTTGAAACCATAAAAGTATTCTCAGCTACCTTATCCTTTCTATACCGACTCCTAAGTGATTACAAAAGCCTGCTAGTGTAATATTATCCATTGTTGATCACTGTCATATTCATAAGTGTGTGCGATCCAATATTAATGTATTTATAAAAGTGTGATATATATATCTTGTTTAATTTTTCAATAAATCTTTTAATTTGCAAAACAAACCTACTTCTTGGCTCAGTGAGGTCAGGGGGATTCAAAGAGAGGGGCGTTATATAAGGGTTTATCATCCAGGTTATAACTTGTCATAAAAATATATAAATAAGGGCTTCCCTTGGGCACCCCAGACCAGGCATTGACTTAGTTGGAGTGCTGAATTGAATCCCTTAACAAATTGAAGGTGGTGCAATCTAAAAGCGATGACCCATTTCAGCAGAGGTGTGTCAGTGACTGGCCTTGCATGCTGGGCGGCCCATGTGTTTTGCACCAGATAGACTGCTGCCAGGGATGGGAGAGGGCCACATGCAGCGGAAGCCGGCACTGAGTAGCGCACATGAGTTCACTTGCCAGCAGGCCTGAGGATGCGGCGGAGTGGGGGTGAAAGTGGGAGACCTGCTATGTGACAGACATGGAGCAAATAATTCACATCAAGCTGGACGACGTAACCTCTTGGGTGCACTGAAATCCAAGCTAGATATAGAGAGTGCACGTACTACTGAAACAGAGGAGCGGATTGGAAAGCCGGAAGATGATATGGTCTCTATGCAGTCGGCGATATCTGCGCTCTGGAAGGACTTGAAGGTAAACCATCTAAATGCGAGGACCTTAGGTCATGGGCACAGCATAATAATATACGGTTTGTGGGGCTACTCGAAACTGACCACCAAAGGAAAATGGAACGCTACATGGATTAAGCTATTGAAAACAATATTAGGGGATCCTGAGTTATCAGAAAACTTCACAGTTAAAAGGGCACATTGCTCGCTCTAGGCTGAGCCCAAGCCAGGGCCCCCTCTCAGTCCCATAATCTCCTGTATTCTGAACTATCGAGACAGGGATTTGCTTCTGCAATATGCAAGGGGGAAGGGTGAGCTGTGCTATGGATATAATGAGTCTATGTGTACTCGGAAATCTCCATACAAGTGCACAATTAGGGCAAAACATTCCTGGGGTTAAGAAACTCCTGCGGGAAAGGCGCATCAAGTACACCATGCTGTTCCTGGTGAGGCTCTGCTTCCAATCCAAGGGGCAAACCTCCTTCTTCACAGTCCCAGAGGAGGCAGTGAAGTTCATTGAAGGTAATATACCTGTTCCAGAAAATAGCTATGGGGACACTAGGTGAAAGTGTATGTCAGTGACAATACTGTATGCTAGGTGGTTAATGATGCAGAGTATTGAAATCATGTTGCCTGCTTAGTGGACCCTTATGTTTGATATTTGGACAGTGTTTTGGCAAGTCCTGGCACCACCACCTCTACTAGCGAGGCCACCTATTTTTTTTTTTTGTTGGGGAATTAAGATGGCTATGGGATACATTGCATTAGATGGGTATGTGATGAGGGAGGGGGATGGGGGAGAAACAGATGGGGTCTGTGGGTTAAAATTACTTGGTTTTATTCAGTGTGACAGTCAATTGACAGTTGTCATTTTATGTGTAGCAGTAGAATGATGTGGGTCGTGTCTTATCAACAGAAAGGGGTGAGAGAAGAAAAGTGCATGCTGCAGATGTAGTGTGCATGAGATGGAATGTCAGAGCCCTGGGCAATCAGGTGAAGACTCGTAAATGATTATCGTATATTGCGAGACATGGCGTGCAAGTTATGTTATTGCAGGAAATGCACACAGTTAGATCTGTCAAAAAATCATTTGCAAGGAAGAGGGGATCTCATCTGCGCGCTGGTGGACAGCTAGGTTAGATATGAAGATATGGGGAAGTAGATGGGCCTGTGGTAGGCCCTTGGTGAAATTAATAAAAAAAGAGACTAGCCTGGGAGGCCTGTTTAACAGTTAGAAATGCCAGTGGGGATATCTGCACAGAACAGGCGCATATCTTAGGTGTGTTTCTGCACTTTAACAAAAAACCTATATGTAAATCACCCAGGACGCTTCATAGCTGAGACTCTGTGGTTTTTGTAAGAGCTTCCAACAACACAGATGTCAGCCGATGTCGTGCATAAACTGGATGAGCCTGTCTCGCTGGAAGAAATAGCCTCTGCCATTGACGTATTGCCCAATGCTAGGGTTCCAAAAAGTATAAGCACTTTTTGTGCCCCTATCTGCTCCAGCTGTAGGAAGAATCATTAGAGTTGGGAGTACTCCCATTGTCCCTGAGAGAAGCGATAATCATGCTGTTGCTGAAACCAGGGAAGCCATTGGAAGATAGATGGTG
The DNA here is from genome assembly GCF_040938575.1 of Ambystoma mexicanum. Lineage (NCBI taxonomy): Eukaryota > Metazoa > Chordata > Amphibia > Caudata > Ambystomatidae > Ambystoma > Ambystoma mexicanum. Next base: position 779,995,104 of record NC_090924.1, on the reverse strand, counting down.
TTATGGACCCCTAGCGCTCTTGAACACTGACACCAAAATCTTTGCCACCAGGGTTCTAGCAACTAGAATGCTGCCCTATACACTGCATATCATCCATGCTGACCAGTCTGGCATTATCCCTGGCCACTCAACATCTCTACACCTTAGACAACTGTTTAACGTGATGTCCCAGATCAGTCCACATGTTCCAGTGGTCGCGGTAATGCTTGACGCTGAAAAAGCATTTGACTGTCTGGCAAGGAAATTGCTCTTTCTAGTGATGGAGCACAGCGGTTTTTGGCCCATACATCTTGTCGTGCAGCAGGCTGCTGTATAGCCAGCCAGTGGCCAGGGTTCAGGTCGGTCAGGGGGTTTCAGACAGTTTCCCACTGGTTAGGGGTCCCAGACAGGGATAAATATCTGGGAATTATGGTGTCCAGGGGCCGGGAGCAACTATAAGCGGATAATGTGGGGGCATGCTTTGACAGCAATGGGCCGGGTGCACTGTTGCAAATGGTGGCGCTCCCGAAGTTGCTGTACTCATTCCTAAATGTCCCAATAGTGCTGAACAAGTCCTTCTTCCATGGGCTCAACCCAATGGCGTCCAGCTTTGTATGGGACCTTGGTGTAGTACTCATGAAAATGTCAGGCATGTCAGCCTTATGCTCTGGTAGGGATGCAGGTATAGGACTTCGAACTGTATTACCTAGTGAATCAGGCTGAACCCATCCTGAGCCTGGCAAACAAAGTCAGCGCATGTGGACAGCGAGGTTAGATATGGAGATAAGGGGAAGTAGATGGACCTGTGGTAGGCCCTTGCCGAAATTAATTTAAAAAAAGAGACTAGCCTGAGAGGCCCTTTTAGCATTTAGAAATGACAGTGGGGATATCTGCAGTACAAAATGACTTTGCCCGGACTTTGCCCAGCAAAAATACACTTTGCACGGTTCCTTGAATCAGGGTTTCTGTTGGCAGTGCAAAGGCACTTCTAAGCAGGGCAAATTCACTTTGAAACGGGCAAATATTCCATAGATCAGGCCTTATATATCCCCCCATCCCAAGACTAATATTTCGGTGCTTGGCTTCCAATAGTCATGTTTAATGACCACATATTATTACATACAAACAATGCAATATACCGCTCCAGTCGCAAAGTTGTCATGTATTTTATGAAACAAAACGCACAGAACCTTTTTGCAAGTTGACATCATCAGCGGCAGCAACACGATTGAAATCATTTTCGATATGTATGCGCAAGGAAAAATCTAAGCTGGATGCTTTCACACGTATCTTCCAAACCCATTTGCATTTTTATGACTTTTCAATTGGTAACAGATTAAAAACATAATGCTTGGCTCTGATTTACTTGGCCACATTCTAATCCCTGTAGCACACACATTTGGCATCGCTAAGTACAACGTCAGGACTCCGAAATAAATGCGCCGCTGTAAGAAACCGACCACAAATATGCAATTTATGGTGATATCCCTGTTATTAATGAAGTAATAAACAGGAGTAACTCATAAGCATTACTCACCTTTGTATTCCTTTCTATCATTATAATTGAACTAATTCCCTTTGTGTTCTTCAGTGTGGACAGCCAGATGGATGGGTCTGCCACCACAACATCTCGCGGCTTCTTTTTAATTTATCCCCGCCACATTATTGCAGCAGAGGGGGTAGTTGGGTGCCTCGTACTAAAGGCCATTGTAAAAATGACAATAACTTCTGAGTGGTTGAAGCCTTTTTTCACTCCGTGGAATGCGTTATTTTTATGTTCGTTATTTCGCAGACTTGGATGCCCAGGCCGCTGGCAAATAAAATGGAGCACATCCTGCTGGGCAGGGCACGCATGAAATCAAGCCAAGTGAATCAGTGCAGGGCGACGCGTTGCAGCCAGAGCCCGTGGGGACGGTCACGTGAACTGGAAGAACCAATGGCCTAGCAGGAACATGAGGTCGCCCTGCAATGACAGACTGCCAAACTCATTTCTTTGGGATAGAGCCTTGGAAACGAAGGGATTGGAACACCTTGTGGGACACATGGAAAAGGAGTCATTCCATTAGTGAGCTTTATGTTCTGGTAGGTAATTGGCGGTTTCATCTACCACGTTTTGTTTGAGTCTGGTAGGTCCTAGGATCTACATACATATGTAAATACATGTGTATTTAGTTGCATTACATACTTGCCAACCCTACAGATTTAGGCAGTAGGCTACTGCTTTTTAAGCAGTCCTACCGCTTTCAGATTTCAGTGACAGATCCTACTGCTTTTTACAGTGGCAGGTAATTTATGTGACTCTAAAACAGGCTGCAGGACTAAACATACAACACATTAATTAGTCTGTACAATGGACTGGTGGGTGAATACTTTGATTGGGCTCAGACCTATCTACTGACGCTGACAGCAACGTGACTCTGTCCTGCACTCATGATGGGGCAACCCTTAGATGAACCACCAATGAAGGTAAGTGGCAGAGCGTACCACAATTATACATTTTTAATATTTGAACATCTTTCCATGTTGTGCTGTTTGATGGGTTGTGTATTTTAGAATGTGCCAATGGTACCATTGCCCCGACAGCCCCCCTTTTCTTCCTGCACTTATCAGACCTACCCTGCCTTAAACCCAGCACTTGCCACTTGCTGGCTGCACTACCACTGTTTGTTGCCTTTATTATGTATTTATTATTATTATTATTATTTATCTGTTTCGCCTCTGCTTCGCACTTTCCACTTCTCCCCCCTTCATGCACTTTTCCCCTCCCCCTCTCCCATGCACTTGCACGTTCTCAATGTCACTGGGCCCATTTAAGATCGCTGTCTTGTTCTCCCCTGCTCCCCTCCCTTGCCTTGTCGCGCTCTGAAACACTTGTGTACGAGCGTGATAGAAATAAAATATCAATCAATCAATACAAACAATGTGTGTTTTGTATTTTCCTGTGATGTCATAGTCATGCAAATTATTCTTTTGAAACATGAAAAATCCTACATCTTTTTGGTCACACAATGTTGGCAAGTATGGTATTATGGGATTGGAGGGGGCAGGGTGGGTCGTGGAGAGCGAAAAAATAGTCGGGTTTGTATGGATTACTCCTCCAATAATAAAAATCGTTCGACCTACAAGAGTCGAACAAAACGTTGTCGAAGTAAATGTGGTTGATGAAACGACATGGAACCATTCTAGTATTTTATTGCAGGAGCCTCATTTGCAGGGCCCCAAAGTTTAAGTAATTGTTATATTTATTTCATTAAATCACCTAAGATGTTGGAATTGGGTAGTGCAGCCAAAAGTCTGAATTTCTGCTTGAAAGCGAAAACATGAGACATGACCCAGTTGCACTTGAAACGTAAAGTATGTCCCTGGGAGTTAATAGGCACGTGCACAGTATGAGAGTGTTCATGTTCTTCCTGGAAATATTGCTTAGTCACAAGAAATTATCAACGCGTTCAACGGTCAAGGTATCTGATGTGAAACCCAGCTGTGAGATGCCTCCCTTGAGAGAGATAACATGTGACATAACCAATATGTAGACATCCTGACAAAAACTCCTCGGAAGGGGCTGTGCTTGGGCGAGGGCAGCATGTGAGTACAACAGACCAAACCAGGCACTGATTCCATGCGCTTTACAGCGTCTTTATTGCGAGCAGAGGCAGTACGTGTGTTAGAAGCCCGTGCTGCGCAGAGTGGTCTCCGACCATGTTTGCCTCCATCCATATGCCTCACATAGAATCTCACGCCACTCAAACTCCCGGAATCTTCTCATCTCAGTGCTCCTGCTCCTGTCAGGGCACCGAAGGGTGGGAAATTAAAAATTCACACCTTGAGACTATGGTAGTGTGTATCTCTGCATCTAATATGGTTTCTACTCTCACAAAATGTTTAGGGTCCCCCCCTCCTTTGCAGCTACTGTCCCTCTATTCCAGTTCCTATCACATTCGGAGACTACCCCATCTGGCAGTACATGCACTACCCTCTGGGGCTCCCAAAACCTAATGGCTTACTTGGGAAGCTTGCCCTTATATTTTTCTTCATGTGCACCACCCCCTTATTTCCCAATCTTTTTTTTTCTGGTTCTGTCTCTGCTCACCCTCTTTATTCCTCAGACCACCACTTTCTTTTTCTTTTCCCCGTCCTTCTCCACTCACCCCCTCTCTCTACGCCCACCTTTACTCATAATCTGAGACTTTGGTTGTGATCCATTGTCAGTGAGCAATTTCACTGGGAACTCTTCTCTTTGGAAGGGATGTTAGGAGCAACAGCAGGCAAAAGGCCCTTTCTTTCCATACTTCCTATATTCCATGACGTCCCTGAACAGGGAGTCAAGCTAGCAAGGTGGAAAGTGCTTTCACAACGGTAACATCCCTTGCAGCCCTCACTTCTGCTCTCACTGTAAGCTAGGTTCCCGAGTGGCTTCTCACTGTACTCCCCTAGATTATTTCAATTTGTGTCACCATTCCCTCCCTCCATCTTGCCTCTAACTTTCCCTGACCTGCATTCCCAAACAGTGAACTGCACGGATCTACGTGATTATTTTGTTAATGAAAATTTCAAATTCGACAATCACAAATTCTAAATTCCTGTAAAGAAATAATCATGTACATCACCCCGGCCCACTATCCCCCCACCCTGCACCCCCTTCAGCTCCCTACCCTACCTCGGAATACATACGCTGACCAAGACGGACGCACTAGGATGCCTCATCAAGAGCACTCGGACCCTGAACCATTCAAAGCTTCCACTGACCAGTGTCACACTAGATAATAAGAGAATAGATAGTACCAACCCAGTTCCACACCCGCCAAAATGGTTTCAGGCACACTTTCCACTCCATACAAGACTCACTATGACATAGCTGGATACGCACAGCACCACCACAGCGAGATGGCCCATAAGGAACCAGCAACATCCCCACCCACAGCGATACAGCTCAAACAGAACCAGAAGCACCTGAACCAGGATACAGACCCCACTAACCCAACCCTCAATTTTCTGCATACTCAACCCACACAAAACCCACAACCATCTCTCTCCCAGCAACCCCCACGCACTTCACCACAGCGCATCAACACATAGACAGCACCTGCAGCACACGAGGACTCGCCCGATCAGATACTTGCACCAAAGCCCAGCACTCGGTGTATACCGAGCTGAAGCTGCCAACAGCACACCACCTCTCCCACTCTCCTACTCCCCTCCTCCCGACTAACCCTACCCACCCTCCTTCCTGTTTACAGATCCGCCAGAGCATCTGGGTACCAATTGCATTGGTGACAGTGCGCTATATAAGTACCTTTAACATAACATAACATACCCTTCAAACGTACCTGCTGCTTCTCACTTACCAGTGGTTCCTCTGCACAGCCAAGGCTCCTTCCCTGCAACGCAAGTTCCGCTCCCCATTGAGGGGCGGAACTTCTGCCACAGGGACTGCTTTTAAAGAAATTCTTTATTTGTCCCCTGCTATCTTATTGGAAGAGGGGGACACACCTGCAAGCCCCAACGTACCTTATTATCAATCAAGGGGAGCAGGGGACACCCTGCAACCCCCGCTCTCATTGATCGACAATAACATATGACTTTTTTTTCCAATGCCTAATACAGCATTTTTAGCTGTTCTTTTCTTTTTCAAAAATGTTCTGTGGATACCGAACCTGCACACTCCTTTTACTCATCCATTCCACTTGTTCTTATCTAACTCCTTCATACACTACACAATGTGTTCCATCTTTTTAACAAAGTATATCACTTCTTCAACACTGGGGGCCCCTTTGCTCGAAATGTTTCCTCTAATCTTCTCCTCTTTCACCTTCAACATTAACTGGTCATGCACATGTTCATCCTAGGATTTTCAAAATGTAGACTTGTTTGCCAGCTCTCTACGTCCTGCACAAAGTCCCCCACTGACACTCCTGTTCTCTGTGTCGTAGTAGTACTGTTCCACTTTTGTATTGACTTTCTTCTCATAATATATGTCCATCTTTTTCAGAATAGTGTCATGTGCGTTGATGCACCCCCACCCCCACTCTCTTCTCCCACTCTGCCTAATGTCTGGCAGACTTTTCCGGATACACCTTCCTTCAAACTCTAAATAATGCACCAAAAGCACCCTCTTCCTTTTAACACTGTATGTGGAACATTGGAACTCCAGGACATAGTACTGCACGTTCTTTCTCCATGTCGCCCATTATATTTTGGGCTCCCATGTGGTAGGTCAAAACTGTGGTGGGAGGTTGCTCATTGTCCTGCTTGCAGTAACAATAAGTGAATAATCATCTTGGTTTGCAAATGTCCCTAGGTACTGTGCTGTATGTAGTCTCGAGGCTAGAAGGGCCTATTTGAAGACCCCATTTCACGATGTCTGCCAGCAGGATTATTAGTCCCTTTTTTCTGTCTGCCACTCCACAGGAGTTTAGACCTCTTTAACTTTCCTCACAATGGTGGCTCTGATGACAATTTGGGAGGGCCTCTCTTCTCCTCCATTCTGGTGAGTGACGCTGTGTGGCTCAGCACAGGGTGACAAACCCCCAACCCTTCCCGAACCGCTCCATGTCATGCTGCTTTGCCTCCTGTTGCCTGTCCAAAGGATCGTGATCACTAGTATTATGTGAGTAGAACATGCCACAACACACAGGGATTAGCTGCTCCTTACAGCATCTATATTGCGAGCAGAGACAAAATGTGCATTAGAAATTAAGGGCCCCAGGAGCAGCTTTAGACCTGGCTTGCCTCCATCCAACCATCTCATGCAGAATCTCACACCTCTCAACCCCCCAGAATATTCTCACCTCACAGGGTTCTATTCCTGTCAAGGTACTGAGTGATGGGAGATGGGAAATTCACACTTTGTGGCAATTAGAAGGAAGGATCTCTGCATGTAACACAGCCTTTTTACACAAGTGCTCAAGTCATAGAGTACAACTCTACAGAACATCAATAGTGATTGTGTAGCCTCTCAATGGGCAGCTGTCCTCGACCTTCAGATTCTCTGGTCTTCACCTACTATCAGCACCAGTTATTATGGTCAGAGGCAAAGGATCCCGCTGTACATAGTTGGGCCACCGCAACGGGAACAGAAATCACTCAACTAAAAAGAACACACGAATAACAGTTTTTGATCCCTTTATTCAAACGCCCTTCACTTCTTATTTTCAAAAAAGGGCTACAGCCGTTAAATTCATTTACACATTCTAATTCTCTTTCTCCTTCCATTTCAAAACAGTCATTCTCTTTTCTTGCCATAAGAATGAAGTGTCATTTTGACATGCCTACCAAAAATAAAACTTTGCAATAATGTATTTGTTATGTTATTTTAAGTGTTTTGTAAATTGCCTAAAAAGGATTGCAAGGCACCTCAGAACATTATAGGAAAGAGGGTGCATTTAGGGTGGGATGGAGAACCGGATGTGCATTAAGCACATTAGACATAGTACACAGAATATCAGGGATTTCGAAGTGCTGTGTAAACAGATGATTCCCCCTTGAATACAATACAGAATACAAACCCAAGGTAAATACTTTAAAATGTAGCAAGTGCCACTTGGTGCTGAGGTGATCATAAGGGAGTAAGCTCTGTTTGCTTGCCTAGGCTTGGTGCAAATGCTGCAGTAAAATGTTCCAAGCAGATTTCTAAAAGTCAAATGCATCAGTTGGAGTCTAAATGCCTGGGGAATATCTTTAAATTATGACAAATTGATTTAAAACAATCCTTTATTGTGCTAAGTCTCCTGGGTTTGACATCTACAGACACCGCTCCTTCAAACAGCACATAGAAAGACACACAAACGGCTTGGTGTCAACTTTCTCTACTGCGGAAAATCAATCTCAGAAAACTACTTCCGATATGCTGTCCAAGCATTGGCCCTCCCCCACCTGAATACCCTTCTGGTGGCTACCCATGCACCACTGAGATGTTCCAGTGCTCTGAAACACTTGTATGAGCACATATAAATACATTATCATATCATGCTGCCTCACATCTAATCAAAGCACACTGCAAATTCGACCACATCACCCTGACCCTCATCGAACGACACGGACTCCCGATAAAAGCCAGCACCATCTTCAAATACAGATGCATCATCTAAAAGGCTGTCACCCTGAAGTCCCCAAGTGACCTCACTGAGAAACTCTCTGGAGGCCTATGATCCACTACAAGTAAGGACATGTGCAGACATGAACTCTGCTGGTGCAGGAAGGAAAGAACTAGAAGACAAGTATTCAGTGTCTATCCCCCAATACTCGGAACCCACCTCCACATCAACACCAGACTCACTCCTTCGCTTCTACAGATCTCGAAAGAGCTCAAGACCCCCCCATTCAATTAACCATTCCTCCTTAACACCTAGGTCCACACACCCTCCACTTCCCACCCTACCTGAGACTGGGTGAGCTGCTCCCCACTGTTTCCTCCCCTGATTGCTTGCAGAGCCCCTGATGCCAAATTGCCCACCCTCTTCCTCCGCTGCTGTTAGCTCCCTCACTCCATTTCTTCCCTGCTTCCCTCTCCATGTTCTTCTCCCTATGATTTTAACATACTGCATTGCTTCACCAAGCTAAGTTTGCGCTCAATAAATAGCCGTATAAAAACAATCATGAAAATTATAAAAAAATAACAGGTAACGTAGTCAGTTTAAACCTCATTTCATCAAATATCATCTTTACACACAATTCATATTCTAATATGTTATGACAAACATATTAGTATGTTTCCCTTTCTTATTTTTTTCCCTGATAATCTCTGGATCAAACTGCTGCACAGCATACAGCAAAAACTTTCTACTTTAATCTCATATATTTAAACTGGCCATACTTAGTATGGTACAACATCATATGTGTTACATATGTACAGTAAAAATAACTAAGTATGCTTTTTAAATGCTCGGAAAGGACTGTGAAACCTAATAAAGCTTTCCTTGACATGTTAAAATATTTACATCAATACTGACTGAAAATCATCCCTACTGTAGTTCTTCTACCAAACAAAAAAAATGCATTACATCTCTACAAAGAAGCAAAACAATATTTACTTCATTGCTTTTGTGTCTGTTTCAATATCTTTTGAAAAAGTACTACTCATCAGCTATCCCTCCGCAAATACCTCCCCTCTCGAGCCCTTTGTTCCTCTACCTCTAACTCCCTCAGGGTGAGTTGTTTTTCAAAGAAACGAGCTGGAGGGAGATCCCTGTCTTCGGCTGGGGCCTCCCTCTGGAACAGCCTCCCTGCCACTCCAAAACTTGAGGAGAACCATCTCCGGTTCCGGAAGCACCTTAAGACCTTCCTCTTTGCATCTGCCTTTTCTCCCCCTCTCCACTGATGATCAGCTCTCTCTTGGCACTGTGCACCTGGCCACCCTTTGTCCCCAGGGCCCAGGTACCTGCTCACCCTGCCACCCTTCTGCACTGCCTCCTGGCCACCGCTCACACTGTGGACCATATCTGTACCCATACAGTCCCCCACCCCTCCCATTTTCTTCTTTTATGCACTTATCAGACTTACCCAGTTCTGCTGCTGTAAACACAGCAATTGCCACTTGCTGACTGCACTACCCCTGTTTATTTTTCCATTATCTATGTATTTGTATTTATGACTATTTATCTGTTTCTCCGCTGCCCTGCACTTTCCTCTCTCCCCCTTCCATGCACTTTTCCCCATTTCCCTTTCCCATGCACTTGCACGTTCTCAATGTCACTGGGCCTAGTAAGATTGTTGTTTTGTTCTCCCCTGTTCCCCTCCCTTGCCTTGTCGTGCTCTGAAACACTTGTGTAAGAGCGTGATACAATTAAAATATCATATCATATCATACTCTGAATGGTTTCCCTTCTCAGAGGACAAACCATTTTTATTTTTCTTCAGAAAGGTACACTCGCCTCAGATGCTAAAAGCACATGTAATGTTGATCTGCAGTGTAGAAGTCAAAAGACTAGAAAAAGACTTTCATTGGCTGACAGCTTTTAAGTTTGACATCAACCAATAAGGTGAAGTGGTGATATGTGTTATGAAACATGAGATCCACATATAACCAACACAATCTGTAACATCTGCAGATATGGTCAGGATCCATGATTCCTGCAAATAAAAATTCCCAGTTTCTTTCCCACCTGACTAGCCCATATGCCATCTCTGAGGCATGTCTCACAGGTCAGGCCAGGGCAAACCACTGAGGGATGTTATGTGGCCCTTTTCTACCATTGTTGAACACACCCTCTGCATGGCAGAGGTGTGTCTGGGGAATGTTCACTGATATCACCTGCATACTCTTTGCATGGGATCCACTGAAACCATGGGTAAGGATCCACAGGTCTGTGGCAGGTCTGTGGATACAAGTTGAATATTTTATTTTCCACTTCTGAAAAACACATTCCATTATGATTCATCATTCCATCATCAATGCAGCCCCTAATTTACCCCCAAACAACCACTTTATAGCTGAACTTGAGAGATATTATTCCACTGCATGGGATCCTCAGATGAGGTTAGGGTAAATAGTTCTGTACCCAGAAATTGATTTCCCCCCAATAGTTTATTTCCCATTCCTCAGAGACATGTCCTCACCCACTCTAAGGTCAGGACAAGCTTCAGAAGGCGTCTATAAAACCATTACTTAACATGTTTTAGCAGACTCTTTGTACGGAATACTCTGGTCTACAAAATGCCCATGGGTACAGTGCGTACCCTCTTTGTACTTGCTAGACCATGGGTAAGGATTTGTGGGCCTGTTGAAAGTCAGTAGATACCAGTTGGATATTTCGTTTTTTACTTCTGAAAAAACAAATTCAACAAAGATTCATCATTCCCTCATCTCCAGAGCCTCTAACTTAACCCATACCCCATTAAACCCAAATGCAAATGTTGATACTTTCAGAATCTGTAAAAGACACAGCCAGAAATCACAATTTATTAAAGAAAGAAAGGTCATATCCATCCCTCATGGGCATCCCTTCACCCTCATTGAGATCAGGACCAGCCTAAGAAGAGTCCAAAATGAGCTTTTTCAACCTTTTCTCACTTCATTCTAAGACGGATTCAGTGTATACCCTCAACCATCTCAAAAAATGCATCTTCCTTTGGAAACACCAACTTAACCAAAACTATGCAGTCAATATCGTTGGCGCTTTTTAAAAAACATATTTTATTGGTTTTTTGGTGCATAGTAAAATACATTACATTATGATGTAAGTTGATGTTCTTTAGATACCCTTACCCGCCAATCCCTCAATACCTCCCTAAACCTTTTAACAAAACCTGGTCACAGGTCAATGTATCCGTCTGGGTCGTGGATGCCCAGGTCAATGCCACTGAGGGTGGCGTGTGTTTTCACGAGCATTACGCTTCTCAGGAACTCATGTTCATTACCACTTGGCTTTCCTTCAGGTGCTGTACTTTCAGGGGGTCCTATCGTCCGGAGAGGTGAACAATTCATGTATTATTATGTTCCAGGTTGTTATGTCTTTTGAGACTTCTCTTCTTCCTGTTCATAGAGCTTCTTACCAGATCGCCGATATCGTTGACTCTTAAAGGTACATTTATATAAATAGTGAAAGCTCCAGAAAGAGGAGGAAGCAGAGAAAAACGACTGTGACAAAGAGAAGCGAAGTGGATCTGCATCCTAGACTGTTGCAATGATGGAATCAATTTTGACACAGAAATGGGACACTTTCTTTAACAATATCTATATAGAATTGAGCCAAAACCGATGAAAATAATTGGGTTAACGGTAAAATCATTGTGTTGCTATTTTGTCTAACAAATATCAGTGAAAGATCATAGAAATTGTGTCATCATCTACACGTTTTTTTCATCAACCTATACCGAATATAATCAAGTTGAATTTTGACAACAAGCGATATGGAAGATAATATATGTGCACATCCAATTTCTCTTACCTAGTGAGGAGCCCAAACAATGTGCTCTCACTCAGTACCACAAAATACCAAACACAAATCAACACATGCAAAGACACATTTTACAAATTAGAATTCTCCCGTAATCACCAGCAATAAAACTGTAATTACTGCTGTATTTCTGTTTTGCTAGTAAATACGGCACTAGTTTGACCATATCCCGATCCAAAATGGCGATCGGGAGACGCAAATGCATCAGAAACGTAATGACGTCATCACGTCACGTCCCTTACGGATCGGACAATCGTATCCGAATCTGGCGTCAAAGTGAGCAAGACAGAGAAAGTCGCAGTCCCAGCAATAAAGGTAAGGAAATGGGCATCTAGTGGCTAGACAGTCCACCACCAGTAACCTTAATGTAGAGATCCCGTCCATGTTAATTTACTTATCTTTTCAGCCACACTCTAGAATATACAACTGAATAAACATACATATATAAAGAAAGGATATAACGCGCAAAGAAAGAGAACATTCTCAGGAAGTCAACTACTTGGGACAAACAAGTGAGCTAACCGGCAATTTTGAATGGATAAAAAGGGATATAAATGATCAAGAAACCAGCATGAATATTATAAAATAGACTCAAGTAACTATATAGCATGCACTACTTTAGAGATATTAATGCACACAATATAAATGGGCATGTGACTAATCTGGACACATCTTCTTGTTCCCCAAACTTAGAATTAAGAAACTTCAATAAAAAAGACCCTTGAAATCTCTGACTAGCTCAACAATAAACATCAGCATCAAATCCCTCCTGTGGAACCATCCAATAAAGATGGGGTGACACGCGTAGAGGGGCATAAACCATATTCGAATGAGAAGGGGCAAAAATACAATCGGAATGAAAAGAGAGGCATAAACCAAATTGGAATGAGAAGGGACAAAAACATAATTGGAATGCAAAGTTGTTGAAAAAAATGGCAATGACAATTTATTGCAAAAACATGGTATGAAAAATGATGGTGAGAAAACCAAAGCATAAATTGGTGAAGAAAATCTTGTCAATGAAAATGAATTGCATGATTTAATTGATATAAATATATTTAATTTGGAGCGCATCAGTGGAGTTCCTGTGTTTTTTTTTTCTAATCTGTTAATTTCGACACTGGTCAGTCACAGTTTCACAAGCTCCAGGTGCAGCAAACAAATAATCAAGAAAAACAATCTAACCAATTTGAAGTATAGAAAGCTCGCCACAGTTGCCACAGTCTGAAAACTTCAACAAATATTTCTATATAATAAGCAACTGCTGTCCTACAGTTAAGATAAATATTTTATCCAGGCCACAGGTGAGGCCACATGGCTACTTTGGACGGCTTGGCAGGGCGTGGGGCATCACCTAAGGCCATAGTCTAGAAAATGTGGCAACAGGCCACAGCTTTTATCAGTGTGTCTGGTTTTCAGTAATGTTATTGATGATATGATACATAATGTCATATATCATGCTGTTATTATGGATATGGGGCCCACAATGAGGGATTCAGAGATACAGTAGCATGGCTTCCAACACTTACTGAATAGTAAGGATTTGTTGCATGAAACCATCACCTTAACGTCACTTCAACTAATAATTGTTCACCAAATTTCAAGGTTTCTGTTGCATTGAACTGTTTCTACTTAACTCATCTGAACTAAAGCTGCTTCATTAAATAAAGTAGTCACTACCCTATATTTAGGCGGACACATATGAACCTCTAACCTTTGCAAACAATCTATTTATAACATTTGACACGGTACACAGATCTGGATGAAATGTTCCCCCCAAATGATCTTGCATGGGCAAAAATGTCAAATGTTTCTTAAATTCTTAAGTGTACAATAAAAGGTGAACACTGATTTTACCCTAGTCCCCATTCATTCTCCTGTAGAGAAAAATGACCTTCCATTGAACATGCACACCACGAAAAATCACTCGATGGATTTGCAACAAATAAGAAACAAGTTGCACACAAAGCATTGCAGATATTCCTTTTGTTTGGTTTTATGTATATTAGTCCAATAGATCACAACAAATAGGATGTAGAATTGGGTGCCCGAGTCAAACTTTATATATCTTCTATGGTGAATTGCAGCTCCAAAGCTGTTCAGAAAAGAAAAGCAGCCCTTTTGGGATATGGGCAGCAAAGAGATTAGCCGTCCTTCCATCATGAACCATCTAGCTATATGGATATTTACACTACAACACAGTTTAGCAATTATTTCACTAAATGTAACAATTTTCATTAAACAAGGAGCATTATTTTGAAGGGCATTGCCTTTAAGTATCAATTTAGCTATGTTAAATGCAAGAAGAACAAGTGTTTTATTTGAAAAAAAGGTTTCTTAATGCAAAATAATTTGAATATCTTTGCAGCCATGTAGCCTGATGAGCATGCAGACTTATACACAATATATTGCAGTCTTTTACAAGGAGCTGACATAATGTGTATTGTAGTTTTCATGATAGAGTGTGTTAAATTTGTTCATAAACCTACACTGTTTTAAATTTACACCAAGAAAACACATGTTTCCTTTTACATGTAAACTCAAAATGCTCAGCTAAGTCTGAACTCTGGGGGAACCTAAAATGGAGGTTTTTGAAGATCTATATTGAGTCCAGGATTGCAAGTGTCAGCTTTCTTTAAATCACTGTTGTCAAGACATTCAGAGAGATGAATAGAAACAGCTGGGTGTACCCAGGATAAGGGTTTACATGTAAAAGATTAGAACAATCAGAAATATATTGCAAATGGAGGATTTCCACGGTCCTATTACCATACATTGAGCTGGGTAGCCACCCCAGAATGACATTGATAAATGCATGTCCCAAAGAGCCACACAGCCTCTTATAAAGTGTGTGTCTGTGCCATGCATTAAGCAGCCTATTAAAATAATTCATTTGGTTCTCAGCAAATGTTTTCTGTTGATAGCAAGACCCCAACAAAATAAGTCATTCTGTACAGACTTTGTAAAAAAAAAAATGTTTTAAAGTGATGAATAATGAAATCCATCATCAGCTCTAATGTATTTGAACTCTTGCTCAATAAAAAAATAGAGTTCAACTCAGTGGCATGGCACCAGTCACATGCATATAAGAAAGCTATTATTTAAATTATTTATAAATTCACATATTTTAATAACTTGATAGGCATTCAGCTACAGAAAAATGAAGGATATCTTATTAATGGTACAGGGCCATACAATACATAATAAGGAAAGACATTCTTCAGTCCAAATTGATCATACTTCCTAAGGGGAGGGCTAACTCGCAGACACATTGATCACCTTATACATTTGAGCCAATCAAAGCAGAAAGGGGGATGCTTGTTGGTGTTCTCTCCAATCCAAGTTGCCATTTAAAATGATGCTGCATCTGTGCAGTTTGTTGGGTATTTAAAGTCAAACATATAGGAAGGGAGGAGTGTTTGGGAAAGCAGCAAAGGAAAAGAGCTTCCCCGACATGCAAAAAGCAGATTGGTGTTCCACCTCACAGTAGCTGATGGAAATGCTCCTTCAGCAGCCATTTTTAAAAGGGAGCCAAATGTAGAAGCCTTTCCCAAGTCAGAATCATATGGCCTGAGCAGGATTTGGTGGCAAGTGGACAGACTCGAATTAAGATTTTACCTGGTGTAGTTGCCTGGAGCTGTTGAATTCCACGACTGTCCTGGGCCTTTGAAAGCCAAATCAGAAGTGAGTACAATAACTCCAGAAAATGTAGATAAATGTCCCAAGAATTATTTGTTCACAGAGGGTAACTGAAAGAATTTTGGGGGATGTCTGTTGACAAACTATGTCACTAAAAGGGCACTGGGCAAGTAAATTAAACTTTGAGAAGGATATTTAAAATAGATTGTCCTAGAATACAAAATTGTGCAGGGCACATTTGTCTATGACAGTAACACATTATTTATTAATTCCTTTGATTACGCAAGAGCAAATTATCTCTCCGTTTGTGAGCATGGTATTCAAAATGCTCCATAGACTTCCTGGAGCTTACAGGGATTAATAAACTTATTGAAACTATGAAAAAAATAGTTTATATGAAAGAAAAATCCTAAATAGACATGTCTACTTCTCAAAGTGGTATAGGAAGGTGGTTAGTTTCTCCCCTTCATTTCCAAGAGAATAATGTCAATTTAAATAACCCATGTCATTTGTCAAAATAACATTGCACAGACATACAAAGATTCATGTATTAAGTCAACTCCTAATGCCAAAACAAAGGATGTTGTTGATTCCTCTTCTATTGCAATCTCATGCTTGAGTCACCCTTTAATACATCAAAATACTTTACTCTCCAAAACAAAATCTTCTACCCTGCACAAAAGCATTCAGAAGAGCTGTAACAAAGGCAACCCTAGAAAACATGTTTGTACCTATGTCCAAGCTAGAAGTCAATGTTAGTCCAACATTATTGAGTTGAATCAATCCTAGAATAAGAAAGTCATGTGTGAACCAGGTATTTTTCTCTGAGGCAAACACTTGTCAGTGGATTCAGAGAAAATTAAGTGAACTGTATTGTTGTACACTATGTTCTAAAAATGGCTTTGTCTTTTCAAATCCAACAAGAGATGACAATGTGTGTGTTCGTTTTGCAGAGTGTGTCATTCTTTTGTTTATAATAGTTGTTAAGATTTGACTTTATAAACATGGATGTGTGTGTGCATTGTGAATCCAAACATTAGAGACATTATAGCAGGCAGTTAGCATTTCTTTTCTGTAGACAAGCTGCCTGCATTCATGTGTAATATTATTCATAATTTCCCCAGCATTGAACATTAGAGGACTACAGTTAATTTCTTGATAATGGTTAATAAAACGGAAAGTTCAGATTAAAAACAGCATTTTACTTGTTCCACATTTTGGGGTGGGATTGTCATTATGGGGGGTATTAGATTTGGGATATTTCTCTGTAAAAAAGAATCAAAAGTAGAAATCTGAAATGTCGTTGTGAAAGGGCAATCATGGTGCAATTTTCTTTAGGTTCATTTTTAAATTTGAACTTCTTTGCGAAAGTTGAAATAATTAAAAAGATGCTTGATATAACCAGAAGCCAGAGCAATGTATTATTCAAATGATATTTATGTTCCCTTTTCCTGATTCTTGACATCCTTTAAATGTTGATCTGATCTGTTGCACTGATGGACTCCAAGTGGCTTAGCAGTTTCAAACAAACCCTGCTGCCTATTGCACTCATCTCCTTTTTTTCAATGTATCAACGAAGAAGCATTGTCTTGACTTTGACAGAAAGTTGCTTGTTTATATGACCCATTTATTCGCATTTTGCAATTTTAAGATAAACATCATAACACAAAATGCCTTTGGAAGATGCCCGTTCAGCCACTCTTTGACTCTTCATGGTGGACACAGGCATCGGCAGTCCTGAATACGTGCATCTAGTTCTTCTTGACACTGTTAGGGTTATCACTCTTGCCATAATGTAGGGACTTGTGTCTACCCTTAAGAGAAAGCATTCCTCCAGACTCTTTGGGGTTTTCCCTCTGCCGTTCTAGGCCCTCGCCATGAACCAATCACTCGTCTGGAATTTGAAGCTCACCCATGTCATCTTTTTGTGTGAAACCTTCCTCAAGATCCTGCTTTAAGAATGATCTTGAAGATCTGGTGAAATCTCGTGATTTTTTTTTTTTTTTTAGAACTGCTGCATTTTTACTAGTACAAAGGGCACTCGTTAACAAAACAGATGCAGTCATATCCTGCTGTGAGCCGATATATCGAACAATAATTGTGGCGCAATTAATATTTTTGGAGCAATAGTATTTCTGAAGTGGTCTAAAGTGTGTTTGCAACACACTAGTAAAAAGCCAGTAATGTATGTTGCTATGAGTGCATACTTTGCTGCTGGGCAGCCTCTTGTGTTTATTTGTTAATATTCCTTTGAGTAATGCCATTTTGCCCACGTTTGCTTTGTAACGTGTTGACAGTAAGTGGATGTTAACTTCGTGATTCAGTCAGAGCAATAATAACGCCATCAACGTATTTAGATAATCACGTTTTTCGTCGTATTTGCTTTGAACATGCATTCAGAAAAGACACTTGAAGCTGTCCAATTCCATCAAAGAAATGCGTTCATTGGTGGAAGAGATTTGACGACGATAATTGATACTCACACAAGCTAAAGGAAAATAGTGCTTTATTCATGCCCCATGCTGGTGCTTGGCAAAAGCCATATCATTTGCAACTACATGTGGGCCGTGGATGTCCTTTCGACCAGAATAAGTGCAAAATGGGTCTGTATTGGCCAAGCAAATGAGACAGTGTTCTCTGCTTAGATGGTTAGTGCAGTGAATTTAGGGGAGGTGGAGAGAAGGCGTTTTAAAAGATTTAAAGGTAATGTGCTCTGTGTTGTAAGAGTACCTGCGGGGGAACGAAGCATTTTACTAAAATATCGACTATAAAATCACGTACTGAAGGATTCCAGAAGAATGCATATACTAAAACATGTTACTGTGACTACGTTTCGCTTCTATGTTCCTTCATCGCCATTTTATTTCCGCTTAGTTTTTTGCTGATTGTTTTTCACTGAAACTACTGTTTGATTTTTTGTTTTATCGGGGGAAGGCAATCCCCCCACCCCTACTATTTATTGCCTATTCCCAACTCCCTTACCCTTATATGCCCTTACCCCCTGGATCCCCAAATATTTTTCGGTGAGTTTTTTCCGACAAGTGCATTGACATGAGTTTTGTAAAACTTTGTATGTTCTTAGAGTAACCACAACAGCCGTATGTGGGGGGAGGGGCACGGAGCATCAATAACATGTTCTGTATTTGCCCACGGGCAGTTCTCTAAATGATCCTTGTCATCCAACAGCCTCCACCAACATGCAGACCTTTTCCTTGCAAATTCTGCAAGTGCGTTCACTTAGAGCAAACTCTTTGCTTATTGTGCGGTCATTTATTTAGAGAAGGAACTGAACAGAGAGACCAGCAAATCATAGGAAGAAATACTGATAATGCTTAATCCCAACTCTTGCTTGAACCAACTCCAAACGCAGGCAGGGCAAATAAACGCATTTTGCGTGAGGGTCAATTCACAAAAACAGCTGCAAGACCAGATGCTGTGGTGCATGCAGTTTGGCCCATCCGGGAAATCTGCATGTGGCGGGCATGTCAGGGTGTGAAATGTGCATCCCACCGCACATTCCTTATTCTCAAAATGAGGCCACTGTGATAGTCATTCTCTCTGTGTCATCTTGCTCGATGCCTGGCCTGCCCTGCCACATGCGATGTGGAGGGGAATGTGAAAAGCAGACAGGTCTTTTCAGACCCTTGTTGTCGCGCGGTTCCAACAGTGAGACTGCTCATGCTTAGAATGACCATTGCAATTAACTCTTTACATTTTCGCCCTGACCTTAGCCCTCATGTGGGTTGGAAAAGGGGCTTACACTTTCAGCCGCCGACATACCGGCCCACCAGGACTAGGAATGTCCCTGCGGCACCGGGATATCAGTCGCGTAGCGATGTTACGAGTTCGGTGGCAACCGCCAAACTCGTAATGAGGCCCATGGTGCTTGGTGTCCTGCCTGCTATTTTCCTCATATCCATTTCTACATTTAAGAGAGAGGGCCTGATACCTGAATATGTCTACATTCCAAGAAAAAAAGGATTGTCACTTCTTATCCCAAAGTTATTCAAAACTATTTTGTATTATTTATGTGAGGTTTATATCCCGGCCCAGGCCCAAACGACGACATTGCACTGTAAAGAAAAGTCTGTCCTATGTCCGGAGGAGCCGATGAGGGTCTGTTGATGGTATTATATACAATGTATATAACAGGGTTATTGTACAATTTAATCCAAGCAAAAACTGCGATCTGGGACCCGTAATCCTTATGGAGCTAGCGTATATCAGTAGATAAGAGCCATTTCCAAAATTAGGCAGACAGGGAGGTAACATATGGGATAAAGAATTCCCTACATTACCATATAAGGATATTGCAAGGAACTTAGGAGCTCCATGACCGCAAAGAGAGGAACAAGGCTGGCAGCCAGGAACAAGGCTGGCAGCCACTTTATGCTCCCAGAACTCTGGTGACTTTGAATACCCATTTCACATATGGTAGGTTGTATTGTATTCCCGCGGTTAAATTCCTGGCCTTTTGCTTATCGTAATGTAAGAGATCTACCATGTGTTTATACATGCAATCGATGTAGAAACTGTTTGGATACAAAGTAAACTAACTAATATGCAGCTTCTAGTGTGTGATGAAAAATGCATCTAAAAATATTTTGCACCTTAAAGTAGGTCATAAGAGGACGATAGATTCTTGACATAGCACAAAATTAGCATTCTACCCTAAACGGACCCATGCCAGTTAATGGCTGTACAGTGTCCCAGAAAGCTATTTTACAAGAAAGGAATGTAAACATTTCGTCATGGCTTTAATTAAGTGTTGCAGGGACAGCCAGAATTCTGCTCTTTGCTGGCACAAGCAGCAGGCATTGCCGAGTTTCAATCCAACTGTAATAACTAATTGCAGTGGGTAGTGATACCATGTGTTGGGTTTATGCCAGTAATCATGTCACAGCTTGTCTGTAATAAGAAACATATTTACAACCTTGTATGGGGGAGTTGCAGGCCACCTTCTATTATATGGATCTATAAATACATATCTGTTAACATTGGTGCTTTGAAGGGCTAATGGTTTTGCGATGAGGGGGCATGGTATAAAGATTCATAAAGTGCTCCGGAGGAATGGAAAGGGAGATGTAGATAACATGGCCATGTTTGATTAGTGAAGTGATCGCCAAGTCAAAAATTAAAGTCACTTTTCTTAGATGTACTGCATCTCCCACAGTGAACAAGACTAAGTAGATGTCACTTCGGCAAAGAACACTCCACAGATTGCATTTGTTTCAGATGTTGTTCAATGAATGTATTGGTGGTGCTGGTATATGTCCCCTGGGCTACCACGCTCTCTCATTTTACTACCTTTTCATCCAAGACAGCTGAGAATCCTTGCATATGACTATAGAAAGATCGTATGCGATGATAAAATCACAGTAAGTGCATCAAAGACATATGTTTTTATGTTTCTAGTTACATAATATTTACTGCTCACCAGAGCACTGTGGTCACAGAAATATGCTAACAAAACTATGCAATAGCAAACCTTCGGACGAAGCCACTTTACATGGCGTGGACATCTTGCAATTGGATCTGCTTGGGTGGGTTGATATATGGTGCAGGGTATGGGAGGCGCAGATGGACCCCAAGGAGGATAACATGTACAGGAACTGAATAAGAGGATGCAAAGAATGAGCCATGACTGATCATGTCCACTTGTTTCTGCCTACCCTTTTTAATGTCTTACACTTTGCCTCGGATATGTGTTTTATTGCTTATAGTCTGAGTCAGTCTGTGTGTTTTTTGTTGTTTGGTTTTTGGCTGGTTTTACCTTGCCACTTTTAATCAACTAGTTTATTATTTCACTTGTGGATACAACGCCTTACCCTAAAGTGCCTCAATGCATCTGGCGGAACTCCCACCTGCTGTCCTAGAAGGCAAACTGGCTGTGTCTACCTCCATGCAATCACACTTCAAATGAAAGAATGCCTGCACACTCGCATTGCAGTCAATGATAACCTCCGTGGAGGTATTTCAAATCTGCCAGGAGCTTTCTCTCCTGTCCAAATTATCTGGCCCCCCTGTCCTTTCAGTTCCATGCCAATAGCCTTTCCTCCTTCTTACAGGAAAACATGAACTCTATTCAAGTCAAGGTTGCCACCCACCCTCTCTCGCATCCTCTCCCCCCTGCGCCGTAGTCACCTTCTTCACTTCCTGTTTCCTCCTTCACACCCTTCAGCCACATGGCCCAAAAACAGGTCATCAAAACTGTGTGTAAGATGAAGGTTTCATCGACACAGTGCTTCCCTTGGCCAGCATTCACTTCCAGTGACAAGAAAGAAGTGCTAGCACCTCGCCTGGCGCTGCTTATCAACAGTTCCTTCAGCACTGGTCTCCTCCTTCAAATCTTAAAGAAATCAAGCATCACCCTAGTACTGCAGAAACCTTTAGATGACCCAAGGG
Organism: Ambystoma mexicanum; assembly: GCF_040938575.1. NCBI lineage: Eukaryota > Metazoa > Chordata > Amphibia > Caudata > Ambystomatidae > Ambystoma > Ambystoma mexicanum. Next base: position 779,973,187 of record NC_090924.1, on the reverse strand, counting down.
ACTGGGCTACCTGTCTCTCCACCACCTGACATTGGATGGCTCTGAATTGTCTGATGCTCTAATCCTCTAAATTGGATGTCATTATTCTATCTTCCCCCAATGCTTCCTCTCCTCCCCATTCCCCATATTTTCCCCTAACCTCCTCACCCCAGACCCCAAGGCTTGCAACCTTGGGGTCCTTTTTAACAGAGAACTTCAATTCCTGTTTTTGCTAGGTTAAAACCTTTGACATAATGAACATGTTCACCCACCTTATCTACCATTTCTCCAAAAACCTGGTTTCCATACTTGTCCAAATCCATCTTGATTATTCTTCAAACTTGTTCCGGTCCTCTTTCTCATTCACTTTTTCCACACTTAACAAAAGGCTTTCCTTTTCAAATCATACTATTTACAACCTCCTACACTCTTCTCCTAACTCCACGTACTGTCTCCACAGACCAACGTATACATGTCTTCTTCTAGTGTTCAAAATCATTCAACACCCTTCTTAATTTGCTTACTCCATAGATTGCTATGCCTCATCGTGCACCCTTTGCTCTGAAGCCTTTTCATTCTTCCTGCCCCACAGTACTCTGATTCCTGCAAACATTTCCTCTTTGCTACCCCTCACTGGCTCCCCTTAGCCTATTTCATCCTAACCAGCAGCCTCTCCGTATGCTAGGGACAACCCCTGCTCTAAGCTCTGCCACTCCTCTCCTCGGCCCCTACCACACTCCTCTTCTTGCTCTAGACTGTAAATGAATGTACTTAAACCTCTACTATGTGCTAATATTGGTGCATTAGTATTATGTTGTTTCATGTCCGCCTCATGGGGTAGATCCTAAAATGCTGTGTGTGGGTGGCAGTGCTAGCCTGCATATAGTGTGTGTGGTATGACAAAGAACGTGCTAGTGTTGGAGCTGACAAGGCACACAGGGGCAAACAATTACTCTAGTACTCTAACTAGAGCAAGATACAGTGGGGCACACATTAAACTAGGGCAACCAAATCATCCAGTGCTAAGGAGAAAAATAGAGTGGGGCAACAGTTAAAGTTGGCCAAAACGTCAATTAGGGCACACAATTCACAGAGTTGTTGTATGCAATTCAGATTACTCTAGAAAAATACACTTCTAAATGGTAAGCAGCAGTAGAGGAAGCATACTTATAAAGATCATTTTTTGTACCTGGTAATGTACTGATGTAACATGACAAAGGTTTGTAATGAACCAAAAGTCTTTTAATAATAAATAAAAGAAGATCAGGTTGAAAGTTTGCAGCCATTCTCTACTAGCGATATTCTTGAGAACGTACAACCTGGGGGACTGCCTAAACTCCTAGGTTGCACCCTAGAAGCACCATCACGCTGAGAGACTGGCACTTACCAGGAAAAGTCCTGCACAAAAGGAACTCGCCGAATATCCTTTCACTGTAAGTGTGCATTTGTGAATGAGATATGTTTGGAGTCAATTATGGCACCGGAGGCTAGACTTGTAGGAAAGAGGCAGGACAGTCGCCAACGCCTGCAGTGCCCCTTATGGGAGCAAATCCCCTTCTGTAGAGCAGAATTACATGTTCACCAATTAACATCAATATGGCCTTACCACCTTTAATCCCATATGCAAATGGATAGCATGCCCTGGTACTTTCAGTGGTGAGAGGTACTTCGTGAATAACAGCGATGTTCCAGTTTCTGATATATCGTACAGTTCTTGAATGTTCTTTGTTATAATACTGAGTCAATACTGATTGACATTGATTGTGTCATCAATATAATCTACGCATATTGGCAGAGTTTCACTCAACCCATCTTCCACTCTCTCTGCACTGATATTATCAAAAATAACCTAACCACACGGGTGCAGCTAGACAAAAATGTCTTAGGGAAGGGAGACTAACCCTTCAAATATTGGGCGGGGGGCTAACTTCAGAGCCTGTAGGGGTGGGGCAAACTTGTTGGGGACATGTAACTTCTTTGCACGTTCTAATGAGACTTTTCTGTGACGTTTCAATGTTAAAAGAAGGTAACTCTATCCTTCGCGTCTGAAACCACACACTTAAGAACTACTGTGAGAATCGGCTGTTCCCTGCCCTCCTCCCCCTTCAAATCACTCCCCTGACATGCAAGTGCTAACATTTCATCAGGATTTCAATTGTCTAAAAATGTATGCATACCAATGCAGTTGCTGACAATGGAATGTTTTACATGCCGGGGCGTTGTTAACATTGCAGCCCCTAACACTGTTGTGTTGGGTCCTGGGAGACTTGAGGGTACAAGGTTGACTGACATTGGGCCTCATTACGACCCAGGCGGACTTCGCGGTGCTAAATGCACCGCGAAGCATGGCGGAAAGCCGCCGATAGCGCCATGGGGGTTGGCGGATTTACCGCCCCATTCCGACCTCGGCGGAGCGGTAAATCCCCAATCCCCATTCTGCCCTTCCCCATTCCCATTTTTGCCCCATAGGGTATAATGGGAGTGGGGAAGGAGTTAATTACGCCACCGTAAAATACGGTGGCGTAATTAACAACGAGGTCCCGTAGCGCCATGGTTTTCTCCGGCTGGTAAAACCAGGCGGAGAAAACCTCCATGGCGCTACGGGAACTCGTAGTATGGCGGAGAGGTACGCCATGCACTACGCTGGCGTAATACCCTCTCCGCCAGGGTCCTAATGAGGCCCATTGTGTATGTGTGAACTCATCTAAGTGCCGAATATGCACTATGTTTCTCCTTTAGATATAGTAAGTGCAAGAGTTCAGTCTCTGCTCCTGGTCTTTTCATCGAAAAGTTTGCAACGAAGAGGAAATGATTTGAAAGTTTTCCATCGACATTTTTACCATCTAATGCATGTTTTCCTAAAATATTTTTAGGAGGTTATCACCCCCCCCCCCGACCCCTCTTCCAAATCCCCTGTTTTTTACCATTACAAACCCACCCCAAACAAAATTAACCCTTAAACCCACACAAACATAATTCGATGGTAAAAATGCTGTTGCAAAACGTTTGATGGAATTCATTTCGTTGTAAACGTTTTCGATGGAAATACCAGATACCGTACATTATATCTTACCCTTTAAAGGGTACGGTCTGGAACCAGCAACGTTCCTGATGCTTTGGACTGCGCCTCCTGTGATCCCTCACCATTGATTACGCTGGGTAGGACTGATGGGAACTGTTGCTGAAAACATCTGGTAAGTCACAAACTGCAAACCCTCGCTTTTGTGAACGCTCCTCTGAACGCTTCTCAGAACCTGGCACCATGCCTCAGTTTTCAACAATGTTTTTGTGTCCTTAACTTTGAGTATCCAGCATTGAGTTCGGAAGGATGATGGGGGTGGGGTGGGACATTGAGTTTGGCGAAAGAAGGTGCATTCTTAAGCTTTGCATTTCATTAAACATTTGTAATGATCAATTACAGAAATGTCCTGCATCCTTTCTTGCAAGACGCTTGATGCTCTCCTGATAAAAATGATAAAGCAGCCACGCTGGGGCAGGGTAAGGCAGGGGTACGGGCACATGCAAGATGCAGGGTGTGCCGCTGAGACAGAGGCAGGGGCATGGGCCACAGCTCTGCCAGCGCCCTGTCCGAGGTTTGTGCACCCCCCCAACCCGCCCACCACAAATGCAGAACAGCAGAGGGCGTAGTTCTGTTGTTCGGCTGATACTGGAACAAGTGGCTGCTGTTCTTGTAAAGTGTGTTTTAAGGGCGCCTTGCCTCCAGCTCAGTGTCATGTGAACAGCGCCTATTAAAGAAACACTGTGTATTCTTTAATAGGTACTGTTCACATGACACCGAGCTGGAGGCACGGCGCCCTTTATTTGCGGCACCGCGGGGGAACCCTTGTGCGGCCGCACCCTCCGAGAGCACCTTGAGCTTGCGCTGATGATACCCTAATTTGGAACCGGCGGGATGCAGTGTTGCGAGAATGAATTATCAATCGTTCGATACAAGACACGAGCATTCAAAGTACCAGTTTAAAAAGCAGGGGGCATTCCCTCTAGGTTTTGTCTTGCTAGAACAGAATTTGCATCAGTGCCAAGCTGCCTTGCCTCTGATTTACAGCACGGTAAGCGGCACTCCGTCATCGCACCGTGGCCGCCATTAGCGTCAAGTCTCGACGGTCCCTCGGCGTCATGCTTACCTTACGGCAGGGATGTAGTGCTTTGCCAGGATGTGGCATGCAAAACATTATTTTTAGCCACCTGCATCTATCATGACAAGATCCTACCAACACTTCAGGGGGGAAATATGCGGAAGAATTTTGATAAATATAGGCAGTGATATAAATCTGGGAAAAAAAATGCACGAGACACACGCTTGTAGTGCCACGGATTGTCGCGGGCAATGACACAGAAACGTGCTTCTGCGCGCGAGCTGTCACTTCAGCTTAGCCGCCCCCCTCGCAGCGGCAGCGCGGAGCGGACACACGATCATCACATCACAGTGGTATGGCAGCCATTTCTCGTGTCTTCCTTCACTCAACTCCATGAAGATCTGATTCTGTGTCCAGGCCCACATTCCTCACAGTAACCAGAAACCACGTGACTGTTTTTCCCATTGTTGACAAAAATGATGTCCTCGGCATTGCCGGAAGCCTCGTCTATCAGATTCTGCATGTTTAAGTTTTCATGTATCATGTACTTTCACAGAGCGCTGGTGCTCTGCACAGGTGCGCTGTGTCAGGGCAGCCAATGGGCACCCTGCGGTGTGCAATGTCACTACATTTTATATTGTGCTGTCGCAGATTAAAAAAACAAGTCCACTCAAATAATTGAACATGACGTACGTTTTTAAAAAATTGCAAAGATTTGTAAATGTTGCCGGTGTAAACACATCGTATTATTAATAATAATTAGAATACAGTCATTTTACAACGGTTGTTTCCCAGTAGATCTGTTGTTGTAAAATGTAGAAATGCTTAGGCAAAGACAGAGTTGCCATGTGAAGCTGCTCCTGCATGACAGCAGGTAAAACACTTACATAAAGTGGGCAAAGCACAGATGTTTATAACCCAAGCCAGAGGCCCTTTCTTTATGCCATTTTACTTACCTTGCCTATTTTGCATCATATATATTACCCATACAAATCTTGGGTGAGAACTGGGGATGACGCTTGGAAATACAAAAAATGGCTCAATTTCCGTCCTTTATCGATTCCCAGCAGCATTCGTGAAGGGATTCCTCCAAACGCCTGCAATCAGCTTCAAAAACCAGTGACTTTTGAATTTAATTTGCAAAACCAAATTTGTGCATTTTTGCATGCACCTATTTCTACGCCATTGGTGATACAAAAATTCCACTAGAAAACATTACAGACGAACGTTATGTTATCCTAGATGCAGCCGACCAATAACACTTCTTGCTCTACCTGCAGCCCATGATACTGTAATACACAGCTATTTTCTCAAAGGCTGAGGTAGAGGATAGCTATCTGGGGAACTGCCCTGGACTTCATCATACCATTTCCACAAACTGCACTCTTATTTTGAACAACTGGCCAGGTGATTTAAAAGAAATGTTAATTGAATGCAGGGGACTACCAACGATATCACTTAGGGAGGCGGTTGGCCTCCCTATGTAGGTCAGGTGAATATTTGTAGACATGCTTTCAAATTCTATCAATTCACCAATACTGCCCTTCATCTATTTACCGCAAATGGCACAAGAAATTAATATCATCAGCTGAAATTCCAATTGTATACTAACAACACTCTGTAAATTATATTTCGTTTAATATGTTAATATTTGAGTTGCTCATTAAGCAGGCATCCCAATCTCATGGCCCTAATGTACAGCCCCACTGCACAATTCCGGGCAAGAAACAGGACATTTGCTCAAAACTTGAAATTAATTTAAATATTGGAATTAAAAGTTTTCCCCAGACTTTATTCAGGGGGAGTCACCACAATATTACAAAATAACAGGCAACTTGTCTACATACAGCAAATGTAACCTCCCTGCAGGAATCTCACTATTTTTCAATCAACTGCATTAAATTCCATGATCAATTCTGCATATATCTTAAGATCTGAATAGCACTAGATGTTCAAGTTGCACATTAATTCACATTTACAAATGTATCAAAGAATTTGACTTCCCTCAGTAACACAGGCAATTATTAGAATCAGAGAACTGTTGCATGCACCACATTTGTCATGTAGATCCAGTGCTGTGGGCTGCTAAAGTGACTGCTGTTTACAATAGGCATACGATATCCTGTATTCGTATTCAGCAGATTCTGGTTCAGGGAAGCTGTGTTATCGATTCAGAACACACAGAATTTCAGTTTCCACACTCAGCATGGTAGAATGGTTTTAGAATTGCATTACGTGGGTATAGGTGTCCCTTTCCTTTGCCTTGACTCATAGAATTCTACTGTGCAGTTTCAATAATGAGGGGTGTTTTATATAATGAGGGATTTACATTTGCATCATTGTATGGGATCAGAAATGACTCAATTAAATGCTCTCTCCTTTACCATACCTTATTGATTAGCTATATCCTTCACAGAACACACATTATGAAGAAGATTCCTCATTAGTATCTGCTATGGATGTTTATATATCACAGCCCAATATTAGCAATTTATGTGGAAACACTTTGGTATCATTTAATGAGCTTATGACGTTTGAAGAGTGGCACGCCAAATGCACAGAAGTCATTTCTATATCATTATGCATGCAACTGTGAAAGTTATTTTAAGTTGGATTGAATTGACATTTCACTCAATTTTACAAACAGCAGGATTGTACTGCTTATTTGCCATCTAAGTCAATGTATTTTCCTAACACCTTCCCAAAACACCTCCTTCATGGGACTTAGCAGTAAAATAAAGAGCATACATTATTTCTTTTTCTGAAATCTCATAATCTCTCATACATCTCATTGTTCATTAGACACATGGAGCAAGGTGACACCCTCATATGTTCCGAAGGGACTGTCAGTCATCATCAGGTTCCCATCTGCAGGTTCCCTTTGGGGATATGAATCATCTCCTGGAACAGGAACGTTCCCATCTGCATCGCTTAAGGTGGTCTCTAGATTTAATTCATCCAATAGGGGCAGGTGGTGTTCTTTCTACAGTTCTTCCCAGTGTCAGAATGCTCTCCTCAATGCTCCGGCTATTTTGTAAAGTGTCCAAAATTCCAGCATTTATGTCATCATTATCTCAAAGTATGTGATTGGCCAAGTTCTTCCCTTAGACTACCTTACAGTCAGACACTCCTATTGAATACACACCTCTGCTCTTATTTAAATTATTATGATTTCTATACTTCTGATAAGAAAATGGTAGAGGCAAAACTATTCCTCGATAGTTTACATGTTAAATTGTATTTCTAATATAAATAAATTAGGGTAGCAACATGCAATCTGAATTAAATCAAGATAATTGGATGTGTGCTGGGAGAAGTATGCTTGGATATGCGCCCTACATATATGCTGTCTTGCTTTATAGATGTATGAACATTTCTCATTTTAATTTGTGATTACATGTATACAATTCGAAATCAGTGTGACATTAACATGGAGTTTCTGATCTTCAAAACATGCTATCTTTCATATTCCTAAGTCGTATAGTTTCAGAATGATGAATAATATATGGTTTTGCATATAGATGTAATTGTAAATAACATGTGCTGTTTTAAACCAAGATAAATGTACATGTTTAGAAATGCTCTGTAATTCAACCTGTAGTCTCTTGGTCAACAGAGGAGTTATGTAAACAGCTCTATGTGAGGCCTTGATTAATGATGACTGTGAGTCAATTGACAGGGTTATTTTGTTCTACTCTCATTAGACCAATGGACATGTTGGATTTTATGAGGATGGATGTTTCAACAAGCCATGTTAAATGCAATGAAATTGTTTCAAACTGGCAATAAAAATAAACAGATTTTTGTGAGCACATGTTATATCTCTGCAGATACTCCAAACCTCCAGTGATTGGAATTTTAAGTTATTTTTCAAGAGACCCCCAGTAAAATATTCCCAATGGTTCGGGGCTAGCTGGTTCAAAGTTGAAAGCAAGTACAAATTGAAATCAGCACAATATCAGACTGAATCCAAATCCAATGTTATTTTAACCAAAGCAAGCAAATGACTGTTTTTCTACATATTATAATGAGAGATATTTTTTAAATCCACGATATTATACGCTTTGTACAATAAACTGTAGAGTGATTGCAGGAATAAAACATTACATTAAAATACTCTGATTGAATAATGATTCCTCTCTGTCATTTGATGTACTGTAGGAAACAATGAGCACAACATTCAAAAAACTTGACAACCTCCTGTCACTGGAATGTTATAATTTTAAAATGTCTTTAACATAGCCTGTGTTTTTCCGGTTAACAGGATTATATTTTAGACAGATTTGCTGTTTTAGAAAGGAAGGTTTTAAACTGGCATTGGTAAAAGCCCAATCATTGGGTGCAATGTACTCAAAGGCCGAGGATCTATCTCTCAGGTGCTCAGGTGAATACCATAGATGCACCTTTTTCATGATAGTGAGTACAAGGCAGAAATCATAACTAAAATGATACATTTTATGATGCCTCTGACTTTATCTTGAAAGAGTCTGCATTGGACTTTGATTCTCCATACACTGAGTCACTCGTCTCACACTTAAAAGGAGCCATGCAATTTGCAGTTTTTCGGCACCAGTTTGCTTTAGGAAAATAGTCTTCAGTTCTGTTTACATTGACAACCCATGGCCATCTCCTTCTGGATAATGAACTGGAGTAGCATAAACATGACAGGTTTCCGGAACCATGTTTAATAATGAATGACTTTAGTAGAGGCTGGTAATTGTTTTGAAGTAATAGAAATGTTACATATTTTTTCCCTAAATATGCATGAGCGACGGAGAATTGCAAGACAGTTCAAACCAACCAAGTGGAGAGGATGGTGAAGGATCCAGCACCAAGAAAATCTTCAAAATGATGGGTTAAAATGGTGCATTTGACAGCACATTCTCTGTGAAAAATTGTGTTAACAACCACACAGTTTGCAATCAATGTTGTATGGTGCACAACAGTGCCACACAGGAGATTTTCCAATGCATTTTCATGATGCATTTGACCATAGTATATAAACATATTTTCATGCTAGCTGTGTCCATACATGTCTATGCAAGGTGCCAAATATATACCAGTATTACCATATAAGAACATACTCCTATTCCCTTTCCAGCCAGAATAAATGCCATGCTACACCAAGAACACTCAATTGCTTTACCCTCGATACCCTGTAAAAAATGACATGTCACGATAATAAAGTATAGCCAGACTGTCTGCACCAATGCAGGCAATTAAGGCTCCTGAAGAAGAATCATCATGTTTGCTTTACCCTTTGGACCCAGTAAAAATGCCATGCCAGAGTAAGAAAGTATATTCACACTGGCTGCACTAGTGTAGAACCGTCTAAGATTTATATGAGCACTTATCATATTTGCTTTGCCCTTTATGCATAGTAAAAAAATATCAGGCCACATTAATACATTATACTCAGACTGGCTATATCAAAATAGGCCAGTGAGACATGTAATAACTCTTATCATGTTTGGTTTACACCATAACAAATTCCATGTCACAGTAAGAAAATATGTCCATACTGGCGGAACCAGTGTAGACCAATCTTACCATGTAAGAACGCTTATCATGTTTGCTTCACCTCTGATGCCTAGCAACCAATGCCATGTCAGAGCAAGGAAATACATATGGAGACTTGCTGCACCACTATGGGCCAGTCTAGCCATGCATAGCACTTATAGTGTTTGTTTTACTCTTGGTGCCCTTGGTGTCAAGTAACAAATATTATTTATTTATTTCTAAATCACCAGAAGCTTCTGGGCATCAGGGCGCTAATGATAACAGAAGAAGTATGAACAGAAAATACAGGACAAGGTGGATTCTGAGTAAGGCAGGGGGACATTATTATGCCACACTTAGAAAGTATATCTAGACTGACTATCCCAATGTGGGCTAGTCAGTCACATAATAACACATATATTGTTTTATTTCCCCTTGATTCCCAGTACAACATTCCAGGGCTTAGTAAGAAAATATACACTGACTGGCTGTACCAAGGTAAACCAGTCGAACCATTTAAGACCACTTACCATGTTTGCTTCACTTTTGATGCCCAGCAAACAATGTCATGCCGCTGTAAGAATACATGGCCATACTGGCTGCACCAATGTAGGTCAGTGGAGCCATGTAATAACTTGTGCCTTGTTTGCTTTAGCCTTTATCCCCAGTAAAGAAATGCCATGCCAGATTAAGAATGTATATTGAGACTGGCTACACTAACGTCGGCCAGTCCATCTATGTACTAACATTTATCACCTTTGCTTTATCCTTGATGCTCAGTAATGAATGGCATGCCATGGTAAGAATATATGGCCAGTCTGGTGTCATTCAAAAATGATACAGCACAGTAAGAATATATGGACTGATTGATGCTCCAATATAGGCCAGTCTTGCCACAAAATATCACTTATCATTTTTTTTTTTTACCATTGATGCCTTGTAAGAAATAACATGCCATGATACGGAAGTATATGCACACAGACGCCACCAATGTAAGCAAGCCAAGCCATCAAACAAGACTTATCATGTTTGTTTTAGCCTTGATGCCTGGTTAAAAAATCCATGCTACCAACAGCCCTCCTCTCCCCATACATTAAGAAGCCTGCTCTTCCTTTACACAGGCGCAGGCACACTCATATAGCACACATACACATCCAACATACACTCTCCCTCACTCGTGCATTCATGTAGCATTCAGGCAACTCCTTGCATTTATTCATGCATAAAAACAAACAGACAAATATACACACATTTACACACAAGACATTCATACACTTTCGCTCAGACAGCCTCCTTTGCAAACACGCATCCAGACACACACATAATACCTCACTTAGCTGCTTACACCCTCAGCGGTCAGCTGCCACCACTCATGACTGGATTTCCCTTCCCTCTTCTCTGGTGATCACACGTTTATTGGGGCAGTAACTTCGAACGTTTCATTGTACAAAGTCCTTACAAACATTAGATGTAGCTGAGCAGAGCTGTCATAATGATGCATGTAGAGTACTGGAACGTAACCCTCGGTGTCCTCTTCAGAAATCTTAGTAACACTCTGTAACATGGCTAAAGCTAGTTACAGTAAAGCAATGCATGCTTCAGAAGATTCCTTAAATGTACTTTGTTTGAACAAATCTTTGACTGACTTCTGACACTGCAGTCAGTGATGAACCAATGATAGGCAACACAGCACCAATCATGGCCAGACTGAAGCTGCCTTCCTCTGCATCTATTGTCTGTATTTGCTCCTCTAACTACTCCCAACCAGCACAATCTTAGGGCTCCATGCGCACCATCATTTAGGGTCTGAACACTTGCTTACTTACTAAATCATCTGCCCACATTCCATGCACTGTTCGAGCATTACCTTGACCTCGTTGTAACCTCAGACAGCTAGACTGACTCATTGTACATGAATAAAGCAAACTGCTCTGGAGTCATACCAGATGAGTATGTTTTGGAAATACATATAACCCTGAAAATAATACCTCAGCATAGATACCGAGAAGTGAAAGGACAACACAGTCAAATTAAATAACACATAGGGAGTAGTTGCCACAATAACCATTAGATGACCGTCAGTATCCCTTCATTTTGAGCTCTGTGGATTGTCTTAGACAACGATAGCAATAATTTCTGGCATGCACAGTACGAACAGAAAGTAGTTTCATGGTTTTCGAATATGCTCTAAAAACCTAATCAAAGTCGTTTTTCCTTTGTATATAATATTTTAAAAATAACCTTTCACTTTTTAATAAATGTAAAGCCAGTTCTGCTGAATGTTAATGCCAAGCTCTATGAAACAAATTATGATGAGTTAAACTTCAAGAAGAAATGTTCTTGTAATGGACAGCTCTAGTCTGAAACGGACTCTGAAGGAAAATGATAGTATCCCTCTGATAACCTTACTCCAGCCTCTGAGTGATATGCTCTGTCAGAAGCACGCCATTCAATACCTATTATCATGAAATCCTCAAATGCTTCTGTCTACAGAATAGAGAGAGAGAGAGAGAGAAAGAGAGAGAGAGAGAGAGAGAGAGAGAGGGAGAGAGAGTGTGTGTGTGTGTGTGTGTAATGCATCATATCAGAGCGAGAGAGCGAGTGTGTGCATTTTGTTAAATCCCTGCAAATCTCCAAATAATTAATGTAGACATCTGCAATCTTTATTCTTTATCACCCCAAACCATTCCTCTCGTAATATTCATACATTTTGTATATTCCCCAGAATTAGTAATAAAATTCATGTAGGACAAAGTAACTGACATTTTGCTTTCCTTCCTAATTATTATGTTATGCCTGAATGTGACCTATACATTATAAAGTGTGTCTTAACTTTTTAACTAGACATCAGAACATAATTTGAATATTTATATGTCAGAATGAAACAAATATTCATGCATATGTACTCGTGTTCACAGTACATAGTGAAGAAGTGATTCATGTTATTTAAGATTTCATTCAAAACATGAAGTGAACAATGTATAATAATAATAAAGGGATACCCAACCCCCATAAACCACAAGAGGGGGCTTTATCACAGGTAATGGCCTGCACAAAGCCATCCTTTGGGTAGGCCAGTGTGTCTATGTAATAGTCATTCCTGTTAAGGGCAGTGAGGCTAGTATCACTTAAAGGCAAAATGATGTAAATGTGTAAGAACAATGTCAACTTTGGTGTTTATGCCATGCATTTCCCATACAAGAGGGCTGGTTTTCGTTTTGCTGGGAAATGTTCTGCCATTGGTCTTCAGTGAAATTCCCAAATAATGTCAAGGAAAGGATTTGTTAAGGAGGTGCCAAGGATCACACAATTAGTCAGGAAAAATACACAATGATGGAGGACTCAGATGCACATCAAAACCCAACTTTATTCATACAATGAATCTAAGCCTGGAAAACATACAAGCATTTCCTCTTGTAGCTCTCGAATTCCAAATGATTGCAAGCTGGTTTTGTTACAAAATTACACCAGAAATAATGTCACATTACATTATCAATTTAAGAAACCTACAGAGGATTGGTGGTGTTCAGTTTCCTGTCATGTTACCTGTCAGCAGTGGGCCCAAGAATAGTGCCACACATCTTTGTGCGTATTGTTTTTTCATGGTTACTCTGTGCGAATAATGACAATTGTGCAGTGGTTCAGTTGTGGGGGTGTTTGCCAGGGATCTGACCTGGCACTTTATTTTGAAACTCAGCACGTATTGTCTCAGATTCACTTTAATTATGAAGTGGTGTTAGTCAGTGCATCCATCAACCACAATGAGCAGGTGTGAGCTGTAGTGTACCCACAAATATGTCGACACTATGGAGAGCAGCTATAAGTGGGCGGCAGCAGTGGTGGGGACCTGTCACACAGATGCTAGAACATATTTGGGCCCTGGCACTTATTATGTTTACAAATTTAGCACAGCAATTGGTTAACGCACAAAAGGTGCACTTTACAAGTATGACAGCTGCGCTGTTATCAGGTGATTCCAGAACGGTGGTTGACTGCAAGGTCATATTTGCCATTGGGGCTCTGCCATCCAAACCATAGTGGCCTTTGGTGTGCTTCTTAGATTGCCACCAAACCAACGTGAGGCCAAATCCCTTTCCAGATTGAATTTCTGATAGAAAATATAATGCAATGCCCACAATCTCCAGTTGTGCCTCATGCTTTTGCATTCCATACACATAGATTTCAAGTTGTCCCAGTATATCTGATATCTCTCTGCCCTGTTGCCATGGTAAAATACTCCTAATCTTGCTGTAATCCTTTCTGAGAGTTACATCAATTATAACTCCTTTTGTGGAAACCATTTAAATAAGATAGGGCAGCGAGTTAAGTGCTGGCTCCAGCCAATAAGTGTTCAGTCTGCAAGACACAAGTTTGGTACTTGCCAGGGCTCACTCACCCCTTCATCCCTCCAAGGTCAATACGTTCAATACCTTTAAATGGAATAATAATACATCTTACAGCTCTTAGAAGTAGGATGACTCCTGCATGAAGCACTATATAAAAACATGATATTATTAGTTTGGGCTATCAGGTGTCGCTTGAAACACCTATAAGCCGAACCTGTTGCATTGGAGTACCCATAGGAAGTTATGGCACATAAGGATGGACATACAGTCTATATGTGTTGTTTGGTTATCTGCCCACAAAGTTGCCTGCCCATGGCCATGCCAATTCGTATTGCCATTGCAAACATATTCATGCCTCTGCCCATGCAAAACACCTCCTCATGAGAAGTCTTTGAGCTTGCTTTAATCAAGCCTTACCATCAGGCTTTGCATTCAGAGTGCCTACCATTCTTCTGAGAGTTAATGACTTAACTGGAGTTATGAAAAGGCTACTGATGTAATAATCATGTCTTACCAGGCCTGCCTTCAGCCACTCGATTTATAAGCACTCTGCATGTCCTTCATTGAAGTCCTTGTAAAAACAAGCATTGGCAAAGCCACTGAAGTCCTGTTTAAAACAAGCATTGATAAAGATAACATTTTTGGTTTGTGCATACGTTTTAAGCTTTTGCCAGCCACTGCTATTAGATGCCTAGGTACTTGCGCCATTTTGCACCTGCTACCGACAAAGGGTAGTTAATACCACTACGGCTGTGCCTAGCAGTTGCATGCCTACACAAAAGCCCAAACTGTTGGCAATCCCAATACTTGTAATAATTTGTGTTGTAAATAAGTTGCTGCAGTGCATGTGAAGAAACATATTTTTGTTCTTTGGGACACCATGTATGTGCATATTGTAAGGTCCTCCCTTTGTGGTCTTTAAATACATACATTGGCGTGGTCTGGATTATTAATAGCAGAGAGGTGGGTTCCCTAGGACCACACCATCTGGAGGGTGTGTCAACAACTTATGTGTTATCCTTTGGGAGTTCTACCAGTCCCTATGGAAGTCAGTAGCCGTTTGGCTGAGAGAGCACATGCGCACAGTTCAGTCAATGTTAGCCGGTATATATGTGCTTAATGGGGCCCATTCATCTGGTGTGGGCTCTGGCCAGGGAGTTACAGGTGCATCATATGCAATGTCGCGTGTTGGAGGGTCATGCTGGTGGGTTGAGTCTTTGTGCTCCATGTGACTGGTCTGGAAATAAAGTGCCAACTGAGTCAGTGAAGCTGATTGAATGTCTGTTATCATGGAAAACATATGCCATTATTTATTCCTGAACCATGCAGCATTTATATTGCATTAACAGGCCATTATACAAGCAGCGGGATGGCATATACCGCATTAAACCCAGCATGAACAGTTAGCTTTATTATACTGTTATTGTAGTGCAATTCAAGAGTATATTTATGCAGCTAGATATGCTACCCAAAAGCAGCCACAGCCTGTTACAGCTAACGCCTTATGGCTTGTATGTATAGGATTTACAAAGAGCAAACATACCACAATTGGGATTTTATATAGCGCTTAATGCCAGATTCCAGCCTCCAAGAGCGTGACCACGTATTGAACCCGCGGAGCTCTGCGTTGTCTTCCTTCCGAGTTATAGTGCATTGGCCCTGAGCTATCCTCCTGGCCAATATAGCTGGGAGACAACAGACAACTCTACACAGGGGCATAACCAAGGGAGAGCAAGAGCCCCAGAGAGAACGAATTTAGGTTGCGGAGAGTGATAGCAATTGGTGTGATGTTGTTATACGGGGATGAGGATCCTCAGGCCCTTCCTGCAGTGTAGGATGGGGGTGCCGGTCGTGTTTGCATTGCTTTGATAACCTGATCCAGAGACAGGATGCACAGCATGAAAAGGCCTACTTCCTGTTTCTTCCCTCTTGCAGTTCTTTGCTGTAGCTTCTCTCAGTACACTGGTCCCCAGAGATAGTGAGTTTCCCAATCATGCAGAGTGGTGGTTGGGTTGTGAGTATTTTGTAGGTGATGCATACTCTCTTGAACATGATGTGATGGTGGTGGCCAGTGCAGCTGTGGAAGAAGTTGCTATCAAACTGGGCTCCTAGAGGTTTGGCCACTCTCACATGCACTTGTAGAATGGGCACTCATTCTTTCACTTTTGCTTGCGTGATAGATGAATGCGTGGACGCACAGATCTGCAAAATAACAGAGTGTAAATGTGAGTGAGCACATCAAAAGCCTGATTAAGAGCATAGCGTTGATTCCAATTACATTACTGACACACTAAAAGGCCAAGCAATGATAGAGGTAGTGCATGAATGAGTGAGTGAGTAAATGGGGGGGTAAGTGAGCAGGCTGTTGAGTGGGCCATCTTGAATGTAACCATTTGCATCAGAGTTTCACATGACAGTAAAATAAAGAAAAACAAATGAGACTATAAATGTAAATTGAATAAGGATGCTTGGCAGTCTCCCTGTTATGTTATGGTAAATGTGCTTATTTCGCGCCGGCGGGCATCAGGACACTAGTAACATATAACAATACTAGACATACATAGGACACACCTTAAGCAGCCTGATGGACTTTCTATTTCTTGAATGGATACGATCCTTGACCTGACAAGGACAATATTATGAATGACATCTTTTATATCTAATTTTTGGAAACAGTTATCAATTGCTTGTTCCCAAGGGTGGAGAACATTAAAGCGTTCATACACTTCATTTGGCAGAATTCCACATATACTTGGCAGGAAACAATGGCACAGGAATAAATGGCACATGGAGCTAGAGGAATGAAGGAAGACCATTAGAAAAGGGGAAATGCCAGCAGAGCCCTATATACAGTGGAAGTGCTGACAGCTGATCTTCATTTTGGGGGACTCATAGTTAGGGTGGCGTAACTTCCAACACCTGTCGAATTTCAGGTTTTTTTTTCATTAAATCGGCACCTTAATGTCATGCCAACTAATCTATTTTCACTGAATATAAATAAATAAATATATATATGTTTTTATATATAAATAACAAAATAACAAACAAATGCATGTGCGTAATAGGTTTCTATGGCATCAAACCAATATGAGAGTGAACTAGTGGGGTGACTAAGCAACACTTTCATATCATACATACAATGGCATATATATGATACAGGAGGACTAACCACATGCATGGATTTTCACAAAGACACCACCTGGGTCGTTTGCTCAATATACAGGTTGGTCTTTTTACAAACTGTCAGTCAAAGCACATCATTGCCAATTGAGCAACAGAAAGTACAAGGGAGGGGCTCAAACGTGTATTTTTTTGTTGTTGTCAATCTTAACAGATAATGCTAAACATACCCACAGTGTGCTGGGCATGACATCATTTGATAACATTATTTTAATACAATTCAGATGCTTTATGTGCCATCCCATGTCATGTATTCCATAGGAAAATGAAAGGTGACTTATGCCTCTATCCTGGCAGTACACTATGCTTTAAACTTGGGGTTTCCTTTGTGGCCCAACATAAGAATTCATAGAATTCCTTCGTTTTTTAAATGAAAGCCCAGGACTGCAAACATAGTGCAAGCACGCAGGTATGTGTATTTTAGCCATGATCACTTGACATTTTTGCATTTGCAGCCTAGCTTTTCCTATAGGAGGTATGAACCTACAACTCCTATCTTAACCCCTGCAGTAGTCATGGTTTGGCTTCAAAGTGAGGACGGTCTGTAGATGTCACACATGACATAAGAAGGCAACCTGTCAAAGATGTCCAGTGACAGCAACATGATAACGCACTTCAAGAAGTCTAGCACCTCTCTCCAGGTGAATGTTTACAATCTGACAAGCTGGCTAAAACAAGGCCGATGAGCATCACTAATGCTGTCCAGATTGCTGTTCAAAGCATTAGGGACAGCTTGGCTTCGATGGAGATCCTTTTGCAGTTGCATCTCTGAATCATCATAGTATTACATTATCGTGGAGGGGTGTGCCTGAAAGACAGTTTTCTGATTGTAAATGTGATATTTTCAGCTCGTTCTGACAATTCAGCCGTCTAGTGCTTGTAGTCCAGCATTGACAATGTGAAGAGGATAACTATGGCAACAGCCACTGCAAGTCTGTGATTCTGGCACTGCAATGAATACCATATTGCCGATGACCTGCTCTCTCATCTATCATCCGATGATATGGTGACTGCAGAGAATATGGTTTCTATCTGGTTTCAGGTGTGCAAGGAAAGGGCCACTGCATGGGGAATGTCAACACAGCTCCAGACCTCCATCTCAAAATGGCTGCCCACTTCCCCCTCTTACTTACTAGCTGCACAAATATGGCACGTAGGTCTGTAGCTTAAATATAGGTCAGTCCAAAGCTGCCTCAGTGCTGATCAGTGAAAATGCTAACTTTCACATTAAGAATGTAATATGACATTAGAACTATGGCGCTCCAGAACTGAATGATATAATGAAGGAAGGAGAGGGAAAGAAAGGGCAGGCGGAGGAAACAGGATGTGAACAAAGGCTATAACACATCCTTATCCTTTCCCTTTTATCCTGAATTGAGGGTCTTGAGAATTGAACAACAGTAATATAAATTAATGCGGATAATGGAGTCACATCACCCCCTCCCTTCCTTTAATGCAACTAAAAGTCCTAAAAACATAATACAATTACATATGGAAGGAGAAGACATTACACATTCTTGAACTCTCTGTTTCTCACGGGGATGTGAGTGCAAGAAGCTCGAGCTTTCACTCTGCTAATCGCAGGAGTCTTGTCTTCCCCAGAGCTTGGTAAGGCCAACTCGGGCATGCTCTCTTCCCTCTGCTCTGCCTGTTGACAAATCAATGGGTTCTGCGAAACACACGCATCATGTGCATTTGACCTATAGGCAGCCTCCGCACAGTGATCCTGGATTCCAACCCCACCTGAACATCTCAAATCATGGCCACTGGTGTACCTCGGTCTTGAGTGTACATCCTCCACCTTGGCATTCGTGGTCCGAATGGCGTTTCCCGAAGATGCATCAACTCTTACTGGCACACTGAGCTTGGACCACCCTTCTCTGCATTTCCTGACAGTGATAGGCATACAGTTCAGTTAGGCCACTGGGAAATCTTTCCTGACAGGACTTATCAAGGCCCTGCTCTCCTTGACGATAGTGTCCACCTCCTTTAATAACCATCAGGACCATATTTTCCCTCAGATGTTTCTCGTAGAGTCTCTTCCACATCTGTACTGCTGTAATTTTAATTGGTTATTTATAACGTAGTTAATAGCCAGAGGTTTCTAAGCGCGGACCCGGCGATCGAACCTGTGTTGCTCCACTTCATCTTGCTTCCAATGCGAGTGCATTGCCCCTGAGCTATCCTGCCGAGGCAAGCAACTTAGTTTGTATTCTGTCCTTTAGGACTCTGTGAAAGTTCTGTTTTGAACAATTGAACTGAGGATGCTATAGAGACATGGCCTGATTATTGACCTCCAAGCCATGACACTACCCTTGCTCATCTCATCTGAAGATGCTATTATACAATCATCAATGCCTATGCCTTCATTTACTTCCTTTACTTCCAGGCGTCAGAAGTGAAAGTGTCTCTAACACAGATTAGGAGCAGAAATTGTGAACTACACCTAAATATACACCCCCCTTCTCTCCCTCTCACTCCCCACTGACCTCACTCACCTCTACTGTGATTTCAAACGTTTGGAAACGTTTTTATTTTCATGCAGCTAACCAACCCACACCCAAAGCATAGCTCCCTAAATGTGTATGACGATTGATTCCAGAGTCTCCTTTCCTTTCACCAGGGACTTCACATTCTGCGACAGGTTGTAGTTTCCACGGGTATTTGAAGGCCTGAGCCCAGGATTTCATGGGCATTAGTCAAGTCCAAGGTCTGAAAGATAACCTCTTCCATGAGCCAGAAAATGGATTGCAGTGCAAGGGAAGTGAGGGCAGGTTCTGTCAAGCCAAGAGTAGGTCTGGCTGCATGAAATATTACTAGTGAAGCACTCACCTCTGAAATCTGTGTGCAACCTCCAGTCAGTCATTTGCAATCTGGCAAGGTTGATGGGCCCTTCATCCTTCAGACATTGATGCATTACATTCCTTCTACAACTTCCTTCTCTGTCCTATCAATTGTTGTTGAACTTAATGCTCTGGTGACTCCACGCCGAGAATGATCACCTAGTCTTTAGACAATCCCTCAAAACCTGGCTGTTCACTAGACTGCAACTGACAAATTAGCTTGAACCCCACTAAAAGTCTGGACCTCCAACATCTAGGGTCTCTTTTTAGTTCAAGGGGGACTCACCAGCACCACTCAGATGTACCAGCATGATCCTGCAACTACCAAGGGATGGGCCACTCTCACTCTAACAACATAATAGTCATTACATGGACACACCTAAATCAAGAAGATCTTGGAGATCAGAACCCAGCCTTGTCAATCTCCCCATCATACACTGACACCAACCCACAATCATTGTAAAATGGAACCCAGAAAAGTAAAATCTTACCTCCATAAACACATTAGTTCTACCACTTCAGTCTAGCCCTAAAATTCCAATAATAGGACTCCCTTCTTTCCTCAGGTGCCCCAACACACCTCCCCTTTCCTCAACTAATCAACTAACATTTCAGTCTAGTACCACCCTTAAACTTCACAGAAGGACCAATACACACACACAGTGGATTTATGTCTGCTAACACCACCCAACCACAGCACTCTTTTGGGAGCAGCCCTGAGCTCATTGCATTGCCTGCTGCATCTTTAGCTCTGTATCTTACTGTGCGGTGCCAGCCAGGGGCTCCCCCCAACTCCCACAGCTGTCCTAAGCCATATTTTGAGTGTTTTTTGCTTCTGGATAGAACACATACCTAAGTGTCAATGCCACAAACCACATAGAACCATAACCAACATTTGGGATGTTCATACTTCCAGCCTGCATTCATCAATACCACATGTTCTGCACCTGCCTCTCCCTTATAATTACCCATATTTCCGGGGGGCAGAACCACATGCTACAAGGCCACTACAATGTTCAGACATTTACTATGCAAGGCCACTTAACATTGCAATTCATTGCATTATTAAATTGTGTAGTAATAACACATTACAGCACTTAGATGAGGGAGTTATCTGCCATCAATCTCTAGATATAAACGTGGCATTATTAATATTGTTAAGCTTGAAATAATGGTCATGGGTTAAATGGAATATTGCTATGGGCTATCTGTTTAAAGCACTTTGTGGGCACTTTAAGGAAGACTGTGAACTGTCACAGAGTTGCCATATGTAAGTTTGGTTGGGGTGCAATTAGGGCTGCTGTACGTTGAACATTGAAGGTACCTGATGAAGGCAAAGATTGGGAGTCAGAGGGGGTGATTGCAGACTGTTCATCTATTTTACTATATAATTGTTCGTTAATTGATTTAAAGCTACAGCAAAACATGGTGGTAAAATGTGTTTAATGAAAAAAAAGTTTATCACTGAAGACGTTGTCTGCAAGTTAATCCGAGGCCCTTTCTGAAACCATTAAACACAAGTTACCTTTTGACGGTGCATATTAACCTGAGGCAAAACGTTTCTTGTCTTAAACCTACTCTGAAGTTGCATAACATCTCCCTTTCAATAAATGCAAACATTTTGGTAAAATATATGTTTACTTGAACTAATTTGGTGTGTTCACCCGTATTAGTTTGCAGCTGTGTCCTGACCCCCTATTTGTGGCTTATGATTAGCCCCCCTAGCTCCTTATATTGGTTTGTAGAGACCCAAGTGATGGGAAGGACAAAATACCCCTATTTACTGATTCCTACATGAGACCTCCTAGAGAAGGGATTTCCTCCACGCTTTCTTACCATCCACACCCGACAGGTTTGTCAATTGCAAAGCCACTTTTCAGCAGTGCAAGTTCACTTTGAACCGTGCAAATATTCCATGACCTGGCCCTGGCACTTCATGTTCTGCCTAATTCCAGTGGCTTTGACTATATGTATTAACATGCAAATCAGTATGTGCTGTGCAAATGAGCCAGTACTGGCTACAGATGTCAGATCTGTTATTTGGCCACTTATCTGCCCCGCTTGAGCTATGACCTGCGGCGCCAGACAGGAAGTGGCTATTAATATCACAGATCATAGGCAGGTGCGTAATCTACTAAGAGTTTGATCATCAGTGAAAGCATCTGGAATACAAGTGTGCTAGATGTAGGGGAATCAGCGTCCAACACTGTTTCTCCTCCGACCCCGCCACTAAAACGCGTGCATGCAACGCAACAGCCAGGACAACCTACCCACTTGCCTATAAAAACAATAACATTTTGGGAAAACCGCCAGCTAGAAGACAATGATTTTCCAGCGAGCAGCCCCTCCCCCGCCGCCTCCACGAAAGCCCTGCTTTTGCTGCGCTGGCGCAAAGTGACTTGGGTGAAATTAGCATGACTTAACATGCAACCTTTCGGCTGCCTTCCGATGAATGAACATGAGGTAATTTATATCGTCATATTTTCCACTGATCTCCTCTGCAGGCTGGTGGACAAATTTAACTCAGACGCTCTCCCTCCGGCCTGGAGAAAGAGCATATGTAGAGGCTTAATGGTGAGAAAATGAATTTGTCATTTGACTCTGGCCCGTGGCGCAGTTTCCTCCTATTCCTTCTCCAGTGCATCTCACTTGGATGCTAATGGGCAAGTAATCTCATCATGTCTTTTATGCACAGAGTTAAGCATGGCCCCCGCCCCATCTCTATTAAATGCTGGAAGAATTCTGCAAACAGTTACACCGTTTCCACGCTGCACGGATTACTGTACTGGTACGGCAAAAGGATAGGTTATACTCCCAAAGGCATCACTGCATTGTATGATTAGAGCATGAGCGTCTGCTGTTAGTGGTGTAGATGCCGCGAGGGAGGAGCTCGATGCACAAAAGTGCTCCGTGCATAGGCCGCTGCTCAGGAGAGCATCGTGCTTCTCCATTGTAGCATCTATACCAGTAATGGGGGAACAAAGGTAAGCCAGCGGGGTGGGGTTGGTGGGGTGGAAGAGGAGCAAAGGAAGTGGTCAGGAGGGATAGGGGTGAGGGGTGGAAACTGGGGGGCGCAGGGGGATCACTACATAAAAGAAGGACAGGGTAGGTGGAGAGGCAGGGAGCGATCTGGCGGGGTAGACTTTTGCCGGCGGCCTTCCTTTGGCAGGCACCCAACGGGCATAGATCCCTGTCTTTTGTGCTATAGGATAACATTTTGATTCTTATTTATTGATCGAAAAGATTTGCTTTTAATGTCAAATTTGTTTCTTTCAGGAATGTCACACCCTGAAAGTAAATCTTTATATTAAAAACAAAAATATGCTCTATGGCCCTGATTCATGAAATTATGTGCGTGTAAAACAGGGATTTGGGTGCTATTTTTCCCGCAAATCCACATTCGTCCAACGGGGATTTGGGCGCAGAATGGCACGCGCATCCCCGTTTTACAGTAAAATAATTCCATCAATCAGGGCCCACATATCAGCCAGGTCATCCTATGGGCCCGATTCATGGAATTTTTTGCCCCGTGAAAAGTGACTTTTCACTGGTGCAAAGTGACAATGCACTGCCAACAAACACACTGATTCATGGAACAGTGCCCAGTATCTTTTTGCAGTGCAAAGTTATTTTGCACCGCAAAAATACACCTTGCACTGCTCTATGAACCAGCATGTGTGTTAGTAGTGCAGTCACTTTGCACTAGTGAAAGGTCACTTTGCACTGTGCAAAAAGTTCCATGAATCGGGGCCTATATATCCATTTCAGAGTTCTACTGTTTTAAAGATCATTATTAGTCAGCCAGTATGATTCTAACAACTCAAGTTGGGAGCAGTTTTTGTTAAAAGAAGGTGCTGCTGTTCGGGGACACTCACCTATGTGACGTGAACTCACCTATGTGATGTGAACTCACCTATGTGAAGTGGCAAACTGTTGGAGAGCATTTTTATCTAACTCGCGTGTTCGAACTTTGCTTTCAACACAAAGGACACATTACTTTTATAAAGGTTCAGTTTATCTTTATCTGTCCATTTATAAGTTACCTAAGTTCAGTCTTATTAAAACAAACAGAACCTTTAACACAATGGTTACTCTGATACCCGTTTCACACCACCTAGCCGCTAGTTAAACAGTTTGTATGTTTTATCCAATTCGCATTACACCACTGCTTCGAAACTCTGTCTTTCAGTATTTTATTGATGTGAGTTAGTTACCCTATGTTTAAAGTGAGTGTTGTGCAGTACTGGTGTAGTGTGAGTTAAGGTTTCATTTGTAGGTCAATGGACTTTGTATTAGAGAATGTGTTAATTTGGACTTGGGTGCTGGTACCTTAATATTGGTATTCTGTGAACTTTGCACTCAGTGTTTCTACCTCAAAATATGAATTCCTGAGATGTGTACATTTCTCCTGTCTTAATTAGTAATCTTAACCCATTTTAAAACATTGCCCTTTGCCCTTTCATCTCCTCTTTTCATTTAATTGTTGTGTTTCATTTAATTGTTGTTTGAATGTAATGTCTGGGTGTATTGGATGGTGTGTGTGTGTGTGTACATACGAATGTGTGCTGCGGGTTAGCTACTCCACCTTCATATTCTGAACATCATGTTGTCTTGCCTTAAAAGTCCTGCATCTTGACTGGCTACTTTTGGCCCAATTATTTTCCATCATTGGGCACACAAACCTTCCCCAGTCATGGTACGCGCGTGTCCTCCGTGGTTATTGGGCTCCCTTCCATGCTTATTGTTGTCCTAAGTCTTCAGTGTACATAGTGGGTGAAAGTGCTTACTCTGCAGTAATTCCCCTCTGATGATGTTTGCTGATCCCCAACGAGGTTGATGCCATTTAGCGAATTTGGTCTATATAAAGCCTGAAGTTAATTCCAAAAAGTTGGCTTTCTGATCACATGATACTACCATGCACGTTAGCGCACGCGCGCTTTGGCCAGATTAGTACTTTTTTTTATCCGTAGTATGTACGTACGTGCATGTTTTTAGCCAGTTGGTTCAAGCTACTGTTCCTGTTCATGATGATTGCTGTTTTTACCCCTTGTTTTATATTCTCTGTATGCTTACCAATGACTGATCATCCAAATGCTAATACACTTGAGCTTGCTTGTTCCGCATGCATTCTTTTTGTCAATGCCGTCTGTTTGTGTCATTGACTCAACGTGTCTCATGCAAAGCGCGCATGTCAGTGACTCAAGACTCAGGACCTACTTCACCTGTATATGTGTACATGTGTTGATGTTTTTTTTTTCCTTGAAAAGGGAATATCTCATGCTTGTCCGATCTGATTTTAGAATTTCTTTTTTGTGGTCTCTAGTTCAAGGTAAGGGGTAGGTGTGTGCTGAAAATCACAATAATCAACAAGTTCGAGATATGAGATGCGGGTCTCAAACATGCTTTGGTGGGATTATGGGAATGGAAAAAATACTTTTTTCAAAATTAATTTTTCTATTTGAAAACATTTGTTGACCACCAGCAAATTTGGCGATCATTTGGCACGAGTGTTTGAAAGTAGGCAGATAGCAGTCAGCCAAAGCAGTCTCGTGGCACATTTGGTGGATGAGGTCAAGAGTTACAAAGGACACATATTTCTCGTTTTCCTATTTAAAGGGTTATGCAATCTGCACTAGAGTGCCATTTACCGTGACGCTATAATATTAACAAAGGCAATGGGCATATGCATGCAGTAACTCACTGAAGATGCAGGATTCTATAAGAGAAGAAAAAAACACCCCGGAAATATTGGCAAACTAGAAAATGAAAGATTGACTCCACAGACGGCTCAGTTTTACATTCCAAATAATGTTCTCTGAAGTTCACTGCTAATTATGGGGAAGAGTGAACGGCTGCTCTCAAACGAGCAATGGGCCTATCCTTCCTGAGTTGGGAACCTGATACTATGAACATTTAATGATTGTGTTTAAATAAAAGTAATATTTATATTTTACAACCCATGTGGGATGTAATAAAACAGAATTTAATTAAAACATTGAAGCAACCCTGGCTTTGCATGCAAGCCCTTTAATCTTGCTCACTCTCCTGCGCTGCCGCGCACACTGTGCGCTATGTGGGTGGATGTGTTTCAAAGAGTTGGAAAAGGTTGCAAAAACAAACTGTGACATCTGAAGGGCCTTCTTGTTCGAGTAGTAGCAGTCTAGCATGCAGGGTCGGGCTGAGAAGGTGGGCAGGAAAGTATTTGCCACTCAGGCTGGCAGGGCTGTTGCTTCCGGGACCAGAGCTGCAACGTGCAAAAGAAATAAATCCTTCAGAAACCAGCCTGCCGCGATAGAACCGAGTTATGCTAGGCCTGATCAACTTCTCTTTAGATGGGGTGAAACATTTGTCTTGATTTCAGCAATGTTGCACATGTGCCTGGGCAGCCCCCACTCTTGGGACCCTCAGTGAGTGAGTGAGAGGGATAAGAGCCTAGGCACAAATGACAGATTCTGGGACCCTGGATGGTAATGTTCTTACCACTGCGACCGATACATGATTGGTCTGTTACACTCCTCAGCAGCGTATCACTTATCACGACTCCTACTTGCCAAGGAAGTAAGATCCAATAACCTTTTAGAAAATGTCCTTAGCTCTGTCCTATGCTTGCCCTATGCTCTGGTGAACTACTTGATTACTGGTGAGTTCATTTCCAAAAGAGATTATTAGCATCCTGAATGGCACTCATGGATGTTACTATATGGTGTTCAGAGAAATGGCTGTTGGACTGTTTGTGGTACCCAGTTTTGTGAATAGTTGAAAACATGCACACAAAGATGTAACTCTATTGTGAAAGATTTGAATTTTATGCCAACGCACAGTTACATTTCTTTTTCTAAATGTAGCATACAGAATTCATTATTCGTAGACTACAAACTAATCAGTCATTCTGAAATGGGTGAATTATTTTAAGAAATACTGCTAGGGAACAATACCACCTCCAGTAGTGGTATTTGTGAAAATCCATCCAGTTCAGAGTTTACCATCGGCAGAGGTGCTATTTTTCCAATTCCTTAGGAGGTATTTTAGAAATACCACCTATGTCAGTGTTAACGTAAAACGTTTTTTTCCTAAACAGTTTTACCAGCCATTGCCACCTTCAATGTGATGGTGGAAATGGATTATTACAGTAGGTGTTCATACCACTGGTGTACATGGTTTATGCACAAAAGAGTTCATTCTGATCCTTTTATGCACTACATGGGTTAAGTGGCGAGGAGGTCATCAAATTGGAGCCAATTCAGCTTCTTTAACTCCACCTCTTCGGTGGAGGTAAAAATAGACAGATTTGCAGCAGAACGTCAACCTTAAATACATACTCTTGTATTTCATGGCATACTGCTGGTGGTATTTGAGGAAACCCTGGATTGAGCAGACAGTAAACACTGCAGTATTTGTACCAGCGTGTGTAACAATCTTAAAGCAAAGCCAGATTCCCTGACTCAGCTTTACCAATCAATTCTTCTGCTTCTCCTCCTCTTCACCTTGGGCCAAACCTAAAGGTGGGATGCGATGGAATGAGATGGGAGGTGATGCAGCCCACTGTCAAATTGCAAACTGGGCCACATGAAAACTACACTTAACTCCCAACGTTCCCATTTCAGCAAATTATATCAACCTGGTGAAATAATATTGCTACGTTTGATTTGTGGGGGAGGTTCCCTAGGGTCTGAGTCTCAAAGATAACACGAATAACAACATATGTTACATACAAAGAAAACAGTATTAATGTTCACTATATATACTTGAGAATGTGTAGCTATGAGGAGAGGTTGGTATTGAGTTTAGTTGTTCTGGAAGTTGGGGTCGCTGCATTGTGGTCTTCGCGAGGAGGTCATCAAATTGGAGCATGGCCAGAAAATTGTACTTTTCCCCAGGCCAAAGGTTGCCGGTCCACTCCTGCTGGCAAAATTTACTTAAGGTATCACTAACCTCAAAACCTTTTACCAAATGATTCTCTTTTCCTTTTGCAGTGTGGACTTGTGCTGTATTAAGACCATCTCTGTGCCCTTGCAGGGGCAAATTCAGAGCATGTTTTGAAACTCTCCCTCAAAGCCACGCAACGATAATTAAGAGTGTACCAAGTGCTTAGCAGCAGGGAGTGGATAATGGCAGAGTCTAATGCCAACCGAAGGCAATTAATCACGCACGCTACCCATAGAGCTTAGGGTTTGTACTCAGTTATCGGGAAGTGCTGATGAGGTCCCCTCTTGATCCTTCAAAATGCACTGTATTAAGAGCTGCGTTACACCGTCAGCCAAAGAAAGCAAACGCTTTGAGACCTGCTCGGCTTAATGCGCTTGCTATCGCTCTCATGATGCGTTCATTCAAACCAATTCTCAGAGGATGGCAGTATCATCCAAAGCAGCTGCAGAGTCTTCAAATCCGGCCAGTGAGACATGGCATGCGGCACATGCAGCTGCGCGGCACATGCAGCTGAAAAACACTGGCACATGACGAGTACGGTGTAATGCTGCCATCTTGTCAGGGTGTGTTGTGCGTTTGCTGCCTTGCAGAGAGGATGGGTCTATCACTTTGGCCTGGACAGCTGCTCTTGGTTGGGCGGTCGTGACTGATATGCATGAAGTCGGTAATGTACTAATACCAAAAGCAAACAGAGACACAGATAAAATAGAAAATTATGGAACAGAATGCTACTTTACAGGCATTCAACAAAATCTGGTTATCCGCCCTTTCACCGAACAGGCCGCAGACAAGTATTAACAGCAAGAGGGTGACTGTAAGTGTAACGTTCCCACAATTTAATGACCTCAAAATATCGTTCCAGTCGGAAAGATCGATCAGGATTTCATCCAATTATGGTGTCTTCATGTCTGCCCAATAGCAGTGGATTTGATGGCAACTCCGAACAAGAAATAATGCTCTGGACAATCGATTCTTGTTAAGAATAGTTTGCTGAAAACTGTACATCCATCAGCTTTTGGAATTTGTGAAAGTGAGACGGGTTTCTTGCCCACTTTCCACATTTCCCATGCAAGAATGTAACTCAAAAGGAAATGTGAGTGTGATGAAAGACTTTCAACAGTGTTTTGACCGTATATACTCTGTTCAGGTTTCGCTATTACCGTCTGCCCTACGGTGCACTCAACGGTCTCAAAAAGAGCCCCCTATAGTCAGTTAGAGGAAATTGTGGTCCGCTTTCTGCATATCTAAGCCTAGATAGATTTTCGACACTATCGCCAGTAGGTCACAGGTCATAACAGTAGTGACAACACGGTTTTGTCACCTGGAAATGTGGTGGCTGCTGTGGTTAGTTTTGCTCACCCAGGAACTGCAATTAGTAGGCAATGCATGAGTATAAATACATTTACAACAGAGAATAAAGGCCCTGAAGTCCTTCCTGTCAGATTAGTTGAGAGTTCCATGCTGGGAAGGACAGTTCCACTCACCGTGTTCTTCTCAGTAGCTGCCACTACTACAGTGTGTACGCAATCCACATGAAAGCACTGTACCAAGCAGCAGAATGGTGTCACATCTGCTGTGAGCTGATAGAACATAATTGAGTGAAAACTGAAGAAACCTCTGACTATATCGGCAGAAACATACATCATCTCAGGTAGATCTCATGAGACGATGATGCTACCCTGGTGGCTGGCATCTGTCAACGCACCAAGTAAAGACCCAGTCAGAACCTTTTCTTCTGTTCAATGTTTGTGGATTTGGGGACAAAGCCACATTATGGATATCAAGATTGTTTGCCTTCGGACCTGCGCTAGCTTATAACACCCCTGAGAAATGCCCCATCTTCATGAACCCAGCTCCTTTGACCCCACCAACCTCAGACCATTTCACAAGACCACAGCAGATCAATAGCAGCACCCTGCCCGATTAAAACAAAAACACTGCTGTCAGTGGTCGCACCGAAATCTTCAATCAAGTCATATCAGAAATCCTAAGCATCAACATGGACAGCATGCACAACAAAATCATGAGTATTGGTCAGTCTCAAAAGGCTGTGGTTGCCAACTTCAAGGTTCTCAGTGACGTCACAGACACCGTAAACGTCCATTTCTTATACCTAGAAAGTTACAAATATGGCCATTCTGATGCCTACCCATCTGCAATCTGTGTGTCACGCATTCAATCAGCACACTGAGTGCCAGTGCAATTCCATATGATCATTGAGGCCAATTAAGCCCTATATTGTTTGTGTCCTGGTGTTTCTAGGACCTTGTATCTCCCTAGGGCATGAGTCAGCACTCCCAGTGAACCACACTCTGAAGATTCGTGCAATGCTGCTAGAGGGTCTGAAGCCCTCATCTTCAACAGATGCATCGTGTTCACTGTTAGAATGTGTCTGCCTAGCCTTGAAAGTGTGTCTCGAAGATTCCAAAAAAGGCGGCTGATAACTGCAGATAAATTATCAGTGAGTGTAAACCCACCTTAGGTGTTACTGAAATAATTGCACTACTAAAGGCTTGTGTTTGTTTTCAGTGGGCAGTGTTTGCCCCAAAGTGACCTCTTTGGACGCAACTCTCGACAGATTGCTTGGGAGGAGGGACATGCTAGAGCGTATCTTGCGAAGAAACTGGTATTGATGGCCTTATGGCCTTAGAAGCATGGAATTGGATGGCCATTTTTCGTGCTGGTATTTGAGACACTCAACCAACCATTCATGGCATTGCTACCTTTTGCTCGTGCAATAGTCCCCCTAATTCCTCTTTGGACTTACTACAATCTTTTCTGTCAAGCACATAAGCCCTCTTCCTGTTACGTGACAACGGGTGTTTATGGCGCCTTGCAGTGATGAAATCACACCCCACAGGCCAATGCATTTCATTGTCTCTTTCTCTTCATAGTATAAACTGCTAAAGAGAGCATATTTTCACAACCCTGTCCCTCAGCACAAGTCAGCATAAGCTTCAGAGATAAATACAATTAAACACACTCTTTCACTACCCGTCCATTTGAAGTTTACTGCCCTGTAGTTACACCTTTGATGCAGAGCTCTCAAGTTTACCCTCACCGTGCTTGAGAAAGCCAACGGTTCCTGTTTTTCCTCCTTGGAATCCTTGGCCTTGAAGATTTCCTGAATATAAAACTCAAAGAAATTATAAGTTCCTGAATTCAAAGTAATAGGACTGGAGGGCCTTCTCACTCACAACAAAGGGAAAGCGAGATCTCTGTGTATGGGCACATAGTTACTGATTGCTCTCCCCTGACATCCAGTGGTCGGGATTTTTAGGCCGTACACAAACTTTGAAAATGTTGGGCATTGTGCGTGCAGGTTAACGCAAATTAAATTGGGTTCTTATGTCACGCTTCATGCTGGGGTTCTTATGTCACGCTTCATGCTGTAGTCCGTCCTCTAAGTGCCGGACTCGGTTTTTGAATGCTTAGTGCTCAGCGTTGTCTTGCTTCCAAGACAAGCTTGTTGCCCTCGAGCTATCCACGGATGTATTTGCTCTGAACGTTTTGTTTTTCACAATGCTTTTAATTACCTTGCTGTGCATTGAGGAGCTTCTGAATTCAAAGTTCTGTGATGCCAAGAAGAGACATTTTGCTAAATACCTCAATTATACTGCATTACAAAAAAGGATCCATGCACGCAAAGAAAGACACAGACGTACAAGAGAAGGAAGAAGAAAGAAGAAAGGTATTGAGAACACAACTGATCTTATAAAGCCCAGGCACATGCATTTATTGCTTGAAATAATAACGATGAGGATAACAATATTACGGAACAATGACCAAGCTGCAAATTATGAAGATCCTCCTGAAATACGTACTGAAAAAGTTGGAGGGGATACTTCCAATGAAAGAAGCCCTGTATTGCCAGACCCTCTGTTACCTTTATAACCTGCCGGAAAGTGGAATCCCTGTAGGTTGGACAGGCTTTACAATTACAGCTCCAGTTAGAACTTAGATGAAGAATGTCGAAAAAAGTAACCCTGGTGAATGTCCAGACAAACAGGGAGGATAGGACAGAAACGTGTGCAAGTTGGGGTTTTTCACAGATAGGGTGCATCATTAACAGGAGTATCAATCAAATATCAAGGTTGACATATTCAAGTAGATTACTGAATATTAAGTTGTTTTGTAACAGTGCTGGTAGGATTCATGGTGGTACAAAGCTTTAGGAGTATATACATTTTGTGTGTTAGATAATTCATTTATTGTATTTATTTGTTGTCATTTTTCTTTTTGGTATAATTGTAAAATAGATCATTGGTATTTGCAGAGGCTTTAGCACTTTAGGCTTTCCAATGGGAGCACCATACAAAACAAAAACACACATTTTTAAACGTTTTAAACTAGGTGTTTGTATCACTCTACATGGTCTATTTATTTTAATAAAACTGTTAAATTCATTTTTTGAAAAGAAATTCTGTATAATCATTATATAGTATGCAGTGAGAGCAAACATATAATAAACGTTAAAAAGGACAGACAAGAGTCGGCACAGTTTACTACATTGGTAGTATTCCAGAGACCTCGTTAGTCATACAGCCAATCATTCGTAAACCATTCTACTTGGTCTCTCCAGGGAAGCCAAGGTGTTGCTAACATACAGCATTCTACTTCAATGGCATCAATATCTGTTTCCTATGTGGCAAAATACATTGGCATTGGCAGTTGGAGGGATTGGGGCATAGGTGGTGGAATGGCGCCGTTTCCTCTTCTCCCTTTGCATGAATGATAGAGCCAGTAAAATAGCACTACTGGAATCAAATCCCAACTCTTCATAAGGCAAATGTGGTGGCACTTCTGTTTACAGGCAATGCGTTGCCGGTATAAAAAAGAATGGGTGGTTTGCAATGCCCCAACTTTCCATTCTGCTCAATGGGGACCTTTTGGAGCACATTGGTAACTCTAATGATCTTAATGTTAGGTTATGTGGTATTATGAAGTGGGAGCAAAACTTACTAAATGCAGTTTGTTTTTGTCCAGACAGGCTGATGTCATAGGCAGATTTTCAACATAGTTTGGTGGGAAAGTCATTTGCTGTACTCTTGTGTTCCAGAAGGCCTAAGCAATTACTCCTGGCCTGTATGAAGCAGAATTAACCGCATAGAGGGTTGTTTTACCCCTAGCCAGAACCGAAAAAAAATGTCTGAAGAAATGACTAGGTCTGCCTTCCAGTACGGCTATGACTCTCTGGGTCAGTGATTTGGGACATCTGGGTATATCCCTTGTTGCCAACCTCAGTCCTTCATTGAACTGGGTTATCTGTGTCGGGTCAAATGCAGCCAATTATAATTGCTGGGAACAAGGTTCCTTTCATAGCACACAAATGTGAATTTCATGGGACAGCCTTTCTCACATTGAGTTAGGGAGCATGCTGGAGATAAAGGAGTCATGCAAATCCTGGTGTTTGAGAGAATGGGACTCTGGTAGTCAATCAAATGAGGTATTGAGACACTATTTGGAACTTAAGGCCACATTCGCAGATTATCTGGATTTGGCACTCATTTTTGTACGCTTCCTATATTTTTCTGTATATCTCATTGGGACAATCACAAATTGTTGAATGAATATTGTCCTATTTGCAAAACAACTTGAGAGATTGTAACACGTTTTGTGTTTTTCCCACACTTTTTAAGACCAGGAAATCATTGACTATCTCCACCATTGAGAAAACTAGGGGTGTGCACGGTGAGGGAAGCCATGCTAATGAGTAGGTTTACATCTACTCCCCATGTGAAGATAGGCATGGCCAAATATTTGGGGTAGGCTTGCCCTGAATGTGTTAGCTGAAGGCTCTGTGTGTGGATGAACGTGTGCACAGCTGGAATGTGTCCTTTGTGGATCATGGTGGTTTTCCTGTGTGATTGTCAGGTAATTGCTTTGATGGTGACACTGTATACTTTTTGCCCTGGTTTATGTACGCCAATGTAGCTACAAAAGATGTTAGGTGCAAGCGAAAATATTGTGGTGATCTATATCGATCTTTTGTGGCAAGTCTTGGTGTGATGTAGACAGCTTTTCCTATATAATCCTAGTTGGCGTCCTGCATGATGACCAAAGATGTGCTCTGATCATGTTGTTGTGGATATCTTGCTGTGGTGTGCCTTAAATGCCTTCAAGGTAATAGGGGACTGTGATACTATATGTGGTTGCTGCAAAGGTGTGTAGTGTTTCCAACAATAATTATTTAATTTTATTGACTAATAATATTGATGAAAGGGACTCAGTTTATTGTATGGTTAAGACTTTGGTTCATGTCAGTTTGAGTCATTGATAGATGGAGAAAGGTTGTTGAAGTGGTTGTAAGCCTTTAGGTCCCAGGTGGAGGGGAGCAAGGTTTCATGGGCTATCCTGAAAGTGAGATGGCCCTTAAACCTGCAAATCCAGAAGTCAATTCCAGAGCAAATAGGTCTGAACTGAAGAAGAGGCACTGCCCAAAGAAAGGTTTGAGAAGCTTGAGATTCCCAACGGTTGCTGTGTTATGCGTGGAATCTCAGTCTTAGTCAATATATATTGTGATTGTTTTGTAGAAACATAGGGTTAAAGCACTAGAATGCCCTGTGATTGATACATGGGCAATTGAGTGACAGTCAGTTGTCATTTCTAGTGATGAAAAGAGCTGCTCCTGAGAGCCCAGATTTCAGATTGCACTGTAGTTTCTTGAGGTGACTAGATAGAGGCCTTTGGCATAGTCCAGGTGAGATCAAAAAGTACCATAGGGGCCCTGACTCCCTCACAGAAGTCAACGAAGGTTAAGCAGCTTCTCAGAAGCCTGACGAGATAACAAACTGGTATCCACATATGACAGTCAAGTATCATACACCTTGCTACTGGATCAGTCACAAGACGTGGTCTTTTTTGTCCATCGATGGAGTACATGTTATGTTTTAATAATATGTGCACACTAGTGGCCTGAAACTCTAATAGGTTGTGTCGTCATTGCATATGCCCTGTGCACAAAACACATGCATTATATGGATGGAAAGACTCATAAAAGTGCATCTCTCCTGGAAGGATGCTTTGCACCACCAGATTTGCTTTTGTACATCAGCCCGCAGTCAGCCTACAAGAGGTGGAGGGTGAAAGGAGTAGTTGCCACAGAGAACAATGCATCCAAATCCAGAAAGGGAGGCACATTGATCTGCAGCAAATCTGTGGATCTTCCCCCCTATGCTGGATGTCAGGCACAGGAAAAGCACACACAATGCTTCCTGCTCCTTCATGCTTCTGTTCATTGTTTACATGCAGAGCTGGTATATGCAGTAACAAACACATTGAGGCCCATCACTGCAAATGCACCTACGAATCCCACTTGGGGATGCAAAGGGATTCGGTAAATCGCACCATGGTTCCCTTCCACGCGCAACCGGCCACTCCTACACCTCTCAGGTCTCTCTCAAGATTCAGGTTCTTGCAACGTGGGACCTGCAAATGCAGATTTGCCAGGGGCAAAGTACCCAGGTAGCATGTAATTAAGTTCTTCATGTGTTAGTCACCATGCATGAAGTGTTGAGACAATACATCTGCAAGTTGCATGTGTGCGACAGGATCTGGAGCAGGCCTTGTTGTCATGTGAAATTGGACATCGACGCGTGCTGAGATACATGGACCGGACCGATAAGCAGAGAGAGAGAGCACGAGAAGTTGTATTTTGTTTGATAGATCTGTCATGGCTTATGCTTGAGGGAATAGAAAACATACATGCAGCAGGCAAAGCTGGCACGTGATATCTTGAGATGAAGGAATGAAGGATTGCGCTGTGTGACACCTTATTGTCCCTGGAGATGTTTTTTTTTTTTTTTAGATGAGCTGCCATTTCGCAGGTTATGTAACTAACATTGTCAGAAAGAGGTCCGAAGCCGGATCTGCAAAAAACATTGAGCTTGTAGAAAGTGAGGAAGCGTGGCCAATCCCTGCTCTCCTGCATCGTCACGGGCTTGACAACTCTTCCTTCTGTCTTCAGGTGGGGACTCTATAAACAGGTGTTTCTTTCTGATTTGTCCCCTTAAATTCCTTTATTTGAACATCTCATCATGATTTCAAATGTCTGTATCGGCTAGTTACTGCGTTTACTTGTATTTTCTAAACAATGCATTTGTGGCAGATCACTCAGGATGATTTGAGGTACTAATATGATATGGCAGTGAATGTTCATACAACGAAATATTTTTGAGGAACTCGGCCTCAGATTAAAGCAGCAATCAATTTCTAGTGCTCTATTTTTCTGAATGTCAAAACATATTGCATTACGGAGTGAATATATCGTTCTCTCAAACGCTTTCTATCGCTCATTGTGGTTGTGGGTGTTGTCCTTTTCTTTATTGCCCATTCACTCTTTAGCTGTTTCACACTAGCTTGACTCCTTTCTTTCCTGCTCTCGTGCTCTCCTTCCCTCTCTCTCTCCCCGCTGTTTCTAGACCTCTAGCCGCTGTACTGCTCTCACTTTCTCCATCTCTTTTTCAATACCTGACAAGTTCTTTCTTACTCTCTTCAGGTTTTCGCTTTCTCTCTTTCTATCTGTCTGTGCTGCTATTTTATCTTGAATCTCATGCTTTGTATGGGTAATCACTCTCTCTCTGTGTCTCTCTCATCCTCACTCAATCCACCGTACTCGTTATTTTGATTGAATTGATTGAAATCTCGTGTGACTGCAGCTAAACGTTGTCTTGATTGTAGAGATTGCATTGCAAACACCATTTTAGGATGATGAGAAACACTGATACAACTAATCTGGATAAACAGTACACCGGAGATTAACGTTTTAATAAATAGGTATTAAATTCTGATTTGACAGAAATTCAAAAAAACATAACTTCACAAAGTCGTGCGCAGGGATGGTACTTAAACAGAACAATGGGTGAAATTCCCCACTCACCTGCAAACACAACAGAATTCCTTTGGAGAACGTTCTCATGACGTGCATGTTGCAAGACCGGCTCTTAGGCCGGAAGGTTCCATGTGTTAATATCCCCGCAAAAATATTGCGATACAAAAGTATTGCCATATTTTTGCGGCGATATTGAATGTGCAGGGGACACCCCTGCAGCCTTCCATATAAAAAAAAACAGGGCTGCAGGGGTGTCCCCCGCAACCTTCCATCACAAAACAAAAAGAAAAGGACCCTGTGGCGTCGGTTCCCGATCACGGAAGTGAAAGGGAACTGGCACTGTAGGGAACCCAGCGTGAAGATGAAGGTAAGTGGGGTTTGTTTATGTTGGGGGTGTGGGTGGGGGTGTGCTAAGGGTGTGGGTGGTGGGTGTTATGGGTGTGTTGTGTGTGGGTGTGAGTTTGGATGTGTGTTCGCTTAAGAAAGGTGCAAACTTTTGGTAATTTGCACCTTTCTCATGCAAACGTTTCACCCGCAGTACTTTCAGTCAGGGGCAAATCACTGCAAATCCTCATAATAAAGCTTCTATATGTTCTTTCTACCTTGCGTTTCTGCGTATTAACAGTTATTGACCAGTGATTCACTTCATTCTCCTTTATGTTCATGATTACTGTATCGTTGGGTAAATTTTTCTCTTAGTGCTTCAGTTACATCATTATTCTTAAGTATTTTCATATTGTTTCAACATTGGTTCTTATTTCTTCCTTATGACATTCTTTCGCTGTTGTCAGACTTCGTTTTAACGTATATCCATTTAGCTTATGGCTGCATCTCGACAGCTCAGTGAAGGGCATCCTTCTTGGTTGCATATCTCCACTATGTCAGCTTGTGGGTACACATTAAACGGTCGCCTGAGTGCATATCATCTCTCAAATACTTGATGTGGTACAGGAATATTGCAAGAATTCATGCATGGGTTCCCAAATGTGGCTCTTTATCTGTCATTCTAATGGGATGGTGCGAAGGGGGCAGAGACCATGGAGACGGTGTCCACCTCTTCCTCTACAAGATATATCATGCTTGTTAACAGTGGTTAAGGCCGTCTTCCGACTCATTGATTTCAATTGCCCACAAACCTTCCAATGTTATAGTTAACCTTTACAGATTCAGTCTAAGCGCTAAACCAGGAGTTAGGGGCACTGAGGCCCAAAGGCAGCAAGAGTTTTTAGCAAGATTTATGAGCCCAGAACACCTGGTATAGCCAGAGGGTGTGGTCTATGATGCTATTATAACCCATGTAATGCCTAAAAGTACAAAATATATATAATCCCTGCAACTGTCCGTGTGGATTTAGTGTCTCATTCTACTTCGAAGTCACAGGGATTTTCCTGTGGATACGCCTTACTTTGTACCAATCTATGTGCTATGCAAACCATTCTATGTACTATGCTGGTTCTTAGAGATTGTAGGTTGTCCAATGAGACCACTGACTGAACATTTCAAGGGTTATAAATTGTGTTTTTAAAGTGTTCAGTATTCTTTTTCAAACGTTGTCACAATTCTAGGAATTAAATGCTTCTTTTTCGTCAGTTTACCTCCAAGTGTGTGTGTTTACTATATCTTGCTGGGATAACAATGGCCCAATTATCAAATATCCTGAGCTCACCGAAAGGATTACGGCCATCTGGTCCAACCCTGTACATTGGAAAGGGCCATAAGCCCCAGTGAGTGGCATTTTTATGATTTGTTCTGCATTATTTAGACAACAGCTGTTAATGACTCACCTGTTGCAGAATGACCCACTCATCTGTGCAAACAAACAGGGGGGGTGAATTATGTGTACCTTAGAACAGGATACACACACTCGGGAGCTAGATGTAAAATTCACCAATAACAGGTTTAGAACAAATTAAAAGTCAACTAGAAAATGAAGGTAGTAACCTAAGCAAATCTTGTTTTATTAATTGCTTCTGTCATTTGAAAAATATGAATTATAAATATTCACTTTAAGGTCTTTAGATATCTACACAATGGTAGCACTTGTGTATACTATTACTAGGGCTAGCAAGTGCTGTGACTACCTGGACATTTCATACCCTCCACATTACAAAATGCTGTCACTTCTAGCCCATATTATTGCTATTCCTGCCAAAACAATAAATATGCTCACTGTGACTGAAAAAAACTACTAAGGCATTACAGCCTCGGGTGAGGGCTATAACAGGAGTTATAGGAGCATACCTGAGTTATGAGGCTGAGATAAAACCAAAGGCATGTAATGAGTGCAAGGATCGGTAAAAACTGTTACAGCCTCTGCTTGCGGGCTTTAATGGTATTATAGTATAGTAAAGTAAAAAACACGTTAAAAGCAGGTTAGACACAAAAGTAAATATTTGGTGATGGTGCTTGGACCTTTGCAATGAGCATTGCCCTGGTGGAATGTAGGATAAGTCAGACAACAAACTTTGAGGCAAAATGTTGAGGAACATCAAGCTTTGTTGCATGGTGAAGGCCCTTTGCTGGCCCCTTTTTTGTTGTGGCCTGCCGACATTCTAATGTTATAATATTACATTAAAACCTGATCCGGTGGGCCGGATTGGGTGTTGTCGGCCCGGGGCCTCAGCTAACGCCCAGAGCAAAGCAAGGGCATTTTACAAGGGTCACTGGGCC
This sequence comes from Ambystoma mexicanum, assembly GCF_040938575.1. Classification (NCBI taxonomy): domain Eukaryota; kingdom Metazoa; phylum Chordata; class Amphibia; order Caudata; family Ambystomatidae; genus Ambystoma; species Ambystoma mexicanum. The sequence goes on along the minus strand of NC_090924.1, from coordinate 779,933,817 downwards.
GATAACACCTGATACGGCCTGCCGAAGAGGGTCTTAAACCAATCAGCATGCTGGATTTTCAATCCGGAAACCCGGGGTGTTAAGAAAAATGTATTTTCATTCAACTAGCAGGATGCGAGGGGAGTCCTATTCATTAATGAAAATACTGGCACAAGATGGCACCATGGATCTGGAAGGCGGGGCTCCATAAGAAGCCCTTCTTCAATGTCCATGGCGGCCATGGGGCAGCAGCAGAAGTGCGGCAGCAGTGACAGGAGGTGCCACCACCGCCGAAGAAAAGAGGTAAATGGGGTGGGGGCGAGGGGAACTGGAAAAATATAAGATATGGGAGGGTGGAGGAAATGACGGTGTGGGATGAGGGAAGCAGGCCTCAGGTTCTATGGAATGCAGACTGAGATGAGCAGTCTTAGCCCACGATCCAATTAACCTGATTGGCTGTTCCCCCGCTTTAACGCACATGGTCCAAGGGCTATACCAGAGGTTATAGACACTGAAGAGTGAGCTGAAACCTAGAGCGCAGGAAGGCCATTTGATGAGGTTCACAGGCCCATCATGCCTGAAGCAGCCCCCAAGTGTGGTCTATAAAGCTATTATAACCCGTGATCTGTTATAAAGTATTAATTATACATATAATATTAAAAGATAAACCTGCTTGGGAAGTTACAGGGATCTAGCTGCGGATACCCACTGTTTTGCTTGTAGAGCTTTGAATGTTGTATTCTTAGTAATCTATGGGCTATACAAATCATTCTACGGGCTATGTTCATCCAAATGCTCTAGATGGAATGCATGATTATCATCGTTTCAAAAGCAGGGACCCAGAAATAAACGGCGCACTTTCAATTTCTACGCTACTAGCTAGTGGCAATCAGCGCAGGGCACACATTCATGCCCAAACATTTCCAACAGGCACATTTCATCGGGAATGGTCACACCGATGTGCAAAATAACAAAAACAAATTAGAAAAACATAAATGAGGACTTGAATGAATAATGCACCCAGTCCATCTGGAAGGAAGTCTGCATGAGGGAAGTAGTTTGCATGGCAAAAAGCAAACACCTCTAGCTTTGACAAGGCTTGTTATTGAATGCTGTGAACCTGAGCCTCACCTTCATCAACAGCAAAGATAAACATTTGAACAAAAAATAAATGTCTTCAAGCGGCTCATCTCCCCATCACAAGAGGCGTCACCCTAATGAGATCCCACCCATTCATCTTGCGATATGCATGCCTCCATTAGCTCCCCAGAAATGGCTCACCTTCATCAGTTCACTTTGACGAACATCTACCACAAGTTCTTTAAAAAGTGAAAAGATTGAAAGAGGTGCCTATTTTTAAATATGGATTTGGCCATATGCACCTCCACAAACCATCCTCTGGGACCAAAGCAAACATGGGACAATACAGATTAAAGAACCAACAATAAAACCATCAACAGAAACCAACTAACCACCCCCTCCACTTTCCGGTTCCTCACACCTCTCATGACTACATCCCCCAAAAGGAGCAAGCAAAGCTACACATTCAAAAACTTGCAAACATCACACCCACCGCCAACCACGTCACAAAACCAAATAGTTGCAGACAACAAACAACCCAGATGCTGGTCACTACTCCTCCGGACACAACAAGCCCAGTGTACACAACAAAGCACACACAAAAAGCTCACACGTACAGACACCAGTTTCTCCTGGTTCTGTAAGTATCAACAGAAGAGCACAACCACTATTCTATCCCTCTTCCCCTCACTAGCCACACCCACCCAATTTTCCTACAGAGCCACACAAGCACCTCAAGAGCATGCAGATGGCACAGTATGAATAATCATTGCCTATCATAACATAGCCTCGCACTGTTCAGTTTCCAGGGTGGGAGATGTCAGATTTCTTTGGCAGGTGATCCCATTAAAGTCAGTGGAGATGAACCATTTTTTTCAGAGGAGTGCAGTGCAGGTTTGGTGGGAGGGTTCTCCCATTGAAATCTATTGTTATCATGTGGCTTGCTAACAGGGTATCCATGATTCCAGGGCAGATGGCCCCTTCAAAGTGTAGTATGCCTAGGAATATGATAGCTGCACCATTTACAGATATATGGAAGTTGGCCAACTAGAAAAGATGTGAAGGTCCAAGCTCTAAGTGGTTGTATTTGCTGCATCATCATCATCGTCATCATCATCATCATCGTGCCTGGCTTCATCGCCTTGCTGTAGGATACTACTCTTCAGTCCTGTTTTCAATGGCTCCAGGAAACCAGCAGTTTCTAGGGGCTCTGTTGCCTTACTGACCTTCGTATTGGCTTTCCCAGCAGGCCAGCCCCTTCTTTTGCAAGCAGCAGCAGTGCAATCTCTGATATGCATGTGTTATCTGTGGTTTGCTTGGGGCCCTGCCAGCCTGTTAACAGTCACATGACTCAGCCACTGCCCTAGGATGTCTGAAAGAACCTCTGCACCACTAAAAACATATGCAAGCAGTGCCTTGGCAGCCAGCATGGAGTACTGCACACAATTGTGCCATTCAGCTTTTAGTTAGGCAGCTGAGGGGAGGTCTGTAAGATGTGGCTGATGTGAGAGGTATGAATAAAATAAAACAATTTAGTAAAACATTTGGCTTTATAGCTTCCTTCCATTTACACTACTTGATAGTCGAATAGTATAGTTGCCAAATAAGGCAGCTGACAGTGTGGGGCCTTAGAAGTCTTTAGCAATGGCTAAAACGTGAAGGTTATGCTCAAGTAGGGAGTTATAGGTATCTGTTGCATTCAGGAGGGCCCATGTTATAGCTGCGTGGTCTTTGCGAAGATAAAGGCTCTGTGTCCTATGAGTGGAGAAGTTGGGTTTTCCCCATTCAAAACCAAATAGGAGTATTGCAGGTGTTTGAAGAGCTTGAGAGTGATAAAGCACCCAAGAACCAATGGGATCAGATAGCACAAGGATGAGGTTGAGTTTGTTAGATGAGGGTGGGGCTTTAGGAAATCTACAGCAATTCAGCCCATTAAATTAAGAGGTATGATTGGTTATTTATCACATGCTTAATACCCAGAGGTTTCTAAGCACAGACCCGGGGATTGAATCTGAATCTGTATTGCTCTGTTTTGTCTTGCTTCTGAGGCGAGCATGTTGCCCCTGAGTTATCCTCCCGAGACAAGGTAGAAGAGCAGTGTGGTAAGCATGAGTAATGATGAAATTAGTGATGCACTCTCCAGAGCCAGAAAATTGCTAGTCTGGTGTGTTAAAGTGCATAGGGATTTAGGATCATGAATTAGCAAAATTAAATCCTCGTAATAATATGCAAATTATTTATTGAGGACATTTGGTATAGTGGTGCTAGCGAACTTCAGTGGACATGGAAGGGAAAAGAGAGGGCAACACAGGACCAGAACTATAGAAGCTGTCAGTAATAAAGGGAGTGGAGTTAAACCATGGTCGAGAAATAAATGAGGTACAAACCTATGTAGAGCCTAAGATAAGAATGGCCAGGTGAGCAATCTGATAATTGGGGTCTCAACAAGCTGGGTGGAGCATGGACCCTGTTGCCACCGAGGCCATGCACTTGAGGCACAACGGCAAAACTGGCTTCACGTCACCGCTTTACACCAGGCCCTGCTCCAGGAATTTCCATCTGGGTGGGCCAGGGTTGTGACCAGGGGCGCCCACATTGCATGGGTTGTGGGTCTAGGAGTACCCTAATCAAAGTGCCGGTGTGGATCCAGATTTCCCAGATCCATGATGCAGTAAATTATTTTCCCAGATCTGCAAAAATACATTTGCACCCCTCTATAGAAAGCAGTACATAGCAAAAGAGAAGCAATGCAAATAGTGTTGCAACATCAATCTACCTATCTTCCCTTCCCACCTGCTCTCCCCTTTCTGTTATATCTGATCTTCCTTCACCTTTCACCGTTCATTCACCTTCCTTCAGCAGCCCTAACCTCTGTTCCCATTTACCTTCCCTCCCACCTATTCACACCAGTACCCAGCATGCCTTTCCTGGCCTGGCAGAACTGAGGATGATGCCTCCTCCTCTTCACCTGAGAGGGCTGAGCTGTGAGGCCCCAGTCTTTGTACCATCTCAGATGGTGTAGGCCCAACATCTGTGGCTACTCCCAGGAGGCCCCGGAGGACATGCTTGTGCTCCCTCTATCCTGTTGTGAAAGATAGAGCCTGCCCCACACCCCAGAATACTGAAGAAAGGATTAGGATATTCTGTTTCCTACAAAATTACATTTTTTTCAAACTTCTTTTTATTTCAAGAACCAAACATACCATGCCCAATCAATTCAGGTAGTCTTGTTGATCTTAACAATATTTAGAGCACAAAAGCATATTCTTCAATAACATACACATGTATACTATCCTCCCTTCACCCACCCAGTCCACAACCCCCCTCCTTTCCAACTGAACCCCTACAGTAGCCCCATTCTGAATGTCTCCCATCAATGGTTCATATCCAAAATTACATTTTAAACACAAAATGTTGTTTTTCGTTGCATTTTTGCAGCACATTTTAATTGAGTTGAGAGTGCAAGGCAATGCTTGGGGTATTAGGGCTGCATCAGGAGGCAGACGGTGCTGGTTGAGGGGTTTCCGGCTGCCTGGTATCGCTCATGGTGGGGCATGGCATGAAGGAGAGGGCCTTGCTCCCCTGCCATGCCCCTGTACATCATTGTCTGGTACCTACTGTTTACTTACTGGTTATAATACGCAATTGTCCATGATGACTCTTTCCTTGATGTGTTTACTTTGATTTGGTATTGAATGGCACAATTCTGTTCTATAAATGTTGCCCGGATATTCTCAAAGTTAGATGTGTGTGTGTGTCCCAATTCCTGCGCTGCCCATCTATTAAACCACAAGTGAGGCTTTTTGGAATAGCTTATAATGTGAACTGAATCACTTCTAGGGGAACCTAATTTTAACAGGCAAGGCATAGTGAAATAAAACAAAATGTTCAGGTTAACACACTTTGGTAAGCTGGTAAAGCCATCATTTCAGACTAGCCTGAAATTTAGATACTACACCTCTTCTGAGCTCATGTTGGTACAAATATGTGTTGAAGTTTGGCTTTGAATACCTAAAATAATACTCAATTTTATACCGATTACTTTAAAAATGCACAAGTCACATGATAAACCAACCTGACAATGCATTCATCATAGTAGCAACATGTTGATGAAAATAAAGGGAGGGCATTTTGTTTTGAATCCTAAACTGTATAGAGCAGAATTCTCCTGCTTGCACTTTTTGCAAAAGGGGACATTATTAATTTTAATTGTTTCCACCAAGCAGTGGAAAAGTAAAGAGTAAAACACAGGCGAAAATCACATTTGCTCTTTACTTTACCACTACATGTCTGGAAACGTTTAAATCACTTCCTCAATTAACGATTGTGGGAGCCATCCACAATGGATTCCTTTTGACTCTGTCCACTTTTACCAGCTGTAGATGTCAGGCAGATCCCATAAGAATCCATTGGCTTTCCGCCAATGTAAAAATACATGCTGGCGGAATACCAATCGGATTTGGCAGGGGGACCTTGTTAAGTCTGATCTGCTCTCCAACTTTGCCTGTCAAATCATACAAAATTCTACAAATCATAAAAAGTGGAGCTAAATGCATTTAGCGCCACTTCTTCTACTCCGCTTAACCTGAAAAATAACCCCTATGAGTGTAGCTTTATTTTCCCCATCCCTACAAGCTCCAGCATAGCAATTAATAGGGAACATACACAAATCTCATACAGACAGAGTGTGAAATGAAATGCATGACAAGGTTGCACCAGTACCAGTTTGGAAAGCAACCCTGTGTTATTGGATCTTAGATTAAGCCTGTTATATAGCCACTTCAACTGTGCTGCCATATAAGATGGGTGTATTCCACACATGCAAGCATGTGCAATGCAAAGGGTACAAAACTCGATTCTCTTTGCAATGGGGAGCCAATGTAATGCTCTGCGTGCTGTAAGTGACTCCAATCAAGCAATCCCACTAAGTCAGTGCCTTGTCTGGGATTCCCAAGGGAAGCCCTTATTTATATATTTTTATGGCAAGTTATTATCTGGATGATGAACCCTTGTATAACACCCCTCTCTTAGAATCCCCCTTGACACCACTGAGCCAAGAAGTAGGCTTGTTTTGCAAATTTAAAAGGTTTATTTGAAAAATTAAACAATATATATATATATCACACTTTTATAATAAATTAATAATTGATATCACACGTATGAATATAATGTTGATAAACAATGGGTAATCTGACACTAGCACACCTCTTTACAATCAATGAGCAGTTGTAATAGGATGGATAAGGCAGGTGGTTTCAAGGGAAAAGCAATGAGGAATGAAATGCAGTAAAGAAATAACTTGATAAAGAAATAACTTGATATGATTTTAGCAAAAGATAATATAATCACTTTTTCTCTGGCAATTCACCCCTCCCCCCCTATGCAATATAAGAAATGGAAGGAGGAGCACACAGTTCTCCGGAATGCAATCAAATACAATACGAAATTCAGTTCCCCCCCAGCAAGCTTAGAGGAAAACAGGTAGAAGTTTGAAACACAGGCCCCAAAATGCTTTGAATGTGATGACAATGAAGTGAGAAATGTGCTAAAAATGCTTTTAATTCCCTCTAGAGGTTCAGGGTGGGTGATATCTAGTTTATATTAGTTCAAGATCACTTAAGCAATGCTCTATGAGAAACTAGCAGGTTAAAAAGAATTTTAGCAAAGGAATGCAAGGAGCTGCTGATTTTTACATGTGGCTGAAATTGTGCAAACTGTCAAATCACGGCAAATTTAATCGCGTGCGTTGAGCGTGATTGCAGAGGCACTATAAGGAGTAGGAAGTCGTTCTAGGCTCTTAGCTTTAAGATGACAGTTAAAACTCGCTCCTAGCACAAACGGTTCCGGAGATACGGCCGATTTCGTGAAGGTAGTTTTTCGCATTTGAAATTTAAAAGTTCAAAATGACAGGTGACAGTTTTCAGCTTTAAAAAGGACAGAATGACACACACCATTCCTATGAGGTAGTTCTAAATAGGTTAAAATAGTTTTAATTAGATTATTTTAAACTAAGAGATTAGTCTGCCACAGTCCTAGAGTACTCACACTATCTTTTGGACAGGAGTGACTTCGTCACCGATCTGGTCAACAGGTTGAACGGGACTGGCGGTTCTGCTCACAGCAGTCTGGTCTCTGGTTCTGCTCTCAGCACTGCACAGTTCTGGTCTCTCTGGATCTCTGGTCTCTCTGGATCTTTGGTCTCTCTGGATCTCTGGTCTCTGGAGGTTGATGGATTTGAAGTCTGGAGTCCCCCGGCAAAGCGTTCCGCAAGAAAGTGGAAAGTGAATGTCCCTACCTGGGTTCCAGTGGCTCTTTTTATGTTTTTAGAAAATGGGTGTGTGTGTGGCATAACTGAGCCTGCCCCTCTCTACTTGTCATTGGCCCAATTCTCCCCTCTCCCATGATTGGGGGAAGGAAATGGATCGTCATCATGATGAGGTCTGTTTATGGGTCAGAGGATCCTCCCCTGGTCAATTTGCCCACAAATCTATATTTGATTCAAATACATATTTCCCAGATACACAAGTGGTTGACATTACATGTACATATTACAGATGAATTAAGACAGGTCTCTGTTCAAGCCCCATGTTCCTGCGAGCTGGGATTCAGAAATGACAACATTTTGCGCTTTTTGGTCGGTTTACCAATATCGGACATTTACCAAAAATTACACAAATGTGCGCAAGGAGTATGGACATTAATTGATGAAGTGGCAGATTTTTAACATGCAGACATTTGGAGTAAGACCCTATTTTCCGCTAGTAACCCCCCAGAATACACCACATGGTCCTAACACCTCTTAAAATGTGCACGGAAAAATCCCAAGAATAATGATATTATTTATATAATTTTGACCAGTCCGGACTATGAGTTATCTATCTTTTTAAAATTATGCCCTGGTCAAAAAGGGGTGTGGCTTCCCACATCACATGGTGGAAGAACTGGTTTATCCACTTCCCCCAACCTCAGCTTGCTAGCAGAGTCACTGCTCCTCCCAGTTTCTCCCAAGAGGAAGCCACTTTACGGCCCCCCCAATATAACATTTGCCTGAGTCCAGGACAGGGCTTTGTTCAACTTCCTGCCGTCCCCAGGTGCTCCTCCCCTAACCCAATCAGAGAGGTGTCATCTCCTTTTGGCAGGCGCAGCAGGATGCAGCTAGGCCTGGGAAGAGTGGCTGAGCAGGTTTCTCCTGTCGGGGGTAGTTGTCAGGCAGAATTCAATTTCTTTAAGTCAAGCTTCAGCTAAATGTCCTGTTTGTTCCCAGTTTAAATCAAACTTACAATTTTTACACATGCTGCTAGAATGCTGATTCTAAGTTCAAAACCATGACATTTAACAGTTGCAAACTATGTGACACTCAAAAGTAGGTCACTCATTTAATTTAAACATTTCGATTTTAGTGGTTTTAGTCCAATTTCACTTAAGCTGCTGACATCCACAGCTCAGCCAGTTTTGTTATAAACATTGTTTTGGGCTCTTCATCTTCCCAGATTTTGTATGCACACAAGAATACATTCTGCCAAATGTCTGCTGGTGTTCATTGAGATTTTTGAATATCTTGTGATGTTTAAAATAGGCATTTTGAGCTTGCATTCAGGGAAACAAAGGTGATTTTAAAGCGCTTTTAAGCTAACAGGCCTGTTATTTTTCCTTTGACACCACCTTTCACCACACTTTTGGCACAAATCAGACCATTCCTTGAGGCCTGCAGTTGTGCCACCCTATCCAGGGCGATCATTGGGAGCCGCCCGGACTTCTCTGCCAGCAGTCTACTTGGGGTAGGCAAAGGAGAATTCAATCGTCTGCAAGTTGTCCAGAACAACGCAGTGAGGGTCATTGTGGGTACATGTAAAACAGATCATATCTCAACAGCACTGTCAAGGGTTTTGACCCATGTTGAATCAATAGACTGGGTAGATGTGGGGATGAGCTGTCGCCGCCCATTATTCTATCCCAGAACAAACTAAATCAATAGACTGGGTGGATGTGGGGATGAGCTATCGCCGCCCACATTCACGCCAGAATAGGAGAACTGCACAGTTGGCACGAGACCACTCCAAAGATACAACCTTCTTGTGGGGGGTTCCACATCACCACTCTACTGTAAGGATGCCATCAAAACAATGTTAAGCAAGGGTCCTATACCATCAAGCAAAAGACCACTCTAGTGAAATGCAGTAATTCAAGACAACTAAAAAATGGATGCAGTACCGACAAATTAACCAAGGCGGCGCTAGCGGTCTAAACTCTGACAGGGAAACTGTATTTAGGAGTTGCAAGAGGGGCAGGGACTTCAAAGCTTGTTGGTTAATTGAAAATCTTAGCCACCTGCTGTTCCCAGAGGCCAAGAGGCTGAGAACTCTTAACACCCCAGAGACTCACCACAGGAGGCAGGATATCACATGGCCCTTCTGAGTGAGAGGGAGGGGGTTCCCCTTCAGCCTGGAGGAGAGAGACAATAGCCCCTTTCAGTTGAATGGGGTATGTTAATTTTGAGTGTTTCCTGTCAACAGCCCTCTGCCAGCAAGGAGAGACATGTGATCACTGACCCACCCAGACTTCTGGAGGCGGACCCAAACACTTTGGGGAGTTGAATTGCAACAAATATATATTTTATAGAAACAGTGATAACTTATTGTAACCAAATGACAGGAATGTACAACTTTGAGAGTCTTAGTATGGAAAATGCCCTCACGATTTGAGTCCAAACTCCGATTTGTACCATGTTCTGGGGCAAAACCCCGCTAATTATGAATATTGTAGACACTGTATTTAAGCTAGAGAAATGGAAAGTTACTGGGATATATGTGGAAGGGAAATGTACCTTTGTATAATTTTTGATGAAAAACCAATGTTGCAAAACCCACTAAAATCAAAAATAAGTTGCCATTTGTGAATGCAAGCTCCTAGAAACGCCAGAGTCGGGACAGGGACTATCTTTAGTAATATATGATGTGTGTATGTGATGTCAAACAACTGTGTACCTGGGAAATATGTATTTGGATCAGGAATAGATTTGTGTGCACATTGACCAGGGGAGTGTAATTTCTGCAGGTCATAAAAATGACATCACTCTGACACACCATCCCTTCCCAAATCAGGGACCAAAGAATCTATTGACCTATCAAATCAAGAGAGGGGCAGGCTTAGTGATGCTAGCCTCTCCACCCACTTTTTAAAACACATAAAAAGAGACTGCTGGGACAGGTAGAGACATTCAATTCCATTTGCTGCGAAGCATGCTGACCGACGACTTCACATCCAGAGATCCAACACTTAGACTTCCAAGCTAAACAGAGACTACAGAACTTTGAACCAAGAAGGCCCACTGCAAGCAAAAGTATTTGTCAGCAGGCCTCAAAATCATTTGCAAACTATTCCACAGCCGGGCGAGCTGTCTGAATTCTTTTGCCAAGAACTTTTGCCAGTACCCAGAAAGCAGTGTTACATCCAGAATCCACTTGATCCGGACCGGAAAGCAGAGCAGTATCCAGAACCAGAGGCCGCTGTATCCAGAGAGGCTAGACCAGCAGAGCAGAGCTGACCCAGACCGCTGTGAGCAGAACCAGAGATCCGGATCGCTGTGAGCAGGACCGGTGCCTGATTGACCCGCCGAACAGAGAGAACCGCCGCTGGACGTGTTGACCAGATCCGTGACGAGGCCTATTAATTTCAAAATTAGGAGTGAGTATCTGCCAGAACTGTGCAGAACCCAATCTCTTAGTTAAAATAATCTAATCCAAACTATTTTAACCTAATTAGAACAGCCTCCTAGAAATCGTGTCATCTGTCATTTTTAAAGCTGCACAACTGTCACCTGTGGATTCTGCAGCTGCAAGCTGTCACCTGTCATTTTGAGTTTTACTTTAAATCCGAAAATCTACCTTTATTAAATCGTCCGTATCTCTGGAACCGTTTGTCCTAGGAACGAGATTTAACTTTCCCTTGAAAGCTTAGAATCTAAGCTTTCCAACATGCCTGACTTCCTACTCCTTTTACCGCAATCGTGATTTACGCACTCGCGAAATTTACTGCAATTTGCGATTTTGGCTCAATTTCTCCACTTGTCAAAATAGCAGCTCCATTCTTTCCTTTGTTAAAATCCGTTTGCAACCTGGTAATAACTCATAGAGCATTGCTAAAGTGAGCCTGAACTAATACCAACAAGCATCTCTCACTCACCCTGAATCTCTAGAGGGAATTAAAATCAGTTAGCACATTTTCCCATCCATTGCCATCACATTTAAAAGCATTTTGGGCCTGTGTTTCAAACTCTACCTGTTTCCTCTAAGCTTGCTGGGGGGGAACTGAATTTCGTATTGTATTTGATTGCATTCCTGAGAACTGTGTGCTCCTCTTTCCATCTCCTTCAATTTCTTACATTGCATAGGGGAGGGGTGAATTGCCAGAGAAAAAGTGATTATCTTATCTTGTGCTAAAATCATATCAAGTATTTCTGTACTGCATTTTATTCCTCATTGCTTCTCCCTTGAAACCATAAAAGTATTTTGCTACCTTATCCATCCTATACTAACTCCTCATTGATTGTAAAGAACTGTGCTACTGTAGGATTACCTATTGCTGATTACTGCTCATATCCACAAGTGCACTATCCATTATCAATTTATTTATAGAAGTGTGATATATATATATATTGTTTAATTTTCCAAATAAACCTTTTAAATTTGCAAAACAGACCTACTTCTTGGCTCAGTGGGATCAGGGGGATTGTAAGAGAGGGGTGTTATATAAGGGTTGTCATCCAGAGTACATGAACTGGACCTAAAAATATATCAATAAGGGTTTCCCTCAGCATCCCAGACTACGCATTGACTTAGCTGTAGTGTTGAAGTGAAGGCGCTTAACATGTTGGAGATTTAGATGTCTGTTGCCTGTTGGAGATTTAGATGAAAACAGTAGGCACCAGTGGAAAAGAGAGTGTGGCAGAACTACAAAAGTTGATGTGAGAGATTGTGAGCCTAAACGTCAGAAGGCCCAGTAGGTAACCAAGAGGGGCATGGACTAACTCATTCTAATTGATTGACATCATTGCAATAAAAGTAAACACACTCAAAGCAACTTAGTAAAATGTTATCAAATCAATAATAATCAATAAAACGTGTATTAAGTAGAGGGAAGTAGTGTGTCCAAACTCTTTTATTCCATTAAAGTAGCAGGCTCATTACAGCTCCCCCAGGCCATCCAGACCTCTCCAGCCTCTCTCCCTTCTGTTCAAGCATAAACATTCCAACCCAGAAGCTTGAAGAATCCATTCAAGAATTTAGAACTATGTTCATGTAAAGGGAATGTAGGCTGGCGGATGCATAGAGATGACAACTTCAGAAATATGTACATATTAAAATGGAACAGACGTGTGATGATGCCTTAGGCTGACGGCATCACATATAACAGCGTGCCTATACCAGCAATAGTAAAACAACAGCAGCGCTAAGCGCTCTCACGAGTAATAACATTTTCAAGACATTGATTTGGGTATGATAATATTATATGTGCTTGGGCATAAGTTTGACTTTGATTTGAAAATAGCCCTGATTTTTTGGGATGCAGAAAAAGCCTTTGATAACTGGCGGTGCACGTTGGGTAGGGTGGGTTTTGGCAAGGTGTTTATTAATATGGTGAATTATTTGCAGTACGGTGCGTCAGCAAGGTTTTGGGTCAATGGTACCATGTCAGAGTACTTTCGGCTGTATAGATGTACAAGGCAGTGCTGTCCTTTGTCATTCCTTTTGTTTAACATTGTTCTTGAGACGCTTATTTTGTTTATCCGTCAAAATGTGAGTATTCCGGGGTTTCAGTTTTGGTCTGTTGAACTTAAGGTGTTGGCTTACGCTGATGGCTTGGTGGTTGCATTATCTGACCCTCGTGTTTGTTGTCCACAATTGAGGGGCATTTTTGATGAGGTTGGCTCACTTTCTGGTCATTGGATTAATTAGTCGAAGAGTGACTTTCTTCCCTTGGCTGCAGGTTGTTGTCGGGGTAATTTTGAGGGTTCAGACTTCAAATAGTCAAAGGAAAGTGCTGTCTAGTGAGGGATAGCGTTGGTGCAGGATCCGAAGAGAGTTGTGCCTGTTAATGTGGAGAACGTGATTTTGACTATTAGGAAGGATATTGGTAAATGGAAGAATATTAGGTTGGGTGTGTGCGGTAGAATTCATGTTATTCAAATAGCATTGCTTCCAATGATTCTGTATATTATTCAATCGCTACCCTTGCCTTTTATGAGCAGGTTAGTCTGTGTGATTGACAAAGTGTTTAAGAAATTATTTTGGGGGGATAAAAAAAGTAAAGAGGATTTCACATCATATTCTACCTCATGAGGTTGTGATGGGAGGGTGTGATTATCCAGATCTGGTTAAGTATTTTTAGGGGTTTTATCCTTAATAAATCAGTGTTATACTTGGCTCTCAATGTGGTGAATCCACCAATTTGGTTGAGTATGGAGGCTTGGGTTGTGTCTCCATTCCAGCTTGTGAATATCTATTCTTTGACTTAGTTGCTGCGGTCGACCAAATATTCTACCCATGATGCAGACGACTCAAGGTGCATTGCTTCATTGATTAAAAGAAAATAATGAAGTTGTTTAGCTGCATAAAGATGCCTTTTTGTAGCATAATCCAGTCTTTCAAAGGAATATTAAGAAATTGGGCCTCATTACGAGTTGGGAGGTAAGGGATTACCGGCACCGGTAAGGCACCGGTGCCGGTAATCCCTTACCTCCCTACTATGAGTTCCCTTTGTGGGTCCTTCCTTAACGCCTGGTTTTTGCAAGCATTAAGGACGGGACCCGCGAAGGGACTCTAGACACACAGTACTGCAATTTGCGGTACCGTTATTAGCACCCTCCCCATTCCCATTGAGCCCTATGGGGGCTCAGATTAGAATGAGGATTGGTCTTGGTGAATGGGGAATTACCGGTCCCTCCGACCTCGGAATGAACCGGTAATTGCTCCATTCACCAGGGAGGAGTCGGAAGGGTTTTGGAGGCAGCCATGGAGCTAACAGCTCCATGGCTGCCTCCAACCTCGTAATGATTGTTTTGGAATAGTTGTGCATTGAAGGATGTGCTTTGTGTGGATGATTAGATGGTGGGGGATAGGATTCTTGTGTTCAAAGAATTACAGGGTAAATATGGCTTAGCAAGGAGTGCGAAGAGCAGATATATGGTGTTATGTACTCTATTTTCTCTTATGTTGCACTCTCCGTTGGCTAGTAAGCCTGATCTTCTCAGGATTTTTAACAGTCCACTGCGGATGGTGTGGGTGGGATGGATTACAATCTAAGTGGTCTGGGGAACTCGACAGTGACTTGTTGAATAATGAGTGGCAGGGTGCAATTAAAGAGTCTACTGTACTAAAATTAGATCTTAACTTGAGTCTTGTGATACAGAAGGTTTCGGGGATTTTATATTGGACCCCGGATAGAATGTGTTCCTTAGACCTTCAGGGAGATGATCATTGGTGGGGTGGCAGGGCAGGTGGATCATTACTGCACATGTACTAGGGTGGAGGTGTTTCGGAGGGAGGTCCTAGACCACATTTGATTGGTTGTGGATGCCAGCATTTCAAGATGTCAGAAACATACTATACTGTCGTTGAGTGGATTTAATAGGCGAGCTGAATATTGTTCGAGAATGCGGCTGGTTATAGCATTGGTGGTTGCTCAAAAGCAAATTCTAAAGGTTTGGAAAACCAGGAAGAAACCTCAAATAGATGAATGGATAAATGGTTTGGTTTGATTATTCTGTCGGCATATGAGAAAATGTTGTACAAGAAAAAGGATGGTTCTGGTATGTATGAGGGAGTTTGGCCATCCTTTAATGATCTACATGGGCAGTTTTTGCGTGAATGCGGTTGGGTTCTGATGGGTTGTGTGATTAAAGAAAAAAAAAAAAAAAAAAACAGCCTGGAGAAACATCCTATTTGATTGTGCAAATGTTTTCCATACATGTTCAGCCATTGTCTCTCTGCTCTCCAGGGAACCCTCCCTAAGACTTACACAGGCCTTGCCCAGGACTGCTGTCCCCCTCCTCTTGGTGATTAGGCTTCCATGTACGAGTGCAATGTATTAATCATTAAATAGCTGGATTCAAATAATCAGCAGCTTCCTGCTTCCTAGAAATGAGCGGTGGGACAGCTCAGCATTATTCAGCTCATGGATTAATAAGGTAACATGAGTCCAGACCCAGGCAAGTGCTTAACAGTTTCTTCAAATCCACATTAATTAGCCTGAGCACCTGATGTAAAAGTAATTCCCGCTCTGCCAGCCTATTTCTCGTGTTCCACCCGTATGAGCACAGGTCGCTTTTGATCATTAGGTCCTCAAAGCTTTTCCCGGTTGACATTTGAAGCAGTTGATGCAAATGCAACAGTTGGTTCATAATAATGCCTCAAACACTTCTTTGCTTTCCTTTTTCTTCAGGAAGAAGGTAATATGATAAACATTGGGAACAAACCTGGCGTGTAGAGTGGACGAGGGGGTGTCTGCAGCTTGTAAAGATGAGACAGACTTATTCTGAGACAGGCCGCAGGTAGAGGGAACTGTTTCAGTACCTGCTTTGGAGGGAGTATGATGAAGGAGTCGATCTAGGTTTATTAGGGCAAGCCTAGCGTGGAGAGTGGACGAGGGGGCGTCTGCAGCTTGTAAAGATGAGACAGACTTATTCTGAGACAGGCCGCAGGTAGAGGGAACTGTTTCAGTACCTGCTTTGGAGAGACTATGATGAAGGAGTCGATCTAGGTTTATTAGGGCAAGCCTGGCGTGGAGAGTGGACGAGGGGGAGTCTGCAGCTTGTAATGATGAGACAGACTTATTCTGAGACAGGCCGCAGGTAGAGGGAACTGTTTCAGTACCTGCTTTGGAGGGAGTATGATGAAGGAGTCGATCTAGGTTTATTAGGGCAAGCCTGGCGTGTAGAGTGGACGAGGGGGAGTCTGCAGCTTGTAATGATGAGACAGACTTATTCTGAGACAGGCCGCAGGTAGAGGGAACTGTTTCAGTACCTGCTTTGGAGGGAGTATGATGAAGGAGTCGATCTAGGTTTATTAGGGCAAGGCTGGAGTGGAGAGTGGACGAGGGAGAGTCTGCAGCTTGTAATGATGAGACAGACTTATTCTGAGACAGGCCGCAGGTAGAGGGAACTGTTTCAGTACCTGCTTTGGAGGGAGTATGATGAAGGAGTCGATCTAGGTTTATTAGGGCAAGCCTGGCGTGTAGAGTGGACGAGGGGGAGTCTGCAGCTTGTAATGATGAGACAGACTTATTCTGAGACAGGCCGCAGGTAGAGGGAACTGTTTCAGTACCTGCTTTGGAGGGAGTATGATGAAGGAGTCGATCTTGGTTTATTAGGGCAAGGCTGGGTGGCAGCGGGCTATGGTGCTGGGCCAGTTCCAGGTTATAAATCAGTGCTTGCAGGGAACATTGGGTGTCCAGCCAAAGACCACCACAATCAGTGTGTGGTCTGAAAGAGGGGCATGCATATTGAGGAGCAGATTAGGGGCAAGCATCTGCTGTTTTGGACTTGATTAAGGAGCAGCCCTCATGCAGAGGTCATTGTGATAAAGGGGAATACAAGGGTTCTGTGGATTGTCTATGTGAGGTCCAACATCAATGTGATGTTCCTCAGTAGCATTTGGGGTGCCAATATTGTCATCATGCCAGTGCACAGAAGATGGTAAGTGCACACATGCACAATGTATGGGCCGAGCCCTCCTTTGCCTTGGCAGCTCGAGCTTTACAAGTTATATCTTATTTTGCCCACAAATTTATTCCAGGATGCAAGGATTATTTGGCTGTTTTGTGGATCCTTCGAAGATCAAACATTTTTCTTAAGGCGCCTTGAAGCCTGTATAGAGGTTGACCCTGGCTGAATCCGTTTGTCCCTGAATGTTTCAGGTAGTACAGCACAGCGACTAGAGCTCACATATGTGCAGAGCCTGCTGACGCAGATTCGACATCCGTGCAGAGCCTGCCGATGCAGGGTCGCATCCCGGCAGGGCCAAACTCATGCTTCCAAGGTTGATAAATGAGTACCACACAACATGGGTAATAATTAGCAGCGATCAGATGCCTGAGGGTTCGTAGTGATATAAAAACACAAAATTATTATTATTATTACATGTCTGAAAGTTTCCGGTGGTACATGCCGTATTTCACAACTTATTGCGAGTGCTGACATGTATCCGAGATCTGGGCTTTTATCAAATAATGTTTAGTCTAATTCATACACAATTCGACACCTTAAACTGAGAATCTCAAGCACTGTTCTTAAATAAGCAAAAGTGTTTACAATGTAAATCTGCTGCCTTCAAAATGTATTTAGATAATGACAAACTGGACTAAAATGCTAATTAGTCGCTTGTGATTTCATATATATAACAAAGAAGGCTTGTTTGTTCTACCATCATAGAACAATGTGTATTTTCAATGTACAAGCAAATACTTCTCATATGAATAGTTTACTGTTTACATCACCCTACATATGTATTTCTCTTTCCATTGCAATTAAATGCAGCCTTCTCACATGTGCAGACTTTTTATGTGCATTTCAACATAATCTCTCTAGTTTCAAATTCCTAAATTGTGTATACTCATGGGCGAGTCCAGAAGTGCAGGATCAAAAGAAGACACTTTCTAGTTAGCATAGCGATTATGGTACTGAAATCGGTGTTTGCATCCAATGCCACACATGTCTCTTTAGCCTGCGCTTAGCCTGCGCTTTAGCCTGCGCTTTAGCCTGCGCTCTCATGTGACTGCTTTCCAGTAGCAGTTCTACATTCCATGAATGATCTGCTAATGCTGACCCTAGTATGTACATAAATGTGGTACTCTCTTCTTTCACTCTGGCGTGCTCCTGCCACCACACTAGCATCTGCAGCCTCTCAGCTAGGGGTAGGCGAAATTGCTTCATGTAAAGCGAAAAGTGCAGAATTCAATAGGCGAAATTGCTTCATGCAAAGCGAAAAGTGCAGAATTCACACTGAAATCCATTTCTACCACTTCCACGAAATCAGCATTACGGTTTTGCCGCCATAAAAATGTTGCCCGGTTTTGTGGTGTTTTGTGCGGAACGTGGTGTTTTGTATCCATGTTGATTTCTTGTAGCGGGCCGAGAAGGTTAGCACAGGTATTTTTTTTCATCTGTGCTAGTTTCATGCACGGCACGAGAACCTTTGTGCTGGTTTTTTCCTGAAGCGTGCTAATTTCGCGCAACGTCACCAGAACCTTTGCGCAGGGTTTCCATTCGTGCTAAGTTTGCACATGGACACGAGTATCCTTGTGAAGTTCTTTTTCGATCCGTGCTATTGTCACCCAGCAACATGAGAAACTCTGCTGCTTTTTTCGATACGATGGACTGGCGGAATGGCAGATTGGGGTGAAGCGGAACAAAATCAGACCAGTTTTACTTCTTCGGCTTGCGGAATGGAATCTAATAATTTCGCCCAACCCTACTCTCAGCCACTCATGTACCGCAGAAAGTATATGAAATTCACTGGGTTTTGGATGTTAATGTAATTCTGCATTCGTATGCATTTTATGTTGAGAGAGAAGTTATTTTCAAAATGTTTGGAGGCTTTGATGTTATCAACAGCAGAGTAGCAATATTCTTCAGACAGCAGAGCAATACTGTTTGGAATGGGGAAAATGGAAATAGCAGTGAGGGAAAAATCTCCATGCGATCTCACCATTTAGTGAGGTTTTTGACTTACGAAGTCTAACTGATAACGCCCAAACATTACTTATTTCCTTTTAAGTTGGTGTCTAGACTGTGGCATACTATTTAGCCAGCACCAAACAATTGAGTTAGCCATGCAAAATCAGTTTTGACATGCAAATCTCAACACAGGTTACAAAAACAGCAGTTTTTTCATTTATGATTATCCAGAGGTATGGGGTGCATGAGTGTAAATGGGTCAGGGGGTTCATAGTTACTACCACAATCGAGCATCCGTTGACAAAGGGAGAACAAAGGTATTGTTTCTTGGAATACAGGTTACAGTTATCTTGCTTGGTTTTCAAGTTTAAAAATGCTACTTTAATTTTGCCTCTAACGATCATTGATGTTGATGTGGTTGGCACAAGCATTTAACCATTCCAAAAACAACAATGTTAGTCCATCCTTACTCTCAAACCCTTTTATTAGTATGCAGTTAAGACTATTAGCAGCTGGAACAACTGTCCAGGTCATTTGGGTTCACTTTGGGGAATGTGTTTTTGTTAAAAACGGGAGGCGCGTGGAGTGAAAACATGCTTCCCAAATAAAAAGCAGAAGTCCAACATGGCCACCATGAAACTAGGAATGGAGCTCATTCTAAGAGGACGGGGCTGTTCTAGTACAGGTCTGGAAAACAGAGTCAAATTGGGACATAAAAAGAGAGGAGTGACTTCCAAAATCACTAACATAGATGAAGAGAGGAGCAGGTAATTCTAGGAAATCGGTGGGGGTTGTTGCATCTCCTGAGAGAAATGTACTCTAATACCTCTATGACAGTCTGAATTAATCAGGAAGGATTTCTCAGTGAGTCTAACCCACCAATCATGGACTTAAACAAGGCTGTGCATTGGCCCCACTCCTCTATAACCTCTCTGTCGCAGAGCTTCAAGAAAATCTAGAGAAATGTCACAATTTCCCCCCTCAAGTAGGCCAGCGTTCAGTTTCTTGGCTTTCTTACACCGATGATACTCCTATTTTAGACCAAACCCCTATTGGACTTCAAAGAACACTGACAGCTTTGCAGAATCATTCCAGAGTAAATGTTCTTGAAATAAATTATAAGAAAACAAAAATCATGATCTTCCATAAAAGAAATAAAAAAATAAAAACTTTTAACTGGAAGATCGATAATGAACTCATTGAAAGAGTACACATATACACCTACCTTGGCATCCCTTTCTTCGAAACAGATAACGGTGATGAATTAGGTAATTATGTTATCACCAAAACTCTCAAAAAATGTAACTCTATAAGGAAATATATAAGATCCAAGGGAGGCCATTCTGTTGAGGGCCTCTTGAAAATCTATAAGAATAGTATTATTGTGATCATCCTTTGTGGTCTTGAGATATTTACGGATTAAGAGACCATGTGGTGGACCCATTGGATGGAAAAGGATGGCGACAATCTCTTGGTTTACCGAATTGCACTCCCATAGAAGCTATTCGCTGCAAATTGGGTACTATGGCTCTCAGCACTTTTAAGAAAATCAACAGCGCAGTTCTATTTATAAAAATCAGAGAAGAAGGAAATAATTTGAACACAATGTATAGTAACTTTAATCATTTTATGCATAACCCTTATCACAAAACTGCACTAAGAAATTGTTTGAAAGAACTGCTGGCTGTGATTTAAAAACTTTTGACAATATTTGGATTGCAGTCAAAGAAATAAAAGAAAAAGTAGGGATATGGGATAGGGACAAGAATTTCAGAAGACTCTCAACTAGAACGCTTGTAAGAGATGTGTATTCCAATCCTTTCCAATCAATGCCCCCTTCAAATATCTCCAGACTGTCATAGATGGAAAAACTAGGCATTTTATGCTGCTCTTATGCCTAGGATTACTCCCTACTTTATCTAGAGTGGGAGCCTGCGAGAACCTTACTTGGGACAATTGTATTTGTAGGTTATGCAAATTAGAAGTGGAAACTGATAGACATTTACTAGCGCAATGATCAAAGATCAGCCACATTTGAGATAAAGGATACTGCTGCTTGCGTTTCCCTCTAGATAACCTACACAGAGACCAAACATGGGCTTTTATATTCTCTGATACTAGCTTGACGTTGAATTACACTGTATACTATATATGGCTAGAAATTGAGCAGCTGTTGAATATTCGCCACTACCATATACCTGTTTTATATACAACCCTTCACTATTTTAAATTGATAATTGTTATAAGGAAATAGGAATATGAAATTGATTTTAGTGGATTGCCTGAACTGTGTAATATGCGTTTTCAAATATACTGTTTTATGAATTACCAATGTATATATTTTTAGCTGTTAAGTGTAATGTTTCATGAGTTATTAACGTGTATTTTCTAATTGACAGTGTTTAAGGTTTTATACACTTAAATAAAAAATACAAAAAAATAATAATTGTGCGTTACTGCAACTTGGTCTGCTGCTATTAGTCTTCATTTGTATTGGGTCCTAGGTGCAATTACTGCAGCGCTAATACCGCTGCAGTAATTGCACTCAAAGGGGCACAAAGTCAGCAGATTTACCCCCAGCTCAGAGCTGTAGGTGAATCTCAAACTTTCCACCCAAATCATATTTGTGCATAGCAGTAATGCGATGATAACAGCGTTACCGCTGCATCTTTACCGCTCCGCCGAACTTGTGATGAGGCACAATATGTATTACTCTTCCACAAGCTTTAAATTAAATTAAATTAAATGCATTTTATATACAAGTCTGTTACATGTATAAATGCTTTCAGGGCATTATTTCGCCCAAAATGCATAAAAAAGGCATTCCTTTAAAAAAGAAAATCGATCTGCAGCAAAAAATGACCTTCAGTCAATGAATGTTCTTGCTCCTTGGAAACTGTTCCAATATCAGGTGCAGCAGAAAGGGTTACAATAGCCAGGCGTTTCTGGAGTATTGACTGGAGATTGACTAGTTAATAGATTTCATGGTGCTTTAGGAATAACTTTTTAGTCCATTTGTTTACTCTAATGTGGTTTTCATCAGCGTAGTGTAGATAAGGGTATCAGTTTCAAGAAAAATCAATGCAGCTAATAGATTGTCCATGCAGCACATTACAGATGGACGCATATAGTAAATTCAGTGTGGCCCATTGGGCTCACTTGCTAGAATGCTGCAATGCCTTCAATATTCCGGCCACTGTGCCATTTATAGCTAGACTGGTCATCGTCAGGCCGCATGGACCAGATTAAAGGAAGGCGCTAGGTGGTGAAAATGAGCACTTTTTATGTATTGCATTTTCTCCAATGGTGCTAATAACTAAATTGCACAGAGGACTATAGCACACAGTGCTAGTGAATAGAACCCAGTGATATTTTTCACATGCTATAGGTGTGTTTTGTTTAAAGTGTTATTTATGCGTGCACATATTAACTCCCTATTTTTTTTTAAAAATGCTCTTGGCAAGTGGAAAGTGGCACCTGGTACAACCTACCACCACCGACCCGAACTGCACAAAAATGTAATTTAACACACAGAATGTACATTTCCATACTTTGGCCAATAAAAAGGCTGTGGCTGGCCTGTCGGGAAACATGTCATCATGTCATCATCAAGGACCCGTTGTATGGGCCAATCGGGGCAAGTTTGATCATTTCATGGACGGTAATGCAGGTCAAATTCACCAATGTCATTAAGCCAATACTTAACAATGCAATATTGGCCTCACGTCTTCTAAAAATGTCAGCCAACGCGGGGCACTTTTGCAACAATTTGTTATGCTAAAGTAGCAAACTGAAATGTGCAAATGTGGGTTACTTCTTTTCCTCCAGTCCGGCCACAAGCCTGTTGCTGCGGTGAAAGCCTGACAGTGGTAGAGCCCTGTACCCCACAGATATGTATGGTCAACCAGTTGGCTTTACACATGTAGAGAAGGATGGGTTTACATTATTCCTTTGTTTTTATAGAATTCATCAAAGCCAAACGGGGAGTCAGTTGAGGGATGTCAGTGGAAGTAGGTTGAGGTCGCCCTGACTTGAAGCTGGTATTGCCAGCAAAATCGGTCAATGTGTACAAGGTATTACAGCAACCTATCCTTCCATGGACTAGAGTAATACATCAAGTTTTCCAGCTTCCCATCAAATCAATATAGTGCCCATTTTGGGTTAAAAAAAACAGCTTTTCACAAGCGTTGATAAATCGAGAAATAATAGAAGTAGCACCAAAAAGCAGTTCTATCCATACCCTGGTATGTCCTTTGAGGAATACATGTGTACACTATTTGATTGTGATGGTGGCTGCAATTACCTACCTAGCTATGACAACTTTCCATCTTGCCTATTTTTTAGAAGTTTCTAGTGGGGCAATTGCTTCCTTTTTTAGTGCTATTTTGCCCTAAGCTGAAATCTGAAAGATCAATCCACTTGGGCCCATGGAGTGTAATCCATCCATCCTTATGTGCTGATGATTGGTGGAACCAGATGTACCAAGGAACCGACTTGAAACTGATATTTCCCTTAACACGTTTTTTGGAGCAAATTGAAAAATGTCTGATGATGGCACCAGTACGGGAAACAAATTAGTAAAACCTGACACGGTATAATCTCTATGATAACCTTGTGGATGGAGCTCGCCGAAAAATCTACTATTGATGATTGTTTGTAAGTCTAAATGTTGTTTTGTTGTTTGTACATATGTTGTCATTTTTAAAGGTTTGAAAAAACCAATAAAAAATGAAAAAAATAAAAAAATTGCTTCCTTTTTAATTGCTTGTAATCACTATGGAGTACTTTTGTAAACTTTGTGATGACACCAAGCTTGATAATGTGCTGTTCAAAGTAACTTGCTAATTTGAATGTCTGACTGTGTCTTTTGTATCAAGCATTGTTTACAAGCACGAGTGAGCCTTAGGCTCACGATAAACATTGCTTTCAAAAGAGGGCACTAGCCATCGGGTCAGATTCCAAATGACAAATGACATACTTTCCAGCAAAGTTGTCAGCAGAAGTTAAAAACCTTGTGCTATTGTTTCTACTACTCATGCAACTTAGGGAAACCGCTGCCACTGGGAATTTCCTGAGGGTGCATAGATGCCAGATTTGCCGCTGTATGTAATTTTCATGATGCTCCACCCACACTATATGCCAGCATCACCACTTTAAATCATTGTAAAGAAGCAGCAACAGTAAATACCTGCCCTTTCACTGCATATCACTTTCAAGATGCTACACTATGTCAGCTATCCTCCTGTAAATCACGTTAACATTATGCCTACAATAAATGTGAGTATTGACACTGTAAAAGATTTTGCCACAATAAATCAAGAAGCTCTCGACTTGGTTTCCAATCAACCATTATCTGCAGAATACATTCCAGCCGCCACACCTGGGTCTTTAAAGAGAAAGTAAATTTCACGAGGAGTGGATACATTTGCTGGCGCAGTCACGAAAGCGCAGAGACTGGAAGCGGACCTACCTCTATCCTCTACACCCTATCTGGCGTTGCGAGTGCTCTCACAGACTCACGCCAGCAACGATCATTACAACGCGCTTCCTGGAGGAGGCGCGGCATCGCTTGGACACGTGATCTGATCACGTGATCTGGGGCGGATTCAAAGGACGGAGATTACCACCCTTGCGGCGTTAAGCCCGGCAGGAGACAAGCCCATCGGCTGTTGTGCGGCTGTTTGGCGGTCTGAGGTGCACCCAACAGGTATTTAACTAGCGCGCTTCGCGAGCACCTACACCAGCAAGCAACAAGTATAACAACTGTAATGAGACTGCGCAGCTCGCCTCTCGAAGAAGACATGGATGTACAAGAGGGGTCCTACATAGAAGCAGAGTGCGCGTCAGGGAGGGGGGTATCCACTGTCCCTGAAGTAGATCCAGTAGACACACAGGAGACGCAAACCCTTTCTGATGCACAACAAACTCCAGCGGAAAGGTTCCCCAATCTTAACATTCAAAAAATATGGAAAAGAGGGTTAGAGTACACTCTGACAACTGAAAAAATCCAGACAAGAATTAATGATCACTTCCCTAGGAAAAGGAACAAGAGCACCAATGACCTAGAGGGCATTACTGACACTACCTGGCATTTACCATCACATAAATCTAATACCCAGGCCACAAGCACACCAATGGAGGACTTAGAAGCAAATACCACCCCAACAAACAAAACTCAAGGTTCCAGGGCAATCTTACTGAGAAACCGCAGCCACCAAGAAGAACCTTTGGCCATCTCACCAGAAGGCCCTCCATTGGCACCAGAAAACACATTGGCAGCCCTGAGCTATGTTTTAAACTCCCTGGTCTCAGTGTTCGAACTACTGAAAACAGAGGTGCAAACACAAGCAGGACATCTCTTGGAAATGTCGCAAGAAATTGCGAAAAATGAATCATCTATGGTCGCTGTAAACAATATCTTGAATAGTATCCTGATTCCAACTCTAAAGGAAACACAATCAGAGGGCATCAAACAGGGGCTAGACATCGCCCAAATTCAAAGCTTACTGAAGGAGGGGGCAAAAAATAACTCAACCACTCACAATCTCATAAAGGCAATCCCCTCGGAAATTCAAAAACTGCAAATACAGAACAAGACTCTAAACGAAGAAGGGCCAAAAGATCCCTTCGATGATACACCACTCTCAAATTCAATCTTGGAAGAATTTCGAAGGTTGGCAAATGTGGATATTGATTACATGGAAGTCTTTAACAACAGCCCTCATAAAACCCAAGAGGAGGAAGAAAAGAAAACCGATAGTATAAATCAAAATATCGAGGCCCCACAGATAACGAGAAGGAGGAAATGTCACAAAAGGGGAAAACAAAGAGAGACCACCTCTTCCCAACCTTCAGGGGAAACAAGGAAGAAACCCAAAAACCAGAAAAATAAGGCAAAAAAGAAAGCAGGGGTAAACACATTCCTGAAAAACCTCACTACTCCCACAGCTGAAAAGACAACTGATCTCATTGTCATTGCATCTCCAGCTACTAACCTTTCACAAACATCGAAAACACAGGATGCCCTCGTAAGCAAGAGCGCCCCTGAGACAACCCAGGGCAAAAAGACGTGCTCAACGGGCAGAGAGAGTCCTAGTAAAACCAAGGTTCAAACATCAAACTCTGGGATGCAAACGGATCTCATATTGCCATTACCTGCAGCTCCCGTCAACCAAAAAAGCATACCGGTTACTACAAACATCAAGATGGCTCCAATATTTCTAAAACAAAATTTACATAAAGAATCAAGAAAGGAACCTGGTGGGGAGCCCAAGCAAGCATTGAGAAAAATGGCCCCTATTTTTCTGAAGCCGTCAGATAAAAAAGCTCCTGCATTACAAGAAAGAAACACACCTCCCGGGCCAGCCATCAAAGAAGTGACATTACCAAGCTCCTTACTCAACGAAGGAGTTTGCTGGAACGGGTCCGGGAAATTTATAAACCTGGAAAGGTATCCTCAAAATGGAGAAAGAGAGGGAAACGAACAAAAACAACAAATCCCCATAGCAGGAAATGAGGAATTAGCGGCATCGAACTTTACAATCCCAAGGTTGTGGCTTAGACTAGAGAATCAGAGTACAAGGACATCACTATGCAGATCCGTCCTACTGTCAGAAATCCAAAAGAACTATAATCTCTATCTTTTTGATTCAGAGGACATTGAATATTTAGCCTTCCCATTCAGGGAGGATAAATTCTTTGTGGAGATAGCTCTCACCTCAAGAAAGGCACAACAGGCGCTCATTAATAATAAAGACGATCTGGCTAAAGAAGGGCTTTGGGTATATGAATCAGAGGAAGAAGGAATGTATGGAAGTTACCGGTGGCATAACCAGACCGCAGAAGAACCTGCACCCACTGCTGAGGGCACTGCCGGAACTTTTGGAGGGCTCCAAAGCAGTGCAACAAGCAGCCGCAGTTTAAAAAAAGATCTGATAACTAAACTCCCAGAAATCATCTCGCAAATCATCCAGAAACTGGGCGAGGAACAGAACAGTCTTTAGTCAGAGAGGCCTTAGATTAGCCTCAGGGAACACCAGAGGCCCAAGCTTTTTGAAGAAAAAGCAACTTAAAAACGACCTCTTAGAGCGTAATGACATCTTATTACTTCAGGAAACATGGTTAGCTAATCCTATCGAGATAGAGGGCTTCACAGTGCAAAACCTCAGGGCCTCTCAAAAAGCCAAAGGTAGACCAGCAGGAGGAATGTTGATAGCAACTAAAAATTCCGCCATTAAAAACGTGGTCACGCTATGCAATAATCCAGTGGGCATTCAGGCCACCAAAGCAGAGATAAGACAGAATGACTGTCAGGCCAACCTCATTTTGGTAAATATCTACTGGAACCCAGCCATTTCCAAACTCCGAGACTTCATAGAAACTCTAAATGAACTCTTCTCTAGGGTTAAGATGATCCACAAAGGAGCACAGATCATTGTAGCAGGAGACCTAAATACAGATCTCATTAGTGTAGGGAACAGGAAAAACAGCTCACCTAAACACAGTACTACACAGAAAGGCAAACAATGGCGGGACTTCTTCCAATCATGGGATCTTGACATGTTATCTATAGACGATAGCAGTAAGGACAACATCGGACCAACATGGCGACAAGGAAGTTTGCAATCAACAATAGACTATATCTTCACCTCTTCATCACTTACCCTGCACCAACATCATCTCAACTTAGATTGGGAAGGGGGAAGTGACCATGCGAGGATGGAACTCTTCTTTCCTGAAATTCAGAGTTCAGCAAATCCACGCATTAGACAGGAACTGGAGGGCTTTAAAGGGAAATTGAAAGTACTTAAGTACAAACATGGGGGGGTAAACTTGAATGATCAGCTAGCAATTATTCATCCCTCAATAGTGGCCGAAAAGTGTCATCCAGAAAAATTCGGAAAGTTCATATGGTCCACCTGCCGACCAAGCGAAGTACAAACAGTGGGGAAACAGACACATCTCCACCACTTCGACGAGGAAACCTTCAAAAGGAAAAGATGCCTGCGACAAACACTGCGAAGTATAAGACAGACCAGAGCAGAAGATCCCGTTGGCTGTATTCAAAAACTCAAAAAAACCAAACAAATCTATAGAAACTGGTCTAAGAATCAAAAACATTTAAAAATACAAGAGGATGGGGAGAGAATGCTTTCGCTTCTTAGCACAAATAACTGTAGAAAATTTTGGGCAGTCCTAAATCAACTTGAAACTGGCCAAAACAGTGCTCTTTGCAACTTAGTGTCGGAACGTAAGTGGGTTGAACACCTGGCCAAGAACTTTGAAGCAACAGGCTCAAGAGACATTAATATCAGCAACATCACCTGGTCTCTGGATTTTACCGTAGGAGACATTGAAGAATTAATTACATCATCCTCTACCTCGAAAGCCGCAGGGCCGAACGGCCTCACATACCAGGTGTTAAAAAATCAGCCAAAACTTTGGTCAAAACTGCTATTCTATCTCTTTCAAGGAATAATGAGGGAAAAAACTTTCCCACCATCGTGGAAGAATGCAGTAATGATCCCATTCTTCAAAGGGGTTGACAGGCTAAGTCCAAAATGCTATAGACCCATAGCCCTCTTGGATATAGACAGCAAAATATTCATGAGAATATTAACGAGGGAACTTTCCCTATGGGTAGACTCAAACGAAATTCTCCCCCCGCACCAAACAGGTTTTAGGAAGGGTCTTTCTACCAGCCTTAATGGCCTTACACTGAACCTGTTGAGCGAAAGCTCGAATGAGAAAGAAGGCTCGCCGTTGTATGGGGCATGGGTAGATCTGTCCAGGGCATTCGACATGGTGGACAGATCACTCCTATGGCAGAAAATTAGCAAACGGGGAATTCCAGCCCCCCTGCTGGCTATGCTCGTTGAACTACATAAAAACACTACGATCAGAGTGAGGCTGGATGACGCCGGCAACCTCTCAGAAGCAATCCAGGTTCTAAAAGGGGTACGACAAGGTTGTTTGGGTGCACCTTTGCTTTTCAATCTTTTTCTTTCAGACATAGGAGACTTTTTGGCCTCGGCGTCGCTGATCTGTCCCAGGATCAACAGCAGAAGAATTCACTGGCTGGCCTATGCGGACGATCTCGTTCTCTTGGACGGATCAGCATTAGGACTGCAACAGCTTTTATCTAAACTTAATGAATACGCGAAGTTAAATGGCCTTAAAATAAACCCACTAAAATCTAAGGTCCTGGTTTTCAAACACCCAAGAAAAAAGGTAACATCAAGGACCTGGGTTTTGGATAACAAGGAAATTCCCAGAGTAGATGAGCTAATATACCTGGGATACGAAGTCTTGGCCTATCCAACTGTAAACAAGGCGAATTCATCCATTCTCAACAAGACCTCGAAAATCATTGCGCAAATGAAAAACCTAAATGGAAAATTTTGTAAATTTTAATTGTTACCACTCAAGAAATTCTATGTAGGCAAAGTAGTCCCTGTCCTCCTCTATGGACTGGAGGCAAAACCTCTGCTGTGGAACTATGATTGGTACAAAATCGAGGGCCTCATTTGGAAATCCTCCATTAGGCTTCCAATGTGTACATCGTCAGCTAGTCTGAGGTTCGAATTAGGCTTGACCTCACTGAGCTGCTACGCAGAGTGGAAACTCCTCTCACTATACCGCAATATAATCACAGCCAGAGAGGCCACCCTCTTTTTCGACATAAATCAACATCTAAAGAAAGCAAAATCAAACCAGCTATCGAGCCTAGAAAAGAAGATCGGACAGATTCTGCATAAGTTTGATTTAACAACAGAAACCCTGCTACAAAACCCTTTGAAAGTAAAAAAAAACCTAAAAATGGCTGACTGGATCGACACAATCACAAGAGTCAGAAACTTAAAATCCCTGAATTATTTCCTGATAGTAGACAGGAAACTGGGAACCATGCCACGCTATCTGGAAAAATTCCCAGATCGTGAAATAAGAAACAGTTTTCTCAGACTTCGTCTGAATTTAGCCCACACAGGAGAAATACTGGCTCAAAGAAACCAGGGAGAGAAGACAATAAAATTCTGTGAAATCTGCAAAACTCCGAACCTCCAAACCTTGAAACATTTACTTTTGGAATGCGAAGGCACATGGGCCATAAGAGTATTTTTTCTGAGGAGATTCGTCAGCAGAGAAGAGAGCCTAATCCAAGATGCATTCTGGAACAGACTGATCTCCGGCCAGGAAATTATGCTCACTGCTGCGATAGTAAAAGTATCAGAGGAACTCACCATTCTAACAAAGCATCAAAAGATGACACAGTCTAATGAGCTTCCTGGTGGTCACTCATTGGCCTTTCAGGATTTTTAGCTACTCCCTGGCTTCCGAGAACTGTTAGTAATTTTATCTAAGGAAATGCACTATATTTTTGTAAAGGTTTTCTTGTAAAACCAAAAACAAATAAATAAAAAAAAAAAAAGAAAGTAAATTGATGGGCAAAGCAACTCAGCAGCCCAGTCAGAGGGGGGCACATAGGGCCATGAATTGTTTGCCAAGTGGGGGGACTGGACCCCTGTCTCTTACCCGGCTCTACCACTGATATCAGTAAGTGTTTGCAGATAGACATAGACTAGAGGAGTGTGGTGTGAGAATGACATTTGGAGAATGCTGGTTGTGAGAGCAGACAGGCTGCCAATTAATTTGTATGAGGTGATCCTGTGAGGCGTCCTTTTTAAAACTGCCTATCGTTTTTAGTGCATGTTTTCTTGATTACACTCTGAATGAGCGTAATGTGAGGCATACCAAATGCCACCATGATGCTCATCAAATTAAAGAATGATACCCACAGCTTTGTAAAGTACTGACAACATCAGCTGTATAACAGGGGTGTCTCTTACTTTACTGGTACATATTTAGTAGGGTTTTAATCATAAGAAACTATTAATTCTTGCCCATTTGCCAGTTTCTCAATGAGTAAAAAACAATTAGTTGGTGGAAGTCTGCAGTATTTTTTAGTTAACTGTTTTATGGTATCAGAGTGAAAACCTGTTTATAGTTCCTTGGAATACTACACAGTACTATGTTATGTAATAACTTAACAGCGCCGCATTCTGAACGAGGCAGCTTCCAGGCGCACATTAACTTGTTTGGCACTTTGTCGCAGTCACATTTTTCCTTTCTTCCTTTACAAGTTATGGACTTTCGGGATTGTTGAGGAGATTGTTGAAACGCAGATAAGCTGGTACCTCGACGTGACATCTGAGTCTGAGATCTTCTGCTAACACACAGATGATTCTGTGGCATTGCACAAAAGCCAATGGGCCTCATTACACGGAAGTCGGTGAACCATGGCGCTATTAGCGCCATGGTTCATGCCGGTAAAATACCGGCACCGCCTTGGTGGAACGGGGAATTACCGCCCCATTCCAAGTTTGGCGGGGCAGTAATTCCCCCTTCCACCATTGCCCTTCCCCATTCCCATTTTTGCCCCATAGGGCTCTATGGGAATGGGGAAGGCGCTAATTATGGTACCGCAAATTGCGGTACCCTAATTAGCTCCACTGGTCCCTTTGCGGGTTGGTTTTTAACGCATGCAAAAAGCAGGCGTTAAATTCCCCAACCCGCGAAGGGACCTCGTAGTAAGGCGGTAAGGATTAACTGTACCGGTAAAATACCGGTACCGGTAAACCCTTACCTCCTACCGTAGTCAATTAGGAATACAGCAAAGGCACGGGGCCCAGTTCACAAAGAATTGCCAGGACTAAGGGCCTAATTCACAGAATGTTTTCCAGTGGGGTTTTGCCTTTATAAAACGCTTCGCTTACACTTGCAGAGGGCTACTTGATTGACAAACGCAGTACTCTGAGCAACTCTGACGCACTGCAGACGTACTCTTAGTAAAACACAGTTAGTTGATGATCACATCCTTTGTGAAACGAATAGCGCTCTCCAGATGAACTTCAAGGGTTTATCACACTTAGTTCTGGTAATTGCCACCAGTCCAGGTGAACTACTCAGATCTTTCCAGAGTTTGTCTGAGCTGGTAAACCAAAGGCACCCAGTTAATTGAAAAAAACATTCAGGTAGGAATAACGTGTCTTAATTTGTAATTTAGGGTGAAATGTAGGCATTTAATAAATATTCATGGTCCAGCATACGATGTGGCTGTGTTTCCCTATATTCTGGATTAGTAAAGTGTAGAGAAAATAATATTAGGTGAAGAACAATACACACTTACATCTATGAGTGGTCTACTCACTGCATCTTGTTACACACATTTTTTAGATAATTGGCACCAGATAGAGCAAGAATATATACAGGCAACAGCCTAATGACTTTATTGTATTTTGGAAAACACTTCTGCAACTGGCCATTTCAACCACACGGAATTTGGTCCCATGAACCTTACCTTATTGCCTTGATAAAGACCCTCTGGGGTTGAAACACGTGTCTGCTGACCACCTTCTTCTTCTTCAGACAATGTTTCTAGACTATATTCCAATAAAAACAGACTTGTAACAACCACAGCTATACACGTGTAATCCTTTCATAGAAAGGAGGATCATATTGTTATACTCCAATTGCAAGGTAACCATGACTTCTCTACAAAATGTCTTCTCTTCACATGAGGTATTGGGTTTACCTCTTCCAACCTGTGACCCTGCTAAACCAAATAGAAATTCAAGAAAACCAGTCACTGAGCTCAGCACAGGAATGTTCGCAATCTAGAACCCAACCCCCTTCTCTGTTACATCTATGAGTGGTCTACTCACTGCATCTTGTTACACACATTTCTTAGATAATTGTATAGAAGGAAACTCTTTACAGAAAGACATTCTTATAAAATCACACATGTTCCTTTAAGTGCATTGCTCTGAAATATTGGTGATAGCCCTTCCTTATTATTATGAAAACCAAGTACATGGCTGAACATTTGATAAACGTCCCTTTACCAAGTATGGTTTTAGCCAAAGATGCTGGGGGGGGGAATGTGTGTGTGTGTGTGTGTGTGTGTGTGTGTGTGTAATAGAAAATATGGGAAATGGAGCGCGTTCATCTTACCTATGTCTTTTTATTGTGCCCCTGTATGCCCATTCCCCAGCCCTTATTTAAATAAATAATGCTGCCTTCTTGTTCTCATCAGTCTTTGACAATGCAAGGTTCCCTGTTACTGGGAGTGGGGGTGCTGCCCCAGCTGTGAAGGCATCTTTGGTAGTGCCAATACTGAAGCTGCCTTCTCTGAGTCCTACGCACCAGGAAAGCTTGCACCCAATCCTAATTGTTCCTTTTCAGCCAACTCGCTGAATCAAACAGTCCCTTAGCCCTTAATAAATGAAGAGCCTCGCTAAATTGAGGGCCCTCTCCAGGCAGGTTTAGGAATGTGCGGCAACCTCTGCAAGGATGGGGCTGGACAGTGGATGGGGGTGATGGTGGCCTCTAGTTTTAAAGGACCAGACATTGGCATCAGACTCTGGCAACCATCGTGCATGTCAGCTTTTTCAGAGCTTTCACATGGGGGAACACTGCTGAACATGGGGTAGACAGCGTATGTGCAGGTGTGCCATGCATTGGCAAGAAACATAGGAGCTGTTATGGGGAGATGACCGTATTTATTCCACGCCACGGTGAACTGCCTGCTGCGCAGGCTTTTCAGTGAGCAGCGCACACCTCCTCAAAACCCATTGGTTGTCGGATCTTCCTGGCTAAATTAACCCAAATACATAATGACCCAGCTCGTGAGAGATTTTCATGAGAAAAGATCTTTAGACTGGGTCATTGAACAGGCTACCCGGATCTATGAGGTGCAGAAGCCCATTGAAAATAAAAATAATGCGCAGAAAAACCCCAAAACCAACAGCACCCCTGCTGCTGCCAAGGTGGCAGAGGTGAAGGTTGCCCCCGTTTTAGATTTGGAGATGGGGGGGCCTAAATACCTGCCTGCACCAAATAATTCACAGCCCAGAAGGCCCTCAGGCCAGTCACAGACAGGGAGTCGAGGAGGTAGTCCCACAAATGGGGTCCCTCGCTCCCCTGATTATGTAAGTCCCCGCTACAAGGGAAACCGACCCATCCTGGGTTATGTGTGGACTCCTCCAGCCCAAGGGGGGGCATCCAGCCAAGCACCTGACCCAGGCCCAGGGAACTTCCCTCCTAACCTCCCCTAGGAGGGCAGAAATTCACCAAATCCTGGGCAGAACTGTTTTCCCAGGTATCCACCCAATTTCCAGCCCCAAAATCATCCATCCTTCTTTCCCCAATTCCCTCAGCCCAGACAACCTAATCCAGGAGAGGGGAGGCCAAGGGTGGAGGGGTACCCAAATCTTCCCAATCCGGTGTATTACCAGAGAAGGGATAGCTACCCTTCCCGGGATCAGCCCAGGGGAGAAAATAGAGCCCCGTATCAGCCTGAGCGGGTTTCACAACTTGAGCGCCAGGTCCAAAATATGGCACGAGATCTGGGTTACATACTGAGGGCTCAACAGAACCCTCAGATGAGCATGCCACCGCAGAATGCCCCAAACTCTGGACCGGGTGCTCCAGAACAATGACGGGGAGGCACCCCGATAACCCACCGGTTCCCAGGGAGGAGGCAAAAGGGGAAGGGGGGTGTAGATCCTTGCAGGAAGCTTCCTTCCCAACTTGTAAACAGCCCCTGGAAAACCAGGAACCGGAAACAAAATCTCCTGCCCCTGAAGGCCTGCCTCCCAAGGAGCAGAGGGGGGGTAGGAGAAACAAAGGACCCAAACAGACCCACTTTGTGGAGGAGGTACAGGTCTTCCAATTTGAGAGAGAGGGATCCTCAGAAGATCCTGGGAAAAGGATCTTCTCCTTCAGAGATGGGGGAACTCCTCCCAAGGAAAAATGGGTCCCAAGGGATGCCAATTCAGACTGGGGAGATGTGGAGACTGAGCTACCGCCGCCTATCATCTCATCCCAGAACCGACAATACCAAAATCCCATGGGTCAAACCCATCCCGATGACTGCCTCGAAAAAGGGGGAGGGTAGCCCAGAACCAGAAACCATTTCCAGTTGCCAACTTTTTCTTTCAGATTCCCCAGGCTCTCCACAGAATTCTGCCCAAATCTCTTCGCTAGCAATGTCCAAAACCAGAAATTTACCCCACCAGTTGTCCAAAAATGTGCATTATCTGTGCCCCATTGAGGAGAAGGAGGGAAGATATTATGCCCCGGTACAAGTACAGGGGAAGGACACAATTTCGGCACTGGTGGACTGGATCCCAAGCTACCCTTCTGTCCAAAAGGGCCTTTGATGAACTAAATGCAGGAAGGGGGGAGAATTACTGTATTCCTCTCACCTCTCTTCCTGGACAACTGCAGAACTTTGACGGGAAGGAAATTCCTGTCGAGGGGACTGCAGATTTGGACATCAAAATTGGGCGACACAAGGTGAAACACCCGGTCATAGTAGTGACTCCAGAGGGCACCCCTTGTTTACTAGGGAATGACCTCCTGAGAAGGTTGTCACCCCTAATAGATTGCGTAAACAAGGTCCTCTGGACCCAGACTAGCCGACCAATAAAATTAAAACAGAGTGTCAACAATGTTAGTTTAAACGGCACCTGCCACATGGTTGAACAAAAATCTGACCAAGTAGAATTTCACTTCCAGAACAACCAAATTCCAGACGTGACAGTAATAGCAGTAGGACAACAGACTGGTGGTGGGGGGTCCTCTCTATTTCTGAAAATCAACCTTCCTTCCAGTTTAAGGTGGTATTCCACACTGGAAGGAAACACTTTGAAATTCTTTACCAATCCACGATCAGACACTCCTACTCCTATAGTCCAGAAAGATGTGAAATCAGCTCAGAGCCTGGCTGATATCCAGCAAATTGGAGATCAGTTGTTCATCCCTGTTCAGTTAAATGAGGGGAAGGACTCTGTTCTCGCTCGAGTGTGCGTGAACAATGGTAAGAGCTTCATCAGCGAAGCCATGTTCCGCCAACTCCCAAAAGATCCAGCCATTTCCACCTTCAAACTGATAGACAAATGGGAAATGGACCTGGAAGCTCCCAATTCCAAACATCTCCTGCCAAGCAGGTGTATGCTCAAAATCTCCATTGGCAACAAGAGCATAGTCCACAATTGTTGGGTCGTGCGAGACGTCACTGCCGCTTTTTACTTAGGCAGTGACATTCTCAATCGCTTTGCCATTAGTTTGGACCTAATAAACTTCAAAGCTTGGTCCCGATTAGCAGATAATCCCATGGGCTTTGATGATCCAGAAAAAGCATTTAGGTCAGCTCAATTGCTACCTTATGCAGTTGAAATTCAGATCAAAGAGGAAGTCACCATCCCAGAAAGGACCCGACAATTCTCCCTGGAAGTGAAAGTTAAAAGAGGACAATATTTGCAAAACCCTGATGCTTACATACATCTAAATGCTTCTCTCCAACAGCAAGGGTTAGGGGTAAACCCAACACCATTAGTCAACATAGAACATGACACCATTCCAATAGAGGTGGATAACAGCGACTTAAAGAGTATTACTCTAGCCGCAGGCACCATTATTGGAATGGCGGTTTATGACCGACATTTTTCCATAGATTTAGGTAATGAACTGTTAGGGCCAATCCCCAAGGACTGCTTTGACAGTGACCGTGATGACAATCCAACACCAGACAGGATTTTTACCCGTCATGGGGGGAACTTCCTGGTGTACACTTCTTGCCCTTATGGTAAGGAAGATGTGACTTGTGACTTCAGGAGGGATGAGGTGATTTTCCAGGTCCATGAGGGCTGCCTTTCCCACCTGAAGCCTCCAGTCCAAATCGGCACTCTGACCAGGGACTTCTCCACCCAGCTGGAGGAGGCCGCTGAGATAGCCAAACCAGAAGTCTTTCCAGGCTTCAGGCAGATGGTGGAAGAGAGAGTCAACCTAGCTGATGCCTGTGTGACTCTGGAACAGAAGCAAAAGTTGAAACAAGTTTTCTTGGATTTCCAAGATCTCTTTGCGGTAGACTCATATGACTGTGGTCGCACTGACATCCACACAACAACAATCCCCACGGACCCTGGCATGACTCCTGTGTTTGTGAAGCAATATCGCTTGCCTCTCGCATCAATGGAGTCCCTTACTGAAATAATTAAGAACCTTGAGTCCCGGGGAATAATCTGTCCAGTCCACAGCACCTTCAATAATCCGGTGCTGGGAATATTGAAACCAAACGGCCAGTGGAGACTCTGCGCGGACCTCAGGGAGCTCAACAAACGGGTCCATACTTCCCGATGGCCTCTTCCCTACATTGACCAAGGGCTGGCCCAGATCCAGGGGTCACAGGTATTCACTGCAATAGACCTGACCAATGGATACTGGACCGTGCCTGTCAGTAGGGAGGACCAATACAAGCTGGCTTTTACCTTTGGGGGCCAGCAGTACACATGGACCCGGACTCCCTTCGGATACCTTAACTCCGGTAATGAGTTCAATATTTTCCTACATAAGGCCATGCCCGACCTGGGTGCGAGGGGTAACCTGGCTTATGTAGATGATGTCCTCATCAAAAGTTCATCTGTGGAGGAACACATAGCGGAGATCCGTTATGTTCTGACGCAGTTGAGGGCCGCCGGAGCAAAACTTTCCTTTCAGAAAGCACAGTGGTGTAGAACCCGTGTTAATTTCTTGGGGCATGAGATTACTCCTCAGGGTCTCTGTCCCCAGGAAAAGAAAGTGGAAGCACTTCAGAAACTGAAAGACCCCACAACTCTGTGGGAACTAAGGAGCCTCCTTGGACTGACTAATTACAGCAGAAAGTTCATTGAAGGCTACGCAGAGATCACCAGACCCCTGATTCATCTCCTGAAGGGGGGGAGTCAAGTGGGAATGGGGTCCAGAACAATCTGAGGCAGTAAGACAACTCAAAAGAAGCCTCTCACAAGCGCCTTGCCTAGCTTACCCTGTCAGAAACAAGGAGTTCTTCCTGGAGACAGGGTTCTCTAATACGTGCTTGACGGCAGTATTATACCAAAAGCATGACAAGGTCAATAAAGTAATCTCCTACGTTAGCAAAAATTCAACGATTGTGAGAAGGCACTCCTGGCAACAGTGTGGCCATTGAAGAATTACCGCCCGTTTATCCAGGGGGAACACATCATAGTGGAGACTCCACACCAGCCTCTGCAATATCTTCAAAGTGACAGAATCCGGGCCGGAAATGTGAGTAATTCCCGAATTACTTCCTGGATTCTGTCAATGCAAGGCTTTCCTGTAGAGGTCAGATATGGTCAAAACAAGAAGAGTCCCCTCGCGCAAGGTCTGGCTGACTTGCATGATTGTGCCAGAGACAACTGTCTCGAGGACGAAAGTCTAAAAATCAAGGACAACATGGAGGCATACCTCAATTCCCCACACAAAGTCTTTGAAGAAGACAAGTGTGAGGGAATGCCCACTGTCTATGTGGATGGATGCTCTTACCAGGTTGACAACAACGGGGAGAAAGAACTGGTGGCCGGCGTAGGGAATGCATGGGTGAAGGAGTTTCCAGAACCCTCCGCTGGATACAAAATTGGTCCCCAAAGTAGTCAGGTGGCAGAATTGATGGCTGTGCATCAGGCCATCCTCACTGCTGTCCAACATCAACTCCACGAACTGGTCATAATCACAGATTCGGATTATGTACGGAACAGGTTCGTGGAGCACCTAGTTAACTGGAAAACCAAAGGCATGTTATGTGCTAATAACAAACCCCTGAAACATGGGAAGTTAATCCAAAATATTGATGATCTGGTCACATCGAATGGGATGACCATCTACTGGAAAAAGATCAAGGGTCATTCCAAAGTAGAGGGACCAGACAAAACTGGAAATAACTTAGCTGATCAGCTGGCCAAAACCGGGGCCATCCAAGGGGATCTAATAGAAATAGAGTCCCTGTTGGGGGAAATCCAGGTCACTGCGATCACTAGGTCCCAGACAAATGCTCACAATGATCTTTCAACTGCCCAATGGAGTAAGGAGACCCCTGATGCTGATTTGATTACAGCTCAGAAGGGGGATCCAATAATTGGTAGGTTTTACCAACACATTGAGGACCCTGAGAACTTTCCCCTGACGGATACCGATTACATTGGGAAAGAGGACCTAAGTGTTGATGAAATGTCCAAAGATGTTCCGAATCCAAGACGGTTTGTTGGTAAGGAAATCCCAAGCTGGCCATGATCAGTGGGTGGTTCCTACCTCATTCCGAAGCCTGATGCTAAGTCACGCCCATGATGCGGCCACCGCCGGTCATAGGGGGTTTCATACAACACTTGAAATTTTAAGAGAGGTTGCATACTGGCCACATATGGGGCAGGACCTCGACCAATACTTGAAGGGGTGTCTTGTGTGTGCACAATTTCAGCCAACATCCCTCACACACCGGGCGCCTCTCCAAAAGAGGGGTATGACACTGCCATGGTCGGATTTGCAAATCGACTTTGTAGACCCTGTGATTCGCTCGTCTAGAGGAAACAAGTACATGTTGACCGTCACATGCTTGTTTACCAAGTGGGTGGAATGTCTCCCAGCCCCAAACTGCAAGGCAGAAACAGCAGCTGCCCTGATGATTAACCACATCTTTTCCCGTTTTGGTCTACCTCAAAGGATTGAGTCAGACAGAGGTAGCCATTTCACCAGCGAGGTAATGACAAAGATGTGGGAGATACTGGGGGTCAAAAGGAAGTTACATATTGCTTACCGGCCAGCTTCTTCGGGGGCAGTAGAACGCTACAACCGGACAATTGTGAGCATATTAAAAAAGTTTGTGGCAGATTCTGGGCCAAGTTGGGATATCCGATTACCTCTGGTCCTAATGGCCATCAGATGTACCCCTTCATCTGCAACCAAATTGTCACCATTTGAGTTGATGACTGGATGCAATATGGTGCTTCGTCAACATTTGCTCTACAGTACCCAAGAGCAGACATTGATAAATGCCTCCACAACTCATGAGTATGCGGAGAATTTGAGGAAACACCTCCAACATGCTTTTGCGTATGCTCAGCGGAATCTAGAAAGATCAGCTGATAGCATGAAAACCCACTACGACCTGAAAACCACCAGGAAAGTATACGAGGTGGGGGACCGGGTCTATCTATACAATTTCCAAAGGAACCAGGCCAAACAGCGAAAATGTTTGCCTACATGGAAGGGACCGTTTGAAATTATAGACAAGATCTCCCCTTTAGCGTACAAGATCCGCATCCCCAAAGGTAGTCTGGCGGAAGGGGAAGACAAGTGGGTACATATAAATCAGCTAAAGTGTTGCCATCCCAGGCACACGCTGCAGCAACTGGAGGAGTCCGCTGCAATACCAGAGGGGACCGCTCCAGATTAATTCAGTTCCAACCCTAAAATATCCCACATATAGTCTCTAAAATATTATGACGCTTGTAAGCCACTGTCTCTGAATTATATCTTGTTTTTCAAAATTGGAATGCTATGTCTATTAAAGTATAAAATGTATATGTCGCCCCACTATATCAATAGTGGGGGAGAAATGTCTATGAATAGGTATTGCCGCTTTCCTTTGTCGTCCTAGGAGAAAGAAAACCTGGAGACTGACCAAGGAGGACGACCGGGGACCGGGAGCAGAGACCCGAGGGGCCCGGGGTACCGCCCAATATTCCCATCAGGACCGGCGAGGAGAACCGATTTATCCAACTGGGTGGAGGAAAAGATGCTGAACTGTGCCATCTACAGAATTGGAAGAA
Source organism: Ambystoma mexicanum (assembly GCF_040938575.1). Classification (NCBI taxonomy): domain Eukaryota; kingdom Metazoa; phylum Chordata; class Amphibia; order Caudata; family Ambystomatidae; genus Ambystoma; species Ambystoma mexicanum. The sequence goes on along the minus strand of NC_090924.1, from coordinate 779,893,425 downwards.
GATAATGTGGACATACCAGCACAGGACTCAAAACATCCTTGGCATCCGACTTCCCCTCGACTCGAATCAAAGCGCAGTCGGGCGGGGGTTTTGTCAAGGGTTTTGACCCATGTTGAATCCTTAGACTGGGTAGATGTGGGGATGAGCTGTCGCCGCCCATTATTCTATCACAGAACAAACTAAATCAATAGACTGGGTGGATGTGGGGATGAGCTATCGCCGCCCACATTCACGCCAGAATCCAGGAGAACTGCGCAGTTGGCACAAGACCACTCCAAAGATACAACCTTCTTGTGGGGGGTTCCACATCACCACTCTACTGTAAGGATGCCATCAAAACAATGTTAAGCAAGGGTCCTATACTATCAAGCAAAAGAACACTCTATTGAAATGTAGTAATTCAAGACAGATCCCAAAAATGGATGCAATACCGGTACTCACCACTATCAGAAAGCCGGGGTTTTAAAACCACCAGACTTTTGTGTAAAACTGAATAGAGGAACCCAAACCAGGCCAAGGAAAGACTTGCTAAGAGGTGGATACAATGTAAAACTATATTCTGAAATGACTTGAAGGAGGTCATTATTTAATGTATATGTAAAAATTGTAAGTTTGATTTAAACTGGGAACTAAAGTGACATTTAGCTGAATCCTGCCTGACAACTACCCCCGACAGGAGAAACCTGCTCAGCCACTCTTCCCAGGCCTAGCTGCATCCTGCTTCCCCACCAAAAGGAGTTGACACCTCTCTGATTAGATTAGGGGAGGGGCACCTGCAGGAGGTTGAACAAACCCTTGTCCTGGACTCAGGCAAATGTTATATTGGGGGGCCGTAAAGTGGCTTCCTCTTGGGAGAAGTGGGAGGAGAAGTGCCTCTCAGAGCCACCCGAGCTGGAGGCGGGGGCAGACAGAAGCTTCCCCCATGTGCTTTGGAACCTAAACTGCACCCATCTGGGCCAGAGCATAATTTTAAAAAAGATGGATAATTCATAGTACGGACTTGTCAGAATTATATAAGTAATATCATTATTCTGGTGATTTTTCTGTGCACGTTTTAAGAGGTGTTAGGACCCTGTGGTGTATTCTGGGGGGTTGCTAGCGGAAAATAGGGTCTTACTCTAAATGTCTGCATGTTATAAATTTGACACTTCATCAATTCATGTCCATACTCCTTGCCCACATGTGTGTAATTTTTGGTAAATGTCCGATATTGGTAAACCAGTCAAAAAGCGCAAAATGTTGTCATTTTTGAATGCAAGCCCCCAGGAAGATCAGAGGCGGACAAGCATGGACCATAAGGAATATATAATGTGTACATGTAATTTCAACAAATTGTGTATCTGGGAAATATGTGTTTGGGTCAGAAATAGATTTGTGTGCAATCTGACAAGGGGAGGTTCCTCTGACCATAAAACCTACAGCATCACTCTGACTCACATTTCCTTCCCCCAATCAAGGGAGAGAGGAGGAATTGGCCAATGATAAGATAAGTGAGAGGGGCAGGTTTAGTTATGACCATTGCACACACCCACTTTCCAAAACACATACAAAGAGACTGCTGGGACAGGTAGGGAGATTCAATTCCATTTGCTGCGGAGCGTGCTGACCGACGACTTCACATCCAGAGATCCAACACTTAGACTTCCAAGCTAAACAGAGACTACAGAACTTTGAACCAAGAAGGCCCACTGCAAGCAAAGGTAATTGTCAGCAGGCCTCAAAATCTTTTGCAAACTATTCCACAGCCGGGCGAGCTGTCTGAAATCTTTGCCAAGAACTTTTGCCAGTACCCAGAAAGCAGTGTTACATCCAGAATCCACTTGATCCAGACCGGAAAGCAGAGCAGTATCCAGAACCAGAGGCCGATGTATCCAGAGAGGCTAGACGAGCAGAGCTGACCCAGATCGCTGTGAGCAGAACCGCCAGTAGTCCCATCCAACCTGACTAGACCTTGACGGCTTATTTCAAAAATATAGTGTGAGTACTCACTGTGCCAAAACCAATCTCTTAGTTAAAATAATCTAATCCAAACTATTTTAACCTAAGTATAACTGCCTCCTAGAAATCCTGTCACCTGTCAATTCTGCAGCTGCAAGCTGTCACCTGTCATTTTGAGTTTTACTTAAAATCCGAAAATCTACCTTTATTAAATCGTCCGTATCTCTGGAACCGTTTGTCCGAGGAACGAGATTTAACTTTCCTCTGAAAGCTTAGAATCTACTCCTTATACTTTTACCGCAATCGTGATTTACGCACTCACAAAATTTACCGCGATTTGCGATTTGGCCTGATTTCGTCATCTGTAAAAAGATAGCTGCTTTTGCCTGAATTCGTTTGCAACCTAATAACCATCCCTGAACCATTGTTGGGGCTGACCTGAACTGATTTAAAGTGTCTACCACTCACCCTGAACCTCTTATAGGGAATTAAAAGCAATTTTAACATTTTTCACTTCCTTGCCACCACATTACAAAGCACTCTTGCCCGTGTTTTAAAAAGCCTACCTTGCTAAAAATCTAAAAGCCTACCTTGCTAAAAGACTTAAAAGTCTAAGCTTGCTGGGGGGGAACCAAATTCAGTATTGTATTTGATTGTATTCCTGAAGACTGTGTGTGTTACTTCCATCTCCTTGCATTGCATATAGGGGGTGGCGGGTGAATTGCCACCAGGGGAAAAGTGAACATATTATCTCTTGTGAAACCATATCAGTTTATTTTCTGTACTGCATTTATTCCACCTTGCATTTTCCTTGAAACCATAAAGCATTTCAGCTACCTCATCCTCTATACTACTTCTAAGTAACCAAATCAGTTTACCAGTAGAACATTATCCATTGTTGATCACTGTCATATTTTAAGTGTGATATCCAATATTAATTTATTATAAAAGTGTGATAGATATATATTGTTATATTTCTCAAATAAACCTTTTAAATTTGCAAAACAGACCTACTTCTTGGCTCAGTGGGGTCAGGGGGATTCTAAGAGAGGGGTGTTATATAAGGGTTGTCATCCAGAGTACATGAACTGGACCTAAAAATATATCAATAAGGGTTTCCCTCAGCATCCCAGACTAGGCATTGACTTAGCTGTAGTGTTGAAGTGAAGCTGCTTAACAAGCTCCACCTCACTGGTGAGGCCCGACTAGGCTGAAACACTTGTCTGGGTTTGCTGTTGGTACTCTTGCTCAAAGGAGGCTTGCTTAGCATTTCGGTGCTGGACTGCTCAAGTGGGCGGGACAAAGACTGATAAGCAAATGGGTATTCCTCCTTTCTAAAAGGTACAGTGAGCTAAAATGTGGCTGCGGAATCTCGAGTGGGCACCTTCCCATAGAAGAGGTCATTAAGTCGTGTTTGTTCTTTCTAAGTTTCACTGGCAGTTTTTGCTACATCTTATAACTAAAGGGTTGGTGGTTGTAGGACCTTTTAGTGTTACTGTTGAATTAGTTATATATTTCTATACTATCACAAACTATCGCAATCTTAATTTGTGAAGAGCAGCATTTCTACTGTGCGAAATTGTGCATTCCTTTTGAAGACCCTCTACCAAAAAGGTGATAATTCATGTACTGGCAAAACATTAGCAGTACATGTTTTGCCAGTACATGAATTATCATATTTTGTGTTACTAACCACGCCATGTACAGAATTGTATGCTTTTTCACTCAGTGTATGACTAATATTTTGGTCCCCGCTTTTTAATATGTATCCCTAATGTGAATACATTTTGTTTTATCAGTATTACTCCCACTTTGTTTGTGTGATCAAATGGCTAGTTTATGAATACACCTAGCCTTCTGTAGGTTTTCTTCACCTCCTGTGCGTCTAAGAGAGGGGTAGCTTTTGATTCTATGTCCCTTTGTTCCATTACTCTCTTACCCCCATTGAGTCAGGCCCCCCACACCCCCCCGACAACAAAAAAGAGTGTTCTTTCGGCCCATTTTTCCTGCCTCCTCTTGAGAAGGGGGTCAGAGCCCCACATTCCCGGACAGTGCCGGCTATACCAGGGCGTCTGGTGACCCTTCTTCAATGCATATGTGCACTACATCTTCCGAAAAAAATTGGAGAAGGCAAGAGAATAGCAAATGCCGTGACGCCATCACATTGATTTGATTAAGAACAAGATCTCCAGTAAAGAAGCAGAGATTTGGGCCCTCCCTGACTCTCAGCACTGTCTTTAACCAAAATTGCTGAAAGGAAAGGGGCGCCTAACAAAGCCCTGAAGCCATTATCAGATGCGCCTTCTTTGTATCACTCAGCGGGGATGTCATTAATTGCTTCCCCCTAGACTGATAGATTGAAAGCCTAATGCAAGTAGTTTGTATTTGATTCAGACATGAAATCACCAAGTGATTCTTTAATTGTATTCATTTGTATGACAAATAAATGGACCTTTCAAAAATGTCGACAGCGTACCCTGGAAGCGGCTTTCATCTCATCTGCAGGAACAGAAGCAGACCTCCATCACAGCAGAGACAAACACTCAATCAAGCGCAGTGTTGTGCACATTAGAAAGAAAGTGCTGTGTTTTAAAGTGGAAAAGTTTACTTGACCAGAGGAAGCTGCCCAATCAGGGTTAGGCTTTTCACAGCCCTGTGATGTTGTGAGAGGCCTAAAAACATCGAAGCTCGCTAGAGCGTTCGTGTGCGCTTGCGCGCGCATGCGCGCTTGTGTGTCTGTATGTGTACCTTGCAAGCCAAAGTCTTGTCGATGTTGCATGTTGCCATTGAGATCTTGATCCTGAAAGGGCAAAGCCATTATACCCCATAATCCACCACTGTCTCAGGTGTGCTTTGTAATGCATATTTTTGCTGCCACGTTCATTGTAACATTGGAAGAGCAGAGCGCACGCTCGTCGAACACGCAGGCTAAGGGAAATTAATCCAACAGGGCTCAGGGCAAATGTCATGCTGTGCACCGCAATCCCTCGAACTGGCCCACATGCAATCTGAGGAGCAGGTATCCGCCGGTCTTGTCCATTATTTTCAGCGTGTCTTAGGTGAAGATGCGGGAAAGATATGCCACAAAAAGACAAACTGGGAGCAATGTGCCCCAGCCCCCGTGATGAAATGCGGGGATGGAAAGGAATGGAAGTGGTTAACATGGGAAGACAGGGCGCGCTGTGACCAGCAGGTCTCCGCGCAATCATCAGAAGAACTCGCTATTATTATTGCCAATTTAATAGCTTGAAAATGAACTCATTAGTCGTCTTTTATCGTGGAAAAAAGTCTATTAAATCTGGATGTGTGAAGAAGCAGTAAAGAAGCTCATTTTTAGTCCACTTGTGCTGGAACAAATCATAGGCATGTTTTTTTATGGAACAGGGTCAGCCCTGGCTGAAAAAAAAAAGTTTCTACCCATTTATCAGCTTAGCAGTAGGCGGGCATCTGTCCACCAGACTTCTCCAGCAGTGAAGCTTCATTCACCAGTGACGATTTGATTTGCTTATGACGTGGCTTTCACCCAGCTGTTCGCTCCCCCCCTTACCCGGCCCTCACATTCATGCACCTATGGAAATGCACCCCGTAATCTTCATATGCTGTGCCTGCTACAGTGGAGGGCAGCAGTTCTCTGAAACATGGCTACATGCAGCTGCTTGCTTCCCCCCTTACCCGGCCCTCACATTCATGCACCTATGGAAATGCACCCAGTAATCTTCATATGCTGTGCCTGCTACAGTGGAGGGCAGCAGTTCTCTGAAACATGGCTACATGTAGCTGCTTGCTTCCCCCCTTACCCGGCCCTCACATTCATGCACCTATGGAAATGCACCCCATAATCTTCATATGCTGTGCCTGCTACAGTGGAGGGCAGCAGTTCTCTGAAACATGGCTACATGCAGCTGCTTGCTTCCACCCTTACCCGGCCCTCACATTCATGCACCTATGGAAATGCACCCCGTAATCTTCATATGCTGTGCCTGCTACAGTGGAGGGCAGCAGTTCTCTGAAACATGGCTACATGCAGCTGCTCGCTTCCTCAGCCCTCACATTCATGCACCATTGGCAATGCATCCCGTAATCTGCATGTTTTTTGCCTGCTACAGTAGAGGGCAGCAGTTTCTTGAAACATGGTTTTCACACAGCTACTCTCTCCCCCCTTTCTTATGCCTCACCTTCATGCAATTATGGAAAAGCACTATGCAATCTGCATCTCTTGTGCCTGTTACAGTGGAGAGCAGCAGTTTCCTGAAACATGGCTACACCCAGCTGCTCGCTTCCCCCTTACCCGGCCCTCACATTCATGCACCACTGGAAATGCACCCCATAATCTTCATATCCTGTGCCTGCTACAGTGGAGAGCAGCAGTTTCCTGAAAAATGGCTACATCCAGCTGCTCCCTTCCCCAGCCCTCACATTCATGCACCATTGGCAATGCATCCCGTGATCTGCATCTCTTGTGCCTGCTACAGTAGAGAGCAGCAGTTTCTTGAAACATGGTTTTCACACAGCTACTCTCTCCCCCCTTTCTTATGCCTCACCTTCATGCAATTATGGAAAAGCACTATGCAATCTGCATATCCTGTGCCTGCAGTGCTACAGTAGAGAGCAGCAGTTTCTTGAAACATGGCTTTCACACAGCTACTCTCTCCCCCCTTTCTTATGCCTCACCTTCATGCAATTATGGAAATGCACTATGCAATCTGCATATCCTGTGCCTGCAGTGCTACAGTAGAGAGCAGCAGTTTCTTGAAACATGGCTTTCACACAGCTACTCGCTTCCCGCTTTCCTGTGCAGCACCTTCATGTAGCTATGGAAATGCACTATGCAATCTAGATATCCTGTGCCTGCAGTGCTACAGTAGAGAGCAGCAGTTCCTTGAAACATGGCTTTCACACAGCTACTCGCTTCCCCATTTCCCATGCTTCACCTTCATGCAATTATGGAAATGCACTATGCAATCTGCATATCCTGTGCCTGCAGTGCTACTGTAGAGAGCAGCAGTTTCTTGAAACATGGCTTTCACACAGCTACTCGCTTCCCCCTTTCCTGTGCATCACCTTCAGGCAACTATGGAAATGCACTATGCAATCTGCATATCCTGTGCCTGTTAGAGTAGAGAGCAGCAGTTTCTTGAAACATGGCTTTCACACAGCTGCTCGCTTCCCCCTTTTCTATGCTTCACCTCCAGGCAGCTATGTAAATGCACTATGCAATCTGCATATCCTGTGCCTGCAGTGCTACAGTAGAGAGCAGCAGTTTCTTGAAACATGTCTTTACACAGCTACTCGCTTCCCCCTTTCCTATGCATCACCTTCATGTAATTATTGAAATGCACTATGCAATCTGCATATCCTGTGGTTGCAGTGCTACATTAGAGAGCAGCAGTTTCTTGAAACATGGCTTTCACACAGCTGCTCGCTACCCCCTTTTCTATGCTTCACCTTCTGGCAGCTATGTAAATGCACTATGCAATATGCATATCCCGTGCCTGCAGTGCTACAGTAGAGAGCAGCAGTTTCTTAAAACATGGCTTTCACACAGCAACTCGCTCCCCCCTTTCCTATGCATTACCTTCATGTAGCTATGGAAATGCACTATGCAATCTGCATACCCTGTGCCTGCTACAATAGATAGCAGCAGTTTCTTGAATCACAGCTACATCCAGCTGCACGATTCCCTTTCCCTAACCCTCACGTTTACATACATGTGGAAATGCATTATTTAATCTACATGGTTTGTGCCTGCTACATTATAGGGCAGCTGTTATTTATTTATTTTTAAACATGGCTTCATTGCAGAATATCGAAGCAAGCAAACTCCAAAATGCACTGCATGCACATGTGCGCCTGTGATGATGATTAAAGGATGTAGGGTTCAATGAAAGGGCTTTGCAACAGTGAATTATTGTGAAGAGGAACCTACCATTCCTTGTGAATGCTTTTTGTATTATATTTCCTTGGTTTCTGGGAGGACTCATGAGAAGTTGTATAAACTGTGGAAGGACACACAGCCGTGTAGAATAGCTTGCAATACTGACAGCGGGCAATGTCCTAATTCTAAAAGCCAACGTTAATGTGAACAGTTGTATGCACCTGGTAAAGCGCAGCTATCACCGCGTGGCACTGTGCCATTGGAGCGTAAGTATGGCTACCATCATATGGACAACTCGCCCCACCGGCCCGCATGATTTCTGACTGAGGAGCATCACGTGGAACTAATTCATGCTGACATGGAACTGGTCCACATGGCCTGGCTGGATGCAGAGTGACTACTCTTTGTAATCCCTCTCCACCTGGACTTCCAGCATGGACAGAAGAAAGTACTGTCTGCCCAGGTATTTCATCTTGAATGTTCCTACAGCAGGCAAGGGTGTGTGATGCGGTGTGCCGTAACACAACTGCACCACCAGCAAATGACTCCAAAGTTCACCAGTGACTTTTTGCACTTGCGTGTGCCAAGTGTTGACACAAAAGGGGTAAACACAAGAACTTTGCATGCGTGTTTAATCACAAAACTAAGACGGCATGTGAACACTCCTTACCGCACGCAGGCCTAAGCCTTGTGCAAACTGCTCATGTTAGAGGCTTTGCTTGCACTATCTTAGTCTGTATCAGGGGACAAGAGAGTGTAGTGAGGTGTCTGTTCAGACTGCGTGCCTGGCCTGCGATGCCCTAAACCAATACAGAAACTGCCATACGAAGCATGGACATTACTGTTTCGTTGTTTACTTTTCCACCCCCTGCATAACTCGGTGTCAGACATGCACCCTGTAAGAGGATTCAATTCAACACTACAGCTAAGTCAACGCCTAGTCTATAATACTGAATGAAAACCCTTATTGATATATCTTTATGTCCAGTTCATGCGTTCTGGATGACTACCCCTATATAACACCCCTCTCTCAGAATCCCCCTGACCCCACTGAGCCAAGAAGTAGTTCTGTTTTGCAAGTTAAAAGGTTTATTTGAGAAGTAAAGCAATATATATCTATCACACTTTTTAATAATTAATAATTGAATATCACACTTAATCTGATATGATAAAGATTAACAACGGAGAATCTGGCACTAGCACACTTCTTCATAATCACTAAGGAGTTGACATGAAATGGATAAAATAGCAACAATACTTTTTATGGTTTCCAATGGATGCAATGTGGAATGAAATGCAATACAGAAAATAACTTGATAAGATTTCAGCAAAAGACAATGTAATCACTTTCTTGGACAATTCACCCCCCCTTTTATGCAATGCAAGGAAATGGAAGGAAGGCACACAGTTCTCAGGAATGCAATTAAATGTGATTCAGTTCACCCCAGCAAGCTTAGACTACAGAAATTGGAAACACAGGCCCAAAATGCTTTTATATGTGCTGGCAATGGAGTGAAAAATATGCTAAAATGCTTTTAATTCCCTCTAGAGGTTCAGGTTGAGGATTAGTTGGTTTAAATTAGTTGCAGGCTTACTTTAGCAATGTCCTAGGAATGTTTTTATGAGGCAAACGATTTTTTTCAGAGGAAAGCAAAAGCAGCTATCTTTTTGCAAGTGGAGAAATTTTCAAATCGCGGCAAAATTCGCGAATGCGTCTGGCGCGATTACAGAGGAAATACAAGGGCTATCAATATCGTTCTGGGGTCCTATGAAAGCCTAGGATCTCAGCTTCCAGATGAAAGTTACTGCAAGTCTCTAGCACAAACGGTCGCGGAGATATGAGCGATTGAATAAAGGTCGTTTTTCAGATTGAAATTTTAAAGTTCAAAAAGACAAGTGCAGCTTGCAACTAGAAAATGACAAGTGACAGCTTTACAAATGACAGTTGACAGTTAGGAGGCAATTCTACTTAGATTAAAATAGCTTGAATTATATTATCTTAACTAAGAGATTGGTTCTGCACAGTCTTGCTAGGTACTCACACTATATTCTTGAATTAGAATGGGCCTCGCCACGGATCTGGTCAGGTTTTAGACTGGACTCTGGTCTCTGCACTTCACAGTGATCTGGGTCTGCTCTCTCTGGTTTTGGATACTGCTCTGCTTTCTCTGGGTCTTTCTGCACAGCTTTCTCTGGAGATTGAGGGATTTGAAGTATGGATTTTCCGGCCGAGCTTCCAGCTGCAAATGGATTTGAAGGTCCCTATCTGTCCTGTCTGTCTGCTTTTATGTGTTTTTTTTATGGGTGTGTGTGCAGCATCACTAGACCCTACCCCTCTCCACTTATCATTGGCCAAGCTTTCATTTCTCCCCTGATTGGGGGAGCTAAGTTGTGTCAGAGTGATGTCATTTTACAGCCTGCAGAAAGTCCACTCCTCCTGTCAACTTACACACAAATCTAGATTTGAACCAAATACATATTTGCAGAGGTACATATTGTTTTAAAATCATATGCACCCCTCACATATCACAGGAGGTATCCCCTGTTCAAACTCCGCTCTTCCTGGGAGCTTGCATTCAGAAATGGCAATATTTTGCACTTTTTAACTGGTTTGCAATACCAGACATTACCCCAAATTTACACACATGTGCGCAAGGAGTATGGACATTAGTTGATGAAGTGTCAGATTTTTCACATGCACACATTTTGAGTAATATCCTCTTTTCCGCTAAAACTCCCCTGAACATACCACCGGTTCTAAAAACCTCTTAAAATGTGGGCAGAAAAATCACAAGAATTATGGTATCATTTATAAAATTTTCACATGTCCGCTCTATGAGTTATTCATCTTTTTAGAGTTATGTTCTGGCCCCAAAGGGGTGTGGTTTTCCCCCAGCACAAGGTTGAATTTCTGGTTTTTCCAGTTCTGCCAAGCCAGCTTGCTCTCACAGGCAGTGCTCCTCCCCTTTACTTCCAGGAGGAAGCTACATTTACACATCTGCAATAAACCATCTGCCTGGGTCAGGACAGGGCTTTGTTCAGAGCTCCTGTATTCTGTGGGGGCTCCCCTTAATTCAATTATCAGAGAGATGGCATATCCTTAGTGTGGCCAGCAAAAGGCAGATAGGCCTGGGAACACAGCTGTGACTCAAGTTTCACTCCTGATGGGGGTAGTTGCCAGGCAGAATTCAGTTCCTTAAGCCAGGTTTCAGATAAAATGTCACTTTTTGTTCCCCAATTTAAGTCAAGACAATTTTTTACATATGCAGCTAGAATGCTGATTCTAAGTTCAAAACTATGACATTTAAACAATTGCAACCTATGTGACACTCAGAAATAGGTCACTCATTTCTTTTAAACATTTAGATTTTTAGTGTCTTTCAGTTCAAATTTACTTAAACTGCTGAAATCCACAGCTCAGCCAGTCTTGTTATAAACCTTCAAGTCACTTCAGAATATAACTTTACATTGGATCCACCTCTCAGTAAGTCTTTCTTTGGCCTGTTTTTGGTTCATTTATTCAGTTTTACAATAAGTAAAATCTGGTGTTGTTTTAAAACTCCGGCTTTTGGATAGTGGTGAGTACTGGTATTGCACCCCTTTTTGGGATTTAAGAAAATGAATTCCCAACAGTTATGGGTTTGCTTTTGGCAATCAGCATTGCCATTCCCAATGGTTTCAGACTACTGTGTGGGTAGTCCAATGGTGGTTTTAGGCAGTGTCCTTCTGTGCCCACAACCTCGGCAAAAATGAGTGGCAGCCTATTCTTCATGCATTTCCCTGTGCATTTTCTGGGAAGCTCTGGCCATCATGATGTTTTCCATGTCAGTACTGCACAGTTTTGAGGTAGGGCTTGGATGCGTGGATAAAAACATCCCACAACCCGACACTTTGATATGCAAGGTTCGCTCTCCTGCAAGTCCTTAGCACTCACAGGCTGGCCACCTGCTGCACATAGATCCCCGCTGTCAATCAGGGAACATGCTACTGTTCACAGGATGTGCCAAGCCCTTTGCTCCTGCTTCCAAAGACAAGACCCGACAAATTGGGGGACTGCCAGGTTGGGCTGGCCAGGGGCAGCATTTTTCAGAAGAAACTGGTGGAGCCCAGCAGGCGCCGCCAATAACCAGTCTGAGATGGTGATCGTTGGTCCTGGGGTTCCAGGGCGGGGAGGCATGGCAGCGTGAAATTGTGCATAGAATGGATCGAGCTAGAGTGTGAGCATCGGCCTTCAGCTCTACTCGGACACCAGTGGACACCAGTGCTGCGGTGCCCTGTCGACTTGAACCCGACGCCAGCGCTCCCACTAGAATCCAGAATTATTTCACGTGCTTCCGTGTCAAGCCTTACGCTTCTCCTTGGTGGCCTCCCTTTGGTCAGGGGATGAGAGATCTTTGTTCAGATGGCGTTCTCGTCAGAGGGACGCTCACTAAGGTAACGTGGGGTGCTGGGGGGGTGCGGTCTGGTGGCAGGAGCTTCTCTAGAATGCGCAAGGGGGGACCAAAGGAATTTAGGGGTAATTTGATTGAGTTTTGATGGGTTCTTTATAATTGGTTGGTATTGATGTTTTTGCACATAACTTGGACCGCTCTTATCATTGCAACTAGTTGTCAAGATGATTGGGTTTTTGGTCCTTTGAGCATGGACCCAACGATGGTGGTAACCCTCATTACTATGCTTCAGGGCAGGGGCATTGATAGGGTGTTAGCCACCCTTGGATAGGAAGAGGGGTTCCACTTCCTATGGGGTGCAGAAACGGTCAAGTGCAGGAATGGGTTCTGACGCTTGCTCACCCTATGTGAAAACATGTAGCATCCATGGCAGCATTTCCCCCACCAAAGAGGAAGAAGGCAAGCAAAAATGTGGGGGCAAATGGATCTGGCACTCCGCCAGTGCAGGCCCGAGGACAAGGGGGAGATGATTCTCTGGACACATGGGTTGGGCTCCCAGGAGTACAGTCAGTATTGTAAAGTAGCCGGTCTGACACCGTATCAGAGGCGGGGACGGAAGCCGTAACACTGCTTTTTCCCACAGCCCAGGAGGGACAGCTGCGTTTTATCCAGGGGAGCAGCAGGGATGGCAGCCAGCACCTCTATACCCAGGGGGGGTCGGCTGGGAACTGGTAGTAGAATCTTGAGATGTTTTGCTCCTGTCCCCACATCATGTGGTGTTGTAGTCCAAAGTCCACAGGAACACCCCGTCTAATCCGGTTGGTCAAGTGCATGTGGGGCAATGGGAAACGGGTGGGGGGCCACTGCAAGGTGGAAAAATTGGGTAGTGAACGCAGCCACCAAGGCTGTAGGGCATCCATAGTGCCTGGTTGTCACGGGAGTGCACACATGGGCTTTAGGCCGGGTTGCTCGGGTATAATCAGCAGCAGGTGGACACAGCCGTGGCCAACATTGCACTGTACGTTCGGGGTCGGCATGGGGTCCTACACCACCAGGAGGGCAGGGCTCTTCCACAGCCTGGACCGGATTTCCTTAGGTTCCCATTCTGGAGGTGCCATGGAGGCGGTGCAACCACAGGCCATGGGAGCTTGCGCAGTGGCACAGAGCACAATTCCTGCTGGGGGTTCAGTGGTTGTTGGGGTGCAAGTCTTTCCTGGCAGGGTGAACACGGCAGCAACTAGTCAGACATAAGGGGCTCCATTCCCAGACAAAGAGGGGTATCAGGTATACTCAGATGACACGCGCCCCAGGACACGAAAGAGACCATTTGGAAGGATACATTCATAGATATATTTGCTTTGCTTGATTACAGGAGAGTGGAAAACAATCACCAATTGGGCCACAGGTTTTGCTATGTTTTCTGCTATATTGTTGGAAAGATTCCCAGAACTCCATCAGAAGTTACTATCAAATACGCACCTGATTTTGTCCATGTATTAAGAAAGTGTTTTTCGTGCATGGCTGGTATAGGATGAGATATTTAGGAGCGCTAAAGCAGGGAATGCTCAGATGGACTGGGGACTAGAGCAATGGACCTGTGGGCCAGCTATACTATGAAACATCCGGTCCTCAAAAGTGTTTGGGAACTTCCAGGCCATGTCTGTCCTTTTTGACCGGCACAAACTCCGGCGACAAGAAGGGGATGCGTTGGGCATTCAACAAAGCAATGTGCGCAAGACCTTTTTGTAAATACAAGCATGTTTGCACTTTTTGTGGAATGTCAGGTCATGGGGAGGGAAAGCATGTCAAACGCTGCACGCAAAGAGAGCACAAAAAGGTCTGACACCACCGCAGGGGGCCGATCGTGCGTGCCCACACTCATGCTGGCGGACGTGTTACGGTATGGGCAAATACGTATCACGGGTTGGCAGATGCTAGGACAATGGTTTAGGGGCTTTCCCAAGGTTTTCAGATCCCAGGTCAGGTCATAACTAGGTGTCTGCTGTGAGCCAACCTAGGATTTTGATGGAAAAGGTGGACAAGGTGTTGAAGCGAGGAGGGTTGCAGTCCCGTTTCAGTCCCCCCTTTCTGGGACTACGTGTGTTCCCTATTTGGCCTAGTACCTAAAAAGTAAGCAGGAAAGTTCAGATTGATTCATAATGTATCTTTCCCCAAGGGGGCTTCAGTGAATGATGCGATAGAGGAAGAGTTGTGCTCTGTGAGGTACGACTCCTTCGACAAAGTGTTTGTCCCGTTATGAAAACTAGGCCAAGGGGCAATACTGGCAAAATCTGATGTTGAGTCAGCATTTAGTCTGCTGCCCGTCCAACCACATGATTATCTTTTGTTGAGTTTCTAGGCTTGGGGCGCTTATTATTTTGGCAGGTGAATGCTGATGCGGTGCTCTATCTCGTGTAGATTTTCTGAGACCTTTAGCATATTTCTCGAGTTGGCGACAAAGAGGGAGTTTAAAGGGGCTAAGGATGCTACATTACCGTGACGATTTCCTGTTTCTGGGCGAGCAAGGCACAGAACAGTGCAGGGACGCTCTTCAAGCTTTTCAGAGGGTGTCTGGTATGCTGGGGGTCCCTCTGGCTGCATGGAAAATGGAGCGCCCCATTACATCTCTCCATTTTCTGGGTATCGAGATTGATTTGGTGCAGGGTGTTTACCGCCTCCCGACTAGCAAGGTGCATGAATTCAGGGAGGGAGTGGCAGCTTCTAGTTTTGTGGGGCAACGTAATTTTGCATAGTTAGGGGAGATGTCCTAAAGTCCCACTTGGAGGTAGCCTTTAGAAAGCTATCGCAATGGCATACAGGTGCCCAATTCTTAGCATCAGTCTGTATTACTCGTGAAACCTTGGTAAAGTGGAAGAGCAGTCAGGCTTATCACAAATGGAAGGTGTGAGCTGTAGGTAAGTACACTGAACCTAGTTAGTGATGCAACTCAAAGAAATACGTACACATAAAAGTATATTAAAATATATTTGTATTATATTTACCCAAGATACTTCTTCAAATACTTAATACATTGACCCAAAACACTTTAGAACACTTTAGAATACTTTAGGATACTTTTTAAAAGGCCATTGCTTAGATGGTAGTGCTCAGGGTTACATTTGTTACAGCTTTTGACAGTAATGACAGTTCTAGAGTATTATCAGTAATAACATGAGCTTGCAAAACTTAGAAGAAATACAGTAAAAACATTTACACTGCAAACCCGCGTAAGATAGTGACTTTTAAGAAGGAAAATAGTTAGTTAGTGTAATACTAGCAAGGCTTAAGGTTCTAGATGCAGTTTCTTCTCACAGCAAGACTTTTAAAGTCCAAAAAGCGACCCCAGCTAAAAGGCAGTTTGGAGAGGCTCAAAGTCTTGACAAGCAGCAGAACAATGACATTACTAGTCTCTAGTCTCTAAGATGCAGGAAGATACAAGCTACGTTGAAGACCCTGTTACAGGATTTGCAAAAGGTCTTGAGTCCGAGGTAAGAGGGGAATTCGCTCTATGTGTACTCCGACGCTCCAACGCTCTGGAGTGACTTTTCAGATTAAGGTAATCAATATCTTTTTCACCACAGTACCGTCAGTTTGAAGAAATGTGTGTGGCTGGATTCTCCTCAATGTGGCAGCACTGGACCCGACCTCTGGATTCCTTGGTTTGATGCAGGACAATGTACAGGATCTTTCAGCAGCAGTCTCAAGGGAGGACCTCTGGCATAGATTCCAGAAGGTTGTCTGGTCACTCTGCGGTTTTGATGCCTTTTCTGCAGCACCAACAAAGGACGAGATTTGGCCAATCAATCTTCTTCAATTCCTGGAGTCCAGCACTCTGCTGAGCGGACTTTGATAGTTGGAGGTTCACCTGGAGCTCAGCAAAGACTTGGACAGATTCAGCATTTCTATGATGATGCACTTCAATTTGGTTGGAGGTCTTCTGGTGTTGGCGGTCTACAGCTCTTAAAGTTTGTCTTGGGACTGATTGTTCCCACCAGTCAAAGGTAAGGAGTCATCCTCTTTGGACTTCCTCTGTTGCTTAGAAAACGGGGTCAGGACAGCAGTGGTCGCTTCAGTTTTTCAAAGGGTCTGCAGGTGTCTCTGGTCATCTTCTTCTTTGGTTATTTCTGTTTCCAGTGGTCGACTTGTCTTTCACCCCAGCAGCCTCATCTTTTATGCCTCTCCAGCACACACTTCTCTGCAATCTCTCTGAGCAGTTTACAGAAAGGGGCCGGTGGCTGTCCAGTCAGGACAGCCATAACCCCAGTAGGAGCTGGTCTCATTCAGGCACTCAGGCAGACAAAGGACAGGGGAGTAGAAAACTCCTCCCCCACTTCCTGCCTAGGCTCACTGAAGCCTAGACAGGGACACCCAAGGGTTCCAGCCAAAGACAAAACACACACACAGGTCTCTTCTTCCCAGAATGGTAGAAGACGGGCTAACAAAGAGCAAGCATGCTAGAATTGACAAAAAAAGAAAGGAGCCACCAAGTTAGAACGTAGGTAGTATGAATGGTATTACCCAAATTGTTCGAACACAATTGTTCGAATGACCGAATTGACCGAAAGTCAAGGGTCCGAATTGACCTGTGCACAAATATATATATATAATATATTATAATTATATAATTATATATATTGACCCGCATATATATATATATATATATATATAAAAAATGTGGGTTGCGGGGGGTTTCCCCCCGCATATATGTAACAATTGACCTTCACAATTCAGTCAATTGTGCAAATGTCAATAGTAATTCGAACAATTGTAGTTCGAACAATTCGTATACAACCAGTATGAACGTAGCCTGCAGTAAAAATAACACAATAGTTGGTAGGACACGTCCACTGCCACCAACCATAACTAGGTGGTTGTCTATCCTCTAAAAAGTCCCGGGAGCACACAGAGGGGTGATACTATGTATCCCCTTGGTACTCCACATAGGGTGGGGTGTGCCAATCTCTCAGAATATAAAGATTATGGACAGATACAAAGTATCTCTCTGTTCTTAAGAACCGTAGAAGGTAAGGATAATTAAAATAATCTCAAAGGAGAACCCAAAGGGTTCCCAGCAACACTGCCTATAAGGTGCTGTGTGCTGCAAAAGTAAAATACTGATGCCTTAAAAGAGATATGGAGGAAAGCAGACTCCATAGGACAGGTAAAGTACAGAGAACACTTCTTCAGTGCGGACTGAGGCCTACATTTTATTCATTCAGAGTTCCAAAAGACAGAGCCCATAAGAATGAATGAATGGAAAAAGTCCCCACTCATTTAGGATAGAAATAAAAATGTCCAGAAGTCCAGCAAAAAGTGCTGGGGGTCTCACTAGAAGAGGGGATGAAGCATGAACATGATAAATCTCCCTAACAGGCACTTAAGATAATTCCAATGGGCAGACCTTTCTCCCGGCAATAGCAGGTTCTATTTCGGCAATGACCAGAAAGCACCATCACACTTGAATGACTAGATCAGTGAAGGGAGACCTTATGATCTGGGATGCCTTCCTGTCTGACTTGAAAGGGGTACAAGTCTGTCTCATGGAGGTAGCTACCAACGAATAGATCGGTTTGTATACTTATGCGACTGGATGTGCCGCTTTCCAACGATGACCTCCCGACTGGGAGGACAGCGATCTGACCAGGAATATCACTTTCCTGGAGCTGTTTATGATTGTAGTAGCTCTGTCAATACGGAAGGAGGAACTGCAGGCAAAGAATATAGTGTTCTGGAGTGATAGCATATCCGTGGTGTTAGCCATTCATAATCAGAGCGGCACATATACTATGGTGCTGAAATTGCTGAACCAGCTGGTTCTATTCTGTATGTGTGGTAATGTGCAGTTTCAGGCAAAACATGTACCAGGCATTCATAACAATGCAGCTGACACTTTATCCCATTTTAAATTGCAGGAGTTCCGTCGATGGTTACAGCGAGGGGAATGTGGGATGACGCCTTTTCCTGAGACACTCTGGATGCTTGCTGCCTGGAGTTAGCCTCACGGATTGAGGGATCCTGACCAGTAAAACTAGCGCGGCTTACGAGAAGTCATTCAGGGAGTTCAGGGCATTTTGTGGGGCACAAGGGCTGCCTGCACCAGTATGCATTGATTAAGCTTATAGGTCATCTTCTGGAGTTAGGGGTGTCCAGTGGGCCAGAAAGAACAAGGGTGGCAGCAATAAGCTTTGCCGTAAAGAATGATCTGGTGGGTTGGAGGGGGATTGAAGGCATACATAGGAATACCAGGTGGCTGTTAGACCAGCAAAAACAGAGTTCTTTGGTATGGGCATTGGAGGGTACATGCTGGGACAGTTTTGAGATTGCTCTGTTTAGGGCGTTTTTTGTCTCTGCTTTCTTTGGGGTCTTCAGGATAGGTGAACTCATGGGTGCCCATAAAAATGATATGGAGGTGGGATTGGCTTTGCGGGTCTTTGCATTTGAAGTTTGCTACATGATTCATTTTTGGTTCAGGAGATCCAAGACAGTTAACGAAGGGAGGGGAACCGGGATTGCGCTGATGTCCCATGAGATTGAAGTGATATGCCCTGTGGGGTCTCGCACAGCATTTATTCTCCTTAAGGGGTAGGGAAGTTAGCCCCTTTTCTGCACAAGGATGGCTCATGCGTATCTCGGTTTTTGTCTAGAAAGGTTTTTGAAGGGGCCCTAGAGCAGTCACGGCTCAGGGACTTGAGATTCGCCCCCTATTTTTTTACGATTGGGGCGGCAACCACAGCTGCTGGGTATGGGTTGGGAAAAGGGCAAATCAGGATGATTGGGTGGTGGAAATCTGGTGCTTACAAGGGATACGTTCGACCACATTTGCCCTGCTGAATGGGATCGTTCGAAGGGCAGGACTGGCCATGGCTCGGATTATGATTTTGCCAATTTTCAATGTGGTTGTGCACGTTTCTGGCTGATATGTAACATGCTTTTTTCTATCTGTTCTTTGCCTGGGGGAGGATAGTGCGGCGAGTGGTCTGGGTGATCGGTCATTCATTTATCAGGAGAATGGAACGGAAGGTGCGTGATCGCCCAGGGTTGTTGAAGGTCACGATTGCAGACATACATTGGATCCGGGTGGAGGCATGCAGGCAGGGCAGGTCAACCCGGTGGTGAAAGAGCAACATATTAAGCAGGGTCTTCCAGTCCTGGACCTGATGATCTTACATGTTGGGGGCAGTGACCCGGTCCCTCTGGGAAGGAGGGTTTTAAAGGAATGCCTGTTGTCTCTCTTCCCGTAGCTGGGCAGGTTCTGCCCAAGGGCACTGTTTGCGTGGTCTCAGATAATTCCGAGAAATGATTGGGGTTTGCACGGACCTGCGCATTCATTTAATGTGTTTGCTTGTAAGCTGAACAATGACTTGGCTCAGCTGGCAGCATGACACGGGCGTGCCCAAATTGTGGCAAAGGGCCTGGCTAGGGGGCTAGGGAATTTTCATCATGACGGGGCTCACCTATCAGACAGGGGAACTGATCTGTTGCTACAGAACTTTTGATCTTTTATTCGTACATCAAGGGTTGTGGGGGTTGTTGCGGACCCGGGGGTCTATACCCCTGTGTCAGGTGGGGGAGGACCATAAGGACACTGAGTTGCCTTTCCAGGGGACCTCAGGACCAGAAAGGTACTGTGTCGAGGGCAAAGAACGCCTCCCACAGAGGTGGTTGGCTAGGCCCGGGGTGTGGCGGGGGTCCCAGGTTGGAAGGGATCTGGAGGGGGCAGGATTAGGAGGCGGTCTGTGCTATCGCCCCTTAGAGGGCACGGTGGGGAGGACAGCAGCATCACCATCATGCGCCGCCCTGGGGGCAGAAGTCATGGCCCACCTGGACCACCTGTCATTCGGTGCCTGTCCTGTTGTTGGGGGACTGTTGATGAATTCTTTGTTGTTTTTTATGAGGTGTGTATAAGTCGCATTTTGGGTGAAGCAGTGTTCTCCTTGGTAATAAAATGTGGCCAGCGTTGAAGCCATGCAAGTGTTCAAGTGTCTTACTTCTGTCCTGACACTGCTCCCTGCAAAGCCCACTGCTACCAGCAGGGTTTAGAGATTTGACCTCAATTCAAAATGCTTCACATTTTTCCAGATGCCTAAAAGCGTTACAAATCGGAGCGAGAGCAGTTTTTTGCTTTGGCACACTTTGTGTAATTGTTTTTGTCAGTGTTTTGCTTTTGCGCATGTTGGCTGGGAGGGTACTCCACTGGCGTTCTGGTGAACCTGCACTGATTCGTGGTTCCATAACGTTTCACTGGCGTTCCGGTGAATCTGCACTGATTCGTGGTTCCATAACGTTTCACTGGCGTTCCGGTGAACCTGCACTGATTCGTGGTTCCATAACCTTTCACTGGCGTTCCGGTGAACCTGCACTGATTCGTGGTTCCATAACGTTTCACTGGCGTTCCAGTGAATCTGCACTGATTCGTGGTTCCATAACGTTTCCCTGGTGTTCCAGTGAACCTGCACTGATTCGTGGTTCCATAACGTTTCATACAACGAGGAACGCTCCATAGAAGTTTGCGGGGAGCCGCCACAGCTGGCACTGAGCGGTATTCACCACGTGGCAGTAAGCGAGCTTGCCAGCTCTTTTCCCCGAAAAGGGCACCTTAACTATGTGGCGGGCTGCCCAACTTCAAACGTGCCAGTCTGTGATCCAGCAATAGAGCCTTTGCATTTACTTCCGTCACAGACATCTGCTTTGAACCCACCCCTGGGCAATCTGTGGTTTTGGTATTTTGGTCAAATTTGCTGGGCGACGACTACCCGTTAAACCTCAAACAGAGAAATTCTAACCATACTCCTAACTATGATGTAGTACAGGGGAGGGGTGAGCAGGGGCGGGGGGCGGGGGGAGGGGGATTCAATGGAGGCAGAAAAGTACAATCGTCCCTATTAATGTTTGCATGTTAAACATGTCATGTTCATCCCTGTAACAGCAGAGGAGATGCACACAGAGCATTGACATTGGCAGGCCACCCAGCAAGCACATGCTACAAGCTGTGCAGTCACCTGGATGCTGGCGTCCAGTACATCTGTGAGTGCCAGGCATGGAGAGGGGGGGTTACATCCAATAAAAGCAGGAGCAGAGGGGAGCACTTTTCCCCTCACATTTCGGTATTCCACACTTTTGCCGAAGTACACTTTTTCCTAATTTCTTTTGCTGCATTTTTTGCTATTTTTTCTCCCTGCAAAAATGCAGATTGTAAATTGGGATTAAGATATAGATGGAAAGGGGTGGAAAGTGTGGGTGAGGGGGCCTAGGCAAACATTCAGCGTAAGTGTATTTTGGTAAGGAAAATTGGGGAAAAGTCATAAATCCCGCTTTTAATGTCTGCATTCCAGGGCGGACTGACCTACAAGGAAGCCTGGACATTTCCCTGTGGGCCTCTCCACCATGGGCCTCTTTTCCAAGAGCTCTCTGAATTGTATAGATTGCTGCATACAGCGCACACAATTAGTACGCTGTTTTTACTCGAAAAGTGCAATATGGGGCATCTTTGAACACAAATTCCAGGGCCCCCTTTGGTTCCATGTCCACTCCTGGCTGCATCTGTTTTTTTGAACTGGGTGGTTGCAGGTCTGCTCTGATCTCGCAGCGAAAGTACTCAATAAAGAGTCGAGAGAGAAATGGGGTGTGAGGGACGAGAAGTGCAGAGGGGCTATTTCTGGCAGCGTGGTGGGCTGGCAGGCATGGCAATACTAAAATCGCCTAGGTGCCCCTGGGCTTGGCGAGGCTATACAAATCTCTAAATAAATAAATAAATACATAAATACTATGCGACTGCAGTACAGCCTGAGAGCAGCGGCTCCTCGAAACTTTACTTTATTTTGATTTCTGGTTCAAGACTCTTTTCCAGCTCGAGATATTAATTTGGACCGCAATGTGATAGAACAAATGTTTTCGCTTTGCTCTTGATATGTGCTGACAATATGGCCTAACGCGGTCGCGCCAAGATGCTGAGGACGCTTCTATCCGTGCACAGAGACTGGAAGGGCAGCCTAATAGGATGAGGTCTGCAGGTGACAGAGCGATATCCCAGCCTTCCTTTAACAAGCAGCCCGCGAGTAACGAGCTGGCCACCGCGCCAGAAGACAAGGGCAGCCGGTCTTTCGGCAAGAAGGCCTTCCAGGTGCAACAGGGAACGCACCGGGGACCGCTCACCGCGCATTGGAGAGAAAAAAACATGTACTAACTGAAAAAAAGCGACACAAAAGTTTAAAGACAATGGGCCTCATTACAACTCAGGCGGTAAGGGGTTTACGGCAGCGTTAACAGCGCCGACCCTTACCGCCTGATTACGAGGTCCCCTAGCGCCATGGTGCTTTTAACACCTGCTTTTAGCAGGTGTTAAAATCCATGGCGCTAAGGGACCATGGAGTTAATTACGCCACCGTAATTTACGGTGGCGTAATTAACGCCTTCCCCACTCCCATTATGCCCTATGGGGCAAAAATGGGAATGGGGAAGGGTAAATGGGGATTGGGGACTTACCGCCCCGCCTAGGTCGGAATGGGGCGGTAAGTCCGCCAACCACCATGGCGTAAACGTAGTTTACGCCATGGTGGTAAAGTCACGGCCCAGGCGGTAACTTACCGCCTGGGTCGTAATGAGGCCCAATGGGCCTCATTACAACTCAGGCGTTAAGGGTTAACGCCACCGTTAACCCTTAACGCCTGATTCCCACCTTAACGCCTGCTTTTTGCAGGCGTTAAGTTCCATGGTGCTAAGGCACCTTGGTGCTAATTACGGCACCGTAATTTACGGTGCCGTAATTAGCGCCTTCCCCACTCCCATTATGCCCTATGGGGCAAAAATGGGAATGGGGAAGGGAAAATGGGAAATGGGGATTTACCGCCCCACTCACCTTGTAATGGGGCGGTAAATCCGCCATCCACCATGGTGTAAACGGAGTTTACACCATGGTGGTAAAGTTGGTGCACTTAGCACCAAGGTTGTAATGAGGCCCAATATGTGCAGAACACAATCCAGACACGTTATACCCCTTATAGTCATCTGAATGCAAAGTCCAATCAAGCCATCTTTTGACATTTTTTTATAAGGCACAATTTAACTTGCATCGGTTTCATTTATGGCAGTATAACTTTATAATAAGGTGAATTAATGATACCCTATTGAACGTACATTTGAAATGTAACAACAATGAGTGCACCATGACAAGGAACTAGATGTTTTTGTGAAGGGGTGAGTCAATCTGGCGGGGATTGAAATCTGTGGCTGCGGCTTGCATACAGGTATGCTGTTGTTGAAATCTTTTATTTCGGCAAAGCCGTAAAAAGGTTGCTTAACTTAAAACACAATAAAGTGGACATATACATCATAAAACAAAAAATTCATACACAACAGTAAAAAAATGTCACACGCAACACCCAAGCAGAGGCCAAGTACTTCATTAAACAAACTTTGCAGTTTTCATCCCCCATAATTTTCAGCCATCTATACGCCGCCACAACAGGCCGCGTTTGCCACTGAGCAAATAACGGTCTTAAATAATATCGCCCTAGGGAGATATTTAAGGGGCAAATACACATCCGGTGCATAGCATCTTGCACTAAGGTCTTTATCTAGAGAATCCTTCTTCCAACGCGCAACAAAGTAATGGACCAGAACAATTTCTAATCTAAATGTTCACATTAAACTCGTCTTGATCTTTTTGCAAGGGATATCTAGATGAGGTTCCAGTACCAAAAACACTTTTCAACTCTAAAGATATATAAGGTGGGCACTTAGCTTGGGGTGCTCTTAACCGCTATTCACTTACATGATTCAGAGCCAGTAACGGCTATTAATGACCTACAAAACTGCATAACTAATGCATACAAAAATGGTAATAACGTTGCCTAAATGATGCCAAATGCTGTACTCTTCTTGACGTTTTTATGTTAAGTCTGCTGGGTATAACGTCCTTTCAACACGGGATGTTTTTTCGTGGGGTTTTTACCGCAAATTTTTTAATGCATAAACCCATCACATTTTTTTTGGGGGGGTTAGAAAAATATATATATGGGGTGTGGGGGTTTGGGAATATATAAGACATTAAAGGGAAATGGGGGGCTTGGAGGGTACCCCCACAAAAATAATTAAAAAAAATATGGGTTTTTTTCATTAAAAAAATCACAGTTAAAAACCCTGCAACAAAACATCCGCGATGAAATGACATGGAACCATGTGCTGAGCCTACATTTCAAAGTTGCAGAAGTGATGTGATCATTAGGTCGGAGGCCGAGGATGAGTCTAGCTGCATTGTGAAGGATGGCCTGTGAACTAAGTACTCGGGAAGGCCCGAGATCAGGGGCGTTGCTAGGGGGGGGCTAGGGGGCTATAGCCCCTGATCTTTTGGTTGTAGCTCCGGATAGAATCTCAGGAGCTACAGCCAAAAGACTAGCTAGCCCCCAGTCCCAACAGTTCCGACATCAGCTTAGCCCTAGGTCTTTTCCAGACCTAGCAACTCCCCTGCCCAAGATGTGGATATGCTGTCACAACCAGAGCTTAGGTCACCAACACCCTATATGCACAATTGAGGACAAGCTGAATACACTTGAGATGGTGTAGTTCAAAATATAATTTCTTGGCAAATCCTAGAGTCTGGGGAGCAAGGAAGAGTAAGCTTTTGAAGATAACTTCGAAGTTCCTCGTGGACGCAGCCAGAGTCGTTGAAGGGTCAAGAGAAGCAGGGCAGAGAATAGGCAAAGGGGGAAAAGCACAGTAAAGCGAAAGGAGATGATTGCAGACTTAGTTGCATTGAGTCCCAATTAGTTATTTAACATTGAGGACTGGATATCAGAGAGACTGGAAGAAGTCAGGCTAGGAACCAGTGAGGGGTTATAGTCCAGCCTGAAAACAATTTAAAAGTCATCAGAACAGGACTGAAAAGAGGAGGAGAAGGGAGAGATGAGAGCCGCTAGAAGAGGTATATAGGTACTAAAACGCCAGGGGGTAGATTGAGCCTTGTTAAGAGATAGATGTTTGGGAGAGAAACCGGGAAGACCTGGCTCACTATGTCTAGAAGAAGAGAAGCAATCCAATAAGGGGCACTGTGCTTGATGCCAAAGGCATTTTCCATGTGGTCGTGAAGATTGGCATGGTGGACAGTATGAAAGTCAAAGTCTGAGTCAAATAGAATGAGGGTAGAAGGGCAGTTATTGTCCAGAAGGTGCAGGAATCTGTCTCTCATAAGAAGAGGGTTTAAGCAGTTCCCCTCAAAAGCCAGAACCCAGATAGGTTATCAAATGTCAGTGAAATGAATGAGTTGGGAAGGAGCCATTTTCTCAAGGACTTTGTGGATGGCATAATGGCGATGAGGCGGTAGTTGGCACAGACTGCTGAGCTATTTGAAGTTTTTATGAGCAGATGTACGATGCTGGTCTTTTTATAATTCGAAGGGGAAGTCTCAAGCAAGAAAAGAGTGTTGCACAAGGGCAACTTGGCAATACTGGGCTTCATTACACAGTAGGCTGTAACCATGGTGCTATTAGCACCATGGTTGCCGCCGGTATTTTACCGTGTCCGCCTTGGTGGATGGAGGATTTACCGCCCTACTCCAAGGAGAGCGGGGGCAGTAATTCCCCATTCACCAAGGCACTTCCCCATTCCCATTTTTGCCCCCATAGGGCATAATGGGAATGGGGAAGGCACTAATTACGGTACCGCAAATTGCGGTACCGTAATTAGCTCCAAGGTCCCTTTGCGGCACCCTACTTTAACGGCTGGTAAAACCAGCCGTTAAGGTCGGGTCCCACAAAGGTAACTCGTAGTAAGGCGGTAAGGGTTAACCGGTACCGGTGCCCTTACTGGTACCGGTAAACCCTTACTACCTAACGTGTAATAAGGCCCACTGTCTGCAATTTTACTGGCAGGAAAATAGGCAACCTGTTCTGCCAGAGCCTTTCTTTTTCTTATAATAAACAAAATGCCAGTAGAGAGACCCTTTTGAAGGAGGAGGAACAGAAAGAATGCCCAGTGGTCATAGACAGGTGATGGTCAACATGGGAAGCAAAAGTGGCTGGAATCTTCATGACATTCTCAATGTAGAAGACAGATAAGCCATCAGCAGGGGCTTCAGATACCGTAGGTGTAGTGGAGCATGCATTGGGAGTTCTCATCTCTCCGCTGATCCTAAATACTGCTGCTGATTGGTTAGTAGCCCGCACAATGCCTCTGTGAGCCAATAGAAAGAGGAGAGGAACGATTTATCGGAGCGGGTGCCCAGAGAGATATTGAGAACCATTATAATAAGGATTTAGTTGGAGGCAAGCAAAGAAGACAGGCCACTCCTTACTACACAGGGCGGTGTCCCCTGGAGGCCTGGGGTTCGCAAGTGTTCGCACCCATTAGAAAATCATGCTCTATGTCCCCTGTAGTAATCATGTTAGTAGTGATGGAAGACAGATACACAAGAGCAACACCACCACCAGTTCTTACAAGCAAGTATAGCCCTTGGACTAGAACATTTACATGAAGGGATGTGTTAATAGCGCCTCCCTGTGCATAATAATAACGTTGCACCTCGGAAGGATGGGATTCGAACCTGAGTCAGCAGGCTCTGATCGGATGTCAAAGTAAGCGTTTTATTGGCTGTGCTATCTTACCGGTGCCAGAAAAACGATTATGGGGATGGAGGTGAAGGGTGTGAAAAGTGGGCATCTCAGAAGCCCATGTTCGCATGCCTTTACAATGTAATGCACACAAGGGTCACTACCCCAGATAGGGCGATAAAGTTAGAATTATTAAGGTGACCCCACCCCAAAACTGCCACATGCAGTAACGGTAATTCCCACATTCTGAAGGCAGGTTGAATAACAACACAAATCACAATGAGGGTTTTAGTCTTCATGGTTAGTTTGAAATGCACAGTCACAAAAATAAAATGCACACCGATGGCTTGGTGCCTCTTCAATTCACCTTCATGTATGCACTGAAGAATAAAAAAGAGGGTATTCTGCCCCTTTTCTAAGGAAACTGTCATTCTTAATTCATGTATACATGGTTCTTGCTGTAGACCTCGAGCAACATTACAGAGCCTTGAAAGGAAGCCAAATGCAGTGTTCATGTGTGTGATCAAAGCGTCTCGCCGGCATCCCCTGAAGGCAACATATAGGAACATTTCCATCCACCACATCAGTCACATTGCTATAATATCAAATCATATTATTTGCAAGCGCACATTTTGTAAAAATATTAAGCATAATGTGGGTTCTTGTGTGGCATTTATTACATACATGAAATCGGTCTCTTCTTGTATACAGACAGATAGAGGGCAATTTTGCATTTATTCCTCATCATTTGCAACGCTTTTGTCCACCAGAACAGAAATAGCTCACCGTTCCCTCGAGGAATACATTATGGCCCTTATTTTGTAAGATAATGGTCACTGCTCTGAAACGTCAGATATGCAGATGGAGGGAGTCGCACCAAGAGAAGCTGGGAAAGATGGAAATAGAGCTGTTAGCAGAAGACGTGGCACATATGAAGCCAGCAGGACATGTTTATGAGGTATAGAAAAGGCACTTTCCTGCATTGACATGCAAAATCAGTCAAATGTACATCTGATCCCTGGTTATTCTGTTGGAGGAGAATCCGCCTCTGATAGCCTGGCTGCTTCCGCAAGTCAAGCTCTTCACCACAGAGTCTCCTCAGAATCCACAGCTGAGAGAATCATATACAGGCTACTTCCACAAGTCAAGCTCTTCCCCACAGAGACTCCTCAGAATGCACAGCCGAAAGAATCATTAGTGGGCTGCTTCCGCAAGTCAGGCTCTTCCCCACAGAGTCTCCTCAGAATGCACAGCCCAAAGAATCGTTGCCAAGCTACTTCCGCAAGTCAAACTCTTCCCCCTGAGTTTCCTCGGAATTCACAGCAGAGAGAAACATTGCCTGGCTGCTTCCACAAGACAAGCTCTTTCCCATAAAGTCTCCTCAGAATCCACAGCCGAAAGAATCATTAGTGGGCTGCTTCCACAAGTCAGGCTCTTTCCCATAAAGTCTCCTCAGAATCCACAGCCGAAAGAATCATTAGTGGGCTGCTTCCACAAGTCAGGCTCGTTCCCATAAAGTCTCCTCAGAATCCACAGCCGAAAGAATCATTAGTGGGCTGCTTCCACAAGTCAGGCTCTTTCCCATAAAGTCTCCTCAGAATCCACAGCCGAAAGAATCATTAGTGGGCTGCTTCCACAAGTCAGGCTCGTTCCCATAAAGTCTCCTCAGAATCCACAGCCGAAAGAATCATTAGTGGGCTGCTTCCACAAGTCAGGCTCTTTCCCATAAAGTCTCCTCAGAATCCACAGCCGAAAGAATCATTAGTGGGCTGCTTCCACAAGTCAGGCTCTTTCCCATAAAGTCTCCTCAGAATCCACAGCCGAAAGAATCATTAGTGGGCTGCTTCCGCAAGTCAGGCTCTTCCCCAAAGAGTCTCCTCAAAATCCACAGCCGAAAGAATCATTAGTGGGCTGCTTCCGCAAGTCAGGCTCTTCCCCACAGAGTCTCCTCAGAATCCACAGCCGAAAGAATCATTAGTGGGCTGCTTCCGCAAAGTCAAGCTCTTTCCCACAGAGTCTCCTCAGAATCAGCAGCTTAGAGAATCATTGACGGGCTGCTTCCGCAAGTCAGGCTCTTCCCCAAAGAGTCTCCTCGGATTTGACAGCTGAGAGAAACATGGCAAATGGTGGTATTTCTCAAGACCGCTAGTTGCCCCATGAAGATCATTTGTGAGGTTCAACATAGCTTCACAAATGACATCTCTGTGGACTGTACCAGGAATGAGGGGGTGCAGAATGTCCTGTGCTAAATCATGGTGCTGTGTGAAGACCACATGCAGGCCACAGAGAATTAGCAGATTTGAAGGAAAAATTGAAGGAAGTCTTTTCTGTTTTTACTTCTTCACTGCATCCTACTACCCAAAGTGTTTGATGCGAGGCTTCAATGGCCAAACACACGCAGCTAAAGATGATGGTTCACTTTCCAGTCTGGAAGTGGATAGTTAGGCCACGGTGGAAGCCATATTATTGGATAACATTAATTTAATCCATGGTGTTGACTTCAATCTTATTATGGATGTGTGTCTGTATAGACCCTCTGATGCAAAGTATAGGCCTCTAACTCCTATGCCAGGTTGGAAAATTGTACAAACTCATTTTTAGAAATGGACACAAATAGTTGTTGAAGTACTGGTAATTCCAAAATTGCAATCAAACCTTTCGTGTGCTTGTGTGCCTTCCCGGCCTTCCAAGGATCAAGGTTAGTGCGAGTCCCGCCTGCAACCCAGTAGCGTGACACAGTGGCTCACCACTGCAAATGGGGATGTGGCTGGAGCCAGGAGGCAGAGGCTCGGAGTCAGAGAGGTGTAACAGGTTGTTTGACTTGGCATTCCGGGTATGTTTTGTGGCCTAACTTCATCTTAGAATTGTAGTGAAGGAGCGGCAGGAGTGCAGCAGAGTGCTGTTAGTATTAAAGTGCAGCCAGTACTTCAGCCGGTCTGGAAATCAGCCATTTTATTTTGCGCCATACGCCTGATGATCATGGTAGTCACAGGCAACTTGGCCCATTGTGGTGAAACCCCGGCAAAAGGAAGTATCACAAGTCAACACAAAATGGGGAGGCACACGGTCCAGGCATTCAAGCGGCCAAAGCTGCAAACCAGTAGGATTAATGAAGCAATCCACTATCAAGTGGGCTCTCCTTAATCGCAGGATAAGGCCCTGAAGCGGCTGCTGAATCAGCACCGGAACTAGCTGCGCTGAATTGCTTATCGACCGCTGACTCTGACTCGTCCCCTGCCCTTATACTGTGTGCACCCCAACTAGCTTCTGCCCCTATTTTGTAGGGCACATAGCCCCACAGTGCCAGTCCACACTCAATTGATTGTCATTATGAGGAAACTTGCATACAGAAAGAGAATGAGCGGATGGATAGGATTTTTACACTTGGCGGCAAGTCTGCACCCAGGATTTTATCACCTGGGGCAGCAGTCTGTAGCTCTGCCGTATGCCTGGTTGCTCCACCAGGAGGAGGAAATGCTGGGGAAAAGGTTTTTCCAGCTTTCCCCAATGACTAAGTGCAGTAAATGCCAGAAACACAGAGGTCAACATCCCGTCCCTTGCCTACAGACATGGATAATATTCCTCCTGGTCAGCGTGACGTGGAGTCTGTTGGACCCCCAGGATCACCTCAGTCTGATTTTATGCTGGATTTTCTTGATGTATCAAGGGATATCATTACTTCAGCTGACTTGGAGCTTGCTGTGGGCAACCCACGGTTCCTGGTGGTCTGTGTAAACCATCTCACTGTTGCTTATTCAGAAATAAGTAATTCACTGAGCCTGTTGCAGGATTTAAGAGCAATAGAGGGTGAGAAGATGGATAAATGCCTGAACATTATTGGCTCCCTGACAATCCTGCTAGACAGAATCCGCAAGCCGATAGACACTTGCATGCAGGATCCCGCACACGCCCCTGTTGAAAAGACGCTAAACGAGGCTGGTGCAGACTGTATTACGAGTAGCTCTGACAATAAGCCAGTGAGTCACAGGAGTTTGGATTGTCCTGCATCTGAAAGTGTAGCTAATGGTACTGCTTTGGTTGGCCCATGAAGTCTTAAAAGCGGGGTGCCTCCCGCTGCATCGAACACATTTCCTGAGCGTACCACTCTTGTCGAGCTTAACTTGTACCATGGAATGGAGCGTAAGGAAGTGAGCTTTGAGCATGCTAGGAACATCAATTACAGGCCGCAAGTCCCAGAAAAAAGCTCTCGAGGATCGCACAAGACTGTGTAATCCTGGCACGAAGATGGTTGCTCACAGGGATGACCCCCTCACTGGATGGAGGGAAAGAAATCTGATTTCGTGTTTCAATTGCCTAACACGCGGCAACAAGAACTATTGCAAAAGAACATTAGTTAAAGCCATGTCAGAAGAATTGGGCTTCAATGACATTTGGTCTAAACTTTTCCCGATTGCGCACATTTTATCTGACTGTATGTACTGCAAAGGTTGCAATGTACGATTTTGTTTTTCTAATCTGTATTTTGTATTCTTGTATGTTACATTTTCATAAAGCTTTGCAATGTAAAGGGTTTGAGGTACACAAGGACGCTAGGCTCCATATTTGTCATATAGACTACAATTGGCACACTCAGTGCACGTTATCTGATGTTGCAGAGCCAGTAGCTAGGCTGGCCGATACTCTGATACAAAAAGTAAACTCAAATCACTCAATTATAGATCTGACCAGTGAGGAACTAGAGCAGCGACTGTCCCAGTCCTCTTCTTGAATTTCTGGATGTCAAAACAATCTCAGGAGAAGTTGTATGCCTGTGTCACACAGGTCTACCCTATAAATAAGTTCTAGGTAATGCTGGTACAAAGCTGATTACAACATCTGCAGATGGCCCTTAGGTCGATATCTCATCTGGGCTGCGCAGACAGGGGGTCGCAAGTGATTTGGAACAGTCGCCAGTCGCCCCCGTGAAATTTTTAAGCTGGAACATAGCTGGGTCCCTAGCAAACTAGAGGACACGGACAGGATAAATTGGCTAAAAACCTATGTTGTGATCTGTCTGCAAGAGACATGGTTAGAAGAAGATTCTCAGCTTGTTGATGTTTTTCACGATTTTTGGGTTGTCTCTTCTGAGGCAATCCATAAGGGGTCCAGTCGTCTTTGAAAGTGCTTGGCGAATTTAGTATGTAGGATTCTTAACTGGTACCCTGTATTAAATCCCAACCCTTCCAATCATGCCTTAGTGGTGTCTGTTGCCCCTAGCAGTGATGCTGATTGTAAACATCTTACCATCAATGAACCAGTAAGAGAATCCAATTCTTTTGTAGCAATTCATGGCTGGTTCGCAAATTTTATTACACCCACTAGTGATGTAAGTATAATTATTATTGTGGGGAACTTAAATGCTAAACTGGGAGGGAACACAGAAACCGACAATGATAAAACAATCCTGGAAGCTGCCTGCAGTATCCCAAAGAGGGATCAGCGTTCGTCAACCAGGGACCCATGTGGGTCCTACTCAACTCTTTTTTGCTTTATATCTCCTTGGGTGAATTGACCGGGAGTGTGCTGTGGCAATGTACCACCCAAGACTACAGTTAAGTCTGGCGCTACAGCTTCTTTAATTGATTATTATTTGGTAAACTGTTATTCTTACCAGACGGTGAGTGATTTTGTAGTCCACGAGTGACCAGAAAATGATCACAATCTGTTAGTTCTCTTGTGGAACCTAGAATTATCAAATTATAACACATCTGTCCCCTTAAGAGCTCTATAAAGACTCCTGTGTGTTGAAATTGCCCAAGGATAAGCTGGTCACCGTTTTGGCAGAGGCAAAGCCTGGTAAGGCAAGGTTTTTTTCATCCAGGCTCTGCTAGACGATCCAGGAGTAACAACCTGAGCCTATGAGGAATTAACCTCCTTTATTACTGTTGAGAGACAGATGAATACATCATCCATAGCTTCTGCTGCCCGCCCAGCCCTATACTGCACAGGTGAGAAATGTTACTCACTAAAACAACCAAACCGCCCTTATCTCAGGCATGCACAGCAGGAGATGGACACAATCTAAGCTGAAGATGGCACGAGTAACCACACTAACGGCCTGACGATACATGTGCATGCATTAGACATGGAGGAAACGTGCACTCAACATGAACAACGTGAACAATAGGTAACACATGTATTTATACATGAAGAATATTGACATAGCATCCATGAGACATGAAGAATACTAACACAATCACTGTATAAGCTGAATGCACCATAAACATCATGCAAACATAGCTCACTAACATAGAAACACAACAGTAATGGGCAGCCATCTTTTCCAAAATGGAAGCCACAACAGTAAAACAAAAGACCTCAATGCTTCATGAGAACTCAAAATACTGAAATAACAAAATGCAGATCTGTGCCGAGCTCAGACAGTAGCAAGAAAACCAAGCCAAGGTTACCATGTATAAAGGAGGATAGGAATGGCAGAGAGAAAGCATGAGATAACGTTTCCCAAGACACAAGCCATATATTCTCATATTAATTAAGAGTACAACAAGACTTTGTAAAGCCAAGTGCAGGGCAACTATAAGCCAAAAGACTCCATTAAAAAAACTCAAGAGTGTCCCAATGGTGAATGCAACCATAACACTCACATTAATATTATCTAAAATCCTAATAAATACCAGGTGAAATAATTCCAAGCACAGTCCCATCACATGTGACCCATAATTGAAGAACACTGTATATTCAGTAGCAACAAACACAGATAAGACACCTGCCTTACTCCTTACACATATCCTCAGACATGAGATGCCACACAAGTTCAAATGCAAAGAGATCATCCTGGCTCATGAACTAGAAATGAGGGGTGGTGTCTTCTTTAATTGAAAGGAAAGCAGCCAGTGAACCTCTATCCCCATACTCCTGCCTGGCTCATGTCTTGATGGCCTGCCAATTGTCCAAGGTTGACTAGTAAGAAGTCTACCAATCAGAATCTCTAATGTTATGCCGCCCATTAAGCAGGGTGCCAGCCAATTACATACAGTAGACATGATGCCTTTTTACTGTTATCAACTTAGAGGTGGTCTCAGGAGGAGCCATTAGACAAGTGTTACCCAATCAGAAATGTAATCCCTATAGAAAGTATATGTAGCCACCACTATTGGCCAATCCCCATACCCCATAGGTTTTGTTATCCAAGATTACAGTATGATGTCAGTTTTTACTTATACTGATTACAATTTTAATCTGGTTTTATTTGAAGGTTTAATTTATCTAAATTTGGCAACCAGTATATTTTTAATTGCTGTCCACACTTTCATGTATTTTATTCTTAATGTTGCATATGCACCTCTGTTGGTATGCTTAAATGTATTTGTTTGTAAATGGCGTAAGCCGAATAAAAGTATTTACCCACCTATTGGGCTATCAGACCATGGAATGATATCACTTCATATTGAGCTCCTGCAAGGCAGAAGGCAATAAGCAAGAAGGAAGTGAATTCTGACATTATTGTCTCTGCTGACAACAGGCTTTAGACTGGTAAATGATATACATTAATCATTTAGTAATAATATTATCACACAAATGCCATTAAACAATCAAGTTGATGCTTAGAAAGAATCGCTGACCTGTGAAACCATCTCTAATAAGACCACAATGCCATAAATATTAACTGTAAATAAGAAATAGCTTAAAAGGAAGTGTGTTCATAACTTCACTTGACAATTCCACTTATAACTTGCAATAACTCGAATATGACTATGACCCACTGTTGAGTACAAGATATTATTATGGAATTGCTAATGACCAACGAAAGTATTATTTGAATGCTAATAGTTCTGTCAATCAAGGGTCCATACATGCCCTGAATTAAGCATGAAAAAGAGATGGCCTAAGTATGAACAACAAAAATCCTGTGATGGAGTTTGTTACATTTTCACTCCAAGTGGTGTTCTAAACACACTGTGTTGTGCGAGTGACTAAGGGATGAGTTGATTACGACTTGAAAACTGCCAAAACTGTCTGATCCTCAAAAACAACAACATGCTCTCCCAAATGACACTTTGTAAATACAGGATGCGATTTATACTCTAAAAAGCTAGCAAAGTTCCAGCGCCAAATGATGTACCTTATGATGTTTAGAAATCATTTGTTTAACAGCTAATACCATGTTTCCGCCAGTTAGTCTACTTTTTCTCAAATAATGCACCAATGTCATTTTCTTTCTGTGAAGACTTGATTGTTGCTATTGCTTAAGAAGACGCAGTGGTTTTCATATATTTCCAACTAGCTGGGGTAGCCGGCGTTGCCTGTGTCCTGATCAAGTGGTGTCTTGTGTGCTCTGGAGGATGTTACTCTTGTCCTCTTGTTGGAAAGTCTTGGTTCAGTTTGCACTGGCATCTCTTTGCCCTTGAGAATGTTGCTCTTGTCCTCTGGTTGGCAAGTCATGCTGCTGTTTGTTGTGTGTCAGAAGCTCTTAATATTGATTTTCGCTTTGCATCAGTTAGAGCTTTTCCTAATGATGTTCGGTTTTTGTGCGGCATGTTTCAGTCACTCAATGGCTTCAGCATATTTGAGAAAATATCCAAAAAATATTGATTGATTGTGCTCTCTTCTCGTGAATTAACATACGTAAACTGTAACCTTGCAATGTCCCATATTTGGAGTGGCATTATAAAAAAATATACAATTTGCTTGTTTTTTTAATTCCCTTTAAAAATGCTTTCAAAAACTTTCAAACTGTATACAGTAGTAATACATTTCAACGGAATAACCAATACAGCAAACATTTTGCTTCGGACACTTTTCCAAATGCTGCCTCCCTCTAGCACCTACTGTAGTGAATTGGGGTGAGCATCAGTAAATGAGGGTGTCTATGGAGTGAATTTTTTGCATCCAAACATAGACTACAATCTTGCCCCAGACAAATGAGGAACCCATGCAAAATTTGGTAGCAGTGGGTTCAACTATGTGGATTTGTATAGCCGGTCAAACATACAAACATACATACATTGCGCTTTATATATAAAGATTATTTACTCATTTCCCTGTCGAATGAAGACTTCAAGACTTCAAGATTTAAGTTAAGACTTCATCCTATAGTCTTTCTAAAGTCATTGATGCCATCATTCAGGTAGATTAATCAGGAACCCTAAAAGGGGGATATGTGACAAAAATAGGTTGTTATGTGCTTTCACATTTATGCTCTGCCAAAGCACCTCTGGTCGTCTTAGCACTTATTGCAGAGAAAGTTTTTGATAACACATGGTTGAATTTTCTTTACAATACAATGGATTGCATTATTTAAGGGGCTTTTATGATTATGGTCAATGCTCTTTCAATTAACTGTTTATTGGTGGTGCCTGTTGAGATATGTTTGCACTATACCTGGATACGAGACAGGGGTCTTCACTCACCCCTCCGTCCCCTTTTCTTATTGTTGGCTATTGAATTGCTTGTTTGTATGATTTGTCACTCAGGTCATGGTAAAGGTAGAGCAATTGCTAGGGTACACATAAAACTGTGTGCATACCTGGAAAATATCTCGCAAAGCATCTCTACTCCTGAAGAATCGCTACTGTCTATTGTTCAAAATACTTATGAGTTTTTGGGGATTCGTCAAATGTGCAAAACTGAATTCTTCCCACAGAACATCCATTGCACTGGGCACATGCTTAAAGATGCACATGATTTGTCAGCCATACAACAAAATAAAACAAAATCTCTATTAATTGTGATAAAATAAGTTCTAAACTTGAGAAATCCGTTCTCTTACTTTTAGCTAATTTTGTGATAGAATAGTTGATCCTGTAAAGCTTATACTAATCTAAAATATTATATATCCTAAAACTGTTGCTTTTGTTATTGCTCAAATCCTTTTTTCAATAAATTGATTTGTTCATGTTCAAGTTTATGAAGAATAAAAAGATAATAATGCAGATGTGTCATCTTAACACAAACAATTTGGTGGTGTCTTTGACAGACATCATCGTTTACATCATCTCACCAGAGAAGCGGTCTATTGCTTTATTGAGACTTCTCTTTTTTTTAAAAGCCCTTTATCCATATTTCCTCTTTTTAATATTCTAACCAGAAAACATTTATTTAAGAGAAAAAGCTATTCTATTACTAGAATGACACAAGAAGCTTTTCTTGAATTTAATGAAACATTTTCGACTAATATCTAGGAAAATCACACTACGAAAAGTCATATGTTTAAGAATAGTATTGCACTTAAGTGCGGGACTTTTGGATTAAACTTCATCTCACTTTAGACCTAGGCAATATTTACATGTCTTTAGTATCAGCTATTCATTCCTTCTTGAATAAGGAATGTCTTCCATTTAATAAAATGCAAAGGTGGGGAGGGTGACATTGACTTTCAGTTGATTTGTTTGCCTAGCTTTACTTGTTAACATGCTTTGGAGAATATTTCTAATTTTATTACTATACAAACTTTCTAGATTTGTGAGAGAATAAATTTCTGTAACATTGCTGTCACATATACACCATTTCATGACATGATCTGGGGTCCTTGAATTTAATACATTTGTTTGCAATGTTACACCTTATGAAATAACTCCATATTCATACAGTTAGCTGTTACACTGAGGCACCCTAAGCATATTTTTCAATTTATAAATGATTAAATTCATCACCTGTTTCTATTACATACGTGAATTCAGGACATAACTCACCCAGTGCCTTTCTGTTCAATTAGTTGATTAACAGTGTTACATCTCGGAATAAAGCTCTGTGCAATGCACATATTTATATTTGATTCTCATTATACTGCTCGTATTTGATCAAGTAATGCTTCTAGGAAACCAATTGTGGCAATTCTTTCAGAGGTGTATTTAGTGCAAAATATTAGTTCCCATAGTATGACAGGAGAAATGCTCAAAATGTCTACCTAGGAATAAGAGTCATTTCTGGTTTAACATGGGACAAGAATTAAATGTCGCAGGTTCTCAAGTTATTTGTCACTTTTACAGAATCACAACAATTCTCATTTTTAGGGATCAGTTTACGTCTGGCTAAGATTTCCTTGGCAGGCCACAAGTTAAATCTTAGCCATAGAAATGATGATCTATGCGTCGGAGAAGGATATTTCATCAAATACAATTCCATAGTTTGCATGTTTTTATCTCTAAAGGGATTATTCCTGAAGTCCTCATACCTTTGACACTGTTTCTGGGTTTCAAACCAATCTACTTTGAATAATTTCTATTAGCTCGATGCTGATTATTAAATAGTATGTCTTAGGTTACATCAGGATCTTCCAATACTTTAACAATATTGGCCTTCCACTTGATCGAAAATGTGTGTTCTGATGTAAACATATATGTTGACTGGGTACTCAATAACGAGCCTGATTTAGGCACCAAATTGCATTTCCTAAATAAAGCACAGATACGCCATTGATACATCCCATGTAATGAAATTAACCCCAGCTCGTACCTGAGCCATGATACTGGTAGGCACTGAGGAAGCTTTAGGATGAGCCTCCAAAATGTCCCTTCTAGTTTATGCCAAAAGCCTTCAGGAACAATCCCCTAGTCTCTGCTCCATGTAGAATTTGGGGTTATTCAAAATATATACCTGTTTGTGATGGCATCAAACTAGAGAGAGAGTGCAACATTCAAGCAGGTTACCTGCTTATCTACTCATCTACTTGCAAAGCTGGACAGCAATATATTCAACTAGAATAGCTACCTTACCAACCGATCAAAGATATGGGCTTTTGGGTGATTCACTGTCTAATCTGAAAGTCCACCAAAAATCATTGCAAGAAACAAAGCTGCCACTGAAGTCTATGGATTCCAACCACTCCCCTCATGTCAGTTTATGGACTGATTATTAACAATCAATGTATTGCAAATACTTCAAAGCTGCTCGGAGATCCTTTCAAAAATGTTACAGATTATGCAGGATTTAAGTACCACTTTAGGTACATTTACAGTTACATGCAGTCGTTGCTTTAACACAATCTACTGTAATTTACCACCTACTAACCGATTTGAATGCATGTCACTTATAATAATAATTTTGTATTTATACACTTCAATCAAAACAGCAAGTGACTTAGTAATGGGATTTAAACTTAATTTTATTTCCCTGTAGTGCATGTATTTTATAAATCTGCGACAAGCATGCATTTATGAGGGGAAGGGCGTGACACTATCCGTGGGTTTCTTTAATGTATAGTTGTATATATCTTGCCGATACATTATGTTCTGTGGGTTCTGCCTGCAGGTGATAAAGAAAAGGTTTCTGATTATTTTGTTGCTTTTGAGAATTTCTTTTTTTATGTTCTAATGTTGTATATGGCTTCTGGAATATTGTAAGTAGGTAAAAGGGTATGGTAGCATAGGAAGTGCATTTATAATGCACACTTCAAACGATTAGAACGTAAAATGGCAGAAGAATATGCACCAATGTTCTAACTCTCTTCTTCCACTTAGCAGTCTTAGCAAATTACTCCAGGTAGCAGCGTCTTTCTCTCTTCAAATGTACGAAATGAGGAACACCTTTCGCGTTAAGAGAAAAAAGTAACTTGAGAACTTCCCAATGGGACTTCAGTTCGAATGCTCCATTTCTAACAGGGCTGCTTAGCCTTTCATTCTTCTGGGGCATATATGAATGGACCAATTGACTGGGCATTAATACCACACAACATTCATATCCTTTCCATCTATGGTCTGTGTGTGCAGTATACAAATTATTATTATTTATTATCTTAGTGTTGTTATTATTATTAGTAGCAGCAGAAACAATAAGAACATTAACAATAAGAAATAGCATAAAATATGGTAGCAATTGTGAGGGAGGAGACGGGGGATACAGAGCGGCAAGTCGCATGGGTCAAAGACATTAATGTAAACGAATAAAGAAGGCGTTAATGTGTTTCCTGGGTCCCAGGTCATTTATGGTGCAAGGCGCCAACATAAAAGTACAACAACTGGCGACGAGGGGAAACTGTCCCGCACCTCAGAGGATGCCACGGCCCTACAGCACGCGGCTCTTTAATGGGCAATTGGCCCTGCTGAAACTCCCTTCGAATGTGGCAAGCTGCCGTCCCGCACCTCAGCGGACGCCATGTCTCTCCAGATGGAAGCTCATTGCCCGGCGATCTGCAGTGCTGGAGCTCCCTTCCACTGTATTGAGTTTCCCACGCTGCACCATCGGACACAGCAAACTGCTTCCTAGTCTCTCAGTCCTGCAAGTTCTTCCAATGCTACACCCCATATCTGCTTATATACCACAGTGCGGCTGATCCAGCAAACCCTGCTGCATGCTTCTCGGTGTCTAGTTTCAAAACCCACACCTACGGCCTACTGAGTTTGCCAGCACCTGTGACTGGACACATACACCCTGCTAGCACGGTGAGCTGACTTCACCTTCTACTTTAAAACACCACATGCAGTGGTTTTTACACCTTGTGACCACATTTACACAATGTGTGCAGATGAGGCTGCCCCGCATGCGGCTCAGACACATCAAATCTCCAACAGGACGTCTTTCCTGCACATAACACCGTCATTTGAGATGGCTCCACAATCTGACTGTGGCCCATGTTTTTCTAAGTGGGTTAAAGATCTTGAAGGCTTCCTCAAAGCTTTGGGTGACACAGACACCTCGGTCATGATTGACATGTCTACTAACCTTGCTGGCTGTGAAATCAAAGCCATTATCAAAAGCATACCCACATCTGAGAGACCCAAATATGACACTCTGATTGCAACCCTCAATGACAGACATGTGGATCAACCCAACAGAGTCTGAGAGGTACACTTTCAAACAATGCAATCAACTTTCACACGTGACAATGTACAAGTGTGTCCTCTACCAAAAAGTTCACTTACTGTCATTGTGTCGATTTCTCTGATGGAGACCATAATCCTCCTTTCCTACCGTCCAGAAACAACTTCTCAAAAGGCCTCTACCCCTCTCCGAGACAATGGACGCTGTATGCGTTCACGGACATGAAGCAGGACATTTTGGCGCGGTTTTTCTATACGACAGATGTTTCGGCGCAGCCATTTGGGCTCAGATCCCATGTCAGCATGCCATGTTGGACACAGCCGATAATGCACGGGGACTAATAGCTGCTGGCATGTATTGGTGCAATGATTTTAATGTTCTTATACCGAACCGATGTGCATCAAGATGCGGAACTGGACAGAGCTGGATTTAGATCTGGATCTATTGTATCTCCCTCATTGAGATAAGCACTTGGCGCTGAGACCCGGTCGACGGAATGAGTTGACTAATAAAGTGCCGAGAAATTAATGCGTTTGCTGTATGCCCTGCATAAATCATGAACGTTGGTGTGTGTGTCCGTGCAGAAGGGTTTTCCTTTGTAAGTGTGTGTTTCTACGGGACGTCCCGTCGATCTTCGTGCAGTTGATTTCATGTTTCATGTTTCATGTTTCACTTCTTAGTTCAAAAAAGGATAGAAACGACATACAAAGAAAGTGGGTGCTGAGCGAGGTTTGCCCTTTCGTATTGTCCTCTGTGCTGTTCCAACAATGGCTAAATAGAGTGTACACAGATTGGGCCTCATTATGAGTCCAGCAGTAGCTGTGCCGTTTTTACCGGCACGGCTACTGTTGGACTATTGGCGACCAGCAATGGGGACTTACCGGGGCACTACGGCCCCGGCGGTCCGGGTAATTGCCCATTGCTGGTCGCCGGAAAATATGACTCCCCATTCCCATTCGAGTCCCATTGGACTCAATGGGAATGCGGAGGACGGATGCACCGGCACCATTCATGAATGGCGCCAGTGCATCCGTCAAGGTCTGCGAGCGGTTGCCGTTCCACCCGCCAGGTCAGACCTGGCAGGCGGGTAGGTACCCGCTCGCAGAACTCGTAGTTTGTCGGTCCCGAAACAAAGGTACCGACAAGCTTACCGGTACCGTTGTTTCCGGACTGGCAACCTCGTAATGACCCGCATTGTATATAAGGCTGAGATCTGATCAATAGTTGTTTTTCAGGAACGTACCTTAAAGGGGGCCTCCTGTCAGTTCCAAGATTATTGACAATAATAAACTGAAGGAAGTGGGTTTGAAATACAACGTTAATGCAGTCACATTTAAACCAAACAAAAAACGTTGGTAAGATATTTCTAATGGCGCGGGTCTAGTACCAAGGAACTGCACAGCGTTTTCACAGAGGGCGTTTATTGTAGCAGAAAGAAAGCCCAAGGTGCTACGCAAAGCACACGGTATAGCTGTTTTACTTGGGTACAATAGGTAGAATGGATGGATGAGGGCCCATTTGGCACGAGAGTCGTTTACACATAGGGTGCAATTCCAGCTGTGTCTAAACGACACTCGCGCAAAATGACCGGCGCCAAATTGGCTTTAGCCTCACAAAGTGGTTCACCAAAGCAGCCAGTGCCAAAAGGCCTGTGCCAAAACATGGTGCACCACCATGAACATGCAGACACTAAAGCATCAGTCATG
Organism: Ambystoma mexicanum; assembly: GCF_040938575.1. NCBI lineage: Eukaryota > Metazoa > Chordata > Amphibia > Caudata > Ambystomatidae > Ambystoma > Ambystoma mexicanum. The sequence goes on along the minus strand of NC_090924.1, from coordinate 779,851,253 downwards.
GAATCACTAAAGAATTGCCGCCATGACCATGAGATCCTTGAAAACCACCGAGCCCACAAGAGTGACCAACCATGCGTAGTCCTGAGGAAGGTCTAGAGGTGCTACAGATGCAGATGTCTGGGGTGTCCATTTTCCACTCACCATACACAGGCATCTCCTTCCCCATGCCAGATGACGCACTCCATGGCATTAGAACTGACATCAGCAGAGATTTTCTAACCCGGCCTGGAAGAAACTGTCTCAGATGAATATGTGTACCTCAAGACTGATTCCATCAATGCTGATTCATCTCTTGAGGTGTCTCTTGAGATGTTCCAATCCCATGTCCCCTTCATCATTGACACTAGTGCCACAGGGAAAATATTGGGCGAGTTGCAAGCTCATCACTCCGACCTCCTGAATAATCTGCATCCATCCACGTCAGACATCTATCACTGGGGAGCCTCAAGGCCAGTTCTAAGCATTCAGTGGAATGGGCGTACAGTGCACTTTCCACGTCCTTAAGGGTCAGACCACCAGTCGTTGCCTTTCATGCTTACAGACAGCCAAAGCTTAAGGGCCTAATTGACATCACTTACCACATGCAGAGTCTATCATGTCTCCCTGGGGTTACCCTTCAATTCCCCATCACCCATCTCTCTCATTCAATCATTTCCGTAACTATTCTGGGTTTAGGTCAGTTGGCGGGTCCCCCGATCAAGCTCTATATTGACAAATCAGTGTGTCCTGTCCCACAGCACCATAGTAGGGTGTGCTTCAATTTACATCAGAAAGTCTCTGATGAACTCAAAAACTATTGGCGGGCAACATCCTAGAAGAGGCAACCTGTCCTACCCTGTGAGTCTGCCCAGTAGTTGCCAGTCCGAAGGAAGTGGACCGCATTCATCACTGGGTTGATATGTACATTCCTAACACTGCGTTTGAGCAGAAAAGGCATCCAGGGCCCAACATCAAGGACATGATTATCCATATGAACAAGGCCATCTGATTCACTAATCTCGACCTTAACCATGGTTACCATCAACTTGTTCTTCATCCTTCCTGTTACAGTTTTCGCTATGCGTAGTGGTTTGTTCCACTACAAAAGGCTCAATTTCGTCATTTGCTCTGATGCCGAGACTTTTCAGGAATCCATCCGTAAACTGCTATTACTGTTTCAACATGCTTTTCCGAACACCAATGACATCCTTGTCTTTCAGAGTATGCAAGTAGAACATGATCTCACACTCAGGTTTGTCAAAGCCATGCTTCCACAGGGCTTGTGCTGAATGCAGAAAAATGTTTTGTCAACAAGGTCCTCCTCTGCTTCATTGGGCACATTTTCTTGGAATGGAGGTTGGTGCTAGATCCCTCAAAAGTAGAGACTATTCACCAATTGACACACCCACACCAGATTGCTGAAACTCATTCCTTCCTAGGGATGGTGGGGTACTGTGTCAGATACATCCCTGAATATTCCACTACCACGCTATCGCTCTGACAGCTACTAAAATCTGACACACCATTCCAATGGACAGTTCAATGTCAGATAGCATTTGACTCCATCAAACTGGCACTGGTAAATGAACACCATATAGCATACTTCGATCTTTCCAAGCACCCAGAGGTTTCTGTCGATGCCAGTCCAGTGGGGCTTGGAGCTATTCTAGCACACCACCCACACCCAAACACTGTGGACAAATGAATAATGGCCTATGCCAGCAGAGCCTTATGGAAGACAGAATTGGCATGTTGCAAACCTGAAAAGGAGACATTGGCAGCAGTATGTGCATGCAAACATTTCTATAATTTTATGTTAGGGAAGCATGTCATGCTCATAACTGACCACCATTTGCAGCTATCGATCTTCAGAGACCCTAAAGCAAGGAAGCCACCACGCAGTGAATGATGGGGACTGAGGCTGCAAGAGTACAGTAATCAAATAATCCACAAGTCTGGGAAAGATTTTAATCCAGCCGACTACATTTCAAGACACCCCATGATAGACAAAAAGGACAAGCTAGGTCTGGGGGAGTGGAATACCTCTGCTACTTGACAACAAACGCACTCCCACCTACCATCACCGAAGACGAAATAGCAACTGTTTCGAAAAACCACCCAACGATGCAACTAGAGGTGGCACTAATCAGAGATAGCAAATGGAGCGACATCCACACATCCAGGATACCCGAAAGAGGAAATAAAACAATTAGCCGCTGTTCACCAGAATTGACTGTCTCCACAGACTCCGTACTGTTGCGAAGAACTAGGATTGTCTTACCAAAACCATACGAAGGCACATCAGTGAAGTAGCGCAGGATGGCCACCAGGGCTTAGTCACTATTAAGAGACTGCACTGAAACCAGACCGGGTTTCCCCACATGGACAAGGAAGTGGACGAAAACATACAGAGGTCCACCAAATCACCCATTACCCTGTGTATTGTAATTGGTTATTTATAACACGCTTAATACCCAGAGGTTTCTAAGCGCGGACCTGGGGATCGAATCGTGTTGCACTGCGTTGTCTTGCTTCCAAGGCGAGCGTGTTGCCCCTGAGCTATCTTCCTGAGACTAAAACCTCAAAAGACAAAAATCTGCGCCTGCTGGCATCATCAACATGTCATGCTTTTAAGAGGCTCGTCCCATTGGTTGAGACCACAATAGTCCCATCTCTGTGTCCACCGGCTGTTTCCCAAAGCACCGTACAGTAGCCGCTAGCAAGACGCTGTTCATGCTGCTCGACGAACGCGCACTCTGCTGCATGCAATGTCCTCGATGGTAGAAGCACTCCTTGAGTCCACTTGTAATTGAGCACCTTGCAATGCGTGCAAGAGGGATTGTTTTACGCGGTTAGCACGCTGTGATTATTATCCTGCAAGCAGGTGTACTTTAATAAAGCTGCGGGGAGAGGCTTGTCAGAGTGCTTCAATCTGATAACCATGCTAATAACATAAATGAGTGACTAGAAGATGGTCCTTGCAAAGCTATGAAGCATCACTTCGAGTCCTGCCCATGCTGCCGCTTTAATGTGTGGGAGCTTAGCATGGAGGCTGCTCTCGCATTACGGGTCTGAACCTGTCAATGTCAATCAGCAAATATCAAATGATGTATCTTCAGCATTTATTCTAAGATAGCTTGGAGTGTTAAGCACTCGATGCTGCAACCATGTTCTCTGTTAATATCCAAGCTCAGCCATCACATATGGAAAACCCAGCATGTCTCCTCGGCCTCTAAAGCTTCTAATGCACAGGCGCCGAGTACATGGGGCAGAAGGGGCAATTGCCATTATGCATGTATTTACGTGGGGTGAATGAAAGCAGAACACAACCTGAGTGCTCTGCTCTTTTTAAATCGCTCAAAGCTGCATGGCTTCCTGCCCCTCACATGCTGGGCTCAGGCTTGGTGAAGTATCAGCATGCAACTTGCTAAATTAGCAAGTGTTGTTCACTTTAAAGTGGGAAGCCATCTCATCAAGGGATAACCCGAGGCATGATTGGGGCGGGGGTGACTGGCCAAAGCTGTATGGCGACCAGGGGAGTAGTAGGAGAGGTAGGAGATCCTAAGGCAGAATGGTATAAGGACAGCTCAACAGGTTATGCAACTGTTGCTGAAATATTATATATTCACACCTTTCTGCACACACCACGGGCCAGATTCTGCAAACGTGTGTTGGTGCATGAATTGAACTGTGCTACGTATCTCATCACTTGCACCAAAAAAGGAGCAGCCCTATTCACAAAGGGCATCTGAAAGTGTGCAAATTAGATTTGCACATTCAGAGTGCCTTTTTTATCCCTTTTGTGCAAAACAGGGATAGTTTCTGCACATTTAAAAGTGCATCCCAAATTCACAATGAAATGAGACACATTCCCCTGCATCTGTTCGGAACAGGCACAGGGAATGCGCAAATCATGAATGGGTGATGATTGACCCTGTCATGCGTTTTTCTTGAAGTGTCACATCCACGGTGTAAACAATGGCTGTCACATTGGCATTTGCATACACCACATAGGGATGGAAATGCTACATTCTGTGTTTGCATTTGAAAGTGGCAGGCCCGTCACTGTCAAGTACGCTCCCAGCACCCACGTGGGTGATGGAAACTCGCCATCCTTCATGTAGCGCCTTGAAACACCATTTGTTGTATAGGTGCCTTACAAATATCCAATAAATAAATAAATGCAAGGAGGCTAGCCAGCATATCTTTTGCGGTGCCGACCAGCCCCCAAAAAATGTGCAGGTCACTTTTTTGAATAAGGTGACCTGCGCATTTCTAAGACTAAAGAAAATGAAAAAAGTGCATTCTCTGCAATTTTCTCATTTGCATTCATTTTTTAGTATCTGGCCATATCACTTTTTTCAATTCCTACTGCAAAGTGTGCTGTAGCATGTGCTTCTTCGACTCTGGGATGCGTACGGCTCACCTGCTTCGCTCGATGTGGGAATTTCTGCCCCTGTAGCGAAAATCAAAAGCTGGCACCCATGGTACAAAGTCAGGTAATAGAAATTCCTGGAATTTATTTTAAAAAAGTGTTACGAGACCACTGCTGTGGTGAAACATGCAAAACAAACAAATATGTTATTATAAACTTTCCCTTCCATTATATTCTTGTCCCTTCTCCCTCCCCAATCAGAAAACAATTATTTCTTTGCCAAAGACCATTATTTCATCCCAAAATGCAGCAGAGGCTTCTCAGCTCCAAGGAACAGACAACCGGACAGGATGCTTTCAACATTATGTGTCCGATATATGGAACATTTGCCCGTTTGAAAGTGACCTTACAGTGCTGAAAAGTGACTTTGCACTGCCGACACAAACCCTGATTCAAGGAACCATGCACAGTGCATTTTTGTTGGTGTGCAAAGTCATTTTGAACTGCAAAAATGACTATGCACTGACTTTTCCCGGAATTTCACTGCAAAAATACACTTTGCACGTTTCCATGAATCAGGGTTTGTGTTGGCAGTGCAAAGTCACTTTTCAGCAGTGCAAATTCACTTTGAACCCAGCACATATTCCATGAATCGTTATCATAGGAGGGAGGGACAAGTATATTGCTACAGTGAAAGTTTATCATGAAGGATTTCTGATATTACCTTTTTACTTTTTTAAAAAAAACCTTGATAACTAAACTGCCTTATGGTTATTATCAATACCACATTCATACAAATAACATTTAACTGATGCATACAATTCTATAATGATGCTTGTGCACCCTGAGATCCAGCCTCCCTGTTGGTAAAGTTCTACAAGGCTCCATTAACAAACTAATTATCTGTGGAAACAAGATGGCACTTTTTGATACCAATGGCCAATACTTTTTTGCATTCGATACTTGGGGCCCGATTCATGGATTTTTTTGCACGGTTCAAAGTGACTTTGCACTGCTGAAAAGTGGCTTTGCACTGCTGACACAAACCCTGATTCATGAAACTGTGCAAAGTGTATTTTTGCAGGGTAAAGTCTGTGCAAAGTGACCTTGCACTGCAAAAATACACTCTGCACAGTTCCATGAATCAGAGTTTGTGGGGCAGTGCCAAGTCATTATGAACAGTGCAAAGAATTCCATGATTAGCAACCTTAGACTTTTCAGTTACTTTATCCTTACATCATGCCCCTGAATCTCTCTGCATGAGTATATATGGTGGATGGTTACAAACAGTTTACTGTTAGGATGAGTTTAGGGGAATATGAAATTAGCACAAGACTGTTGGGTACGTAGGGGATCAAGCATACAACCCTTTTATCGCAGATACATTTGTCAAATAGAAATATCATTGTGTGTTCTTCTGTTCCCAAAATGCACTTGGATTTCATGCAAAGTAGACAGGAACCCTATTTGGAGCAGCCTTCCCCTTTCTCTTTCTCGTAGGCTTATTTCAAAAGAGTACAACAGGAGTGCACCAGACCATCCATCTTGTAACAATGACCTTTTATTGGAAATTAATGTATAAGGTTATTCTAGCATTTTATATTGTGCTTTGCTTTGACTCGCAAAGTATGTGTAACGTTCTTATTATAGCTACAATATACCGGAAGTGGTCATAAGAAATTAACATTGCAATTTTTTACAAGCATCCATTTTGTAATGTTAGTACAACTAAATAATTGCCTTTTTCCATAACTTATATTGATGAGAATATGCAGCATTTTGTGTCTCAATTTGTCTTTCTTTTTTCGTAAAGGGTTGCACCCAGATTCTTCTGTGAGCATTAAGGTGGTGTTTACATTCTATCCGCTGATTGGTTGGTAGCACTGTTGAACTGACATATTTGTTACAGTATGTACAAACATTAATTATGAACAAAAAATAGAAAAATAACTCAATTCTTAATTTTGCATCCTAACTCCCTGTTACCTTGTAAGGTGTGTCAGACACACGGCATACCCTCCCCCCGTCCAACCCCCCAAACGAGTCAGTACATATAGACCTCAGGCCCCTTACGAATAGTGTGCATTTAGTCTGATGGTGGTATTCCTGCAGGAAACACACAATGGTAATATATGTCTCCAAATGCCAGGCTGGTCCTTTGGGGATGCCTCTGTCACTAGCACTCTCATTATATGTGTAACCATAAAAAGCACAGCATCCATTCCCCTTCAAGATATCTGTGGGATTGTGGGATTTTTTCTCGTTCTGGGGCTTTCAGTAGAGAGCGAGAAAGTACAATTTACCATGGGATGCAGAGAGCACAAGTGAGAGAACTGGAGAGAGACAGAGGGAGTTAGAGCGATAAAGGGGGTACAGAGAGGCTGGGAGGGCTAGATTGGTGTATGAGATGTAGGCTGCAGCTACTTCATCATTTTACCCAATTTAAAAACTCAAATTATCATAATTTGCAGTCACAAGAAGGGCAAGGATAGTCAAAAGAAAAAATGAAAGGCACTGTAACACTGTAACCTTGTGTGATCTTGTAACCTTTTAGGCATAGCAACCTAAAGCAATGGCATTTGCACCACACTTGCCCTTGTGCTCGACCTTTAACCTGGCATTTTAAAAACAAAGGCAGTGGCAGGTTGTGGGGCCAGAGGACAATAGTTCCTCATTGTGGGTCGTGGGGGTGGGTGACTGTTCAGGGCCTGGTCGTTGCCCCCAGCTCATCCACTACATACAGGGCCTGATATATGGAATTCGTAGCACAGTGCAAAGTGAGTTTGCACTGCCAACAAACCCCCTGATTTGCAGGACACTGCAAAGTCTATTTTTGCAGTGCAAAGTCACTTTGCCCAGCGCAAAACATTCCATAAATCGGGGCCAAAGTCTTTTCGCGTAGCTCGTGCAACGCTAGTGTTGATGTAACCTACACACACGCACGCTGTGGTAGAGGCGAGACCAGACCACCATTAAACATTGAAAAGTAGCAAATGAAATGTGCCGCTGCTGGTCCCAGGGAGACTGGCAGATTCATCACACGTCTGATGAGTCCTACAGGGCATTCAGGAGGCTGACATTTGCCCCTGGGCTCCCAGATCACGCTGGATTTCTCCCGCCGCTTGGGCTAGCGTCTCTGATAGATGCTCGGCGTCAGCCAACCCCATAAAGGCTTTTTTCTATAACAGGTGTCGTTTGGAAAGACAAACACGGAAGGGGCTGGTGGAAATCACTGCGCACAGAGAAACAATGATGCTTGCGACTCTGGCGCCCTCTGCGATTAGACACACTCAGGTTATTTTATGAAAGGCTCGCCCAGCCCTTCGGCTCTCTGAAGCGCCATATATCAACATGCTTTACAACGGAGGAAAAAACGAGAAATGGTACCGGAGCTATTTCAATAGACCTTGAAAAATACATTAGCATTTCTCGCAGGGCCGGCCGCCGTCCCCTCTGCTGTTTGCGAGCTGTGTTGTTACCGTAATTGCAAGTGTATTTTTTGAGCTGCCACCTTAAAAAGGGCGACACAGCTGTAATTCAAGCCTGAATATATACCCCATTTTAGCCAGAGAGCCGCTGTAATGTAATGTGGAAGAAATCACGTGGCCAAATTAAAACTAATTGAGGTCCTCGTGCAGGTAAGATTGCAATGCAGCCACTCTAGTGCAGCTCCAAGATGGCGAAGAAGCGTTTCCAAAGAAGGATAATGTAGATGGGTCATGACCAGAAAGCTCATCGCCCGTATGGGGGCTTTTGTTCCATGTGTGTAATGTGTAGTGTGTGGCAAGTGCTCCCCAGGCCATACCTTATGCAGCTGTAAACGTAGCTTCTCTTCAAGCTGTCAGTCTATGCATGTCAGAAGGGGGTGAACACCTGTGTTACGAGCAGGGCACTGCTATGACCACGCCACTATGTTACCCACTGTCACTAACATTTCAAAATGTGCCTTGCTCTTTATCAAGTGCCAAGGACGAGTATGCGCGTCCTTTTTGCATAGACTTGCATAATAGCCTGGCAGTCAATGGGGTTAAACAGTGAATGGCTCTTTAGTTTGCTCGTTATTATTCCTTTTGAATTGTCATCTCTGAGACTGGTTGTGCATGGATTATTACACAGACTGAAGGTATGCTGTGTTATGTGACTGTGCTTCTGTACTGCGGAGAGTCACCACCACACTACTTTGAAAGGGATCTATGTGATTACTAGGTGCCCCAGAATGCCGACGGCTGAAAATGGCGACCCCCTTTACACCACATACATATGTGGGGAGACCCCCCGCAGTTGCCCCACACTACTATTATATTCCATACCCTCCACATTTATCTGTGGTATAATAGGGTCGGAATTTCAGGAGTTGGAATCCTGAGGGCAACATTTTGGGCCATTACACTTTGAAAGGGCTGATCTGTGTCGGTTGCACACCGTGCCCTCGCCGGGAGCCGCCAGACCTTAGTCTGATGGGAAGGAGAGCAAGAATGAAGTGAGAGTGAGGGAAAGTGGGGGCGGAGGAGTGGGATGCACATAATTGAGGACGTAAAATGTGATTACCCCCCCAACCACAGGGAGGGTAAACTCCCAAATATTAATTCAGAGCTGAAAAGTTGGGACGCCAGATGTGGCCCGGTCTAGGATAGTTGGTGTGAAACCTTTCCAACGAGTTGCTTTGGATCTGTGCATGTGTTCAACGTTATTTTGCAGGCCTGGCACACTATCATGGGTGCAATTTTAGAGGGGGGATGAGGCTGTTTCCCCCCCACCCCGACAACTTTGGTGGCACACCACTATGTCTCCCTCATTTGGCAGGGGCCCCTTTCCTTTAGATGCAATGATCCCCCCCAAAATGTTCAGCAAAGTTACTCCACTGCACACAGTAAGGCGAGGCATTCATTTGGTTCCCTGATAACATATTGCCTGAGCGTTCCGTCGTGGTGCAGCTCAGGGTCCCTGCGCCGGCGTAGCAGCAGGGGGCTGTGTGCGCTGCATCATGACTGTTACCAAAGGGCTATGACACGCTGTGTTGCTTGTGCAGTACTTTATGCTGCAGCCAGGGTACCTCTGAGGACTGGGTGGCAGGGAGGGAATCTTTGATGCTGCCAGGCAGCAAGATGAACACCAGTGCATCAAAAGATGAACACACAAAGGCCCCTCAGCTGGCAGCCAAAGTGTAGAGAGGAAAGACGTGAAACAGAAATGAACATGTTCCAAATCTGACTCACAAGCAGTAAAAATGTTACTAGGGGCAGCTTGTACATCTGGAAATCCTTTTATTAGCAGGTGTCAGGAGTTGTTGCATGTCACCAGTGTGACATTGCCACCTTTACAACTCCCTGAAAAATTTGCTAAATGTTCAATGTTCATTTTGATGATAAAACAAAAAAAAATGTTATGTTAAAGAAGCAGAAGCGTTTACTTTATGCTCGGTCTTCGGAGCTCTGTATTCAAGGGATGAACTTGGAAGGGCATGTGCGTGAGGTGGGACAGCCTGTGCGTGTGCGCGTGGAATGGGACAGCCCTCTCAGTGTGGAGCGTTGCCAGCTTCAGGGAGTATTGCCGGGTTGTGTGCTTGTGACTGGCTCACTGGCCTGCTCGTGCTGCATGTCACACTGGGATGGATGCACTGCAGACCACGCCACGTGATGAGTCGGCACCAATCACACACGCCCTTTGCTGCCAGGCATAGCTACCCGGCTCCCATCCATGCTGGAGCCACAGAGAGGCGTGCCTGGGAGCGTTTAGCAAGAGAGTGGCCGTGTTGGCACCTTGTGGGTGAGGTTTATGTGCACTTGCTAAGGCGCTGCGTTGTTTTAAGACCATAGGAGTCCTTTCCTTTTATCTTAACAAGTCCGAAGTGAACCCGAAATTACTGTGGGCGCCAATACTAATGTCGTCATTAAGTTTGTGTTTCTAGTTCTTAATATATTCTTTCACCCCCCCTAATAATCGAAGTCTAATGGCGAGCGTGTCTGTGATGCTGCACCCGAACTGCGCTATTCCTGCACGTGACGCTGCTTTTCCTATCCGTCCATCAGCCCGGCAGAGCTCCACCTCCAAGGCTGACAAAGACCGCTCTTCTGCACACCCTGGACGCTGTATTGAGTCTCTGTAGCGAATCTGAATTCAACTCCTTCCTCTCGTGGGCCCTCTTCCTCTCACGCTATTCGTCACTTACTTCTTCTCTCGTGCTTTGCTCGTCCAATGACAGACTTCTGGTTATCCTGCCCCAAGGTGTCGGGCTGGAAGGGAATCTTTTCTTTAAGTAGAGTCGGCCGCAACTCCGGCTTAAGATCCCCCTTTCGGATTGCTCCCAGGATCTCACCCTCACTGTTTTCCCTCTTCCGTGATTGCTTTCCTCTTGCGCTACCTTATGCCACCTGAAGGCCAGTGACACGAGGTACGTTACTCGGCTGTGAGTGGTATACTAACAATCTAACACACACTCACCCAGAATAGACCATTCGCTCCCCACGAATCTGAGGATTTAAATTAGAAGGGCAGAGGGTGGACACAAGGAGTGGTAACTGTTGTACATAGTTCTAAAGGGCTCGTGTTAACACATTGTGCCCCATGGTTCTGCTATGGTCATAATAGCCACACCGTTCTGGCCTTGCCTGAAAGTGACATAAGGATTCTTAAAGTTACCATGGTGGTATTTCCTTAGCACCAGTTGAATTTGCCACTGAGAGTAATTACCACCGGAGGTAAAAGGCACTAGTTTCAAGATGCCCAACTTGTACACCACTTTGGTGATAGTGTTGCATAAATATAGTAAAATAAATGGATGAAAGGTAAACTACTGCCCGGGTGATCTAAGATGGGCAGTTATATATGACTGGTGGGGTTTCTTACACATTCGTACCTAGGAAAGGGCCCTCGGCCAATCAGGTGACTGGAACAGCGGCCGAGAATACCCATTGTCCACACACTGTTTCCAGTCACCTTAGGCCCTCTTTTTTTATGTCGGTGGGGGCAACAGGGAGCCTCTCCTTGTTCTCTTCCGACCCCACACTCTGCCAAAACAAACCATATCCCTACCTCCCTCCCATGTATCTATCTATTATGGTTTTTGTATAGCGCAAAATCGCCCATAGGCCTCCTCTCTTCCCACTTACCTGCTGGACCAGAGCTTTGTGCTCCGGTCCTCGTATTCATCCCACTCCGTTACCATATTTTTCTTTTCACAGGAGAGTGGTGTCGCTTGCCCAGCCAGTCTCCCGGGGAAAAAAAAAAATGTGCATCCCGGATAAGCCCCGGGGTGCAAATGGCTTTCACCCCCGCTGTGACCAGTACCGGCCCCCTGCCCTCGCTTCACTTGGGCCTGCCTAGGCTCGGGCTGGCGAGCCGTTAGCGGCCATGTCCGCCCCCCACAGTGCCGGTGAAAGTCATAATGAGGTCCTGTTGAGTATATACACTATATTGTCTTTCATACCTAAATGACTGACTAGTCTGAAAGTGCGTTGCCCAAGTGGGCCACTAGAAAAAAGAGTCATTATGCCTCAGTGGCAGTTCACATCAAATCTCCTGAATGGACAAATAAAGTGGGAACTCTCTAAGAGCTGAAAGTGCCGACATGTCACAGGGAGAGAGTGCTTAATCTTAGTTCACAGTATATGGGATGATGGGTGCCGGAAAGCCTATGTTCTCGCCAGGACGTTAACATCCCACCGCCCTTGCAGTGTGCCCATGTGCGTCATGGATAGAACATGCAGGTGCAGGCACCTCGAGCCCGAACAAAATAATTGGCAGGTCTCGGAAGGTTAAGAATTGAAATGGTGTGACTCCATCCCCGTCCGGGGATTGTTTCCTTGATTTCCTTTGGGTTGGCAATTCTCGAAAAGCATCTTTGCAATGAACTCATGCTTAATTACAATAAGTGTTGAAACTAAGGAGGCTTAGGGTCTCGGATTGGTATCTTTGTTATTGGGTAAGAATCCAAGAATGACATTAACCTGGCTCAGGGGCAAAGGCCTCGCCTTGGAAGCAAGACGACACAGAGCAACACAGGTTTTATCCCTGGGTCCGTGCTTAGAAACCTCTGGGTATCAAGCGTTTTATAAATAACCTATCATATCATATCACTGAGTTTAATGACTTTATCCGACTCTGTTCCTGGGGCCAATGCTTATGACTCTCTGAGCCCCAGTGTACTCAACCAGGTGAAATGTCCCCTGCCAAGGTTCCATTTCCGCAAGACAATGTGTCACAAAAGCAAGGCTATCGTGTCATCTTCTGGAGAGATGAACTGGCAGCACAATGTGAAGGAACCCCAGATGGAAGCAAAGCTCCCCATTTCTTACAATATCAGCATGCATGTGTTGCTGAGCACTAACTTAATAATGGATCCCTTAATGGTGGCTCGTGGATTGTTTGTAAGTAGATAACTCCACTGCTGACATACAGTGTTAGTAATTGGGTAACGCATCAAGCTGTTGTATAGGCAGCCTGACTGCAAATAACAACCATTGGATACTGAAGCATGCTGCCACCAACAACACAACCATTGTGGCTAATTATTGGTATATTTTAGTCATTGATATTTCATGTTGTCTAGTTTCCAATCCGTGTAGCACAATTAGGCTATACTTTTTATTTTATTTTTCATTTTCAAGATGCAGCCATCAATATTTCCTGCAACCCTGTCCATTTGTGTTACAATGGTGGGTCGAACTATGCATGTAATCTGTTATTCTGAAGACATGTTGCCGCATCTCAGACAGTGTGATGCCTGCGTTCTTTAAGTAGTAATGAGTCCTCAAACTGTGTCCCATGATGTCCCTAGGTCACGTGACACGGATGGATTGATAGCACCAGTGCTTTTCAGTCTTTTGGTCCTAACCAGGAGTTGAGCATCTGGAATTAATAACTGTGTATATTTCGTCCATACATCTTCTATGTGTAGGTACATACTTTGTAGCATTTCGAATAGTGTAACAGCTAGCACATCCTGATTGGCTCTTACAATTGAACCATGTTAATACTCTATTGCTATTATGTAACACTCTCAGAAGCACACCCTTTGCTTGTGCATGTCGTGCATACTGACTCCAAAAGGAGATACGCCCATATCTTCAACTTCTAAATAAACGTGCATGTTTACATTGTGTGTGTTAGTAATGGGAAGCAATAGACACCTAGCAGGGACCTCCTTCCTCTTCTTCCATATATTCGAGGACTATTCTTTGGTTTTCTCCCGTTATGACATGATAGGTTATTTATAACGCGCTTAATACCATGAGGTTTCTAAGCACGGAACCGGGAATTGAACCCACGTTGCTCAGTGTCACCTTACTTCCAAGGAGAGCATGTTGCCCTTGAGTTATCCTCCTGAGACAAGGAGGAAGGATGTTCTATGGGCATCAACAAAAACTTGGCGCAATTAGAAAATGTAGGTTTGATTTGCAATTTCTCACAGATAAAATAGCTCAGCGAGTTAAGCTCTGTGGGCAACCTGCAGTTCGAGGTGCAAATTCTGGCAGAGCAGGCTCAGCCTTTCATCCTTACCTTGATGATAGAGTACCATTTCATTTAGTAAGACAAAGGCAATTATTCCGTCATATAGGAGCAAAGGAAACCTGGCATAGAGCACCATATGAACATGCTAGGTTATTGTCAGAACTTTCATGGGTTTCCAAATCTGTCTAAAGTGCAACTCTAATGATGAAATGGAAAATTCTGCATTCAATTTAATAGAGCTGGTTGAAAATGGAATTGACAGAGCCTCTGGGTCCCAGGATACTCATTTGCCTTTGGAATTTTGTTCACACCTCATCCATCTTGCAAATGAAACCTGCAGCGCTGTGCTTCTTCAAGAGGTTATTAACATATAATTTCCAGCGTGTTAGATCCGCTAAGATGAAAGGGTGGCACGTGCTGTGCTCTGTCTGCAAATGTACAGGAATCACACCACTCGTAAGTTTGCTTAGTGCAAGTCCACTTCGCTTCAGGGTCATTCATTGCTATACACACTGCCTTTGCTGCATTAAGGCAGTGGTAAAGAGTACCGAAAAAAAGTAGTGGAGCTGTGGTCTCGGCAAGGGAGAGGGTAGGCGGAGGCATATTTATTTATTTATTTATTTATTTATTCACATTTGTTGAGCGCACATCAGACCGGAGGCATCGTGGCGCTAGTTACAGTGTTGCTTACTTAGTTATATTCAGTTCATGTAGATATACTTTTTTACAGATATGCAAGTGCAGCAGGCGTACATGAAAACGGGTTTAGTTGAACAGGGCAGTTTTGAGCTTTTTTCGGAAGGAGAAAAGAGATGTGTCAGCTCTGAGGTCAGTAGGAAGGGAATTCCAGAGTTTAGGTGCGAGGAAGGGGAAGCCTATACCTCCTGCTTTAGTTCTGTTGATGCGAGGTATTGCTAGTTGGTTCGTGTATTGTGCTCTTCTAGGTCTTGTGGATTGATATCTACATATCGTGTCAGATAAATAAGAGGGAGCTGTGAGGTTGATACATTTGTGGGTGGTTGTGAGAATTTTGAAGGAGATACGGTCTTTGACTGGGAGCCAATGAGCTGCTATTCTGGCTTGTGTGATGTGTTCTCTTTTTGGTATGCTGAGGGCTGCTCTGAGAGCGTTGTTTTGAGTAGTTTGGAGCCTAGATAAGTTTTTTTGGGAGGTTCCGGCTAGGAGCGCATTACAATAGTCTAGCTTAGCTCCTATAGTTGCTCGGGTGATGGTGAGGCAGCTATCCTTGGTTAGGAATGGTTTTATTGCGTTAATGAGTTTAGTAGTAAGTGCTGAGGCCGAGACTATGGCGCTGACTTGTTTGTCCATGGAAAGTGTTGCGTCTATGTGAACCCCCAGTGTTTTGACTGAGGATAGGACAGGGATGATACAATTGTCTATGTTGAAATTGATGTATAGTGGGTTGAGGTTGGTGAGGGTGGATTTCTGTCCTAGAATGAGTATTTCGGTCTTGTCCCCGTTCAAGCAGAGGCTGTTAGTAGCCATCCATGCTTGTATGGTAGAGTAGATTTGCTGTAGTGTAGAGGCGTCTTGGTGATAGTTCCCTGTCAGGGGGAGGAGAACCTGCGTGTCGTCGGCGTAGTTTGTGTACGTGATCCCTAGCGCATCTAGTTTATCAAATAATGGTTTGGTAAAGAGGTTATATAGCGTGGGGGCAGTACAGGAACCTTGTGGTACCCCACAGTGGATGATGGAGGGTGCAGCATGTGCTATGTTGGAGAACACTTTCATCGCTCTTCCCTCTAAGAATGATGTTACCCAGGATGCAGCGTCCTTTGAGAAGTGTGCTGCATGTGTCAGGTGGCTGGTAAGCGTAGTGTGGTCTACCAGATCAAACGCCGCTGATAGGTCAAGGAGGAGGAGGAGGGCGGGCTTGCCTTTGTCTAGGATGTTGGTAATTTCATTTTTTAAGTCTAGAAGGGCGGTTTCAGTACCGTGTCCCTTGCGGAACCCGGATTGTCTTTTACCTAGGATTGCGTTCAGTTCAAGGTATAGTTGAATCTGTTTGTGGGCGGCCTTGTCAAGTAGTTTCAGGAGGAAGGGGACTGTGGTTATGGGTCGGTAGTTGTTAGGGTTAGCAGGGTCTAGTGTCGGTTTTTTTAAGAGAGGGCGGACCCAGGCCTCTTTAAGGCTGTCTGGGACTATGCCCGTTTTGAAGGATGCATTGATGAAGGCTGTGAGAAGGGGGGCGAGTGGTTCTGCGCAATCTTTGATGATTTTAGGGGGGCATACATCACCCTTACATTGTGATGGTTTGATGTGTCTGAGAATGTCAGTGACCTCGGTTTCTGAAATTTCGGTAAATGCAAATTTGGGCACGTTTCTCACTTTTACATGAGGTTTTATCTGTGCATGTTCACTTTGTTTGGGTAAGGTTTTGAAGTGGTGGGATATTTTGTTTTGGAGGAGGTTTATTTTTGTAAGCATGGCTGATTGAATGCCTGTACACCATGCCTCGTCTTTGACGATCTCATCAGGGCATGTAGGTGGTACGGTTAGCTCTTTGAATATATTGAAAAGTTCTTTGGAGTGGGAGTTGGCATTGGAAATGCGGTTGTTGTAGGTTTCTGATTTAGCACGGAAGATTGCATCTTTGTATTTTTTTGCTATGGATTTGAAGTTAGCTTTTGTGGTATCGCATGGGTTAAGCTGCCAATTTTTTAGGGCTAGGCGTTTGTCTTTGCGCATGGTCTGGAGTTCCTGAGTGAACCAGGAATTGGAATGGAAGGATTTTTTTTCTTTTTTGATTTCTAGTGGGGCAGCAGTGTTGACAGCCATTGTGATGGTGTCTTTGAATATTTCTGCGAGGATGTTGGGGTCATCGGAGAATGGGGGCGCTAGGCAAGGTAGATTGAGGAGTGCACTGATATTGTCTGCAGTGAGTTTTTTAGCGCCTCTCGCTGCGGTCGCCGGCGCTTTAGTAGTCACTTTAGTGCTTATTAAGATAGGGATGTCAAATAGGAGAAGGTTGTGATCTGTCCATGGGAGGCTAGTATTGGAGGTGATGGCTGTGTTACAGTTGTGGTCTACGATCCAATCTAGGATGCGTCCTTTAATATGAGTAGGTGAGGTGCTCTTTTGAGAGAAGCCTAGGTCTTGGAGGTCCTTGGCTAGAGAGATAGCAGTTTTGTCCTTAGAGTCGTTGAATCCTACGTTAAGGTCACCTATGAGTAATGATTTAGTGGATTTTTTAAGGTTGTTTCTTAGGAGGTGATTGACTTGACCTATGAATAGTCAACATTTAACAAGGTGTTGCGGCTGGGGCATTGCAATAGTCTACAAGACTCCTATTACAACTTTACACTCACATGGACATGAATGGACAAATCCTCTGCATAGAATGGTGAATATGGTCATAACAAGTAGAGGAATGGTAAACAGAAAAAATAAAAGTAGTGGAGCACCGCTCCCACCCGTTCCCGCTCACTTCGATCACTGCATTAAGGTACTTCTCTTACACCCCTTTGCACGTAGTAGTTGTCTGGCTCATAGCCGTTAAACGAAACATCTTCCTATTAAACCAGTTCATACCACAATCTATCTTTGGGTTGAAGGTCGGATCATATAGTATGAAATGTTGATAGAGTTTGAATGCAAAGTTGTGTTGTGATAAGTTTGATGTCTGTTAACTAATCTGCAGACGGCACAATGCAGAATAGTCTCAATGCAAGTATGAACGCCTTCTTTCCATATATGTATTATATGTATTAAGCGCTGACCCAGTTTCGAGCTTGTACTACTCGGCATGACAAGAATGCTGCCACTGAGCTATCCTCCTGGCCATATATACATATATATATATATATACATATATATATATATATATATATATATATATATATATATATATATATATATATATATATATATATATATATACATATATTCACTGGAAAACCTTAAAAATGTAGTTGAGGTGCCCAAATGTACTGCACCAAAACCCTTGAAATTCTGCGCATTTGGGAAGTTATGACTGGTTTAGCTTGGCGCGCATAAGACCTTTGACCCTGGCTACTGAATAGTTTACATTACCAAACCACTAGTCATGCAGTCGGCCGTGCCCACTGTATAATTTAAAACACTACAAAGTCACTAGCCATGGCTTTTGGCCGTGCCCAATATATATTTTACAACACTACGAGGCCACTAGCCATGGCGATGACCTTGGCCCGTGGCCACTATACATGTGTCTCAGGACAACTGCCCTGGCTCGTGAGCAAGGCATTCAGCCATGCTCACTGTTGGCTGTGCCCATTGTATATTTTACAATACTACCAGCCTTCACCGTGCCCACTCTCTTGTTTAAAACACTACCAAGCCACTAGCCATACCCTAGAACTCAGGACTGGCTCAACTCTGCACTCTCCTGTTGATCTCCCCTATTGCACTTATAATGCTATATCCCCCATAATGCCATTTCTGAATACCCTCCGTTTTAATAAATATGTCCTCTTTTGCTTTGCAATGGGAACGCGCTGAGTTAAACCAGTCCTGAGTTCCCCAATGCGTTGAATTTCAGGGGTTTTGTTGCAATATATATTTACCTTAACTGATCATTAACTAAAGTTTATTATTGACTATCGAGGGTTGTGTTATTCCATAGATTATTTCAGCACCTGGGCCATGGCTAGTGGGCACGGCATTAGGCCGTGCCCACTGTCCATTTTAGAACACTAGCCGTGGCCTTTTGTCATGGCCAGCATATTTTCTAAATCACTGCCTGGTCATTAGCCATGGCCTTTGGCCATGCACACTGTGAATTTTAGAACACCACTGGACCACTAGCCATAGACTCTGGCTGTGCCCACTGTATATTTTAGAACACCAGACTACTAGCCATGGCCTTTTGGCATGACCAGTGAGCATGGCCTCTGGCTGTGCCCACTGTCCATTTTAGACCACTGCCAGACCACTAGCCATGGCCTTCACCCATGGCCAGTGGGCACAGCCTCTGGACAAGCCCACTGTACATTTGAAATCACTCCCTGGTCACTAGCCCTGGCCTTCGGCCACGCCCACTCTCCATTTTAGAACACTACCAGACCACTAGCCATGGCTTTCAGCCGTGCCATCTGTATCTTTTAAATCACTACCTGATCACTAGCTCTAGCCTTCAGCCATAGCTATTTTTTAAACCCCTACCTGGTCACTAGCCATGGCCTTCGACCATTTTAGATCACTACCAGACCACTAGCCATGGCTTCCAGCCATAACCACTGTGTTTTTTAAATCACTAACTGGACTGGTCACTAGCCATGGCCAGTGGGCACTGCCTCCAGCTATGCCCACCGTCTATTCTACAACACTACCAGACCACTAGCCATGGCCTTTGGCCATTTTAGAACACTACCAGTGGACTAGCCATGTCCTTCGTTCATGGACAGTGCGCCGTACTTCGGCCATGCACACTGTCCATTTCAAAACACTACTAGACCACTAGCCATGGCCTTTGGCCATGGGCAGTGGACACGGCCTTCGGCAGTTCCCACTATATGTTTTTCAGAAAACTAGCCATATGGCTATGCCTACTGTATATTTTAAAACACAGATAGGCCAGTGTACCAGTGGCCAAGGCTTTTGGCCATGTCCACTGTATATAATGCCGAATCAGCCATGCCCACTCTGGCCAGTAATTTTTCACCCCCAGCGTGACTGTAACTGAGGCTACAGAACTACAGATACCCTTGGTTACATATGCCCTTGGTTATCTGTAGTCATTATGCCTGTGGTTTTTCCACCCTCCCAGACCCTCTCCAAGTGCCTCCACCTGTGTGCTTGCTCCCCACACCTATGATAGCCTCCTCACCTCCCTTGCCTTCTCCAATTCCCCCCCCCCCACACTTGTCATTTCTGTGATGCAGTTTCAGTTAAAATGTCGAATAGCTACAGTTATACCCTGGGTAATAACCGAGGGTATGCAGCAAATGTTTGAGCTACTTATTGCAAACCTAGTCACTAGCACCCCTCCAACTCCCAAATTTCTCTTGTTGTCCTCTTGCCCCCCACCTCTATCCTGTTTGACCTGTGTGTTTTAATTGCGATAACCTTGGTTATAACCTGGGGTATAACCGTGGCTATCTCTCTCATCGAGAAAACAAAAGATGGCGGACGTTTGATTTGTATAAACACCCGGCTACTCAAGGTATCCGGGAATATATAACAATCTATTTGGGAGAAGATGAGTGACATGAGCCATAGGAAATCCAAACATTACATTGCTAATAACTTTTGACTTGGTGGACAGACTTGCATGCCATTTTCCAAAGAAAAACGTTGTCACAGGCCTCCCCCAACTGGGAATTATGGGAAGGATTTGTTAAGAGATTCAAAAGTTACTAAGAAAACAAAAAACACTGTTTTGGGCCTACTCCCATTCATTTTCACAGAGAAAAAGTCAAAATGTTATCAGGACAAAGCGCAAAAACAGACCAAATATTAAACAACTTGGGCACGAGGCATCAACTTCATTTAGGGACAGGTTTGGAGTTACTCCATAAAGTAGGTTTTAAAATATTTGATGGCTAAGGTGGTACCCCTGGTGCTTTGCCTAAAGACACCTATTGGTGCAACATGTACAGGGACCACAGCCGAATGCCTTAGCTAGTGGCTCTCAAATAAACTAAGATGATAATCACTTCCCTCATCTGCTGAATTAAATCTGTTCACTTTAGCTTTCCCTTTACTAAAAATTGGGTGGGAGGTGGTGTGTGTGTGTGTGTGTGCGTGTGTGTGTCGCACGCGTGCGTCCCAGATGAACTGAAGGGGGGTCATGTTTCATCTAAATGGGCATCACTGACATAGACCCACATCTAGGTTTCATAAAATAGCGAGCACGCCCCATATGCTTGCAATCAAAATGCTCTCAGGTTACTCAGTGATTAGATGCACTGTGCATTCTCTAGTTACCAAACTTGCATCTATAATTCCCAAGCCTAGAATAACGGTCTCCCCCGTGCCAGATATTGGCCTACTACACCAACAATATACTTCATCAGTGCTAAATACATCTTGTAATTTTCCCTTACACATTTTCCAACATGTGAGTCTCACATGCATCATACAGAATAAGGGCAACACATCAATGTTAAATTGCATATGGTTTCCTTTGCCGCAGCCACTAACATGGCGCCTTTGATCTGAGGTAGGCTTGGTTCTTGCAAATGGCATACCTGTGATTCCAACCCCTTTTAATGAGACCAGTTCATGTTAAGGTGTTAAGGAGGTGTGGGGGCCAGGAAGTGCTATTAGAGGTCAGGCAGCACTGATGGAGATACCACTGAAGAGAGCTGTCTGCCAGTATCTAAATCACCTGAAGACACATGCTACTGTGACAAGACAGCGATATTCAATCAATGTAGCGTCTAACTGCTTTCAATGCATGCCACACACAGCATTCCCACACATAGTCTGACAGATGTTCTCCTGAAAGTACTGTGGCACAGATGAAGGCACCTATACGTGCAAACGGATCACACTGTAGGCTAAGGCCAGGAAACACTCTCTTAAACTCTTACCCAGATCCTCAGGCGGGGTTGATTGAGGGGTTTGACATGGGGGTTGAAAGGCAAGCACATGCCACTCAGCTGCTGGTCAACCTTAATCCGAGTGTAGGGGATAAAGCTTTGGTAGGGAATCGTCTGCTGCAGATCCAGGAATGGATGGGAGATAACTGTCTGTGCCTCAATGGAGGTAAACTTGAGGTTCTTCTGTCGAGGCCGGACGAGCAGGGTTTGCTTCTTTTCATCTGGTCATCTTGAGCATACCTCAGCATTTACAACCTGAATGTCCTTTTTGATACCACTCTTGCTTTTTTAACGGTCAATGCTGTGGTAAGATTGGCCATTACGATTTTACCCAATTGCCCATACATGTCCCCTCCTTGGCCCCCGCCAGGCCTTCTTACTGCAACCATACCCACATGAGGTTGCCTAGATTCTTTTTGAATGAGCTCTAAATAATATGTAATCACACTGTCTGGCTCATCTGGGGTTTGAGGAGGCAATACCACTTCTCTAACCACACATTAAAATTGGCCTGGCACTCCATAGAGCACCAGATCACACATAAGACTGTGACTCTTCTGTGAGAGCTCAAGCGTCTGCCAATGTGTCCACACTATTTGTGTAATTGAGCTTTGCCCTACGGCTCTGGGAGGACACGTCCCTCCCCGCTTGATTTGATTTGATTTTAACATGTGTAACGCACATATCCATAGGAACCAAGCAAAATAAATTGCATCTGGGTGCAGATAGTATGATATTGGAGGTAGGCATACCAGATGGTCAAACTTAACATCTATTCAAACAGATAAGTCTTCTGTTTCAAAATGCACTTAAGGATTCAGTTTTCCTGAGATCAAATGGGTCGCGAATTCCAGGCTCACGGACCTGCACAAGAGAAGCGCCTATTGCCCCACGAGACGATAATCTTGATGGTGGAACCACCAAAAGGTATTGTCCTGAGGATCGAAGGGAAAAAGCTGACCTGAGGGTTTGTTACCAAAGATTTTGACATGTGACCAGATCAGCTAGGTGGGATTGTTTTACTCCTTAACCTTTGAATTTGGGAGTAAAATGAATATATTACAGCGAGTAAAAATGCAACTTCCATTTCCAGTAGGGGTGTTTTGGGGTGAGTTAAAATAAAAATACATTTTAACTCGAAAAGAGATATTTTTGTAATCTATAGTTCTTTGCACATAGTAATTTACATGCATTCAAAATAATTCTTCTTGTAAAGTACCTATTCAGATCAGGCACATATAATAATAGTGGAGTTCCTTTCTGTGGCCCCACTCTGCGGCTGCCTCTGGTCCTAGCATAACTGTGGAGCAGTGTGTATTGAAGCCGGCGGCAGTCTCCATTATGCCAATTGTTTAGTGGCTTTTGTTGTCCACATTATGTTTTGTTGGGAGTGTTTGCCAATTTGTAGGGATTACAAGTGACTGGTACAAGGCTAGCAGGCTGTGTTAACACATTTGGGGTGTTGAAAATGCAGATCTCTTTGCCTGTTGGTCTACGCCAGCAGAAATCGCATACCATTTTTTATAAGTGGTTCCTATTATATCTGTATGAACATGTTAGATTGTATTTACTAGTTTCCCTCTCTAGCCTGGATTATGTTTTTTGTCTAATGCTTATGTATTTAAAGTATTTATCGCTCATTTGATTTTGGTTGCTGTTAATTGTTCATTATACATTGTGTCATAATGCTACTTTTTGTGGTAAATGCGTCTGCCTAATTGTCTCGCTGAATTAATAAGTTTGGCGGTGTAGGCCGCCGGTGAGGCCAGCGCACTCCCTTGTTTGGTAAGAGATAAAGAGGCATCCAGATAGATGCCCCAAGTTTTTACGGATGTAGATACTTGGATCTGGATTCCATCAATTCTGAAGGAGGTGCACTGGGCTGCGCCTCTGCAGCCTGGAGGCAGAACCTACCAGCAAGATGTCAGGTTTGTCGTCATTCAGGCATAAGTCGTTTGTGACCATCCAGGTTTGAATGGTAGTGTATACTTTGTTGAGCATGAGGAAGTCTCCGTCATAGGAGTCGACAGGGAAAGGAGTATTTGGGGGTCATCCGCATAATTAGTATAGAATATTCCGATGTCGTCTAGTGGGTCGAATAGGGGTTTGGTGAAAACGTTGTTCAATGAAGGGAAGACCAAGAGCCTAGCGGCACGCTGCATTGAATCCAATTCAATTCAAAAGTGACCCGCGAACATGGGTCACCTTTGTACCATTCAGTGGTCCACGTGGGTCACTTTTGGGGATGAGAACATTGTTCATTGCCCTCAAAGAACCCCTCTACAAATGTATTACCCTCCACTGGTCCCCATGTCCTCCCTCAGTACCCCAAAAATAGTTTAAACTCTCTGTGTGCTAGAATAAGAAATGTTTACCTTCCTCCACTGCACTGCAGGGGTATGCCAGGCTCCGGTAGACCAGCTGATCATATTGTAGGACACTGCAGCAGATGGTAGCAGTGCGCCCTCCCTCTCTGAGACCTGAGTGGCCTGCACATGTGTGACTCACTAGAACCATTCAAGACGTTTGTCGGACTGCAAACCACCGACACATTCAGGTGTTTCGGTTTATCACTAATCTAGTTCACCCTGCACTACTCTGGAATATTTGCCTACCAAAGGAAGCGGCCCTCCTATCATACATGGAGGTTGCACAGCAACTCGTGTGGCACTACCTTTGTATTTTATTTATTATTTGTATGGCGCTGATACAGCAGAAAGTGTTTCAAGGTGCCACAAGAGATGAGGGAGGGGGGGGGGGCATAGGAGAAAAACAACAGTATAGGGTCCTACTAGGCCTTGTGACATTTGCCTATGGGTGATCAAACTCTCAGGAGAAGACAATGTGTATCATACGATTATTACAATGGACATTTCATAGCGTTATTCCAAAATAATACACCATATGTTGATACCGATGCCATGTCGAGGCTATTATAAATTGCCTTGTGTTACATTTCTCATGCAAAATTATTTCTAACAAAAAACAAAATAAGCTTTGTTGTGAAGCTGTTTTTTCGACGGACTAAAGTTCTTTATTGATAATTGTGCCATGAAATCAGACAGAGTTTATTAACCTATAAACCGCCACTGGGCTGCGAGGCCTTGCCGAGGCCGCGTGCAGCTGCCGGAGCAGACCCTCGCTGATGGATATTACGCGGAGAGAAATTGACTCCATTAAACCCGAGCAGAGCCCTTGAATTCCCTTCGGTCCTGAACCTTCACTTATCGCTATCTAACAGCGTTCTACATCCAAATCAAAAGTGCCAGCTGTTTATAGCTGTGGCTGTATTTAATTTAGTCAGTAACAAAGAACCACCTCGACGGCGCGCCTGCCTCTCAGACAGGTTCCTTTCAAGCGCTGCTGAGTGGGCGTTTTCTCCCTCTTGACAAGAAAGGGCAGCAGATTTGTACAGGCAAGCATTACGTTTAGGACACTTAGTTCATGTGAGATACAAGGAAGACAGGTAGGTAATACATTTTGGAACGTGACCTCTCAGAATTGATGTGTTCTAATTTATGTTGTTTAAAAGTGCTGATGATCATTGAAACAGGCATTGGTGATGCCAGAAGTTTGGGCTTTCGTGTAGACGTGGGGTGGGCATTTACCAGGCACTGCCATAATCTCTCTATCTGCCCATAAGAGGACAGCAGTAGGAAAATGGTATGATTACCTGGGCATATGATAGCAGTTCCTGGCAAATGCTGTATCAATACACAAGACAAAAGTGTTGGTTATGTCAGTGCTTGTTTTTAACAGGGCTTCAGTTCAAGGAACAGATATAAATCAAGTGGCTGAAGGCACACTTAGTTAAGACATTTTTATTACACCACACATTTACAACTGCAATTAAGTCATAAACTATCAGCAGGCTGCTTAAATGTTAAATTAGCAGGCCAAAGTTTGATGCTGCTGCTTGATAGAGCTAGCTCAACGAGCTACAAGGAGGATGTGTTTTGGGCAGAGAGGGGCAGGTGTGGGGTGGGGATTGCCCTAGGGATTGGAATGTCCATGGGTGATCAATAGGTGGGTAGTGTCTAAACAGCAACCACAAGATGTGTATCCGTCCACATATGCCATATCGTTCCTAGCTTTACTCCAATGCAATGGTGCATCTCATAGATGGTACTTAAGCACCACCTAAAACCCCAAACTAAAAACAAAAACAAAAAATATGGAGCTCTGAGAGTGATATGTAGCTTGTCTCTGGGGATGCACTGTGAATGTTGCTCCATAGAGCACTTTTTTTTGTTCAATCAATGGGTCATTGGAGGAGTTTAATAAAGCACAGTAGTAAAACTTGGAGAATCAGAAAACACATGAAAAATATTATGTAAGAAAGGGGAGTGGAATGCTTGCACCCAAGTGCATTCAGTTATGGATACAATGTAGGTGTGGAAGTTGGCATAATGTGGACAGCAGTACATGGCCTGAAAGGAGAGCAAGAAGTGCTTGTTCAGATACACAGATCTGCACCATGAAAGCTCGAATGGAATCGACGCACCAGCCCCCTGCCTATCATTCATGATCAAGGTGGGTTAGAGGATGCTTGCCTTTCAAGGTAAAGTCACATTCCGCTGAAACTTTCCCTTGCAATGGGGGTGGAATTCTTTGTGAGTGCCTGGTTTTGCTTTGCCAAGAAAGACAGGGAATTGCCCACATGAAGGGGTCTGGCCTTGGACGGGAAGGGCTCCTAATGTCTATTCGTCCGACGTCTCCAGCTGCGGCATTTTGAGACACAGAGGAGTCTGGCAATGGATTGCAGGGGCGACTCATGAATATTCATCAGTCATCGCTGGCATTATAAGTCTTGGAGTACTAGTGAAGTGGTGCACGGGCAGTGAGCCGGCCTCCAGTCCTTCGAGCCACAAGGCAACACCCCTAATGGTGGTCTCTCAAGGCAAGCAGACATGAAAGAAAACTTTAATGGATAAAGCTGGACGTATGCTAATCCCAGGTCTAGCGGGACAAGGCCAAGAGTTGACCATTGTGTTTTTTGGGGATGGTGAAAGTGATCTGTGTATGCTACACCAGTGCTGAGAGTTTGTAGGCCTATTGTGTATCATCTCCAGACTTGCTGCCACTTGTGTGGGCACATTACACAATGTATTGACATGCACCTATGCACTCCTGAACAAATGATTGATGCATCTACTAATAAGTACCAAGGAAACTGTGGTTTAGGCCTCATTGTATTAATAAATATGACTGTTTGAGCGCACATTTCGACAAATTGGCACTTGCCAACAATGCAAAGCAGAGGAACACACATGAAGACATTTTGGAGAGCTTTTTTGTCTACAAACTTATGCCAAGTTGCCAGAAGGAATAAGAGGTTTTTCATAACATCTTCCTGCAAGTAGATCCTTCGGACACCTTAAAACATGTTCCCTAAGCTCCATAGACTGAGGTTTAAGGCTGACACCCTATGTGCGCACTGCACTGCACTGGATAAGACCCTGATTCAAATGATTTCCTTTCAATCTAAATAATAGGATTCGATTAGAGTTTGCATAGGACGCATATTATCATAAATGCACCAGTATGCACACTGTTTCTGTCCTTGGCCCAATGGTGAGTACTATGAAGGTTGGAGCAGTGTGTGTTGGAATCCGGCAATACCGAAACCCATTACCAGGGAAGGGAAGCGGTTCTGGTGAAAATGGCACAGGGTAGGATGCTGTAAAGAGGAGCATTGTTGAATTTGATATAGTTGTAAATGATTGTGCCTGACTTATTAAAGGTGTATGCATAATTAAAAAAAGAAATACTCACATTTGCACAGAAGTTGTCATTTGGCAGAAGAGAATGGTGAAAGAATGCCCATGGGCATTGCCAGACCACCAGGCACCCTCTATTGTTGCCGGTTTCATTCCGTTTTCAATTACTGCCTAATGGGACACAGCAGGCCTTCTCCTCCTCTGCTGCAGAACCCGTCACCTTCCAAAGATCTGGCGTCTGAGGCAGACAGTTTCTATGGCATGAAGGTTTTCTTCCATATATAAAATTGCACGTCTCTATAACAACTTAGGCAAACAGTTGGCGACAACTCGCACTTGTTTTCTCTTATTCCAGACATTTGTAAAGGTTGGCCAAATGAAGAGAGAATTCCATGTATCCTAGTCGATAAGAGTCTGAATAACTTCATGAAGATGACCTAGCATTCCCCCCACCCGTACGCCGGCGTGTCTCGAATGTGTGGGCATATGCCAGCAAATGTTGTCATTCGCAGCCGAAGAGTCCCTGTCGTGTCTCCGGTGCAATGTCACGCTTCTCAGATGCGCTCCCTCAGGGTCCTACTTGTCATCTTTTCCTTCTTAAAATGATGGCAGCTCCAATACATTTGGAGGAGAAAATCATTTGTTACACCTAGTCATGCAGTCAATGCACCGCCACTGTGATCCCGCTCTCTTCATTCGTTATGTGCTGCCTGTCAACTGTACAAGAAGCCATGGGGAAAAGGTTCGGCGCCAAATTGTAACCAGTCAGATAATAGCATGTTTCTCATCTCAAAACTGCTAGCAAACATTATTTATGAAAAATATTAAGTAGAAAAGAAGGCGACCAGTCCTTTTTAACTCATTTATGTTTGCTCCTGAGGAGGCACTCTCAGCTTTTAAAATTGTTATGACGTTTATGAAATGTGTCCATTAGATCACCCTAAAAATGCTCAAAATCAGTTATTTATCTACTCCATTTTTCTAATTTTGCCAAAATATTGATAGTGACATTTTATTTTGAGGTATTTTTTTAAAGGTTTTAGTTAAAAGCAACTGTTTTTCCACATGTGTATCATACAGACCTGGACAAACATATTCATCCAAACTGAAAATCAAACAAATTTTCAAGCTATTTGGCGTTCAATGAACAACCCACATTTTCCAAAGTAGAGATCAGGCTAAGTTCATGAGAGTTGCAGGCAGATATAGGTAAGGTGCTGTCTTTGGGTCCTGACACATCTAATCTGCTTTGCTCACTTGGTAAAGAGACACGGGGCCCAATTCATGCAATTCATTGCACAGTTGAAAGTGACTGTGCACTGCTGAAAAGTGACTTCGCACTGACGACGCATACCCTGATTCCTGGAACTTGCAATGTGTATTTCTGCAGTGCAAAGTCAGTGCAAAGCCATTTTGTCCTGCAAAAATGACGTTGTACTGATTTTGGACTGAAAAAATACACTTTGCACAGTTTCATGAATCAGGGTTTCTGTCGGCAGTGCAAAGTCACTTTTCAGCAATGCAAACTCACTTTGAACCGTGCAAAGAATTCCATGAATCGGGCCCATTGTGTACAGCAGGAAAAGGCTCGTTTGCTGGTGTTTCCCTCCTGCAATTCGTTGTTTCCAGTTTGGCAACATTGTGTCTTCTGGTGGTGTGCTGTTCTCCTGAGATGTTGTGTTTCCCAGCCAGGCAGAGTGGGGTTTGAGATGTGACTGCTTTTCAGGTGACACAGGCTGTTATGAACACGATGTGTGCTTGAAGGGGTCGCCATCTTCCACTCATCTTCCTCTGTGCAATAAAACATCACTCCTACTTTCACCAAGCTCAACCCGCGGATGGCCTCGGTTCAAAACAAATTGCCTAAAGGGGCACATCCTTGGTAGTCTTGGGGGTAAAAATGTGTCACTCCTTCCCAGAATCCTCCTTTCCAAGATTCAAAGGGAACAATTAGGCATTGTTCTTAGTCTATCCTAGCCATCAGCGCCTTGTACGCTACTTCCGGTTTGCAGCTGATGTTATCTTCTTTGCCACCTATTATTTCTACCTTTCTTCAATTGCCTTTAATGTTGCGCCCTGAAACTCTTAGAGCCACTTTATACAAAACGTTTCTACAGGCAAATCGTTCCCCCTACAATTAATTAGGATTCTACATTATGTCTACGGTGACTGTTAACACTGCACCCGTTCGTCCTATTTTCATCATCTGTTTTTCACAGTGTACATTGTGTTCCCTGCTTGGTTAGGTTCCCTTGTGGCGTGTTACTGCGGCTTGCCCTGTAAAGCACTTTGCTGCAACACCACAATAAAATAAAATAAACCTGAGACGCAGAACTTCCCAAGTCTTAAATCATACCTCGCATAAAAAAAAAATGAAAGTCAGGATGGCTATGCACTACAGCAAAATGTGAACCCAAACAGGGCGTTGAAAATGTAATAAAACACACACGCAGGTACACAGAGCAAGCAGCACGGTCATGTACACAATGTATGTATTTATTTATTTATTTATTTATTTATTTATTTAGCATTTGTACGGCGCTATACAGCAGAAAGTGTTTCCAGGCGCCAATACATGCTGCAGCCACTCTCATGTTCCTACCTGCAGCCTGGACAAAATCTACAACTACACTCCCCAACCTTTAACACGACAAAACAAATGTAAGCAGGCCACAAACTAAACAGGGGCAAAACAGCAATGGAACAAAAAAAACGAGTTGCTTTACTGCACTGCCTATCCTCGCAAACTACTGAAGCCCCGAAAAAGAATTACAGGGATGCATGACACTCTAAAGAAACACAGAAAATAAATACAACTGAACAGAAACAAGATTTGAGGGCTTTGAAAAAATAAAACCTTCCACTAGAAAAACGGTAGTCTATTTTCAAACCCCAATGTGTGCCCAATCCACAAAACATTTTGAGGTAGAGATTTTTCTAAGAGTAATATAAAAATGCTTGATGGGTAAATACGTGTTATGGTCCTGCAGTGCCATCTCTGGTGTTGCTAACCTTTTATTAACCTTTGGCAATGTGGTTTATGATGCTCCAAAATTCCTTTAAGGACGTTTAAGGGGGGCGTTGATTTGTGGGCCTGTGTACTGTGCCCTTTGTTTACAAAAGTCTGTTTGTTCAGAGCCATCCCAGACTCCTGGAAGAAGTACATTTTGGTCCCAGTATATAAAGCTGAGGACTGTCTGGTTCCAGAAAATTACCGTCCGTTATCCCTCCTAGATATTACTTCCAATAGCATATTACACCCTTTTCAGACAGGTTTCCGACCTGGGTCGAGCACCGTTCATAATATCAGGGTGCTGGACACTTATAACTCAGGCAAAAAGCAACTCTAGCACCTCGGTCTACATTTCATTTGTGGATTTCAAGTCTGCTTTTGACCAGTTTGACCCCAGCATTCTGTGGAACTAGTTGCGGAATTGGGGGTGTCCGGGATGGCTCTTTGAGGTCATTGTGGCCCTACCTACAGACAATTTGGCTCAGATTCGACGTGGTGACATCGGTCAGCTATCTAAGGATATGCATATTAGCGGGGGGTGAGACAGGGATGTATGTTAGCCCCCCTGTTTTTTAACATCTACATAGCAGACCTATTAGGCAGGTTGTTGGCTAAAGCAGGCTGTACACCTAAGATAGGCAACATGCCTGTTGGGGGATTGATTTATGCCGACAATTTAGTTATATTTGACCATCTTTTCACTGGGATACAGGCCATGCTGACTGAGCTGGGGGTGTATGGTAATGAAAATCGTCTTGCTATAAATCTATCCAAAACCAAAGTAATGCTAGTTGCACCCAAAATGATTCTTCGAACAAAGATAACGACTTCTGTGGGTACTGTACAATATAAGGACACCTATAAATAGTTGGGGTTGGAGATGTCAACAACATCAGGCTACACTGACATAATTGGCGATAAGATCAGAAAAGCGATGCAGGTGCTTATGATGGGATTGACAAGACAACCATTGCACACCGACTGCAATGTGGCATGTGGCTCTCTGTGATTCTACTGGTAAATCTGTGCCCCCCACTGGTTTTTTCACCTATTCCAACTGCTCCACCCCTGCGCTTATTTTCCATGAGAGTACAAGTAAGTCTCAGAGAGGTGGGAGGTAAATGTAGACCACTTCAATATGACAGGTCACAAACAGACTCGCTTGGCTCTATATATTCGAGAATGGGTGGAGCTTAGGGGGAAATCCCATACCTGCGGAACTATCAGAAACAATGTAAAGGGAAAGGGGCGTGCACCTGAGCCAATAACATAGCACTGGTTTAACAGACGCTGTACCTGTTCCCTAGGAGGGTGGCTTGCACTGCAGCTACCTATGCTGTGAATGTCACGTGGTTTGGAAGCATCCACCACTGCAGCTGATGCTCCTGTTGGATGTGACGAGGCCTGCTACCAGTGTTCACCACTTGTATGAGGAAAGCTACCTCAGGGGCAATGCGTTTGTCTAGGAAGCAAGACAATGCATAGTAACACCGGTTTGAATCCCAGTCTCGTGCTTAGAAACTGGTCTGCGGTATTAAGCGTGTTATAAAAGAAGAATTATGATATGAACTCTGGTGTCTGTTCTGTACTAGTTTGGTGATGGTTTTATTTTGTGAGAAGGAAGAGCCCAGTGCTCCTATCTGGGCAGTGTATCTTCTCTGTGGAAGGGAAGCTTGACCCGCTACTCACCTTAATGGACATGTGGGAATGTGCTGTCTCTGCAGAATATATATTTATTTATTTGTTCGGATTTATAAAGCACCCAGCGGCCCGGAGGCATCGTGGCGCTGTTACAGAATGTTCACTTAACAGGTTTAGAACAGATATTGCAAAGGCAGTAATAAAAAATCAATGACTTTGTTAAAGGGCGTTCCGAGGTTACAGAGGAACAGAGTTGGAGATAATATGTTAAGTGTTCTCGTTGATTAGTTCAGTCTATAGCATTTTTCTAAACACTGTGAGGGATTCTTCGTTTCTTAAGCTGCGCGGGAGGGCGTTCCAAGCTTTTGGGGCTACAACTTCAAAGCTAGTGCTGGCAGCTTTGGCTCTGTTAAAAGCTGGGACTGAGAGTAGGTGAGAGTACTGGTCTCGTTTTGGTCTGTAAACTGGAGCCTGGTGTATTCTTTCTGCTAGGTAGGCTGGGGCAATCTGAGAGAGGCATCTGTGATTGTGAGGGCCTTGAATGTTATGCGTTCTTTGATGGGAGCCAGTGGGCATCTTTTCCCACCTGGGAGATGTGATCTCTCCTTGTGATACTAAGAGTGGCTCTAAGGGCATTGTTTTGCGCAGTTAGAAGTCTGTTGATGTTATTGGTGAAGGTGCCTAGAAGTAGAATGCTACAGTAGTCTAGCTTTGCGCCAATGGTGGCTCTGACAATGTTAAGGCAGCTGTTTGGCGATAGGTGGGATTTCACTGCATTTATGATTTTAGTAGTGAGTGCGGCCGATGAAGAGATGGCGCTGACTTGCCTTTGATAAGGTGGAGTCAAGGTATACACCCAGTGTTTTCACTGCAGCAGAGGCAGTGATAACAGTGTTCTCAATACTGAAGGAGCTGTATTTATCATCTAGTTTTTATAGGGACTCTTTGGGGCCTACCAGTAGGATTTCTGTTTTTCTCCATTTAGACATAGGCGATTGGCTGCCATCCAGGCTTGGATGCGAGCATATGTCTTCTGGAGGGTGTTGAGGTCTTGTTCATAGATGGTGGGAGGGAAGCTTGCAGTGCTGATGCATGTGTCGAACCATTTGTGAGAGGGAATGTTAACCTGCTGCTACTTGTGCACTACCTCTTCTGAGAGTTATACATGTCCTGTGGGTTGTGTGGGAGGAATATTTACACTGCTGTCTGTGATGTAGCTACTTCTATAGGAGGGAAACCTGCACTTCTGCTCTAAATGCTCTACTTATATTGTAGGAGGGAAGCGTGCACTATTGCTGTACCTGTTTCGTGGAAAATTGAGCGTGCACCGCTGCTGACTCTGCTGTGCATGTTCCCTGGGAGGGAATCTTTCACTCCCACAAAGCATGATTGTCTGTTTGGGCATGGGGAGGTTACACTGTTCCTTTCTGTGCTGTCGATTCTATTCGGGAAAGAGGCTTCCGCTGCTGCCTGGGACATTCCTTTTCTGTGGTGGTGAATATTGTATTGGCACTGCCTGTGTTATTACTATTCCGTGAAATGACACCTGGCACTGCTGCGGCATGTTCTGGATCTATGCTGCCAGTGAGGTAATCCTGAACTGCTGCTGCCTGAACTGCACCTGTTTAGTGTGAGGGACGCTTCTGCTACTACTGTCTGGGCTGTTTCTAGCATGGTAATGTGGAATATGGCATGGCAATTTTCTGGGGGCAGTATAGAAAATATATGTTGAATGCATCTTTAACAAGGAAGTATAGTATATAGAGGTGCATGTGTGTGTGTGCATGCGTATGTGCGATAGAGAGCGAGAGAGAAAGAGAGAGAGAGAGAGAAGCTGGGCACCTGAAGCCATTATTTCAGCATTTGTCTGCACGAGAACATTTGAGACCGTGCCCATACACAAGAGGTTATAGCTCTGCACATGAGGCATGCACGCATGTGAGGCTTTTCTGGACAAACCCTGGCACCATACGTCTGCTCCAGTGCTGTTGGGTGCAGTATAAAAGTTTCTTAACATAACATAACATGTGCTTATATACCGTCTCACAGGGGTGTTGCTAGGTCTGGAAAAGACCCAGGGCTACGCTGATGTCGGAACTGTCGGGACTGGGGGCTAGCTAGCCTTTTGGCTGTAGCTCCTGAGATTCTATCCGGGGCTACAACCAAAAGTCCAGGGGCTATAGCCCCCCCCTCTAGCAACGCCTCTGCCGTCACCATAGGCCGCAACAGCTTCATATGCACAGGTTTCTGTGCATATGAAGGTGTCCCAGCATATGCAGATGGTATATGGGCATAAGGTATGTTAGGACACGCTTATACGGCACCCAATCCCCCTGTAGTAGTCTTACGGTGCCTGGGCTTGTCCAGACAACCATGAATTGTATCCCTGTCAGTGGTGGGGTAAGGATTCTGAAAAAGTGTTTCAGTTCCAATTTAATTGTAAGGCTCCTACACATGCAACATGTTTCTCCAAGTTAAAGGAATCCCGTTTCGATGAAATACAGTTCTTTTAAAACAAGTCTGGTTTTGCTAGGTCTGCATACTGCATACAAGACACGCGTTGCTACTCAACATCCACCTCAGTCAGTCTCCCTTTAGAGTTAAAAGCACATGCAAGCAAGCTACATCATTCTAACCTACATTGTCTTTTTTATATTAGGTTAACCAGCTGACCTTTGCCAGCTATTTCGGGCCAGTTAATTCCAACCCTGGGAGTTAGCAGATTGAGGGCTTGGCTTCCTGCAGTCATGGCTGTTGGAGCCTCCCTTGAGGTAATGTCCTTGCACTGCAATTATTCAACCACAGGGGAACTGTTATGGGTCAAATGAGTCCCAGACAAGTATTTGTGACCAGTGGCATCCAATAAAAGCTTGCATCAATTGCACAATGGCTGGTGGCCCCCACTGCAAGTCTCAGATGGCACCCGATAAAATAAACCTATCCAGTGCTGGTAAATTAAGGATACACGGCCAACCTTCTGCACAAGTAAACAGCTGATGTAAGGGTTGTCAGCGAGTAGGACATGTACCAGGACCACACAACACTTTCAGTGAAATCGCCAATGGCAGCGATGAATGAAAGCTCCCTGAGTATCGGGCCCAATGGCGATCAACATGGTGGAACCTGAAACACATTCCTGCAAAACTGCAAAGAATGCCAAAAGATATCTTGCTGCAGAGGACTTGTGGTACATATGTTGCATTTTGGTGTCATAATATCAACATCTTAATTAAGGTCACAAGGCCAAATGGCCTACATCCTCCCTCTGTGTCCTATGTATGCAAAGCATGCATTCTGCAGAGGGTTTGGGAGGAGTACGTGACATGATGCAATGCCAGAGGGTGGCTGCTTTCTCCCCGACTGCACGTCTTGCAGTTGCCACGGGCCGGGCTTCGAGAGGAGGTCACGTTACGGCACCTGCTGGCTGGTTTTTGGTTGTGAAATTAGGAAATGGCCTCCTAAAATTAGGACGACCCTGTTCCATGCACACCTTAATGCTGTAATCAGCAAAAAGTATTCAAATGTTTGCAAAGATTATTATACATCCAGTTTGCTAAAAAAAAAATGTTTCTATTAAAAGAAATGTAAATGTTGAAACATCCTTCATTTTAGAGAACAATGCTTAACTTGTTTCAGTGGAACCCCCTTCTTCAGGAGCGAAAAATATAAATATAAGAAATAATTGTACATGTAATATTACATTTAGATTAGAGAAACAATATTTACTGATCACAGCACACTCTTATGGCTGTACAATAGACCACCAAGGAAGACCTTCCAATGTAAAGACATTTTATTCAGCAAGCTGGATGTATAATAGTCTTGCGTATATTTGATTTCTTTGGACTGATTACAGCATTAAGGTGTGGAGGGGGCAGTGGCATCCTAAATTTATTTTATTTTGCTTGCTAATTTTGTTGCTTGCTCAACTCATTGTCAATGTCTGATGCCTCCTCTGCACTTGAGTTTCATGACCTTCTCCCGAAATATTCTGACAAGTTAATTCACTTTTGAATTGTGACTTTTACAAAAGAGAAGGTGTTCCCTTAGCATCCCCGTGTAAGTGTTTGCTACAGTCCCGCGCTTTTACACTTTCATGATCACTGATTCCTATATGGGTCATTAAGTTTCAGCTTAAAAGGGATTCAGGCTTTTGTAAGCATTTATGTTGAACATTTCCTTTTCCAGTATTTGAAAATGTAAATGTTTTGCATACTCTTTATTAAACAGTTTGGACAAAAAATGTAAAGAAAATGAGATGTTTTGGTAAACATGTTCCCATCCAACTGAAACTTATGGGGCGAAATGTGCACAATTGTGTTCCAAATTGAACAGGCCTTTTCCTTTCATCTGCTTAAAGACAAGGTTACTCAATGCAAACTCTTTGATTTCTGGGATTCATACCACGCCATTCATGTTCCTGTATCCTTGCTGATTCTTCACAGCCCTCCTCCACATCGTATGTGTATTACAGAGAGCTCACTCCATAAATCACTTGCGCCCCGGAAGTGAAGAATGCATAAAGGACAGACCGGGAATGTTACGTGTT
The DNA here is from genome assembly GCF_040938575.1 of Ambystoma mexicanum. Lineage (NCBI taxonomy): Eukaryota > Metazoa > Chordata > Amphibia > Caudata > Ambystomatidae > Ambystoma > Ambystoma mexicanum. The sequence continues at coordinate 779,814,982 of NC_090924.1, read as the reverse complement.
ATTGGGATTTGTACCATGCACTATTCCCATTTGCATGGTCTCCAGGGGCTTTGGTCGATCTGAAAGAACAGGGGAGATGGGGGGTCAGAATAGAAGAGAGGGGGGGGAAATGCAAGCGACCTTTGCTCCTGGGTTGATGCATGCAGACCGGAGGTACCCTGAGCTCTGCATGCATGTCTGTTTCTAGGTGTCTCACTCGGGAGCCCGGAGGAATTTGTGGCGTATGGGGAGGCTTGCGTGCCTCAGAAGCTAAGATTCATTGGCTGGGGCGGTCTTAAGTAGGTTGAGTGCAGAGGTGCAGCATTGTTTTGTGTAACGGCTATGAGCAGTTTGATTCTTTTGCCCTGTGGGAGTGGCTTCCTCGGTACAGGTGTGGTGTGCATGAGCATAGAGCTTGACGCTCTTAGGGGGGGAAGCTTAATCTGGAGCTGTCTGGTGGGAATTCAGTGTTGTCAGACTAGCGACAGAACATCTTTCTCATCTAGGTCGAACGTCCAAACGAGCTACAAATACGCCTAGTTATTTCCCCTGCGTCGTGAAGGTTTCGAACCGAATCCACCAACTCACCAATATGTTGCTGAGGAATCGACTTGAAGCACACGAATACGACCTCTGACAGTGAAGACCCATCTGCAGCCATTGGAGCGATGCCCAGACCACCCAGAGCATTTAATCTCCACATATGCTTATTGTTGACGGTATGGGGAAATACCCAGGTGCATGCTTGGTAAACCGGAAGTAGGTGGTTGCCTCGACCCACATCGAGCCAGCCTGCATGTTCTCAAATATGGTTAGGAATAAGCAACCCCTTCTCCAATTGTCCTACACGAGGGATTTCTGTACCATACTCCCTGTCTTTCCCCAGCTACACGCTCTCGCCCCACATCGCTTTTCACCTTTACCCAGAAAATTCCATGTGTTTTCAATGCCAAAGTCGTTAGTGTTAACATATTGCATTTTTAGTCACATTTGCCTAAAAGATGGAATGTGTTAATATTCTGGCATGTAAACTGCAGCACACCGTTAAAGCTGAGGTTTGCTGCTGAGCACTGGCCAGTGGGGCACAACCTCGGCCTACAGACATGTTCCTGGCACACAAGCATGTGATGGCTGCATAATCGATTGTCAGACTCAACATGGTCATGCAAAGGTTTACATGGCATATCTTGAACGCACATGTAAGACTGCAAACGAGAACGTGAAAATATCCCTGCCATATATGGTCACAACTGGGGATTTGGGGGAATTATAAAGGAGAACATGAAAATATTAAAATGATGTCTATGGTGCTCTAAAGGGGTGCAATCACTCCTGGCCCCTTTAAAATTGAGCACTCAGTCCCCGCAAAATGTTGAGGCTGGCTCAGCTCTTAAATGATGGTGTGACGTGCATTAGACTTGCGGACGCGGTGGATCTACAGCCATTCCACCAATACGTTTCCTGGAGAGGAATGACTGCCTCGTCCTGACTATTATGAATAGGGGGGATTATTACCTTATAGCCAGGGCTTTAAGTGGGGTAAGAAATCGAGGGGGGGAGGGCTCATTTGGTGGGCGTGGCTTGTGGGATGGGCGTGGCCTTAAAAACATACACAAACCATAGTAAGGTACGCAAACATTTTATATATATGTAATATATTTCTATGTTTATAAAAGATGGCTTGAAAAGTGCAAAATTCAATCCATCTATTATAAAGCTTTCCCGACGGACAAAGTGTGAGGCGTCTTTGTCAGTCGGCAAAGCTTTATAAAAGATGGCTTGAATTGTGCACTTTTCAAGCCATCTTTTATAAACTTCGAAATATGTCGAGGAGTCCCCAGGTTCGCCGAGGGTTAAAGACGCCTCGGCGACCTGGGGAAACATAGGCACAGTAACTTCCTCTGGTGACCCTTCGCGTGAGAGTTCACCATAGGAAGGTACAGTGACTGACAGAAGTGCCAGCCAGCCAGAGCATTGCTGTGGCTGGCTGGCACTTCTGTCAGCTTGCCTGACCTAATGGCAGGCGCATCTCCCGTCGCGGCTGCGGCTGCGACGGCATAATGCATCCCGCCAATGTTGTGGCTCAACCCCTCTTTTGGGAGACTGCCGGGGCCCAGCCCCGACAGGCCCCGACCCACTTAAAGCAGTGCTCATAGCACATCAACTGGTTACGAAGCAAGATGACACGGAGCACCACAGGTTCTATCCCCCGGTCCGCGCTTAGAAACGTCTGGGTATTAAGCACGTTATAAATATGAAAGCATATCATGACGTGTTCTCTAATGAGATGTGGTTGGTCGTATCAAGTTTCTATTACTTGCATTTGTCAAAAATCTCGTCACCCTTTTAGGGGTCCCTCACTTCACTGCATCAGCCTTGAATTAAGATTGCCATTTTATGACAATATATCGCACGTACCGCCACTTCTGCGTGTGGTGGATCGCGCCCTATAGAACTAGCTGCGGGAGCAGCGAGTAATGCAAAGCGCCGAAGCCCCATCACTCGAAGACAGGCGAAGTGTGAGGCGGAGGCTGTACATTATCATCGTCACTTTCTTTTGAAATAAAGTGCAAACATTTGCAATGAAGGAAATGCGTGCATTTGAAATGAGTGCTTAGTATGTAAGCGGCCTCCGCACTCCGCCACAATAAATGATGATCAGACTCGCGGAAAAGCTGAAATGAACTAAAAGCCCCTTCCTTATCTGATTTTGAGCGATGCAAAATCGATGCCTCTAATTTAGAAAACATAGGTTCTGGAGTACAAACACGCCGCGTCTCCTAAGGCCCCGAGTCCACGCGGCGCGCCGGAGACGAATTTTCCGAGCAAAATTAGGATCTGAAAAACAGAGCAGCGCGAGCCTCGAGGCAGAGTTTGTTGACCTCATTATGTATTACAGATTTTGTGCTCGAACAGAAAATCCCTCTCCTCCATCACAGCACCTGCCGGTGTCCCAGTGCTCGGCCTAGCCCCCAGCCGCCTTTCACGAGCGCGCAGGCACATGACGTGCGTTTATAAATAGCCCCCCCGGGGGTCAGGCAGCGCCGCTCGTCATCCTTGCCAGTCCGTGGCAGGTTCGGAATGTCCGGGCCGAATATGCGAAGGCTTCTTGTGCATGTAGAGTAGGTTGACCAGATTTCCAAAACAAAAAACCGGGACGACCAACAACATAAAAGAGGGACTACCCCATTGCAGCCCACCAATTACCGCCCCTCCCCCAACACGCCCCAACAACCACCCCAATCATATTTCCAGCACTTTTCCTTTCTATGAACTGTATATGATGTCATTTGTGCAGTTTTGTCTGTGAATCTTGGCATGTTAATTCAAAGCGAGCGTTAGCTCTAATTGATATTACATAGCTTGCTGTACATCGATTTCCCAGCTAGTCTCTGTGACATAGTCAGTAAGTGTTGTGATTTATACCTGAGAGGTTGGGGGTTCGAGCCAAAACTTCAAAATTCTTGAATTTTTTTGTGAAAAATTATTACGATTTTAATCACCGTAGCCACGCAACCATGCAAACCCCAGACGGGGTGTTCTCCGGACGTCTGGTCACCCTAAATTGTAGAGTGCATTGAAACGGCTCAGTTTAGGCGCATAAAAGGAACAGAACAGCAGGAAGCCGTGCTATGGGACGCAATCACCCTCACAGTGCTGCTGTGTCAATTACATGCACACACTTCAGTTGTAAGAGTGCCCTTTCCCGAGTACACGGATCAATCCCACTCCAGTCCCCCTTTTACAGCCCTTGCTTTCCGCCGAGCGTCCGTGTGCGGCTGATGGGGGGGGGATTAATGCTCGCAGGCCTAGTTACTCAGTGCTAATGATCACCTTTGGGGATTTTCCCAGTGCCTGGCGCGCGCTACTCATTGGTGAAGGGTAATCAATAACGCTGCCAGCTCGACTTTTCATGTTACATTTCCTGAGCGAACACCACCACTCTTTCCGGTCCGCCATGGGCCCCCCCTCCCCCACCGTCCCCCTCGCCAGGACGGCTCACGGCGGAAGGAGACCAGTTCTATTTATCTCGCCAGACACGTTGCGGCAAGGTTAACTAAACGAAACCATCGCAAATGACTATTACTCACCTTCGGGGAAGGCCTGGGGTGCAAGAGTTCCGTTGCATACCAAAGAAAAAGTAGGAAAGGGATTGAGAAGAGATGCTACTTTCTCACAACCGCCTTTATTTTTACGAATTTGGTGTCTCGCGCTCTCTTATCTAATATGGAGACCTGCTCCGTCCGACACGTGCGTGACTGGTTTCTCTAATAGAAACTATGGGCCTCATTATAAGTTTGCCGATCTGGGAACTACGGTACTGGTAAGCTTGCGGGTACCGTAGTTCCCGGACCGTCAAACTACGAGTTGTGCTCGCGGGTGCCTTTCTGCCCGCCAGGTGGGACCAGGCAGGCAGAGCGGCACCCGCGAGAATAGCATGTCAGATGCACTGGTGTTCATAATGGTGCCGGTGCATCCGGCTTCCCCATTCCCATTTGAGCCCTATTGGGCTCAAATGGGAATGGGGAAGAATTTTTCCCGGCGCCCAGAAATGGGCAAATACCGGGTCTGGCAAGCCTACTTACTCAGTGCTAATGATCACCTTTGGGGTTTTTCCCAGTGCCTGGCGCGCGCTGCTCATTGGTGAAGGGTAATCAATAACGCTGCCAGCTCGATTTTTCATGTTGCATTTCCTGAGCGAACACCACCACTCTTGCCGCTCCGTGATGGGGTTTCCCCCCGCCCCCCTATCCAGGACTGCTCACGGCGGAAGGAGACGAGTTCTATTTAACTCGCCAGACACGTTGCGGCAAGGTTAACTAAACGAAAGCAACGCAAATGACTATTACTCACCTTCGGGGAAGGTCTGGGGTGCAAGAGTTCCGTTGTATACCAAAGAAAAAGTACGAAAGGGATTGGGAAGAGATGCTACTTTCTCACAGCCGCCTTTATTTTTACGAATTCGGTGTCTCGTGCTTTCTTGTGCAATATGGAGACCTGCTCATTCCGAAACTCGCATGACTGGTTTCTCTAATAGAAACTATAGGCCTCATTATAAGTTTGCCGGTCCGGGAACTACGGTACTGCTAAGTTTGCTGGTACAGTAGTTCACAGAGCGGTAAACTACGAGTTGTGCTCACGGGTGGCCCTGGTGGGCAGAGCGGCACCCGTGAGCACAGCATCCCTATGGGGCTCAAATGGGAATGGGGAAGAATTTTTCCCGGCGCCCAGAAATGGGCAAATACCGGGTCCGGCAAGGCCGCAATGACCCGGTAATTGGCCATTTCTGGGTGCCAGTAAAAACAAAATACTGGCGGCAGCCGTTCCTGTATTACAGGCAGGGCTACGGCTAGCCTCGTAATGAGGCTGTATGTCTGACGTGAGCATTTCAACGCAGACAAGATTTTCAACCTAGTGCAGCTCAGCAAGGGTCAGGTATCTGAAAGCCTATGCTGCTATTTGCTCTGCAAGGCTGCTGTTTTGGATTACAGAAGGTCATTAAAAAAGTGCCATTACCTGGATTCCATGAAGGTATGCACATGTGACAATAAAGAAATCCCATTTGCCTGTGCACAGGGTGATAGCACTGAACCGCGCTGACGTGCAGGGAGGAGCCAGGGAGTGCACGTACACCACCCGAAAATGAAGGAATATTGGCACCCGGGCGGGGGGAGTCAAGGGCCTCACAGGCAATCAGGAAGCTTGCAACGGGGGATTTACCTCATGATCAGGGCCTTCTCAGAAGCCGGGGGCATCTATCTTCATAGCCCGGCTGCAGGCAAGTGGGACCCTGTACCCTCTTCCACCCACTCCAAATATCCAGCTTCCCTGCCACTCTCCAGCCCCCACTCTTACTCAGAGCTTCCTCATCTCTCCCTGGTGATGGGGACACTCAGGGCCCGATACATGACATTTTTTGCACGATTGAAAGTGACTTTGCACTGCTGACACAAACCCTGATTCGTGGAACTGTGCTAACTGTATTTTTTCCGTGCAAAGTCAGTGCAATGTTAATTTTGACTTTGCACTGATGCTGCACTGCCCGGTACTTCCCAACCACGGGCAATGACCACCATGGAAATGGTGAAGGGGCTATGTGTAGTTCCCTTCTCCCTGTCCATGGATGCCATCTTGTTTTGTAGTTATTTGTTAAAGTTGAGAAATGGCAACCTCATAGTTTCGCAACTTAAAAAAATAAATTCCAGGATGGTAATAGCAATACGTCCCTCAGGGCAGGTTCATTCCCGGGTCTGTTAATGCCCCGGGTCTAACCTTAAGGCCCTTACTTCGCTCAGGCCTGTAACTCGGCCCAAAGCATTACCAGACACGTGAGTGCACCTGCCCAGAGGGATTTGTTGGGCTTTATTGCTTAATTCCGCATGCACTCCCAGTGGGCCCTTTCGGGAGAAAGAGTGGTCCTGTGAACCCCTTGGGGCGCCACGTGGTTGTGCAAACAAAGACGGCACTCGCCATGTAGTTGAAAGAACTAGCCCCTTCTACTGATAGACTGGCATTGAGCAAACGCTCTCAGTTCCGCTGAATAAAAGATGGCGCTATTTGCAAATGTGCACGCTGAACATTGTGGGCATTCCTACATACGCCCTCAGCAGTCCAGAAGATATTCAAGCACACTGGCAGAGTGGCACTTTTCACCTGCCATCTCTCTGTGGCCAAAGTCTTCCTCCTGATATTCTTTGACCCCCATTTGGAGCTCTTCTAGATAGTAGCTAACACGAATAATACCAAAACATAATGGATACAACTCTTTGATATAATCACCCTTGCCATTGCTCTGGGCAGCCTCCAATCCCAATGCTTTTGGCCCATCCACATCATCACAGAAGAGGATCAAAGAAATACCAACCATTGTTTGCCCTGACACCAATAGGAGTACTTTAAAGGGAACGTTTAGGCGCTGTTCCCTCTGCACGTTGCGCAAGCAACCCCAAGCATGTTTCGGCCTAGTTAAACTTCACCAGTGAGTTGCAGATTAATTCCATGGGCACAGGAAGAAATCAATCGCAAGACGAAGTGGAACCAAAAAGGGACACGTGGACGGCATTTTTTTATATTAGTCACCAAAACTGGTCTTGTGCAGGACATCCTCCTAAGTCATGTGTTTTTAGCCGGAGTGTGTCATTACATATCAGAACTGGAAGTATGCAAACCAGCTTTGGTCCTGTTAACAAAGGGGAAATCCCACAAAAGTTGTTTGGCCTTGCCCCTTCTGCACAGGTGCACAACCAACCACCATCCTACATTGGGCATATTGTGCATTGTCCCCTTTGTCGGTGAGAACTTTGCTGATTTGCATGTGAGTTCTCCGCTTCTGTAATGGCACAGCTGGCCGCAGAGCGATGGGATGGAAAGCTGACCAGAACAATTTCCCACGGCAATGACTCATTCAAAGATTTTCATCCATTCTTTCTAATGTTTTAAAAAGTTGTTGTAAGTGGCAGTGGGTTGCCCAGAGGTGGTGCCTGAGCTCGGTGCATCGTGGGTTTTAAGGAACGCCTAGTTGATGTTGATGGAACATGTCTGAGTTGTCGTTGTCCTGTGTAGAAGGGATGTATCATATCAATTAGAAACAGCATGCTCCTTTTGGGATGGGACCTGTATTGATTTAAATAGCATGGGGGTCATTCCGAGTAGGGCGGTAAGGGTTAACGGTCACCGGTAACGAGACCGGTGCCGTTAAACCCTTACCGCCCTATTCCGAGTTCCCTTTGCGGGTTGGTACTTAACGCCTGCTTTTTGCAGGCGTTAAAAAACCAACCCGCAAAGGGACCTAGGAGCTAATTACAGCACCGGAATTTACGGTGCCGTAATTAGTGCCTTCCCCATTCCCATTGAGCCCTATGGGGCAAAAATGGGAATGGGGAAGGGCCCATGGTGAATGGGGAATTACCGCCCCCGCCAACCTTGGAATGGGGCGGTAATTACGCCATTCACCATGGCGGAGTCGGAAAAATACTGGCGTCAACCAAGGCGCTAATAGCGCCTTGGTTAACGCCAGGGTCGGAATGAGGCCCCACGTGTCCTGATTCTGTAGAACAATAATGGAAAGAAAGCTACCCACACGAATTTTCAATGGTTATGATTAATACAAAGTATTTGATCCATCGCCTTGGAGTGTTGCTAAGCCTGAAATATATCACAGTCTGCATCTTTTGATCCTTCATGAAGCACATCTCTTGTCATTTACACGTGTAAAGATAGGTTCCAAGAATGAAGGGAACAGGAAGCCTAGTGAACTAAACCTATACCTGCTGGCAAGTGTAACTATATCTCAAATTGAAAAATGCATTAAACGTGTTTTGGCTGCAGCCCACACAGGTGGTGTCAACAACGTTTTGTTAGCTTGCATTTTGTAACCAGAAAGATCCATCAATCAGTAACTAATATTGTCATTAATAAAGTCAGTATATCCAACATTTTATGTTATCGGGGCACCATTTATTACCCAATGATGCCAGATTGCAAAACATTTGCTGTCCATCATTTTTAGCCTGAGCTTTCTTTACTTTTAGTAATAACACTTTGCAGTTAGGTCTGTCTCTGAAAGTAAGGTCTGCTAATCAGATCCCTCTTTCATAAATGTTCCACACTGAACAACAAAGGGCCAGCATGTAACCGTGCTGGTCCTGTCTCCTGTCACCCCTCAGCAGCTGCCTTGTAGTTTTACCTCATGGGAGGATACAGTGACATGTGCATTCCTGCCAGCCACTGTTTGGACCAAATGTCCAGCACCCAGGATTTGCCTTTAACGTGGACAATCCTGCATTTGAATTCAAATATTTAATTGTGTGTACCAGAATATGGTGACTTAAGTGTTGTATTAAGGCATTCTGAAGCCCTAGGCCCAACTAAGTGCATGCACCCCCTACTTTAATCCACCTCTTTGCCAGACTCTGCACCTTCACCAAATTCTGCCCCTTTACCAGACTCTGCTCCCCTTCACCACCATCCCGCCACCTTGCCCCAGTTTGCTTCCATAACAACATAAGGGCGTTTTTAAGGCTGAGTGGATCATAAGGTTATTGCTTATGCACTGTTAATTGAAGTCTGTTATCTTCTATGGATGTTAGTTGAAAGAGTGTTTTCCTATCTCTGCTGCCCAGGATTTGGAGAATGCAGGGTGTTCTACTTTTGAGTGAGCGAGAGCTTCTTTTTGAGACCAATTGGCTATTTTCGGTTAGGTAAGAGAACCATTGTTTTGAGGAAGCAATCAGAACATAAGCTGTCTGCCAACTGCACACAAGGGAGGAAGGCTTGAAATGAGGAATTTCAGTTTCAATGGTAATATTTCGTGGTTTTTTGTGCGTTGTCTGCTGTCACTTCATGGGGATCTTTTGGTCCGACCTGTAAAACGACTGGTTCGGGCAACTTAACAAACTATTTCTACATGTGGTCTTGTCAAATGGCAAAGTTTACATATGAAATATATGCAGGTGGCAGAGACACATCTTAAGCAAATGTTGATTAAAGAGAATTACGTTGAATCCCCTTCTCGTGGCTCTAATGAGACATTACTGCTCCGGGGTGCATAACAGGGATAAGGCACGTCCCCACCTGCTGCAGCCCACGCATTGCCTATCGCTTGGGCTGCAATGCCACTAAATATGGTCAAATCACAAGTTACATTTGGAAACACTGCTTGGGCATAAACATTAGAGTGGAGTAGGGAGAGTGGGAGAGTGTGCTTGGAACCTTTGGCTGAGCATTCCCACTGAGGAGCAGTGGAAGGGATTAGGGTGACCCTGAACATTCATGGGTGGGAAGCATCAGCATTCCCCGTAGCTGTGCTGTACAGGCTACTTTCTTTTGTTTGTTTTAATAAGCAGTACATACTGCCTACATCATTGCTATTTGTGCTATTGTCCAAAATACTCAACACCACAAGTGGGCGTGGTTTAGGCTATGGGGCTTGCCATAGTGCATTTGTGGTAATTTAACATTTGCATCAACTCCATAACATTGGTTAGACTGTGCCATACATAGGAACATTTTAACAATTGCCGGTCATATTTCTAGATTTCCTGCTGTCATTTGAGGTACTGATTCAGAGTTAAAGTTCTACCTGATATTTGAAATCCATAGCAGTTACTAATTCATGTGAAGGTTACTTGTACACATAATTCTTATGCATTGTGTGGCGTAATTTGCAGTCGTTCTCCAGGAATTACTGCGTGTGCAGTTGAATGGCATTAAAACCCGGCAGGGCTGCCATGTGTCTGCTTAGAACTGGGCAGGTCTATAAATGTGGCTGAACTGCTATTGTGACAGCACGCTTTAGACTTCTCTTCTTTACTGTTGTGAAACATGGGGTGTACCTTTGACACACTTTGTTTCTGTCACTTTGTGTATCATTTCACAGGCTTTCTTGCGCAAATTTGCATTCTGATTTTAACTTTCTTTCGGAAAGATAAAATCAGAATGCAAATTTCCATAAGGACTGTGAAATGATACACAAAGTGACCGAAATAAAGAGTGTCAAAGTTGTGCCATTATAACTTCTGTCCGATCATTTTCATGGTTGTTACTTTTGGGTGGGCACAGACCTCTTAATTGTGGGACCGTGGAGGGAAGGGCTTCCGTACATCATTTTAGTGCCCATCTGTGTGAACCCTGTGCTTGACTAAAGCATAGGCATGAATTTAGTATTGTGAAAATGATGCTTCATTTTTTATCCCTAACTTTTCTGCAGGGAAATCCTACTTTTTTGCAATGATTTAGAAAAGCATGTCATGTCTATTTGAACATGAAAGTGATTGCTTAATAGTGTTTGTGTGTATGTATGAGATATTGGAATTCTGTATACTTTGCATATTAAGGAGCATTTTGGGAACCTAGGAAAGGGAACAGAGCTTTATATCTGTCATATATGTCCATGAGAGTTGTATTACCAAATTGCTAAGTACCTTATGCAAGCTGGGTTTAGTACATATTCCTTTTTTTCCTCCAGCAAAGGTCACTGTAACAATGAAGCTTTTGTAAATATGAAGCATATATACAAGTTTGGACAGCAAGCCCTTTTGCTGTCAGAGTGCATGACTGTCAGCGGGTAATGTTAATGTGACATGTCTTCTGTGATTTCCTCCTCCACAGAAAGGCTGTGACTCTTGAGGGTGAGGTAGGAAAGGCAGTCATCAGCCAGACTCGAAGAAATTAAGTTTAACTAAAAAAGTGGTATAGTCAATTGTAACAGCTATAAAAATGCTCGTCCATAGTCCTGCATTTATTGGGTCTTATTGTGATCGCAAGTATGTTTTATGAATATGTTCTGGGATTCAGCTCATTTGGAAACCAGGCTTTCCAAAGCATAGTTGTGGGAGCACGTGTCACTGTACTCCATGAAAATGGCGTCAAAAGTTCGGAATCTCGTTGAGTGCATGAAACACTAAAAAGACCTAACAGGTCTGTTGGAGTCAGATCTAAAACACGTGATGGCAATCTAAATTGTGCTTAATCCCCGTTGGCTTCAACTTCTATAGCCAGCATGTGCCCATCACACTATACTTGCTCCATTTAGGGAATTCTGGAATTCGGATTGGACCCCTGGGGAACCTGAGATTAAAAGCCAATTGCAGAGCCATATATCCCTGCTGAAAGACACGTTGCGGCAAGGTTAACTAAACGAAAGCAACGCAAATGACTATTACTCACCTTCGGGGAAGGCCTGGGGTGCAAGAGTTCCGTTGCATACCAAAGAAAAAGTACGAAAGGGATTGGGAAGAGATGCTACTTTCTCACAGCCGCCTTTATTTTTACGAATTCGGTGTCTCGTGCTTTCTTGTGCAATATGGAGACCTGCTCATTCCGAAACTCGCATGACTGGTTTCTCTAATAGAAACTATAGGCCTCATTATCAGTTTGCCGGTCCGGGAACTACGGTACTGCTAAACTTGCTGGTACAGTAGTTCACAGAGCGGCAAACTACGAGTTGTGCTCACGGGTGGCCCTGGTGGGCAGAGCTGCACCCGTGAGCACAGCATCCCTATGGGGCTCAAATGGGAATGGGGAAGAATTTTTCCCGGCGCCCAGAAATGGGCAAATACCGGGTCCGGCAAGGCCGCAATGACCCGGTAATTGGCCATTTCTGGGTGCCAGTAAAAACAAAATACCGGCGGCAGCCGTTCCTGTATTACAGGCAGGGCTACGGCTAGCCTCGTAATGAGGCCGTATGTCTGACGTGAGCATTTCAACGCAGACAAGATTTTCAACCTAGTGCAGCTCAGCAAGGGACAGGTATCTGAAAGCCTATGCTGCTGTTTGCTCTGCAAGGCTGCTGTTTTGGATTACAGAAGGTCATTAAAAAAAGTGCCATTACCGGGATTCCATGAAGGTATGCACATGTGACAATAAAGAAATCCCATTTGCCTGTGCACAGGGTGATAGCACTGAACCGCGCTGACGTGCAGGGAGGAGCCGGGGAGTGCATGTACACCACCCGAAAATGAAGGAATATTGGCACCCGGGCGGGGGAAGTCAGGGGCCTCATAGGCAATCAGGAAGCTTGCAACGGGGGATTTACCTCATGATCAGGGCCTTCTCAGAAGCAGGGGGCATCTATCTTCATAGCCCGGCTGCAGGCAAGTGGGACCCTGTACCCTCTTCCACCCACTCCAAATATCCAGCTCCCCTGCCACTCTCCAGCCCCCACTCTTACTCAGAGCTTCCTCATCTCTCCCTGGTGATGGGAACACTCAGGGCCCGATACATGACGTTTTTTGCACGATTGAAAGTGACTTTGCACTGCTGACACAAACCCTGATTCGTGGAACTGTGCTAAGTGTATTTTTTCCGTGCAAAGTCAGTGCAATGTTAATTTTGACTTTGCACTGATGCTGCACTGCCCGGTACTTCCCAACCACGGGCAATGACCACCATGGAAATGGTGAAGGGGCTATGTGTAGTTCCCTTCTCCCTGTCCATGGAGGCCATCTTGTTTTGTAGTTATTTGTTAAAGTTGAGAAATGGCAACCTCATAGTTTCGCAACTTAAAAAAAGAAATTCCAGGATGGTAATAGCAATACGTCCCTCAGGGCAGGTTTATTCCCGGGTCTGTTAATGCCCCGGGTCTAACCTTAAGGCCCTTACTTCGCTCAGGCCTGTAACTCGGCCCAAAGCATTACCAGACACGTGAGTGCACCTGCCCAGAGGGATTTGTTGGGCTTTATTGCTTAATTCCGCATGAACTCCCAGTGGGCCCTTTCGGGAGAAAGAGTGGTCCTGTGAACCCCTTGGGGCGCCACGTGGTTGTGCAAACAAAGACGGCACTCGCCATGTAGTTGAAAGGACTAGCCCCTTCTACTGATAGACTGGCATTGAGCAAACGCTCTCAGTTCCGCTGAATAAAAGATGGCGCTATTTGCAAATGTGCACGCTGAACTTTGTGGGCATTCCTACATACGCCCTCAGCAGTCCAGAAGATATTCAAGCACACTGGCAGAGTGGCACTTTTCACCTGCCATCTCTCTATGGCCAAAGTCTTCCTCCTGATATTCTTTGACCCCCATTTGGAGCTCTTCTAGATAGTAGCTAACACGAATAATACCAAAACATAATGGATACAAATCTTTGATATAATCACCCTTGCCATTGCTCTGGGCAGCCTCCAATCCCAATGCTTTTGGCCCATCCACATCATCACAGAAGAGGATGAAAGAAATACCAACCATTGTTTGCCCTGACACCAATAGGAGTACTTTAAAGGGAACGTTTAGGCGCTGTTCCCTCTGCACGTTGCGCAAGCAACCCCAAACATGTTTCGGCCTAGTTAAACTTCACCAGTGAGTTGCAGCTTAATTCCATGGGCACAGGAAGAAATCAATCGCAAGACGAAGTGGAACCAAAAAGGGACACATGGACGGCATTTTTTTTATATTAGTCACCAAAACTGGTCTTGTGCAGGACATCCTCCTAAGTCATGTGTTTTTAGCCGGAGTGTGTCATTACATATCAGAACTGGAAGTATGCAAACCAGCTATGGTCCTGTTAACAAAGGGGAAATCCCACAAAAGTTGCTTGGCCTTGCCCCTTCTGCACAGGTGCACAACCAACCACCATCCTACATTGGGCATATTGTGCATTGTCCCCTTTGTCGGTGAGAACTTTGCTGATTTGCATGTGAGTTCTCCGCTTCTGTAATGGCACAGCTGGCCGCAGAGCGATGGGATGGAAAGCTGACCAGAACAATTTCCCACGGCAATGACTCATTCAAAGATTTTCATCCATTCTTTCTAATGTTTTAAAAAGTTGTTGTAAGTGGCAGTAGGTTGCCCAGAGGTGGTGCCTGAGCTCGGTGCATCGTGGGTTTTAAGGAACGCCTAGTTGATGATGATGGAACATGTCTGAGTTGTTTGTTGTCCTGTGTAGAAGGGATGTATCATATCAATTAGAAACAGCATGCTCCTTTTGGGATGGGACCTGTATTGATTTAAATAGCATGGGGGTCATTCCGAGTAGGGCGGTAAGGGTTAACGGTCACCGGTAACGAGACCGGTGCCGTTAAACCCTTACCGCCCTATTCCGAGTTCCCTTTGCGGGTTGGTACTTAACGCCTGCTTTTTGCAGGCGTTAAAAAACCAACCCGCAAAGGGACCTAGGAGCTAATTACGGCACCGTAATTTACGGTGCCGTAATTAGTGCCTTCCCCATTCCCATTGAGCCCTATGGGGCAAAAATGGGAATGGGGAAGGGCCCATGGTGAATGGGGAATTACCGCCCCCGCCAACCTTGGAATGGGGCGGTAATTACGCCATTCACCATGGCGGAGTCGGAAAAATACCGGCGTCAAACAAGGCGCTAATAGTGCCTTGGTTAACGCCAGGGTCGGAATGAGGCCCCACGTGTCCTGATTCTGTAGAACAATAATGGAAAGAAAGCTACCCACACGAATTTTCAATGGTTATGATTAATACAAAGTATTTGATCCATCGCCTTGGAGTGTTGCTAAGCCTGAAATATATCACAGTCTGCATCTTTTGATCCTTCATGAAGCACATCTCTTGTCATTTACACGTGTAAAGATAGGTTCCAAGAATGAAGGGAACAGGAAGCCTAGTGAACTAAACCTATACCTGCTGGCAAGTGTAACTATATCTCAAATTGAAAAATGCATTAAACGTGTTTTGGCTGCAGCCCACACAGGTGGTGTCAACAACGTTTTGTTAGCTTGCACTCTGTAACCAGAAAGATCCATCAATCAGTAACTAATATTGTCATTAATAAAGTCAGTATATCCAACATTTTATGTTATCGGGGCACCATTTATTACCCAATGATGCCAGATTGCAAAACATTTGCTGTCCATCATTTTTAGCCTGAGCTTTCTTTACTTTTAGTAATAACACTTTGCAGTTAGGTCTGTCTCTGAAAGTAAGGTATGCTAATCAGATCCCTCTTTCATAAATGGTCCACACTGAACAACAAAGGGCCAGCATGTAACCGTGCTGGTCCTGTCTCCTGTCACCCCTCAGCAGCTGCCTTGTAGTTTTACCTCATGGGAGGATACAGTGACATGTGCATTCCTGCCAGCCACTGTTTGGACCAAATGTCCAGCACCCAGGATTTGCCTTTAACGTGGACAATCCTGCATTTGAATTCAAATATTTAATTGTGTGTACCAGAATATGGTGACTTAAGTGTTGTATTAAGGCATTCTGAAGCCCTAGGCCCAACTAAGTGCATGCACCCCCTACTTTAATCCACCTCTTTGCCAGACTCTGCACCTTCACCAAATTCTGCCCCTTTACCAGACTCTGCTCCCCTTCACCACCATCCCGCCACCTTGCCCCAGTTTGCTTCCATAACAACATAAGGGCGTTTTTAAGCCTTAGTGGATCATAAGGTTATTGCTTATGCACTGTTAATTGAAGTCTGTTATCTTCTATGGCATGTTAGTTGAAAGAGTGTTTTCCTATCTCTGCTTCCCAGGATTTGGAGAATGCAGGGTGTTCTACTTTTGAGTGAGTGAGAGTTTCTTTTTGAGACCAATTGGCTATTTTCGGTTAGGTAAGAGAAACATTGTTTTGAGGAAGCAATCAGAACATAAGCTGTCTGCCAACTGCACACAAGGGAGGAAAGCTTGAAATGAGGAATTTCAGTTTCAATGGTAATATCTCGTGGTTTTTTGTGCGTTGTCTGCTGTCACTTCATGGGGATCTTTTGGTCCGACCTGTAAAACGACTGGTTCGGGCAACTTAACAAACTATTTCTACATGTGGTCTTGTCAAATGGCAAAGTTTACATTTGAAATATATGCAGGTGGCAGAGACACATCTTAAGCAAATGTTGATTAAAGAGAATTACGTTAAATCCCCTTCTTGTTGCTCTAATGAGACATTACTGCTCCGGGGTGCATAACAGGGATAAGGCACATCCCCACCTGCTGCAGCCCACGCCTTGCCTATCGCTTGGGCTGCAATGCCACTAAATATGGTCAAATCACAAGTTACATTTGGAAACACTGCTTGGGCATAAACATTAGAGTGGAGTAGGGAGAGTGGGAGAGTGTGCTTGGAACCTTTGGCTGAGCATTCCCACTGAGGAGGAGTGGAAGGGATTAGGGTGACCCTGAACATTCATGGGTGGGAAGCATCAGCATTCCCCGTAGCTGTGCTGTACAGGCTACTTTCTTTTGTTTGTTTTAATAAGCAGTACATACTGCCTACATCATTGCTATTTGTGCTATTGTCCAAAATACTCAACACCACAAGTGGGCGTGGTTTAGGCTATGGGGCTTGCCATAGTGCATTTGTGGTAATTTAACATTTGCATCACCTCCATAACATTGGTTAGACTGTGCCATACATAGGAACATTTTAACAATTGCCGGTCATATTTCTAGATTTCCTGCTGTCATTTGAGGTACTGATTCACAGTTAAAGTACCTGATATTTGAAATCCATAGCAGTTACTAATTCATGTGAAGGTTACTTGTACACATAATTGTTATGCATTGTGTGGCGTAATTTGCAGTCGTTCTCCAGGAATTACTGCGTGTGCAGTTGAATGGCATTAAAACCCGGCAGGACTGCCATGTGTCTGCTTAGAACTGGGCAGGTCTATAAATGTCGCTGAACTGCTATTGTGACAGCACGCTTTAGACTTCTCTTCTTTACTGTTGTGAAACATGGGGTGTACCTTTGACACACTTTGTTTCTGTCACTTTGTGTATCATTTCACAGGCTTTCTTGCGCAAATTTGCATTCTGATTTTAACTTTCTTTCGGAAAGATAAAATCAGAATGCAAATTTGCATAAGGACTGTGAAATGATACACAAAGTGACCGAAATAAAGAGTGTCAAAGTTGTGCCATTATAACTTCTGTCCGATCATTTTCATGGTTGTTACTTTTGGGTGGCCACAGACCTCTTAATTGTGGGACCGTGGAGGGAAGGGCTTCCGTACATCATTTTAGTGCCCATCTGTGGGAACCCTGTGCTTGACTAAAGCATAGGCATGAATTTAGTATTGTGAAAATGATGCTTCATTTTTTATCCCTAACTTTTCTGCAGGGAAATCCTACTTTTTTGCAATGATTTAGAAAGGCATGTCATGTCTATTTGAAAATGAAAGTGATTGCTTAATAGTGTTTGTGTGTATGTATGAGATATTGGAATTCTGTATACTTTGCATATTAAGGAGCATTTTGGGAACCCAGGAAAGGGAACAGAGCTTTATATCTGTCATATATGTCCATGAGAGTTGTATTACCAAATTGCTAAGTACCTTATGCAAGCTGGGTTTAGTACATATTCCTTTTTTTTCTCCAGCAAAGGTCACTGTAACAATGAAGCTTTTGTAAATATGAAGCATATATACAAGTTTGGACAGCAAGCCCTTTTGCTGTCAGAGTGCATGACTGTCAGCGGGTAATGTTAATGTGACATGTCTTCTGTGATTTCCTCCTCCACAGAAAGGCTGTGACTCTTGAGGGTGAGGTAGGAAAGGCAGTCATCAGCCAGACTCGAAGAAATTAAGTTTAACTAAAAAAGTGGTATAGTCAATTGTAACAGCTATAAAAATGCTCGTCCATAGTCCTGCATTTATTGGGTCTTATTGTGATCGCAAGCATGTTTTATGAATATGTTCTGGGATTCAGCTCATTTGGAAACCCAGCTTTCCAAAGCATAGTTGTGGGAGCACGTGTCACTATACTCCATGAAAATGGCGTCAAAAGTTCGGAATCTCGTTGAGGGCATGAAACACTAAAAAGACCTAACAGGTCCGTTGGAGTCAGCTCTAAAACACGTGATGGCAATCTAAATTGTGCTTAATCCCCGTTGGCTTCAACTTCTATAGCAGCATGTGCCCATCACACTATACTTGCTCCATTTAGGGAATTCTGGAATTCGGATTGGACCCCTGGGGAACCTGAGATTTAAAGCCAATTGCAGAGCCATATATCCCTGCTGAAAGAATTCACAAATGCTAATACGACTTTCGCAAGAAACTGCATATGGAAGCATTGTATGTGGGGAGCGAGTAATACGGCCATAATAGCAACGGTCCGTCTGATAAATCATATTAGATTTCAAATGGAAAAAGATTGTTTTGTGATTTAGATCAAAAACAAAAGTGATTAATTGTGAAGTGAAAATGTGATTTCGAAGAATGTTCTATCGGATGTTCTCTAATGATTTTATGTATGCTTTCTTATATGTCATCAAAAATGTATTTTAATGAAGTTATTTGTAAAGGTGTGTTACACCAAAAACAAATATTTAAAATAAAATAAAATAATTAAAAAATATATATATCCCTGCAAGAATCCCACGTATGGGGACCAGCCTTGGAACTATCTGGGAAACAGAGCCACTTTTGCCAAATGAAATTTGCGAAAAGAGTCTTTTTTTTCCAAAGACCAAGAAAAGCTGTTAAATTGTACAGAGGTGTGCATCTTGAAGAAATTGAGAAGAGCTGTTTTGTTTTGTTTTGTTATGTTTGTTTGGCAAACACATGTATATACGTGTAGTCTACATGTACTTCCTAGCCACCGGTTCCTTCATTAGGGCTCAATTTAACTGAGAAATAGTAGCCACCTGTTTCTCTTTTGGCAACAAAGGGGAAACAAGAGGGTATGAGATACAGGTTCTTGCTCTCGAAACACATGAAGACCATGTGCACACATGTGCTTGTGAATTGAACACCATAACTGTGTGTTTACAATTGGCTTCAAAATATGCCCCCTGAAGATGGTCATGTCCTGCCTCTTTGTAATGTGCTAACCAGTAGTAGATTGTACTGGTGCATTGTGTTTACTCTCCCTATGGAAGCACACGTGCTTCCGAACTATCATTACCTCCCATGTGATTCTTAGGAAATGGTGTATTCTTCCTGCCCCTGATCACTGGGACGTGTTTTCTTCACTGTTGAAGCAGAGTAACAGGTACATTTGGTGAAAACCTAGTGCTTGGAAGCCCGGGAATGACAGTCTAGCATTTGTGGTGACAGAGACTGTATGGTTAATATTGTGTAAAGAATTGATAGTTTAGACAAAGAGGTCTGTAGAAAAGTCTGCAACAGAGCTGCAAGAAGTTCAGCCAGAAGGGCCTGTTCCATAAGTAGAAAGGGATCACCATACGTAGGACAACAGTGGTGGCACTCCAAAAGTACTCCATGGATCTGCTCATTGCCGCAGGAAAGTGCATGTTTGTACAGAACAGATCAGTCAATCCACTTTGAGGAGTTGAGCTTCAAGCACACTCTGCAATCTCCTCGAAATTCTCTGTTCAAACGAGAAGATCCTTTGAGCCATGCTGGCATTAAATTCATCTTTGAACCCCAACTGTGAACGTCTGCCTGTTTGTAAGAACTGCTTCAAAAAGCATCTTCTGCAACAGAGCTCAGAGGACTTCCTGTCGATTTTAAGAAGCCACGTCATCTCTCGGGCTTCTTCACTTCCTGCTCCTGTCCAGAGCTGTTTATGCAACTATAGATGTCTCCATCCTGGAAACCCTTCAAGTCAATATTACAATTCCATCTATTCATTGGACACAACAGCTGGCCTTCTTTCGTCAGCAACACCATGCTGCGTGTTGGCCTAGTCCTCAAACAGCTTTGGCTAAATTCGTAATGCAACGATTTCCTGGATTTTCTTTTTGCTGCATAACCTTCAATGGATCCCGCAAATAACTATATTTTGGAAATGTAGCCCCCATTACTGTTGGCCAGTAACAATATTTTGTATCAAATCTATTTACTTGACATATTCCATCCTTTAGTAGTAACTAAACTATACATGTGTGACAAAATCCTGTTTTCTCTTTAAGTAATACAAGAGGGAGCAACTATGCCCATACTTGTACCACATCTTTTGCCAAAAGTGTTTCAGTCGGAAAGGGTATACAGAAACAAGTAGATAGTGTTACTCCTTTCACCTTACTTGGGCAATGTGGGCTGAGGACAGGCTATAGTTTCCAGCGAAGGAGTTCTGCTGCATATGCTCCAAGCAACATCAATGTGGTAAATACTAAGATGTACAGAATGTCCACTCAAGGATCTCTCGTTGTACTAAAATACATGGTCGAACTAAAAGCACTAACCACCCATCTCTTAGAGGTGCTATGGGTCTCCTCCAGAAACCCACACATAGCTGGAGAGCTATTCCGATGCTCTGGCCACAGAGGTGGTCTGGTCCCTGATCCTCTGGTGCAGGAAAGCTCCAACTTCTTCCAGTCCTTCTGTTACCCAACGATGATAAGGGAAAGATCTCTTACCCTCTTCTTATCATAAGCCATAGACCAGAATGGAAGAGGACTTGGAAATATCACTAG
Organism: Ambystoma mexicanum; assembly: GCF_040938575.1. Classification (NCBI taxonomy): domain Eukaryota; kingdom Metazoa; phylum Chordata; class Amphibia; order Caudata; family Ambystomatidae; genus Ambystoma; species Ambystoma mexicanum. Next base: position 779,794,220 of record NC_090924.1, on the reverse strand, counting down.
TTCCAACAAGTAACCAACAGAGTGGGGTTCTCCCACTCCATTTATAGGTTAATTCTACTTGGTAATTGATAGCTTACACGCATTACACTAAAGTCCAATTGGAGCATATCCCTAATGAATTGTTCTTCACCCTTGAAAGCAATCCCCAGAGTTCCTTCCTGTAGTTGCTGGCTGGCTGGAAGAAGCTAAGAATGATGTAATTCCAATGGGTCTGAAAGGTGTGTTGCCTGCTCTTGACATCCCATGCTGCCTTATCTACTGCAATTGACTTCCCTTGCCTTAATCATAAATTACTATTCATGAGCCAATAGTCTGTTTTGGGTTCAATTGAACCTTTACAAATCTCCCCTTCACATGCAAATAAAGTGTAAAACCGGCCACTTTCAGAACAAAGCCCAATTGACCCAACGCAGCTGGTGGAAGACATGCATGGGGGGGCACTGCAGGGGGGCTCATGCTCACACTAGATCAAATCCAATCACAGCCAGGCAGGCTTTACTACTTTCACATGCTTACAAATATTATTGGCCATATTTTTATTTGTGATCATGCCAAATCTTTTTGGGGTTACCCACTTTATATGTATCAATACCAATCATCCCATTTTGCGGGTTTCTAAGGCACTGGCCACAAATCTACCATAACCTTCATTTTAGGAAATGAACCAATTCCTACCAAAGGCAGGAATTTGGACATTGCAGCCAGCTGGATTTTTAGTATGCTTTCTGTCACTAGTAGCGTGTTTGGTAATTTGGGTGCCAAGTGACATAATAATTCACTTTCCTCATACCAAACATATTTTAAAGGGAAGTACAATGACTCTTCAGTTCAGTATCCCTTGTGTGCATTTCTCTGCTCACTGTAACTTTATTTCTGAATGGTGGCCATGTCTCCTAGCAGGAATAGCTTGTGCACAACAGAGAGTGTACATGTGCGTCTATATGCATGTCAGTGATCCAGTTGTGCACCCTAAGGTCCATCAGGCTCATCAGGTCCATCAGCGCAGAGACTGTTAAAGCCACCTTTTAGGGACCTAATGTTTCATGAAAGTGATGGTGATTCGGCAGACCTACCTCTCATGTGGAATGTATTCCACTGTACCTCCTGAAATCCAGCTTCCTCTCTTCGTCGATCCCCATGCCGCTGATGCATTCTGCCGCTCCTCTGCCACTGTTGGCCTGGCCGGCTTCTTTACTAGTGCGTCTATCGCCTTCATGTCAGAAGAATCTTCCAATATACATGATGGTCGAAGGTCACCCTCAAATCATCTGTTCTGAGTGAAACAATTGATAGAGTAGGTGGATCCCTTTTAAACCGGTCATGAAACAACTGGGAAGGAGTGGGAGTGTGACCAGCCCCCTTGTTCTGGTCCCCAGTTCAGTAAGATGATAGAGCTGCCCCAGAATCGAGGACCTAAGCATAGATTTAATGTGGCTCAAGGGCAATGTATGCTAAAAAAGGCAAACCAGGGTCTCCCCCTGAATGGGAGACAACCTCACACAGAGCTTGGGCTCTTCAGTAACAACATGGCTGAGTCTGTGTGAGGGGCATTAGTGTCCGCTGTATGTTTTACCATATCCCTGGGAATGATGTTCCCAACAAGTAACAGTCCATTTACACAATAAATGTGATGGAGGCCCTTATGCCCGGGCATGGTGTTTCAGCTTTTCCTCTTACCAGTGATCCATGGATTCCTTTGCTTGGAGCTAGATACCAAGACTGACCTTAATCTCCTGACAGGTCGTCAATTAGCTGCATTAAGAGTACCTGTATCTCTGTAGTCATCTTTTGATACAAACAGCTTGGTTGGTTGAAAAGAGTACCTCACATCAAAGAGCATTGGAAGGTCATTTGACAGTAGCATAGAGCCCTACAGATTGATGGGAGGGAATGCTCAACATCGGTATGTATTGGACATCTGAAGCCCAGCACGTACACATCAAAATCATACCTCGGTACACGGGTACGGTACACGCTTCCATTCTCTTGGCACGCTGTTAGTCCCCAGAGCAATGTCAGATTAATTGAAAACCTTCCAGCCATTTTGTTTTGCTTTTGTGACCCCTGAGTGGGACAGGCATGCCCAGATGTAGGCTGCTTGCCTGCTTGGCCTAGAGACCCAACCTACTCCTCACTGATGAGGCCCAACGTGGCCAAAACATGTTTGGGGATGCTTGTGGTCTTGTGCAGACGGGATGTGATCTAGCAGTTTGGGCTGGACTGCCTCTTCGGGTGTGGGGCCAAGCCTGAATTGCATATGGTCTTTCCCCTTTTGTAATGGCATGGCAGGTGAAGAACAATGGTCTGGAGGGTTTCCCAGAGCAATGCCAGTGGTTAGCATTAATTCAAAACCTTCCATCACTTCTTTTGTTTCGCTTTAGTCCCATATGTGGCCACATTATATCACCCTGAAACAAATGGCATTGGTTTATGTAAATTAAGGTGTCCGGCAAGTGGCAGATAAACAACAGGCCATATTAATATTCATTAAATCCCAATAATAGACAGTAAAACCGCCGTAAAGGAGACCTGCAGAGGAAGCGCGAAGGCCCGCTCCTCAGAGGTATCTTCGCGCCATAATAACTGACTGTAAGCGGCACGTTGCTTAACCTTGACTCGCCGCCTCTGACAATGTCAATTTTCTTATTTAAATAATGTAATAACCGCGAGACGTTTAACCTGAATTTGCTTCCTTTGCATGAAGAAACTAAACAATTCTGCTGATCTGCTGGTGTAAAAGGTACACTTAAGGAAAACCATTACTTCGAGAATGCTAATGACACGTGGCAGATGATTGCATTTTTTTTGTTGCAAAAAAATGGCAGCACGAGCCAGGCTGTATAAGCTTTCCTGCTTTCGTTCTGATTGCAAATGTGATTCTTGATTGAAAATCATTCTCGGTTCCGATTTGCCATGAAGCGCCCTGATGGATTTCCTACGTACTAAGTAACACGCATTTAGGGCCTTTTTCTGTCTGCACCAACATAGCATTTGCATGGAACTTGCAATTCCCAGACATTGTCCCCTCCATCTAGAAGTCATTAGCAATCATGAGATTTGCTAAGAAAAGATCTGGGGACATAGAACAATCTTTTTGTATATTTTTGAGGATTGCATAGCACCGCCCACAGCCCACAGCAGGGTGCTTTCCAGAGCAATATGCGGTTGGACACATCATATCTACAGAACAGCTTCTGTACAATTGTAGCCATATGAAAGGCAGGTTATCTGGCATGATGGCATAATGTACATAGAGCTTTTGAGGGCTCTCTATAAGTAGGAGGAGCTGCAAAAAAGAAGGTATACATTATCTCAAACGCACAATGTAGGTCAGGGGTCTTCAACTGTTGGCTTTCCAGTGGTATTGGACTGCAACTCCCATCTGTGGCATCCAGCACAGAAAATGGTAATGGATCCTGGGATATGTAGTCCAAAACAAGTGGTCGAAGTGCGCAGGAGGGGTTGGAGCGGTGCGCCTCTACTTTTTTTAATTAACTTTTACTGTTCCTATACATTTATTTTAAAAACAAACTGTTCCGGAATGTTTTCGTTTTAAAATAAAAGTGTGGGTGCACTGCACTGTACGTCCCTTAAAGAGCAGGTGCATTTGTGTGTGGGTTAGTAATGTGCGTGGGCGGGGATGTGGTGATGGGGTTTGTGGGAAATGGAGCAGGCCAGCAGGGAACATAGTTCCACTACTTCTTTTCACACATTTAGACTACTGTCAGGAGGGCCACAGGTTGTCGACACCCAATGTAAGTTGTTCTAGTTATGCTCCTAGGAATTACACTAATCAGGGGTCTGCAATGTTTGGCTCACCAGATGTTTTGTTCTAAAACCTCCATCAGATCTAGCTAGAATAGTCAAAAGTAAATGATCATGGGAGTTGAAGTCCAAAACATCTGGAGAGTCTCACGTTGCAGACCCCTGCACTAGAACATGTGTTATTCTCCTTAGAGTCAGTACGGCAACAGTGGCGATAGGCCCCGATGAGGTATGCTGTGCTATGTGAATGTAGCCCCATATTCTGGAATGGCTAACCAAAGGGTCATGTGAAACAGAAATAATCTTGGTACCAAGGAGGGAAGTCAGATGTACCTGTTGTCAGAGGTGTTGCTGGGGCGGAGGAGTGGGGGGCTGAGGGGGCTATAGCCCCGGGTAGAAGCTCATGGGCTAAAACCAAAAGGCTATAGCTAGCCCTGAGTCCTGCCATTAGCTTAGCCCCTGATCTTTTCCAGACCTAGCAACACCCCTGCCTGTTGTAAATGCCAACCTAGAACCAAACCAGGAAGTGGTGGCCAAAAGGGCTGCAAGCTATTCGCTCTAGGAACCCTCATCCTCATGGAGCTGCACTGGCTACCCCTTCAAGCCGGCATAATGTTCAAGAGAGCCTGCATTACCGACCAAAGCAGTCTCCACCAAAACACTGCTCTACCTGGCCAGGAAACCCACCATCTCCAGAGGTCAGTGCCCTGCCAGAAGTTACATCACCACCGGGCTGGAAACCAAGAACTGCAAGAGGGAAGAACCAAGAAGCAGGCCTTTGCTGCTCTGCAGTCTGGCTCTGGGAATCACTCCACTCTAGCCTACTTCTCCCCCGTTGGAGATCCCTCTTCCTCTGGTCCACCCACCCTTCCGAAGTCCTCTGCTGACCCTACACCCTAACCTGTAACCCTTTGTGTGCTCCCTCTATGCACAGTGCTCTAGTCCTTCAGTGCTAGGTTCACACTTTATAAATCCATACATGCAAATAGGGAGGGCTAGGGAGACTGATGTTCTTGTGGGGGCCATCATGGACATTTTAGGAGTGCAGGCAAATGAGAAGGAGAGGTGTATCTCCCAAATGGAAGGCGGTGGATAACTTTCCAATAGTGGATTCACAGAAAAGCGCAGCAATTTACATAACTGCAGGATAAAAATATTCGAGGACGTTCCAACTCTGACAAAACGAACAGAAATGGTTACAGAAATGCACCAATTCATTCACACCAACTAATAATTATACCCTGCCTGCTTAAGTGATACGGTTAACCTTTGACAGAGAAAATGTGTCTTTTAACTAGACTCTCAGCATATACTTTAGCAAATCTTTTTAGCAGCCTGCACGCCGCAGGGGGTTCTCTTGTAAGCAGTGCACTTCACTGCTACCTGGAAACAGGCAAATGGCGGCCATTGCAGACAGAGAATGCTGAAATGACTTTCCACCTTCAGTGACTGTACTGCGCGTCCTCAGTCTTTCATCAGCAGCAGGCTACCACCAGGCTGTCACAAGTGGGGTCGGCGATCACACATTTCAGGTTCCGATAAAAAAAAAATATATATAATACATTTGTGGTTTGTTAGCACATTAAAGCAAGTCTTGCTCATCCTCTGCCGGTTTATCAGAGAAAAGATGCCATTTTGGGCGACCGTTGGGTGAAAGCCGCGTGGGCGCGATTCTCCGCTGGTTGAAGTGGAGTCATTATAAATCGTGCTATTCCGGAGGCGGGAGTATTGTACATGTTACTCTTGAGCCTGTGCTTTTTTTTTGTATGGGACCTGTGGATACTTTGAATGGGCTCAGTGATTCATCTCAGTTATCCCATTAGCACTACTCATCAGCGGCGGAGACAGGCTCCTCTTCATATGGCAGCGGTCAATACCACTGCACTACTTTCCAGGTAGCAAGAAAGCCCCGGGTGGGTAGCGCCCCCTCGCCCGCAGCCTCCGCTCCACCTCTGTGACTCACAATAAGGAGGCCCGCCGGCCCGCAGTCTCCACCCCACCGATGTGACTCAGGATAAGGGGGCCCACCGGCCCGCAGCCCTCGCCCCACTGCTGTGACTCACGATAAGGAGGCCCACCTCCCCGCACCCCTCGCCCCACGGCTGTGACTCACGATAAGGAGGTCCACCGTGTGGATCTTTTCCCAGAGGAGGAGAGCAGTGTTTAAAAGTACAGCAGATATCGGAGAATAAAACCAGTTAAATGCTAGTGAATACTAGGTAAATAATGTTGCTAAAGTATTAACAAGGACACACATAGGAAAGTGTTGGTGCTAAGCAGAGATAAACAGCACTGCACAGTGTCTCTGACACAGTTTAGAACTATATTTAGAGCATTGCAAGAGTATGACAATGACCAGCTGGCTCCTTCCATCACATTCACCAGCACCCCAGGCATGGACTGCCAGGAGCTTGACGCTTCCGGCCCATATACCAGCAGTAACTAGTCTTTCTGACACTTCGTCTGTCACAGGGATTTTGCCTCTGGAATATGGGCACCCATGGGCATGACGTGGCATCCATAAGCTTTTTAGTATAGGCCCTTTCCATGTCAATTCTGGCCTCACCAATTGTGTGCTGTTTGACGCTCAATCCCACAGCAAATATGTACCAGCGTACACGGAATGACCCGCTACCATGGATTACCAAGCCATAGTCCTGGAGTTTCAACACTTTTTTGTGTAGTTTTTTTTTGCCCCGCCTACATTTTTCTAAAGAGTCTATGGATTTCATGAGATGGTGCCTGAAAGATGAGATTATGGGCAGCACTGAGGAAAGACTCGATAGTTTCGACTGTCATGGCTCTGAATTTGAACTAACAGCAATCGTCTGTTCCTAAACTCACCTAGTGATCCAACCAAGACACTACAGAGGACACAACTGTAAAAGGGCCACTTGGCAGCTGCTGCAAACACGTGCTCTCAGATCACTCTCATCATTGCTGGCTTGCTTTTGGCTTTCCGAAGGCTGGCTGGTCTGGGTCAAGGTATTATCGCCAATTCACCAGGCACTATTGAGATCAGCCATATTTTCTGACTTTCATGGTAACAGAAACTTGAGAACATTTGGCACCAGACTGAGTCTCTCGAGGTAGAGCTTTCTCTGGAGCAACATCAACCTTTCGAGAACCGTGGCCATATTGCATGTGATGAGCGTCCACCAGGGCACATGATCAATATTTCTGTCCGGTGGGAAGCCATGGCTGCTTTAGGATTATGCAGAGGCATCTGATTTTACCCAGAGCATGACCAGTCCTTTTTCCCGTCCACTCAACCATCTCCATTGGACCCTGGGCAGAAATGGCTTTGGCTCCCTCATGAGGTTATGTAGTGTCTCGCCCCTGAAGAAGAATCGTTGTTGACTGGTGACCCCATCAGAATTGCCCTTACCCCCTTATCACATGGCGCCACAGGTAACAGCAAGACTTGCAAGTGCTCCTGCCCCTCAAAGTCTGCCCACTTGAACATCAGCTGAAAGCTGTTTCATACCCGGGACCACTTTGGGATAGTGCCAGAAGGCCTAGTTATTTCTTCGAATGTTCACTTCAATTGTTATTTTTTTTCAATTGTGGGGATCCCACACGCTCCCCCTTACCCTTCATTACTACCCCTATCCAAAGCCCCTCCTCATCCCCTTTTTACCACTTATATTTTTTGAAGTAATTTTGAAGTAATTACATCAAAGTAATTTACTTCAAAGAAATTACTTGCGTTGAAACCACAGGATACCCAAATGGAGTCTGCACAGTCGTGGGGCAGGACTACATTAATTTAGGGCATTTTTCTATGCTAATACATCCCTGCCCGATTTATGCCCGACAAATATGTAATGGGCAGTGTGACCTGCTCAGCTGTAGTCCTGCCCATCGCTGGCTTATGTGTAACGCCTTTTTTTGTAATATTGCACTCTGTCTTGTAAAGTTAAGTTCAGAAGTATCATAGCAATGTGTCTATTGCTTGCTGTTTAATTGGTCACTTGCTTTGTCAAACAAGTATCATGAAGACATGTTGGAGGTTTTCTGGTGTCATATAGCTTCAGTTATCAAATTAACACGCAACATTGCAAGCAATACAATCCTTAATAGTGAGGTATTGACAGAACATGAGTCATGCTGGAAAAATACCACACATTCTGCGACCTTTAACGGTGCAGAAAGCATCACTGATTGTTGGAAACACTTTCCAATGTATCCAGAAACGTTCAGCAGTGAAGGCCCTGTCAGGAAATGCAAACTGCTGCCATCCACTGCTGGGCTGTAGAACATGACACACGTGCCTTACTGGTTCATAACAGCCCCTGCAAGGCAGAGGGCATGATACACTCAAAAGAGATCTAGGTTTTCACAATTCCTGTGGTGATTTCAGGGGGAGGGAAGCCACAAGGTTCAGTGAAGAAGCAGGGGTGTATAGGGTTGGTTTGGGAGGTTATGTTACTTCGTTTTTGTACGGTGCCCAATAACTATCACGCTAGTCACAAAGCTCTGATCCTTGTCGTTTGCGTATTGCACTCCTTTCTGCGGACACAAGACCGTAGTCTGCTGGGCAGGAAAGCAGGAGTGAAGTAAGATGGAGGGAACGTGGGGCGGGAGGTTGCAGATTCAGGGAGGGAGTTAGGTTCGGGGAAATGCAGTGTGGCTGCTTGTTAGGCCATCATTTATCTTAGACTACCTTCTAGGGATGGGACACAGAAAAGTACACCCAGGGTTCATATAACGGTTGAGGATGGAAGGCAGTGTTGGATGAATTATAGGTAAGAGATCAGGTAGTGTTGGGTGAGTGAGGGGCTGAGAGCTTGCTTGGTCAATCCAGGCATATATGTAGGCTTGTAAGGCCTACAGTGTCTATTTATGGTACCCAGACATTCTGGGGCTACCACACCGACTCCAGAAGGTAGCGTAGACCAAGATTAGGTTGTGTCCGGAGGTGAATGCTCACAAAAGGCAGCGAGTGGGATAGACACAAATGAATAAAGAAACATTTAAATATCCCAGAACCCTAGATGTAATGTTGAATGATCTTAGTGTGTTCCGTGTTCTTCTTGGTTAATTTATGATAATGCCTTAATGCAGAGGATCAACTGTTGGTGGCATTTGGAAGAGGGAGAGCGTACTCTGGCTTGCATACTGCATTTAATACAGTGATGTGGATAGATAAATGTGAAACGTAAGGGATCCAACTCTGAGGGCATCCAGTGGTTACACTGTTTCTTATGCACAGGAATACCAGCTTTTTCACTGCCTAGAGGAGGATGCTCTTCAAGAGCACGGTGGCAAAGGGAACTTGTGTTACCAAGTGTCCTGGATGATGTAGTTCCTTTGTCCAATTATATAAAATGGGCAATTGATGCCTCACAGTCCCATTGTGATTTGCTAGCTGTTGTGTTGGTAGATTTGAGAATCCGACACAGTGGTAGGGTTTGCACAGGAAGGCAGGCCTGATTTCAGGAATTGTACATTCAGTGTAGAATGTAGATCCGAGTCTTGGCTCTAACAATCTACTAGAGAGATTAGATCTGCAGTGAGGTGATTGTTTATCTGAAGCAGAGGGGCAATAGCTAGTCAATAACATGTAGTGTTTGACTATTTGATGGGCTCGAGATGTGCTCCACAGACCATTGAAACTGTGGTGGTTTTTTGACATGAGATTAACCTTTAAATTATAACAAAAGGCAAACCTCTGAACAGTAATTTGGGGACTGCCATGCCCGGAGGCCAGATGTGGTCGAGTTTAGAAAAGATTGTGTGAAAGTTTGGAGAACAAAAGGGTAGATCAGACAGTTTTGGATCTGTGGATGCATTCTACGGTATGTGGGGAGCCTGGCCCTCAGAAATAGGGAGAATTATTTGATATATTCTGATAATATATTGTCTGGGAGTGCAGTGTGCGCTGCTCATTGCTCCTGTGCAGGGAGCTGTGTGTGTGTGTTCATGAATGTTACTATAAGGCAATGACACATTCTCTTGCTTGTACAGCACATTATGCCAGAGGAAGGCAAGATCACAGGGCTCAGGTGCCTAAGGAGAAATGATTCCATCTGGAAGCAAGCAAAGTGAACGCTAGTGCTTCCAAAGATCTACCCAAAGTGGAGAGAATAGGCTTGAATTTGCTCCAAAAGTTGACTCACAGGCAAGATAAATGCTGATCTGGACAGCTTGTAAACCTTCAAATCCTTTAAATAACAACAGTTGGTAGTGATTGCATGTCAGAAATGTAAATTTCCCATTTTCATGACTTCCAATATTCAGTTTTCTTCCTGTTATGAAGCAACGTTTTTGGACTAAGCCACGTCACCACTGTAGTAGTCTCAGAACTTCTAGATTGTTCTTAAAAGTAGCAAAGACTTTTAGGGCCTCATTACGACCTCGGCGGTAGCCATGCCGCTGTTGGCGGCATGGCTGCCGCCGAAATCACTTCCGGGTCCGGATTCCCAGAATGAGGAATTACCAGGCCATTCCGAGTTTGGAGGGCCCGGTAATTCCTCCCTCCAAGGACCCGGACCCTCCCCATTCCCATTTCAGCCCCCGTAGGGCTGAATGGGACTGGAGAGGGAGCAAACAACGGGCCGATTACAAGTTGGCCCGTTGTTTGCTCCCTCTTCCCCTTGCGGGACCCGGTAAGCACGCCGGGTTTAACCAGGCGTGCTTACCGTGTCCCATGAGGGGACCTCGTAATGTGGCGGAACGAGTTTAACGGGTATGCATCCTTTTGTGGCATCCGTTAACCCATTCCGCCAGGGTCGTTTGAAATGGTGTCCTTGGGAATAAGGGAAGGAGTGCAGAAGAAAAAGAGGGTAAGAAATCAAGGACGAACATGCAAAGACATAAACTACTAGGTAAAATAGAGAAGGGCCATTTTTGTGAAGGTTTGGGTGAATAATGACATCATTGTTCTTAAAGTTAAGAGTAGAGTCGATGGTTACTGTAGATAATGGGAAATGTACTTGAAGGCAGGTCCAGCATATAATATTACAGATTGGTGTGAATGGCTATGTCCTGGATTTAAAATATGCTCAAAGAGCATTTCGTTTTATATTGCTGGGTACTGAATTTGATTTCTCCCAAATAACAAAATCTAGAATTGTAAATCTGGGACTAAGACGCCTATTGTCCAAGATTAGCCAAGGCAAGAAGATACTGTATGCTAGGTTAATGTGGATGGCAACAAATGGTGTGTGAAATAATAAGTAGGCTCTGCAGTAGTATTACATCGATGAGTAAGCCTACTTATCCCTACATTACTACTAAACCAGTCATGATCCCAATCAAGAAAGGTGAGACTGGCACAGCCGAAAGGCATACCTCCTTCACTTTGTGTAGTAGGGCAGGCCAAGTCCAGGATATAGCTTCAGGAGCTGTCTGAGCTGACGATAGTAGCAACAGAACTAATTAAAATGCAATGGTTTAAAAAAAAGAATGTTTAATCAAGGCTCAACAAATATATAGATGCTTAATCCCAACAAAGAAAGTGCAAACAGTCAAATAAAAAAAAGTAAAAAAACTCACCCCATACAGAAAACACAGACAATTCAGACCTTTTAAGAATTTCTTTTTGTGAAGATGAGCAGGGGTGTTCAGGCACTTAAATAACACAATGTTTATATTCAAGAACGTCTTAGAAGAAAAAGGCTGAAAAGGGTCCCGAAATTAGACAAAGGTGCCAGGGCCTCGTCACAGGTACTTAATTTATTTTTATTTGACAACATTAGGCCAGTTAATCGACCGGTCCAGCACATGGTGTGGTCAAAGCAGCAATGGCACGTGGCATGTAGAAGCTTGGGACAAGCAGGTCGGTGTAGTTCACAAGTGGTGCAATGCGGGAATCAGGGCACAGAGTTGTTGCATGGTTTCTGGGAAGCACAATCTGGCGTCTCCGGGGACTGCACTCTGACTCCAGTGAGATTGATCGGCACCTGAAGGGGATCCTCCTGATCTAGTGAACATGAGTCTCTTTACAGTGCAGCCACCAGGTCCAGCAACGGTCCCCCCCACTATTCCCTGCGGATGGTTAGTTGACAGAGCTATCCTCTGCCTTGAATGTCTTCCATCTTCACCACTTTGGAAAATGACTTTGGATTAGACAACACTTCCAACAGCAGCTCCAAAAGCGTATCCTGCTACTTCTGTTGATGGTCGACAAATGAGTCAAGGAATGGGGGTGCTCCGCTCCTTGTAAAGGCAAATTGCCACAGGGGATTGCTCCAAAGCAAGTTTGTTGTAAGGGGTACCCAACCTGCTGTTGTAAGAAATGCCCATTGCCTTATGACATTCCACCCAGAGTGCCTTGCATGCAACAAAGGGAGGGAAAAGGAAAAAGGAAGAGAATGCAAACATAAATCAAGATGTGGAACCTCCCTCCCGGCCAACCTTCCCTATCTAGCTAATCTATCTCTGACCCTTTCCCATGTGTGCTGGCTTCAATGGCATTCCAGTGATCAGCATCATGGTGGGAATCTAGCTTCGTTGGGTCAGTGCTACCTCTGAAGCATTGTTTCCAGGAGACCTCCTTGGGGTAGTCTCTATGCTGAGAGGACAGTGTGCCCCTCCCTACGGAAGAATCAAATGTGGCAGATCCTGGCACTGTTCCACAAGGCATCTGAGGAGACATTCAGCTTAGATGACAATAAACATTAGCCCCGTCATAGGTAAACCTGGCACACAGAGTTAACACTTAGAATCTGGCCAAAATGAAGTTGTAACCTATACAGTAAAATAAATGACTGCTTTATAGCGTGGTTCTGGGCCTCTGGTGATGGCATGCTTAAAGATTTTGTTTTTTAAGGAGAAGCAGATAACTTGGCTTGGGTTTCAAATTTCAACTGAGAGCATTCCACATTCTGTATGGTTCCAGCCTCCATCTTCTAGATGTCTGAACATTATTGGGCAGATAATACGCCATTCATAGAGCCCCGATTGCTGCTTATATGTGAATCTGGTTTCTGTCTGTCTTGTCCCTTTATTTATAAATGTATTTCATTATTTCTGATTTGGAATGTGCCACATGCAAACAGGCCACTCCAGGGTGGCAAAGGTGGCAGTGGGGGAGCAGGGAGTGGCATTGAGCGCCTGGAGACTGCACCTGGGTGGTAGCGGTGCACAGTATAAATCAATATAACATAACATGTGTGCACTGTCAGTAAAGGGTGGAGTAACGGGACACAAATTACAGTAAGGTGTCTATAGGCCTGTTCAAAAGCACGCCCGGAAGAATCCTTCTATTGTCTTAAAAATACATTACTTATGTTATATATCATAAATAAGCCTCCCAGCTTTTCTGTTTTTAGTGATATTCACATGTAAATGCAGCCAAAAAGCACTCTTTTTCCTTTCAGTATTTATTTCTAAAATGCATAAAAAAAGTGGACATTCCTTTGTCTTGATTAGCTATTTAGGTTGTGAATAATGCCTTGCAGGCCAATAGCTGTGACAAGTAACACAATGGAGAGGCTAAAACGAAATGCAAAAACACAGCTCTCTGTGTTTCCCATTGCAGGCATCAAAGCACTACATTGTTAATTTGAATAAATTCCTAAAAGCACCGATTCTAACTTACTTTTTTTGTACAGAACTAATATAAATGTTGATAAATACAGATACAATTACAAAAAAGAAATATAAATAAATATAGACGGAAATGAGGATAAATGTGGAAAAAATAAATACCATACAACTTGGAATTCTTAATCATAATTTGCATTGATGAAAAAAGCGATCTGTAAAGTACAGTTTTCCTGTGAAAAAGTGCGCGAGTCCATCCAATGTGAAAGGTGTGTTTGTGAAATGCCACTTGCTATACTTTCCTGAAATTGATCTGACTTTTTGGGAGTGGCGTCTTCAGGGGCACATTGTTCAGAGCGCTTGGCTTCAGATGGCCACCATTTCTTGTCTACGTGGCTATTGATGTGTGGATCATTGTTGTATTGTATTGGTTCAATTGATTGACTAGGTATTTGGGGGCCGTGGCCAAGTAAGCATGTTGGAAGATACATCAATTTGAAACATTATTCATTGATCCAGTTAGTGTCCTTCAAGATCCAGAGGACTTTCATTTTAATCTTTGATTCTAGCAGAAGTAAATGGTGTACTTTTACAACACAGGAGGCCTCATCATGAGTTGGGCAGTAGCCCCTAAATGTTGCAGTAGCAGCGTTACCGCTGCATTTATCGCTCCACCCAATCTCGAGTCTGGTGTGTTTGACGCCAGAAAAATTCCCAATTTCAGCGCAATTACCGCCAGCGGTATTACAGCACAGTAATTGTGCCAAAAATGGGGAGTAATATTTAGCGCCAAACCCATGATCCGGCAGTAATACTGCCAGATGGGTGGGCGCTAACGGAAATAAAGTTTGGCGGTATTCCCAGTCGGAGCCTATCAATTACCTTTTTTGATAGGCTGGTGAATATCGAATTGCAGTATCCAGGTGTTTTCTGGCTGGGGTCCCTGTCAGTTTGACTCACTGACTTCCACGAGACTCACTCAACAAATTAAGTTCTCGCGGCAGACATGGGGTGAGCCTGCAGTTCACAGGTTTGAATCACAGCTGTGTGAATTTAGCATCTCATAATTTTGAGTTGCGCACATTGAGTACAAATACATTGACTAATTATGACCCCATGTATTACAGCACTTAGAAGCAGGATAAATACTCTATGGAACACTATACACAAATGTGAAATCCTTATTGGTTTGTGGAAAGGGGCAGTTGATAGGATGGTAGGATGGAAGTTGGACAAAGTGCTCCACAATAGAAGTGATGGATGTGCCTCAGAAGGTATATACCAATTGGCTCACAAACCTCTTTCCACCACAATTATGGGATTTGAATGCAAGCCCTTGGTTATCAGGAGAACCCAGACTCCTTAAACCTACAGACTCAAGTTGAATGCCACTGATTTAGAGCCAAACCAATATTCCTTTGCCTGGTGTGCTTTTTTTGTCTAGTGTGAGTGTGGCCTAGCAGGGGTGGTCTGCAATGCCCCTACGAGTGTAGTCTTGGAATTATTTGCATAAGAGTTGTCTTCTCTGGTCAGGTCCTAACAAAGGGAAAATAAGGTCCCAGAATGCTGCTGAAATACTATATCCAGATTTATTCCAACTCTTTAAGTTGTATTAATCATATATTGTCACTGTCTATAATGTGTACTGTCCCAGTTCAACTGTGTAAACTAATGATGTTTCCCATTTCAACAGTAACCCCCCCCATTCAATTCAGTTCAATGTGTACCCTTGAAGACCACTCCCGTTCAGATTCCACCCCTTGCATCTCAGGGGTGACTCGCCAGTGGTGAAGCAAAGTTAGTTGTTTGCCTATTAGCTTCAGCCTAGCGTGTACTTATCAGCCCTCCGAGTAATAACCCAGCACGAGTGCCCACAATGCAAACACTAATGCAGTCATTTTTAGTTTTGGCTCTTAGGTAGTACTTGCATTGGAGTACAGATAGGAGAGAGATGGCATGTGAGGAGAAACATAGAGTGTATGGATGTTATGTATTTATCCACCCATTGACTATCCATTACCCTGCTATTCAATATGGGCATTGCCACCCACAATCTGCTACTTTAAGCCCACATCCCTCTGGGATCACTTTGAGGTAGCTCTATCAAGCAGCAACATCCAACTTTGGCCTGAAAGTGTTATTTCCAAGCAGTCTTCTGAGAATTAATTTCCTAGTTGCATCTTTACCTGTTCCACATGTTCCTTGCGCTGAAGCCGTGTTGAAACCAGCATTAACAAAGCCAACTTTTGTGGCTTGTGTCTATGTAATAGATAGGCATTTGCCAGGTGCTGCTGTCATATGGTCAAGCAACACACCATGTTCCGGCATTTGCCACCTTATAGTACCATTAGATCAGTGCCCGGCAAATGCCTACACATTATCATCTGTGAATGTACTGCAGCCCCCTCAGGGCAATTTTGATTCTTTTCACTACAAAGCGACACTTCGATGGCTTTCTTCTCCTGCTCGGTGTCTGTCCTATAAAATGTTCGCTTGTCACCCTCTCCTGCGTTTCAGGGAACAGTTCTGCACTATCTTTGACATATGACCGCGCTGAAATAATCGGATTGATGTAGACTGACACAAATCACTCCCGATTACTTCAGATTCCAGAATGATGTGAAGCCAAGAGTAGAAAAAGCACAATGAGCAGTAACTAATACCCACCATATATTACATCCAAGAATAGATTAACATGTGAAACAATGCCTCGGAGCATTGCGCTATAATTAGCCTGCAGCACGGCTTCTCATCTTGAGCTCCTGCAAGAGCCACTAGGAATAGCAAATCATGCTTTTAGTTGGGAGCGTTTGCACAAACATGATAGCTGTGATTGGGGGGCGGCTGAAGGGGGACCTCAGGAATTGCATGATGAGAGGGAACGCCAGGTAAGAGCGTCGCTTTCTGACCCGTGTTTTCTTTTGCTTACTTTAAAACTAAAGTTTGTATTCAATTATGTTACTTTATTTATTTATTTATTTATTTATTTATTTATTTACTTACTTACTTACTTACTTACTTGCTTACTTATTTGCAATTTGTGGTCCTAAAACAGAAAATAAACATATCCATTCATAAGTCACATAAGCAATGCAATTAGACAAAAGCAATCATGGAAAAGGTGTACCATTATTGTAAAAGCCTCTAGATGGGTCTTCAGTTCTTTCCCCAGGCTAGACCACATCGGGCACCAGATTATGAAAACTTTACTCTTGGGAAAAAAATAAGAAAATTAGCAATTGCGTATGGAACCAATTTTGCTGTTTCTAAAACAGGGAATGGAGCCATTGGGTGTCATCCCAATCCGTTATATCTAAAAATGTTTACAATAAGCCAGAGGTGAAGCAGGCTGGTTGTTCTTACTGTGATTGCTGCATAATTTAAGAGACATGGTTGCTACAGTTCTTTTTATATGACTAGGCCAACAAATCAAAAAAAGAAAAAAAAAAGCAAAGAGAAAACAGTCCGCTTAATTTCTGCAAAGAGGCAATGTTCAGATAATCTGGCCCAAAATGTTAAATTGGTTGTGTACGGTATCCAGTGATGGTAATGAAAAAATGACAGAGAAGGGTTTTTAAGCGAAACAAAAAAAAACGAAAATATCGATTTTGTTTTAAAATATATATGGGACAGGGGCAACGGGTAATAGGGGTCGGAAGGGGATCGGTGTGTTTATAAACATAGGGAAATTGGGGGTTTGTGGGGGATCCGGCAAATAAAAAAATCAAAGCATTCAGTGATTTTTCGATTTTTTGGTTTCATTGAAAAATTATTTTCGGTAAAATCACATAGATCCGTTGCGCACAGTATAAAACATGCATGTGGGTGCATATATGGCTATTTTGTGTAGGGCAAAGCTCATCACCTCACAAAACAGTAAAGTCCAGGCAGCCTTTCAAACTGACCAAACAAAAGACAAACAACTGAATTAAAATTCAATACAATTCAATTGTTTTGATGCATACTCTTGAAATTCTGAAAAACCGACTGGATGTCATCATTTCTGGATCGAAATGCCAAGACTGTATTTTGGGATCACACAGAAATCTGTAAGTGATCTGCTGGTGATAGGCTGCAGGTTGAGCTGGCCTTTTGTCCCTGAGTTCCATACATTGAAATCCTTTCATTGGATATAGGTTCCAAAAGCAATGTATGTGAGATCATCAATATTAATGAAAGGAAAGCGCCACTTTGAGAGAGGGTTTTGTGAGAGGTAGAGGGATGGACAGTAGCAGCAGGAGACACTGGGCCAGGTGCATTGCTTGGTCATAGAGACGAGACCCTTCCAGGTGTAAACCCTTCTGGTGTATTGCTTCTTTGATTTTTAGCCTGATCTCGGTGGTAGGTTATTAACCACACTCTCCTCCGGGGACCTGGATAATCAGAACCTGCTCGGGTAAGGAGAGCTTGTTTGCTCGTTAATCATAACGGGATGCACCCTGGTCTAGCTGATTACACCGTGCTGTGTCATAGCAAGGAAGGTCGCTGGAAAGAAAATATCTATTACACAGAGTCAGCTAGGTCACTGGGTGAAAAGTCAGACATGAAGTTCTCTTTGACATGGGAACATCACCTAGAGCAATAGTATGTATGAGGAAGAAACCGCAGAACTCCTACGTCAAAGAGGCACATTCCCCCACAGGTGAGCACGATGTATTTGTGTTCATTTTTGGGGCAGGGATGCATCTTGAGTTTAGGGGCACATGTTCACCCTCGGAGTTACCCCAGTATTTGTTTAAGAACTGAAATTAAGCCATTACCTATCACAAGTGTGCTTAGAAATAATTATTGCCACACCCTCAAAAGTACAGATGTGTCTTAAAAGATCCAAAGGGTGTGTGTTCTGGGCATGGCGGGGCGGGTAGTGGGCGGGAATGACTAGAGAGACTAACAGGACTATGGGCGATAATGAGTGGGTAAAAAGCAAAACAACACACGATGCAGATGTGCTGCCCTCCTCACATTCCAACTCTTACCTGCCCTCCCTTCCCTGGGTTATAGGCAGTGCTTACTGCGCCACTTATTAACCAGATCTTAAAAGGTTACTTGCGTGGCATTTCCAGTGACTCCCACCACAACAGTAGCTTCTAATTTGTGACTGTGGGGGCTGTGGGGTGTGTGGGGGGGGGGCGTCTAGTGAATATCGCATAAGGAAATAGTTGGAGTGGACACCCGAAAATCGCATACAGTGAAATCACAGATACATAATTCGTCCTTCAGAATTTTGAAAATCTAAAACCATACCCACATGTTACATGCAATTCAAGTTATGCTAAACAATGCCCATCCTTCAAACCTTTACATAGCCAGTCAATGCCACGCATAGGTAATATAAATGGACACCACAAAAACAATTTCTGAATGTAATATAGACTTGCACAAAACATAGGCAGATGTAACATGGTATTTGCTAAACATCGGTGCCAGCCCTTTCATTCTGACCTCACAATAACGAGGGCACATTAACAGAAAGTGGGTCTCATTTTCAGTTGCAACTGGGTAGAAAGGGCAAAAAATCGAGCAGAGTCATTATTGAACCGCCTGAATGGGAGAGCCTTAGCTGGAAAGATGTTTAATCTGAATTTTAGGTATAAAATCATTTTCCTAGAGGGGAAAGATCTCTTCCAACTAGGATTCTGCTCTCAAAGATGCCTTATGTACCAGGTTGCCAGATAATCTGGTGAGCAATCAAGACCTTTCAAACTGTCTCTCCAAATGAGAAATTCCTGGTCTTTCCTCGGTTGTATACGAATTATACGAATGACAATTGTTCGAATAAAAATTGACCTTCTGCACAATTGACCGAATTTAAACGGTCAATTAGGATATCTATGCGGGGGGAAAAACCCCTGCGGCCCCCCACCCAATCCAACCCCCACCCCAAACCCCCCACCCAATCCCCTTATATTATTATTACACCAACCCAACCCATAATATATATTAAAATGAACCTACGGTCAATTGTGCAGAAGGTCAATTCGGACCCCTATTATTCGAACAATTGTGTCATTCGAACAATTGTAAATGAACAATTCGGGTAATACCCTTTCCTCTACTTCTCTCAGCTCTTTCCTTCAAACCTCAGGCGATTCCAGCAACAAATCATGTGCCTAAACCATCTCCATCCGCTACCTCCTTGTGAATTAATACAATATCACATTGCATTCTTGTATTCATCAGATACATGCATATCAGTTAGAGCAGGTTTCATAATAACTTCATAACTAATTGGGTACTTCAAATCAATAAACAATTAGCCAGAAGGGCTACTTGATGGGAGACCAAAGGTTTGTTTTATAAATTTGCTTTCACCTTTAGAAGAATTGCCTGAGCATTGCTAGCTGCATGTGCTGCAGCAGAAACAGCGTTGAGATTTATAAACTTTTAATGTTGTCAGTGGTAAGCTGTTCCTCTAATTTTCAGCTCATTAATCTCAGGGCCCTTGTCCGCCTTTTCAGGATTTGATTGCTTTTGTCTATTTGTTGCGACCAACAAACAGAATTTTGGAAGTGCTCCCCTTTCCTCTTTCAGCAATCTTCCTTCAAAAAAATTGTGTTACTGTCTTAAGGCATGAATGATGACAACCATCGTACAAATGGTAATAATATGGTTTCTCTCCTTAAAAATGGTGGAATCCCTTCTTAGTTGTTTTCTTCGCCCAGAATGTGTTTTGGAGATGATGACAGAGTCATCAACATAAAATAAAATGCCTAATTTTCTATTGGCGATTTTTGGTGCGCCCACATTTAAATGTATGAGTTTGGCTACTAATTCGTGCTTGTTTCTAGCGGGTTGTGACATAGTCCAATTTGTTCAATTTTATTATAAAAACAGTTAAATAAGTCAGTGTAAAGAGTGAACTAGAACATCAAACCCGGCAGGGCGTCAGGTGGATCCAAAGCTCCTTAGAATTTATCAGGGAGGAGGACCTTTTCATTGGACTCTTTTTACGTAGGTTCAACCATAGCATCGATTGAACGTGGGATTAACTGGAGAAATGCATCAAGTCGCCACAAAGCTGGAATTTAGTCGGCACCCAAAAATCTGGACTATTAAGGAATCCATATCTCTAGGTACACAATGAGGAGAACACTATTGGTCAACACAAGTGATTCAATACAAAAGAGACTCTTTCCTCCCGATGAGCCACATGAAAAAGGCGAAACACATGTAGAGGTTACTTTACGAAGCCAATAATCAGGATTACAACCCAAGCAACTGTCCCAACATTAGAACTTGAATGTATCAATATTTCCAAGGACCAGGCGAAATTAATAATTAATAGGCTCATTTCCTAAGAATCGGTACACATGAAGGACTACAGAAACCATTGATAACATAGTAACAAACCTTTTTTGAACGATTATGGATTTTGGAATATCACAGAAAAACATATTTGATCTTCTAAATCTGGAAAATGTATTGTATGCTGCTACATGAATCAATAATACATTCATTTTTTATTTTCTTATTTTTGAATTAAAGTCAATTAAAGAAACAAATTCGTTTTGTGTGTACGTTCCCCCATGTGAACATCTGATTTTTTTTCTTTGTTTATTGCCCCCCTGCTTTTACCTTTCAGGGAGTAGCTGAAAACCCTCCTCTTCAAGGAATGGCTCCTCCATTTCATCTCCTCTTTATTCCTAGGCGCTTCTAATCCACAAATTACCTTCTTCATTTCAGGGTGCATTTCAAAACCACTTCTGGAATACCACCACGTGTGCGGCTGGAACACCGAGAATGACACCACGTGCCATCCACTAGTTAATACAAAACCCTCTTAAAAAGCATTTTGGTTCATCCGGTGGAGTTTTGCTCCCATCAATTTCCTGTTGCCATCAGACAGGCATGCTGAGTGTTAGATGAAGTGTATCATTGATGGCAATGGTGTATTCCTTCATTATTTGTTTACTGTCATAATTCCAACTCATTAACTAATTCACAATGGCACCTCGGGTTGCCACAAGGCAGCGTCGGGGTATTTACCAGTAAAGATAAAAGTGTCAAGAACCAATACAGAGGGCCTGATCACGAGTTGGGCGGTAGCCCTTAAATCCACACCCCCTTCACACCCCCTTCACTCGCCACCCAACCTGCGACTGGGTAATCTGCTCCCCCTTTCTCCTAACCTGGTTGCTTACAGATCCCTTGCTGCCACGTTCCCCTTCCTCTGTTGTTAGCTCCCCGCTGCCTTGTCACTCAATAATGTCAGATACGTCAAGCTTTGAGGGGGACATTTGCTCGTCTCACGCACTTCCACCCAGCAGAATCAGTACGTGATGGCCTCAGTTCATAAGGTGTGCCATGGGTCAGAACGTAAATAGACAAACTCAGTACAACACAGTATCTGCCACAGTATCAAGTATCTTGTACTGGACACAACCAGTCTGAGTCACGCAACCCATATCTCCACCACGACCCACTTGTTCACTTTGGAATACGTCTGATCAGCATGAGTTTTCACTGCTGCCTTTTGTGGGGGACCAGAGAGCCTCCGTCGAGGGGATGGGAGGTTCCTGAATGGAATCCTCTCAATTTATGCATGGTCAAGTGACATTGTCATTTAGAATCTTCAGCCCCTGCCAGAACCTGCTCTAAATCCTCTCCCAAATTGTGTGCAGTGAATATTCTGCATTGATATGATTGGGTACCCTATTATGTGTTTAACTATTGCACTGCCATGTGATTGGAAATGGACGGCATGTCATTTCATGCAATACCCGGTATGCCGCCAGCGAGAGGTGGACCTCATTTGAGTTCAGCTTTACTCCTTGCAAATTAGGACCCCCCTCATCTCAAAAATTCACCAGCACAACTTTTGCACAGTCACAGAAAGGGTATTGTTTCATGATAGCACCACTGTGCTGGATAGGACCCCTATGCAGAACCATGGCACAGTGTGTTTATGAGGGCCTAGTGTGAGAGAACGGATCTCAACGACCGGTGGGGGGTGTCTGTACTCCCACTCCCTATATGGTGGAGGAGAGGCACAGGAGACCCCAGCCAAGATTCTCTATTCGGTAGCAATGGTCGAGCAATCAAGGCCTAGCTTCTCAGGAGGTGATGCAGGCTGGTTCTTAAGTACAGTGTATCCCCAAGCCCCCACAAAGGAATATCCACACTCTGTATTGGTTAGAACACAGTCTTTATATAATCAATAGTTAAGGTTATGTACATTCATCATGATAACTCACTTTGTACTCAGGCAAAATCTACAATGACAAATATTTACAATCCTAAAGTGGTACCACCCTAGATCTCATTGAAGTGCATGAACAATACTGTACAATGTCACACAGACCAATAGAGTGAAACCAGCAATAGAGAGAAGAGAGGGAATAAGATGTTTGAGCAAATAGGCAGAATACTGACCCCTACCACTAGGCACAATTCTGTGTGGAGATCCCCCCACCTGGGCAACCTGTAAAGAAAGATATAGCACCAGCCCAGTCCATGTATTGCTCTGCAAGTCTTATTTTCCTCTATAATGTTTTTACCCCCCCAATGTACCTGGTGGAGTCGACTAACGTCGAGGGACTCGTTTGGTCGGCGACGGGGAATCGACGGCCCTTCTTGAATGCCTTCCTTTTCAGGCGGGAGGCACGGGGCGTCGAACGTCCGTCGACAAACGAGGTGGAACGATGTCGAAGAGGCGGCAGCTTCGTCCGAGCGGTGCTCGTCGGCGTCGGGGCGTCGGCGTCCTGCAAGGCGGAGGTGTGCGGGGCACCTCGATGACAATAGTTCTGGACCGCAAAGATTGTAGAGACGGGAGCCCAGCAAGGGCGTCGAGTCGTCTGAGTCTTTGAGGTCGTTGGGTGGCGGGAAACCCACCGGCAGGTTTCTCCTCGGCGCGTTGGTCGGCCTCGACTTTCTCCGGCAGGATAAGCGGTCGACGATGCGGTCGAGAGAGTCCTTCAAGTGAATGTTCTTAGGCAATGGAGCGGACGGCTCCGGTCGTCGGCGGCACAGCGTCAAGTGGTTCCCACGGCTGGGCAACACAACTTCGACGGGCCTCCAGCGGTTCCACAAACCTGCGAACCCTGGTCGACGGCAATGGACTTCGACGACGTCGATGTCCGGGTGCTTCACTTCGATCTCCTCGGCGGTCCCGTCTCGGGTCGACAGCCTTTCGAGGACCTGTCTTCCAGGGCGCTTCGGCGAAGATGGAGCGGTGCTCGATGGTCCCTCGGAGCACGGGAAGAGGGCGCCTTACCAGGTCCTCTCTCGGGTCAGCCCTCGACGAATTTAGACAGCCTTCGGATCGGTCGAAGCAAATGCCACAGCAAGTCTTCTTCTTCCAGCTGGACGTCGAGGATCAGCAGTTCCAGTTACTCGTAGAGTGGAGACTCAGCTCCCTGGCTGCTGTAGGAGCACAATGGTCGCTTCTCAACCAAAGGTCCCTTCTGAACACTTTTCCAGTGGTGAGAGGTCCCCAGATATACTATCCTCTCTCTCATCCACGCTGCTGGCACACACTCAGCAGCCAATCATACTGCAGGGCATTCATGCAGTCAGTCAGCCAATCAGGCCCACGGTGCATTCAGGCCACACTCCTCCCTTCCAGACACTCACAACAAGGAATGTGGATTGGGGCAAGTACCCAGCCATTCAACACTACACACTGCATTCAGGCCAGTTTCGGGCAGGGCTGTCTCAGTCTTTGTCTCACATGCCAGAAACCAGACAACCACAACAAGGAGTGTATATTGGTCACACACTCCATTCACCCAGGTCCCACCCACAGGAGGTACCCACAACATACAGACACTGGGAAGGCTCCAGCCAGTCTAGCTGGGCCTTCACCACCATACCATACATGGAACTTCCACCCAACAGCCAGTCAGGGGGAAGGGACAGAGTCAGGGCTTCCCGGGACTTTGGGAAAACAAGACAACAGGCAATAGAAAGCAAGGGGCCACAGGGGCCATCTTGTTTCTATCAGGAATCAACTGATCCCAATGGCAGGGCCTGGGTATCCCAAAATGGAGGCTACCCAGCGCACCTGTCAAATTCAGCATGGAGCTGCCACCAGCCCATACCCTGCTCTGTGGGCCACCCACAGGTGCCCAAAAACATACACTAGGGGCACAGGGTTGTACCCCTACCCATGGGTGCCATAAGGGTATCCCATGGGTCTGTTCACCAAACCGAAAGAGAGCTGCACTGCCAGGAGTCCCACACGGACTCCGGGGCAGAAAACATAACAGAACACACGGTAAAACAGAAAAAGGACAAGGATTCAGAGGCCCCGTCCCTCAGATGCATTTCCAGCATCACAGTCGCCCCCCCCAGACTGAGGTGGAGGGTGTCTAATCTCCCACGGGATAGACACCCTCATCCAGACGGTCAACATACCTTCTGGAAAGGCCATCTGCATTATCGTGACTCTTCCCTGGTCTGTGCTCTATG
The DNA here is from genome assembly GCF_040938575.1 of Ambystoma mexicanum. Lineage (NCBI taxonomy): Eukaryota > Metazoa > Chordata > Amphibia > Caudata > Ambystomatidae > Ambystoma > Ambystoma mexicanum. The sequence goes on along the minus strand of NC_090924.1, from coordinate 779,769,554 downwards.
GTGAAGTCTAGCCCTTGTAGGCTAATGGACCACCTGAGCAATTTCGGGTTCTCACCCTTCATCTGCATAAGCCACTTCAGGGGCTTATGATCTGTTTGGACCTTGAAGGTAGACCCCGTAAGGTAGGGCCTAAAACGCCTAAGGCTCCAAACTATACTAAAACACTCCTTTTCAACAGTAGCCCACCTAAGCTCTCTACCCTTGAGTTGTCTACTGATGAATATGATAGGGTGTTCTCTCCCTTTGTCATCTAACTGGGACAAGACAGCTCCAATTCCGGTGTCGCAGGCATCCGTCTGGACGATAAAGGGTCGGCTGTAGTCAGGCGCACTCAACACAGGTGCCCTACACAGACTTTCTTTCAAGCCATCAAAGGCCCTCTGACAGTCTTCGGTCCAAGTAACCTTCCTAGGCTGCTTGGGCGAAGTTAGAGCGGTCAGAGGTGCAGCTATGGTCCCATAGTCTGCCATGAAATTGCGATAGTACCCAGTGAGACCCAAAAAGGCCCTCACCTGTGTTTGAGTAGTGGGAGTCTCCCAGTTCTGTACATCCTGTACTTTACTGGCGAGAGGTTGGATTTGACCCCCTCCTACCTCATGACCAAGATAGGTAACTTTCCCCTGAGCTATCTGGCACTTGGTGGCCTTGATAGTGAGGTTAGCCCTTTTCAAGGCCTGCAACACCCTATCCAGATGTGTCAAATGCTCTTCCCAGGTGGAACTGTAGACGGCAATGTCGTCTAAGTAAGCCACACAAAAGGCTTCCAGCCCACTGAGCGCATGGTTGACCAATCTCTGGAAGGTGGCAGGGGCATTCTTCAACCCGAAAGGCATGACCCTAAACTGGTAGAGTCCCTCAGGTGTTGAGAAGGCCGTCTTTTCCTTGGCATGGTCCGTCAGAGCTATTTGCCAATAGCCTGAAGTGAGGTCAAAGGTGCTCACAAACTTGGCAGCACCTATAGTGTCCACGAGCTCATCAGCCCGGGGCAATGGGTGTGCGTCAGTCTTGGTGACGGCATTGACTCCTCGGTAGTCCACACAGAACCTCCAATCCTTGGTACCCGCCTGGGAACTTGCCTTGGGGACAAGGACCACTGGACTGGACCAGGGACTGGTTGAGGGTTCAATAACACCCAGATCCAACATCTTGGCGACCTCAGCCTGGATGTGGTTCTTAACGGTATCTGACATACGGTAGCACCTGCTTTTGACAGGTACACTGTCACCAGTGTCAATTTCGTGCTTACACCACGGTGTAAGGCCTGGCTTCAGTGAAAACAGAGAGGCATACTGTTGGAGCAAAGCCCTACAGGCCCTCTGTTGCTCTGTTGTCAAATCTGGAGAGAGATGTACTCCCTCCACTGAGCCATCCTGAGGGTTGCTATGCAGCAAATCAGGGAGAGGCTCACTCTCATCATCTTCTTGCCCAGAAGCTAGCAAGAGACATGAGACCTCCGCTCGCCTGTGGAAAGGCTTGAGCCTGTTGACATGGAATAGCTGAGGAGCTACCCCAGGGGCTCCCATGTCAACCAGATAGTTGACTTCGCCCATCTTGGAGATGATCCTGAAGGGTCCAGTCCACTTGTCTGCCAAAGCTCTAGGCTTGGTAGGCTCCATCACAAGGATTTCCTGTCCCGGAGTCCAATCCACTTGCGAAGCTTTCAGGTCATGCCAGTACTTGTTCAATTCCTGGCTGGCCTTGAGGTTTGCTGTTGCTTGACCCATCATTTGTGTCATCCTCCGCCTGAGGCCTAACACATAGTCCCCCACTTGCTTGGCGGGACCTGGAGGGGTGGCTTCCAGGCCTTCTCGGATCAAGGCGAGGGGCCCCCTCACGGGATGTCCAAAGAGTAACTCAAAGGGGCTGAAACCAACACCCTCCTGAGGTACCTCTCTGTAAGCAAACAGCAGGCATGGCAGGAGGAGATCCCATTTCCTCCTTAGGGGCTCTTCCAAAGCACCTAGCATGCCCTTGAGAGTTTTGTTAAATCTCTCAACCAGACCATTGGTCTGGGGGTGGTAGGAGGTGGAGAACTTGTAAGTTACCCCGCACTCTTTCCACATGGTTTTCATGTAACTAGACATGAAGTTGGATCCTCGGTCAGAGACAACCTCCTTGGGGAATCCAACACGAGTGAAAATGCCCAGGAGAGCCCTGGCAACCACCTTGGCCGTAACCGTCCGAAGGGGTATCGCCTCAGGGTACCTGGTGGCATGATCTACCAAGACCAGGATGAACCGATGTCCACCTGAAGTGGGAGGGTCAAGGAGACCGACGATGTCGATGCCCACCCTCTCAAATGGGGTGCCAACCACTGGCAACGGCTGCAGTGGGGCAATGACACTGCCTCCAGTCTTGCCAGACAACTGACAAGTTGGGCAGGTCCTGCAGTGGGACTCCACCTCTACTCCCATCCGTGGCCAGTAGAAATGGGCAGAGAGCCTCTGCTTAGTCTTCTTGGTCCCAAGATGACCAGCCAAGGGCACCTCATGCGCCAACTGCAGTAGGAAGGGCCTGTAAACCTGGGGTACCACCAACCTCTTGCGGGTACCAGGTTCAGGCTTAGTGGGCTCACTAACAAGGAGCTCACCCTCCCAATAAATCCGGAAATTCCTAGGCACCTCTCCTTGGGCCTGGGCCAGGGCCTGTTTCCTCAGTCCCTCGAGAGAGTGGCACTCTCTCTGTCCCTTACAGAAGTCCGCCCGGGAGGGTCCCCCTTCAGCTAACAAGCATTGAAGGTCGGGATGATCCTCCGGGTTAAGAACCTCTCCCACAGGAGAGTCTTCTGTCTCTTCTCCCACAGGAGTTGAGTTTGGGTTTTCCACTGGACCCAGCCCGTCCGGAGCATGGATCCCAATGGATGCGGCAGGAAGAGAAGGTGCTCCCTCCACAGAGGTGGCCTTCTTGGTCTTCCTCCTTCTTGCCTTAGGCCTCGCCTTTGGCTCGGGTAACTGACCCACAGCCAGACCCGATGTCACCTGTGATCTAGTGACGGCAGCAGCAGTCATGGGAAGACCATCCGAGATCAACCCCAACTCTACTAGATCATTCCCTAACAAAATGTTAGCAGGGACATTGTCCTGAACCAGGACAGGAAGCTTTGCTGTCTTGTCGCCAATCATGAGTGTGACTAAGGCTACAGGTGATAATTTGGGAGGCCCACCAGCTAACCTGGTGGTTTGCAGAGGAGCGCCTTCATAGTCCTCTGGCCTGAGCAGGGTCCTGTCCACCACTGTCATGCTTGCCCCCGTGTCTCTCAAACCAGTAGAAGGCTGGCCATTCAAGAGGACACTTCTCAAAAACCTACGGGTGTTCTGTGGGATTGTCGCCAGTACTTCCGCGTACTGGTCCCAGGCCCCAAGGGACACTAAGGAAATCTCCACCGGAGCACCAAATGTGATACCGGCAGAGGAGGGGAGGACAGTGGCCTCCACCTCAGACACGGGGTAAGGGTAGGTCAGGCTGACAGCCTGTACTCCAAGTGCCTTACCTTTACACTTGGGGTCACCCCTTTTGTGATCCAGAGCCCCACAGTCCCAACAAGCGCCAGGAGTGTGAGGTACGGTACTGGAACCACTGGGAGCCTGCTTTGCAGCAGGTGGACCACTACTCTTATTCCCACCCCCAGATGACTTATCCCCACTAGATTTTTGGGTCTTAGGAGAGGAAGGTTTTGGTTTACCCGACTGTGATTGCTTGGGGGGCTCCTCAGCCTTCTGAGAGGCCCCCTTCTCTTTATCCTTGTCCTTCCCACTGGAGTCCTTAGGGGACACCCGGTGGGAGACCCACTTGTCAGCCAACCTAGCCAGCTTAAAGGGGTCCAAAATGTTCTGGTCAGCCACATACTGACGCAGCTCTGGTGAACAGGCTTCAGAGAAATGCTCAAAAAACAAGAGGTGGGACAATTCAACAAAAGTCTTAACCTTGTATCCATCGATCCACCCCATCATGTTCATGTGCGCAGCACTCACCCAGTCAACCCAAGACATATTCTCCTTTTTCTTAAAATCCCTGAACCTTCTAAGGTATTGGGTAGGTGTCTTGCCGAACTTGGCAATCAAAGCAGACTTCATACACTCGTACTGACCCCTTTCTTCCACACTCAGCTTCAGAATACAGTCATACCCGGTTTGAGGCACTCTGCTTAACAAACACTTCGCCCAATCTCTTTTATCCACATCATGAATCTCACAAGCCATTTCAAACGCTTCAATCCATTGGAGGATATCCGAACCCTCCACAAACACACCAACCAAATCTCTCATAAACTTGGTGGCTGGGGACCTGACACTCTCACTGGATCTAGCTGAAGTCTCCACTCTAGCTTTCTCTAGCTGGATCCTCTGACATTCAGTGTCCTGGCTCTTGAGTTCAAGGTCCTTATTTTTGAGTTCCACTTGTTGAGCCAATTCCTCTTTCTTAAGCTCAGCATCAATTCCCAACTTGCGGTATTCAAAGGCCAATTTCATCCTCAATAACTCAAGTTCTAAGGAATTGCTGGAGTTTGGAACAGAGGCAGCAGGAATGGCGGCATTCCCAGAAACAGATTCAGCTGAAACCCCAGGGGCAGAGTCCTCATCGGTTGCATTTCCCCCCTCATCAAGAGTTTCACTATCAGTCTGGTAGTCCACCAGGGCAGCTATCAGCTCAGCCCTAGACTTATCCACAAAGTCTAACCCCCTAGCTTCACAAGCACTCTGAAGAGCCTCCAAGCTCATCCGAGTTAATTTGCCATTCGTAATAGACTCCATTGTTTGTAATGCAGTTACCTTGTACACAACTAAACCTTAATTCAATAAAGGGCAAATATCCTTTGTAAGTGGCACGGTTATACACTGATTCTTAAAACCATAAGCATCCCACCGCTGCCACCAGTGTGAGAGAACGGATCTCAACGACCGGTGGGGGGTGTCTGTACTCCCACTCCCTATATGGTGGAGGAGAGGCACAGGAGACCCCAGCCAAGATTCTCTATTCGGTAGCAATGGTCGAGCAATCAAGGCCTAGCTTCTCAGGAGGTGATGCAGGCTGGTTCTTAAGTACAGTGTATCCCCAAGCCCCCACAAAGGAATATCCACACTCTGTATTGGTTAGAACACAGTCTTTATATAATCAATAGTTAAGGTTATGTACATTCATCATGATAACTCACTTTGTACTCAGGCAAAATCTACAATGACAAATATTTACAATCCTAAAGTGGTACCACCCTAGATCTCATTGAAGTGCATGAACAATACTGTACAATGTCACACAGACCAATAGAGTGAAACCAGCAATAGAGAGAAGAGAGGGAATAAGATGTTTGAGCAAATAGGCAGAATACTGACCCCTACCACTAGGCACAATTCTGTGTGGAGATCCCCCCACCTGGGCAACCTGTAAAGAAAGATATAGCACCAGCCCAGTCCATGTATTGCTCTGCAAGTCTTATTTTCCTCTATAATGTTTTTACCCCCCCAATGTACCTGGTGGAGTCGACTAACGTCGAGGGACTCGTTTGGTCGGCGACGGGGAATCGACGGCCCTTCTTGAATGCCTTCCTTTTCAGGCGGGAGGCACGGGGCGTCGAACGTCCGTCGACAAACGAGGTGGAACGATGTCGAAGAGGCGGCAGCTTCGTCCGAGCGGTGCTCGTCGGCGTCGGGGCGTCGGCGTCCTGCAAGGCGGAGGTGTGCGGGGCACCTCGATGACAATAGTTCTGGACCGCAAAGATTGTAGAGACGGGAGCCCAGCAAGGGCGTCGAGTCGTCTGAGTCTTTGAGGTCGTTGGGTGGCGGGAAACCCACCGGCAGGTTTCTCCTCGGCGCGTTGGTCGGCCTCGACTTTCTCCGGCAGGATAAGCGGTCGACGATGCGGTCGAGAGAGTCCTTCAAGTGAATGTTCTTAGGCAATGGAGCGGACGGCTCCGGTCGTCGGCGGCACAGCGTCAAGTGGTTCCCACGGCTGGGCAACACAACTTCGACGGGCCTCCAGCGGTTCCACAAACCTGCGAACCCTGGTCGACGGCAATGGACTTCGACAACGTCGATGTCCGGGTGCTTCACTTCGATCTCCTCGGCGGTCCCGTCTCGGGTCGACAGCCTTTCGAGGACCTGTCTTCCAGGGCGCTTCGGCGAAGATGGAGCGGTGCTCGATGGTCCCTCGGAGCACGGGAAGAGGGCGCCTTACCAGGTCCTCTCTCGGGTCAGCCCTCGACGAATTTAGACAGCCTTCGGATCGGTCGAAGCAAATGCCACAGCAAGTCTTCTTCTTCCAGCTGGACGTCGAGGATCAGCAGTTCCAGTTACTCGTAGAGTGGAGACTCAGCTCCCTGGCTGCTGTAGGAGCACAATGGTCGCTTCTCAACCAAAGGTCCCTTCTGAACACTTTTCCAGTGGTGAGAGGTCCCCAGATATACTATCCTCTCTCTCATCCACGCTGCTGGCACACACTCAGCAGCCAATCATACTGCAGGGCATTCATGCAGTCAGTCAGCCAATCAGGCCCACGGTGCATTCAGGCCACACTCCTCCCTTCCAGACACTCACAACAAGGAATGTGGATTGGGGCAAGTACCCAGCCATTCAACACTACACACTGCATTCAGGCCAGTTTCGGGCAGGGCTGTCTCAGTCTTTGTCTCACATGCCAGAAACCAGACAACCACAACAAGGAGTGTATATTGGTCACACACTCCATTCACCCAGGTCCCACCCACAGGAGGTACCCACAACATACAGACACTGGGAAGGCTCCAGCCAGTCTAGCTGGGCCTTCACCACCATCCCATACATGGAACTTCCACCCAACAGCCAGTCAGGGGGAAGGGACAGAGTCAGGGCTTCCCGGGACTTTGGGAAAACAAGACAACAGGCAATAGAAAGCAAGGGGCCACAGGGGCCATCTTGTTTCTATCAGGAATCAACTGATCCCAATGGCAGGGCCTGGGTATCCCAAAATGGAGGCTACCCAGCGCACCTGTCAAATTCAGCATGGAGCTGCCACCAGCCCATACCCTGCTCTGTGGGCCACCCACAGGTGCCCAAAAACATACACTAGGGGCACAGGGTTGTACCCCTACCCATGGGTGCCATAAGGGTATCCCATGGGTCTGTTCACCAAACCAAAAGAGAGCTGCACTGCCAGGAGTCCCACACGGACTCCGGGGCAGAAAACATAACAGAACACACGGTAAAACAGAAAAAGGACAAGGATTCAGAGGCCCCGTCCCTCAGATGCATTTCCAGCATCACACCTAGCATGCCTAGGAGTAGGAGGGTGCAGCGGGAGACCCAGGGAACTGGCCGTTCCATGGTCGCTGATCAGTAACACATCACAGGTGGAGGTCCAGATGGCAGGGTGTGTGATTGTCGCCAATGTTACGTCTTCCCCGGCCACCACTGCATATGGTTCTATGTCTTCATTATGTACACACAAGTACTGTGGTATCTTCTGAATAAATGCACAATGACGTCACGGACATCAAATCTCCCGCTGAACTGAAACTGATGCCATGTGGCACTTCTGAGAGGTCATAAAGTGCGCGAGGGGATCTAGCAAATCCTCGGCACTTGTCACTTTGAAAGACCCCTCCAGGGAGAAGATTAACTTATCACCTGCCTTGACCTGCAGAACCTCGTAACTGCATTTCAGGCAGCACTGATTGGACAGGCTAGACCAATCCCCAGGGACCCGTGAGTGTGATTAGTTACACAGCATTACCTCTCTGCAGGCAGGGTAATGCATTGTATCCAATAATCAAATCTCTCAGATACCAGATGAGGTATATTTTTGACAATTATCCAAATAGTGGACTAAATGTTAACTACCTCAAATCAGAAAGTTGGACTGCATATCGCTAATATGTTGTTTGCTATTGTATGTCTTTGCTCATGTTGAATGCATAGAACACTCTGCATTTTCAATGAATTATAGCACTACAGAGGCAGATTTGAAAGTGTGTGAAATGTGTAGGCTAAGCGGGACAGACTTGCAAGGTTCTGGCAATAAATATATAGCCACCTTGGTGGCATGTTTCATAAACGCTGCTGGATCACGAAGCCCCGCAATGACCTGGGGCGGGTGTATGGAGGTAGTTCCAATGGCTGATGCTGAAAAGGAGAATCTTTCATGATGAAACTAGCAGCCCTTGATTGGAGTAATGTGAGCCACAGTTGGTTGTGACTGTTGGTGTGATCATTCCAAGAGCTGTAACTACTTGGTAACAGCCTGAGGAGGCTGGCATCACTGCTTTTGGCACCTGGGACCAACCTGTGAGGTGCTAATTGGTTGGAAAAGGGAGGGAAAAAGCCAAGCAAGTGGGTGGGCCATCGGGCCCGTTAATGATTATAAAATAGCCATGAAATGGAATGCAGGGCTCTGAGCAGAGCCTCTCTTCTATTTCCGTGGCCAAGGAAAGGTGGTGCCGGCGTGACCATTAAGGCTGGAGTGGCGAGCAGGGGCCAGGACAAAGGCATTGTGGGTCCATGAACTAGATGTTTTAAAGGAGGGAGAGGGTGGGCAGTGGCAGAAGGGAGAGTAGAAACAGACTGGGTGTCAATGGGCAAGGCCCAATAGCAAAGCCTGCCAACACATCAGCACGAAACATGGGCTTTGATCTACATTTAAAGCCTGCTTTGTGGGCCGCTGCTTGACTTAACGCTGTAACTGGACGTCTGGATAATCTTGAATCTGTACTTTGATCTGAATTGACATCCATAACTTAAAAGCAGCACTTTCCATACAAAGAATAAACTACATATTTAAGAGCTTGGGTTGTAAATAACTAATCAAAATAAATGTTCTACCAATCCTCACTTACAGTAAACGTATGCTATTTGAACATTCATTCACTGCAAGCAAAATCTAAGTGGCCACCTGTTGTGATTAACAAGTCACCATTTCCATTGATGGATAAGTTTGCTCAGTAACTCCATTTTCATTCATTGAGCAAATACATCCAGAGAGATTCTCAGTAGCCGCCTGGCGCGTGGTGGCATGTGAATGGAACCCTGAGAGTGACATAACGTGGGATCCACTGGTTATTGCATTATATGCTCCTTCTCATAGTTAACAAAATTGAAAACATAAAAGTATACTATAGAAATTGCATTGTACTACAAGAGAAACTATTTAACCAAGCGTAGAATGCAACAGTACAAAACTTGTCTTTTCTTGGTCCTCATCACGAGTTTGCCCTGAGCCCTTAAATGCAGCGGTAATTCTATTACTGCCGCATTTACAGGCTGACCAAATCAAGAGTTGGGTAGAAAATGGCATTTTTGACTCCATCTTTTTGCTGGCAGTAAACATGAAAAATGTTTGGGCTGTTTACGGTGCTATTACCGCCGGCGGTAATAGCGCTCCCAACCCCATTGGATCCCAGGGACCCAATGAGGAATGAGGATTTAGCGGCCCACTGCAACTCGTAATCTGGCACAAATAGCGCGGGACCAAGTTGCGGTAGCGCTATTAACATTGGGCGGTATCGCAGTAGTATTACCGCTGGGATACCACCAAACTCGTGATGAGGCCTTAGTCATTATATTCCAGGGGTCTTTTGGATTCACAAGCTCGACTTCTAGTCTCATTCCCTTACTCTTACTCACACATTTGTTCATTTAGAACATTATCCTCGCCATCCTGCTCAGACGCAGACTGAATTTGTTTCTCCGGTCCATCACTTTGCACATCATGTCCACTGCCTACCCCTTCAAGTGTCTCTTCGAATACATCTCTGTTTCTCCACCATTCGTCTTCCCTATAACTGCTCATACAATTCCTGGCCTCCTCGGTAGCTTCCAAGTTCCTTGTTATTGCTATTAGGTCCTTACTCCATTTCTTCTCATCTGCTGTGACAATATGTCCTCTCCCCACCTCTACCACCTCAATTGGATTTTAAAAAATCGAGCACCCATTTGGTACTCCGAAAGGATTATTCACTCTTATTATGTATCCCCAACACAAACACTTTCCCCACATACTTCCCATCATCCTGATCTTCCACATCCACACAACTGCGCAACCTTTCCTTGAATGTTTTCCTTACTGTTCCCATCACACATTCCCCGCAGCATCCAATGAGGATGTACCTTCATTCTCATATGTTGCCCTCTCAATCTCACAAATGGTGCTATGCTCGGTGTTACGAGGTGGGTCTCTGTATGCCACCACCATTTCCTGCACCATTCTTTTCCACTCCCTTCCTTCTGCATGTGATATCTGTATAGAATCCTTAATAATTGTGTTAATCCATTATACTAATACACCGGCCTTCGGGTTGTACAGTGCAGTTCTGCAATTAACCATCCCATGCTCACTTAGGTACTTTTGCATTTCAGGGTGAACACCATTTATCTGGCACAATAACCTTGGGATATCGTTCTATCCCAAACACATCTTCCATGAGCTCAATCACTTGCACAGTTGTAATATTGTCCACAAAGCTCACCTGAAACCATGTATATGCATAAACTACGATTGCAAAAGGATTCTCTTGTCCTAATATTCCCATTGGCCCATAAAGTCTTTTGCTATTTTCTCCCACTCTTGATTGGGGATCTTCACCCTCACTGCCTCGTGAATTGGGCTTTTTCGATAGCTTATCATTCATTGCACATGGTATAAATGCCCCTACTTCCTCCTCTACCATCGTGTTCATGCCAGGGCACCATAATCTCACCCGCAATCTTCTTTTGGCCAAGCTTTTCCCCAAATGCCACTTATGAGCTAGCGTAATCAACTCCTTTCTGAGTCTCCTCAGAGGCACCAGTCTTTCACCTCTCGCTATTCCATACTGTGAACTACTCAGTTCTTCCTTTACTTTATAATACAATTACTTCTTAGAATCTTCGCTCCCTCAATAATTTTCGTATGTGCACCATCACCTCCTCTATTTCCTGGTCTGTCTCCACGTACCTCAACCACACCGATCGTTCAAGGATGTTAGCTAGCGGCGCCTCAGTCTGAGCTATCCACTCCTCACATACATCTCCCCGTTTACTAACTTCGCTGCAAGGCCATCTGGATAAACACTCAGCAACAGCATTACACTTCCCAGACATATATTCCACTTTGGAATTGTACTCTTGCATTGCTGCCAGCCATCTTGCTAACTACGAGTTGCTGACCCTGATCCCCTAATAGTTAATAGATGCAACAAATGTTCATGATCAGTCCTCAGGACATATGGTATTCCCCATTGACATTTCCTGCATTTTCTGAGGCCCAATAACAAGCTAATGTCTCCCTTCCGATGGTGGAATATTTCATCTCACACTCAGTCAACGCTCTGGATGCAAATGCTATGGGCCCTTTTCAGCTTCACAAACTTGACTTAACACATTGGACTAAGGTCTTTGCAGCGAAATTCTCCACACATTTGGAATAATATTCAATTAGCCCTAAAATGGATTTCATCTCCTCTTTATTCCTAGGCGCTTCTAATCCACAAATCACCTTCTTCATTTCACGGTGCATTTCAAAACCACTTCTGGAATACCACCACGTGTGCGGCTGGAACACCGAGAATGACACCACGTGCCATCTACTAGTTAATACAAAACCCTCTTAAAAAGCATTTTGGTTCATCCGGTGGAGTTTTGCTCCCATCAATTTCCTGTTGCCATCAGACAGGCATGCTGAGTGTTAGATGAAGTGTATCATTGATGGCAATGGTGTATTCCTTCATTATTTGTTTACTGTCATAATTCCAACTCATTAACTAATTCACAATGGCACCTCAGGTTGCCACAAGGCAGCGTCGGGGTATTTACCAGTAAAGATAAAAGTGTCAAGAACCAATACAGAGGGCCTGATCACGAGTTGGGCGGCAGCCCTTAAATGTGGCAGTAATGGGGTTACCGCCACACGTGAGGGTCTGCCCAATCTCAAGTATAGTGTGTTTGCTCAGAGCTGGGTTTATGGAGTCCCAAGAAAGGCATAGGAATGGCACAGAGGCAAGGTGGAACCTTTCCTTGGTTTTGTGGAGAGCCAGGGGTAGATGGGCTGGATGACACTGCAGTGTTCACCCTTCTAGTGCCTTTCCTGAGCCAGATGGGGAAGGTGTGGCAGAGAAAAGTGATTACAGCACGGCTCTTTTACATAACCGCAGTGAACACTTAATTAGCCCACTGGTTTTGGCTTTATTTCCCATAAGAGATAACCAGTTGACTAACTAGTGGGTGACTGGTGCCTTTATAAATGGTATGAACATTGATTGGAGATTTATTGAAAATGAAACGCCAATACAGGGAAAACCAATCCTTTATTCCTACTAAGAGCTTGCTTACAATGACTAAGCCAAGCAACACAGCTTACAATGGTTAAGCCACGCAACACATGCTGCCGGAGTGCCCGCACATGCTGCCGGAGTGCCGGGCACGCATGCTCCTTCCTTTACAATAACCTTGATAATCAATAAGGAGAAGCATTGGATAAATCATGACTCCTTCTCTGTGTATGTGGGGTACTCTGTATGGCTCAACTTCCAAGCACTCGGGCATCATGTTCAATGTAGGATGTTAGCTAGTACATGGCTTGCAGATACACTGCATCATGCAGTTCGGGCCCTGCCACAAAACAGTCGCAGTTTGTGCAAACAACACCGATTGCCATTTGTGCCACAATGAAAGCATGTTCCTATCCCCTTTTGAAAAACCAAATGTGCCTTTGCTGTTATTGCACATTTGCATCCAAACACTGCCATCAGAGTGAGGCAGAAAATCTAGACCACATCAAAGTCCATCTAGATTTAGCATTCACACTGTGTGGTGTGTGACAAAAAAAGGTCTGAGCCACAATAGTACAGGCCAGAGTGAGTGTCTAAACCTAATGCTCTGCCTCACATTACTACTAGTGTAACAGGTTAACAAGGGAGACAGGAAACCCCAACAATCTTTCATATGCAACTTTGTCAACCTGAGGCCAGCTCCCGCCCTCAGTATCAATTGACAGTGAGTTGTCATGTCTGGGACTGTATGCTTACAGTGGGCCTCCCCAGTAGAGGGGCTCCATTCATTAGGCATGAGAATGTGATTTGAGGGAGCCAGGGAGTCTGGTTTCATTGCAGCTTCAAGGGAGATCTGCTGCTTTAATCAGGAACTATAGAGCGATCCATTAACCAGAGAGACTCTTTGATCAGCAACAGACAAGAAGATGGGTGGGACTTAGGATCACGTGTTTCACTCCTTTACCTTTTCTGTTGTAAAGCACTCTGGTTATGACCTCATGCATAGAGGACACCAGGATTTGTTTATTAAGGTAGGCTTAGCCTACACCAATCACTGTGGCCCATTCTGCTTTAAAAGAAGGCTGAGCCCCTCTTTTGGTAGATAATCTGATAACTCATCACTGGACCCTGGCTGAAGGTACAGTCTGCCTTCCACCAGAGAAGGAAGGCTTGGATCTCCAAAGAGGGATTCAAGATCCCTCCCCTAAACATCTCGCAGGGAACAGATCGAAATAAAGGCCTCAGAAGACCCTCCAGCCGCTGCAGAACTGGTACCCAGCCGGCTCACAGTATGTCCTACAAGGCTCTGCATCAAGCTTCCTATGTAGGAAGCACCAGAATGTCTCTGAACCTACAGCATAGGACAAGGCAGCTCCCTGTAACACACTTCTCAGCTTTGGGCCATCCACCTTAAAGGACGACACAAGCCCATTGAAGAAGATGGGAGAAGTGCCTCGACGAGCCCACTACCAACGTCTGCCATAAAGGAAATTTCAGAGCCAGTCGAGTTCCTCAAGCTGCAGCCGACTGCAACGCTGGCCGTTGTGAAGCCGCATTCACTTAAAGACATCTGAGGCGTGTCGACCAGTGCTTCAGAATCACCGTCCAGCACCGAGACAACGATTCCTGACCCCAAGATGCTGTGTTGGCCAGCCGTCAGCTGTCCATCCAACTTCGCTTGCTGAACCATCTTGCCGCCTGATAGCCGCAGCTGACTCCCATCTTGAACTCTGTCACAGAAGCCTGCAAAGCGCCCTGAAGCCAACTCACCCCTGTCAGGCATCAAGAACACCTACAGCACAAGGTACATTGTGGGTCTGTCCCCCTGGTCCTTGCATGAAGGCCCCTAGAGGCATTTTAAGACCCATTGCTCCCTTTGTGCTGAAGTTAGGAAACCTTAAACTGTTGTGATTATTAACCATACAGACTACCCCCCTGTTAGTATGCAGAGTGCATCCCTTTTCATTCTTTGAAACTGTCTGCCCTCTGCATTCCTTTACAGGATGGGTTGTATTCAGTAGTGTTGCTAGAACTGTCTGTTGTGATATAAATAGATTATTTTTATACAACCTTGACTGGACAGTCCCATTTATCATTGGGTAATAATTGTGTTTTTGCTGTGTTGCAACTAATCAATGATCCAAGACCTTTCCGAGATAAGCCTGCCAGTCGTCCACGTTACCAAAATTAGACAAGAAGGCTCATAATGTGCTTGTTATTCCAATGTGTTCGGAACCCTTCTGGTATATTAGAGGCGTGGGGCTGATTGATGGTTTAGAAACCGATATTGACCCCTGGACCACTGGCACCCTGGCAGTTCATTCATCACACCCACATAAAATGAGTGTCTACAACGGGCCCTTACAAATTATAGTTACTTTATTTAAACACAAATAAGTGTTCAGAAACGGTACCCCTGTAAATCAAATGCACAGAGCCAGGCACATTTATATAAAAGTGGTGATGATTCTGGATGAGAACAGTAGAAGGTAGGAAAAATAACAGAATTGGAGTCAAAGTGATTACTTTCAGAATGTCTTTACGTATGGAATGATGTCCGAGCTCTTGCTAGGATTGCCGGGCATGCATGCCGCTTCTGTCTGGAGTCCATTGAGCTGATGGAATCCAAGGCAACCAGATAGAGGTTACGGTCACCCGCTGGCATTAGACACTGAACTTCACGAGTAGTCAAGCCACTTACTGACAGGGCTGCTAATATGCACTGCCCTGCTCTTCACCAGTTTGGGCGTCTGTAAAAGAAGCAAGTCCTTCAATGGCTGCTGTGATGCTGCATGCTACAGTACTTTTGGATGTATGGCTTCCAATGTGTGATCACTGCTTCCGTTTGACACTCTCTTTGCCTGATTTACAAAGCGTTTTTCAATGGGAAAATTGTGAATCAGGCCGTGTAAGTTTGTGGAGGGTGGACGACACTAGATAGCTGCAGAATCTTTTTTAGGGGTGGGAGGGCGATATTGGAGCAAACGTGGACTCTTTTTTTCAGCTGGAGCGAGCGGACGATGCACGCATCCTCTCCTACCCTTTGCCTGTGCGTCAAGATGCCACATTCGTTACTTTTCTTATCACCCCAAGTACTCGCTACATTAAGGCTAATTTTGGAAATATGCTCAACATATTGTTTTGTGCACATCACACTAAAAAAGGCGCTCATTACTGTAGGGTCTTCATCTTCAATGTAGTAGGACATGGTTTTCCTCACTTCAGACCAGGCCGCGCGGGTAATGTCCTCCTGTCCTAAAAGCCGCCGTGCTTATTTTCTGCAAATTCTGCACGGCAAGTGGACTGACATCCCAGTTTTCATGTTATGAGTGTCGATTGGGTAAAAACAGGTGGCATGTGACCATGTAATGTGATATGTTGGTGGTGGTAGCCGAGCATTTTGTGTCTTTTCTGGACCGCGTGACCAAATGCTGCGCATTAGCGGCGCGCCGGCATTACGCAGTGTATCCATCTTTTTTACTGCTTTGTCACTTGAATTGATATCCTCATTTTTCCAGCTCATAGGCCACAGTTCTGCAAAGTGACTCCTATTTTCATTTAGACCCATACAGGGAGAAAAATTACATGCATAATACATTATTGATTTTTTGCTAAAATATATAATATCACATTTGATGGATGGGATTCAGCTAAAAGCCGGCGCAGCGCAGGCCAGGGCTTTAAAGAGCCCAGCCTTAGTTACAAGGAGACTATTTTAGGACCAAAGATTGATTAGAGTGTTCAAGGGGGTGTCCCACCCATCAACACATTATAAAATATGGGACGGCGTGTATTTTATCCATCAAGGCCGCAAGGGGTGCCCAGTAGCGCAATACATGCTGGGAGTCATGCAGTGCCTAATGCGGCCGCAGGGACTGTGCATCGCGGTCTGCAGAGAAGCATGCATTTTGCTATCATCCCAGTTCCTGAATTGCATGCTTGCAGCCTGACATGAATGGCAAAATAGAGGAGAGTCAGATCTCACAGGCAAAGCTGCATGTGCTTTAAACCGATTACCCTTTTTGCTTTACACATGCAACAGAAGATTAGACAGGTTGGGGTTGGGCACTATTTTAATGCTGAACATCTCGCCAGCTATTTTCGGCATATAGTGCATATTGGCAACATGGATCTTTGCATAGGCCTAAGAAGTGTAAAAAGATGTCCCCTGGAGGGAGGAAACATGTGCTTACGTTGCTTTCATTTAATGTGTAAGCACAATAGACAGACTTATTTGTATTGTCATTTGGTTAATATGTAATCTTTAAAAATTAAACCAACGAAGTAATAAAACACATAAAAATATAATTAATACAATGATGAAAAAGAAAGGCTGTTAAAAATAGAGAAACACATCAATGAAGTAGAAATTCATACAGATCTGGACAAAGCAACATTTAACTATAGCCAATATAATAGAAGAGGAACTATCAGCAATGCAATTAAGCCAAAGGATATCACAGTCTGCCGAGATGCTTGAGTCAACGAAAGTTTTGAAATAAGCAAAGCAGAGTGTGCAGGGCAACGAACCAGCAGGTGTTTCAAAGTCTCAATCTCTCCTGGGAGGCCCCAACATCTACAATTAATCATCTCCGCAGGGATCATACCATATCTCAGTATCTGCCCAGGGATCATACCATATCTCAGTATCTCCCCAGGGATCATACCATATCTCAGTATGTCCACAGGGATCATACCATATCTCAGTATCTCCCCAGGGATCATATCATATCTCAGTATGTCCCCAGGGATCATACCATATCTCAGTATGTCCCCAGGGATCATACCATATCTCAGAAATCTCCCCAGGGATCATACCATATCTCAGTATGTCCCCAGGGATCATACCATATCTCAGTATGTTCCCAGAGATCATACCATATCTCAGTAGCTCCCCAGGGATCATACCATATCTCAGTAGAACTTATTTTGCATGAAAAACGTTCCAGCTGAACCTTAAGAAAGACCAACACACAAGTCTATTGGGATAAAGACTTAAAGTGATGAATAAGGAGCCATCTCTCCTCGTTGCTTATGCTCCAAGCTCAGATGTCTCGAGGATACATCACTGTGAACTCCCGCAATAGTCCCAAACCAAACCTACTAATGTAACTGTTGCTGTGTCGCATAAGACACATAAGGATTTCAGAAATTGATCACCATTCTGTTTAACAATAAAATGAAGATAAATAAAAGTGAGCCTTGAGGAGGGCTCAAAACCTTGTAGTAAAGGGATAACATTTGCAGTGGGCCCTACTAACCAGAGAACAGATACCGAGCGCATATCTAATTGCAACATGGGTAAGTGAATTGGGAACCCTCAGGGCCCTTCACCAAAGTAGGCCTTCTAGCATAGGCAAGCAATCAAGTAACTAAGGGTGAAGAACCTCAATGCTATATAAGATCTTGGGAATTTCAGCCCGGGAATAAGAGAAAACTTGGCATATCGGGAGTCGATTTTACACATTTGATTTATCAGTGCAACAATCCTACACTTCAGCCAATCCTTGAGTTGTGATTTGTGCTGTTAGAAACAACTGCAAAGCCTTGTCTCGGGAGGATAGCTCAGTGGCAACGTGCTTGCCTTGGAAGCAAAATAACATGGAGCAACACGGGTTCGATCCCTGGGTCCGCGCTTAGAAACCTCTGGGTATTAAGCGCGTTATAAATAACCTATCAAAACTATCAACCCTTTCTAACGGGTCAGAGGCAATGCACCATTGAAAATCCATCATCTTCTTTTTGCTGGTTCACTGTATTGTCTTGGTCTTCCCGGAGTTGATTTAAAGGGAATTAAGAGAAGGGAAATTAGCAAAGGCACCCACCAGTTGTTAAAGGACTATTTTAAGATAACCAGGTTTTGGAATTACAAAGGCTGCCAGGACAAGATGTTCCTCAATGTCTGCAACATAAGGATTGAAAAGGCACGGAACTGGAATACATCTCTGTCTGACTCCTTTAGTTGTTTGGATTTTCCGACACAGCAACCCCATGTAATCAACTCTTACTTGGATGTTAGAATATGAATGCAAGCCAATGATCAAGCGTAAAGGATGAGCTGGGATCCTCCAGAGCAACAGTTTGACGCATAGAATTCCCCTGCTAAAAGTGTCAAACTGTGTGGATAGGTTGATTGTAGCTGTACAAATTGAGGACTATTTCTTGGACCAGGACAGATTCTGAACACATTCTTAAAGGAAAACATTCAAACTGGTGCCTAAATGCCTCCAGAATTTGCCTCTCCTTTACCCAGTCATTAAGATGAGGTGGCAAAAGAGATGTAAACGTTTTTCTGTCAGCATCGAGAATGGCAATTGGCCTGTAGTTCTTAGGATCTTCCCAGAAGCCTCTCTTGAAAATAGGTACGACAAGTGCAGTTCTACATGATGGAGAAAAGGTTTCAGAGTGAGGCGCCTGCGATAAAAGGACAGTCAAAATCGAGGACCTCAAAACAGGATCACTCTTAAACAAGACATTAGTCAATCGGTTTGGGCCCAGGGCCTTGTATTTGCTAACACTAGGTATGACATCTTTGACATCTTCCCGAGCAACTGGTAGGTCCTAACTAACATCTAGTTCTGGAAACTCAGCACTTCCATCCAATTCAGTGTAAACTAGTTTCTGGATAACTCCAAACTTGGAGTGATCTATATTCTCAACTTCTTTGGAAGGACTCGTAATAGAGTACTTTGCCATGAAATAATCAACCTAATTAGTTTTCAGAGACTACATTGAGCTGAGTATCTGACTGGGGTATGCGCACTGCACTGACTATTTTCCAGAAATACGAGGAGTTCTTATTCCTTAGAATCAAACGCATCTGCACTGCATATCGTTGTAGTCACTGAGCACGAGTAAACCTCAACTAGGTCCCATAAGTTTGTTTGGCTTTCTTAATCAAACCTGCTGCTCCTGGAGAGTCAAGAGAATCAGAATACCTGATTTTCCTAATCAAGGGTCTCACTTCCATCTTCTTCACTTCTAACGATCGATCATAGACATGCTAACGACAAGCAGCCTGCAGAGGAGAATAAGACCCAGAACTACCCTTAACAGTGAAGTGGGAGAATGGGAGAAAAAGCTCCCCCCAATCTCCTCGCGACCATGGCCTCGAGGATCGCGGCCCAGACACCCACCACGAGATGAATTTGTCTATCTACCAGACGACCAAATACCCTGGTTCAAGAACATAAGGATATGCCCATCAGCCTGCCCTACTCAAGCCGACACCTGCGGCATGGATGAACTCGACTAAGACCTCAACAACAAGTACCCACATCGTTAGAGATGCCATAACGACCTAGCCAACTGCCAAGAACACACGTGCCACCATGCACACTGGTCACTCACGCACCAACCTACACGAAGAATATATTCAGTGCTATGATGTAGGTGACGGATACACCCACTGACGCGCATCTTTATTATTTTAGTAATGCAGAAACGCAAGACGCATAAAGCACTCGCGTATACACTTGCTGACGCTTCTCCCACCCCTCACATCGTGATGAGAATATAAAGAAGACGTAATACTGCCTATGAAGCCATGTCAAACCGCAACACAGGGGCCGTGCATTACACATCCCCACCCATGAACCAGGCCCAAGTAGGCCGCAAGCAAGAACCACCACGAACACTGTATGAGCGAGTGTACAAGTGCTGATCACGCAGAACGAGCCCAGCGAGAGCTCACAGCCAAGGGGGCGATGTTGCAACTCGTATGCTACCAGCCGGTGCCAAGGTCACACCTGTAAGCAAAGCTAAGCACACAGAAGCAAAATACAACTTTAAATGTGCAGAATTACGCCCCAGCTACGGTCTCTCCACACGTGACCAAGCCGACCTGACAAGGTGCCAGACCCACGAGGAAGAAGCCGCCTGGGACACAGGTTGCAACAGTGAAATGACTAGATGGACACCTACAGTGATGGGAATGGCCTGCTCTCAGGCCTATGAGCAAACCCGTACATTGTCTGCACGAACACATAGTTACACATTGTTGCTAGTGACAGGTACACCGCGAGCTGGGAACAACGATGGTCCCAGACTGGAGGGCTCGCGGGAGGACCAATCAGAACATGGGGGCACTCATCACTGACGCCACTAACAATAGCCAATCATCAGGGGTCTTTGTGTAACAATTTTCAACTACCTAATAGAAGGGACAACCCAAGTATACCACCTGACTCATCCTCAACCACTAATATTGCTCTCTATATGTATACTATACTAACCCTACCACTCGAGGAACCAATCCGGAGTGGCAGTAGGTTTTTCGCTAACTTTCCCAGGTGACGCAAGTAGCGCGTCATACTGCGGCAAAAAGGGCTTGCGAGCCCCACGAATTTTGAGAGTCTGGACGGACGCGTACGATCCTAGACCCATCCCTGCCGTTGTTTTAATAAACAGCAAACTGCCTTGCTTCTTGTGTGTGTCTCATACTCATTTTTTGTGAACACTGGAGGAGTTGGGGCCTCCCAGCCCGGAGGTCCGCGGACGGCTCAGCTGACCCAGGGATAACCACCCCGACAACAGATTTAAGGGTATCATCCATGAACAAACCAAAGTTGTTAACACTAAATGTGTGAATTTTCCAGGATAAAGGGAAGTCAGTCATACACAAGGCAAGCCTGTAATTTAACTTTGAAATAGGTTTAGGTTTCCAAACAATTTTATTTTCACCAGAATGGACTATTAGATCAGTTGGCCCACCAAGTTCAGATTTTGTAGGGTTACATTTCAACTCAAAAACAAGCATGCTTTGATTGCCCCAAGGGGAGCTTGTAACAGTCAAGTTCTTACACCTGTGGAAAAGTGGCTCACTAATGAAGAGGTAATACATTGTAGAAGACAAGTTCCCAGGTCTATCACCTGGGACCACCCCATCCAACATGAGGGTGCCTAACCCAAACAAGCAATTTAGCCTTCCCACTCCAGGCACAATTTATGACTAACATTGCAACAGGGGGAAAGTGTTTCCATTGAGTATTAGCATCAAGTCTGGAAGCATTAAGATTGCCAGCAAGGAGTAGATCCCATGCGTTATGTATACTCCAATCATTAATAAAAGTAGTAAGGAGATCAAGAAAAGAATCGAGAATGCAAATACCCTTGTACGAGTATACATTTAGAATCAGCACAATTATTGTAACCCCGTCAGAGGAGATCTTGACCTGGTTAGCCAGGATGGCCTTGCAGACATTAACATGGTGCATAATTTCAAGCCCCCTACAAGATTGCACCAAAGTAAGGACACCCGAGAAGCCCGGCCAAAGGGGGGCCTTCGGTGCAGGGTGAAATTCAGTCGGATAACCGTCAAATTAGGAACAGTCCATCATCCACGTCTCCTACAATAAAATTATGTTCTGCGATTTCAATATTAAACCAACTGCAGGATTGGACGATACATTTTGACTTCCTCGCAAATTCCAAGAAAGGAGTGTCAAGGAAGAGTTGCTACTAAAGATGGACCGGGGACTGAAGTGCTTCATTGAATTGGAATGGTGATGAGCTCCAGCAAGCCATGACCAGTCACCATTAGCACTTGATGACGCCTGTCTTTTCCCCTAGAACTGGATCCCTCACGAGGAGGAGCATGAATCAACCGAGACGATAATGTCAGCAGAATCGAGGGACTCAGTCGCAGTTCTTTTGTTGAAAGCCAGAGGGAAACGCTCCGACGCAAGAGGTAGTAAGCCATAGCCAAACTGCTTTATTATCATAGCCTCCTTCAAAATGCTTTCAACGGCAATTTGGGATCCTATCTCCATAAGGGCCCGATCAGTTTGATATAAGTCAATAAAATCAACATGATTGATGTCCTTGGACGAAATGGTTCTCAAGTTAGGTATTTCGGCCAGCAATCCAATAATATTCGTTTCTGTTCAGCACAGGCTTTCTATCTTCTGGTAACAAGCTCTCAACCAAAACTCTATAAGGCAGCCTAGGGCTATGGCCCCCAGGAGCCTTATTCCAAAAGGACCTGTCGTCTGCACAGGACCTTTTGGATAATGATTCACTAAAGGGCAAGACAAAACCTTCTGGGCAACCGATGCCGTAGAGCACAGCATTGGCTTGGTATCCACAAGAGTTAGTTCCACCCACTCTACCAGGAGTCTAATGAAGGACAGGAAGTGTATTGTTTAGTTGTTTGAATGGCTGCCATAAGAGTCATCTGGGCCATGAGAGCTTTTAAGAACTCTGCATACATGAGAGACTGCAGGAAAGAGATTCCTTATTGATGCTGGTGCTCCCTCCTCCAAGCCATAGGAAGCTGTGTTAGTCTCTGGGATGCCACATTCAACTGGAAAAACCTCATCCAGAAACTGGGTAGAAAGCCACGTTAGTCTCTGGCTTTCAACATTCGTTCCGGGAGGGGCAGGCTAAAACGCCTAGAGCAGAGGCGTAGACAGGGTAGGGCCTGAGCGGGCAAGGCCCACCCAAAATCTGTAAATGCCCACTCAGCAGCACTGTGTGGGCATTTACAGATGTGAATGTCACTGCGGTGGGCCCAACTACATTAGCTTCAGGCACCACTTGCTAGGCAATCCTGGCTACGTCACTGGCCTAGAGTGAGGCCTGCCATGGAGGATGTTGCAGCTTGGGGTCAGTCTGCACCGTGAATGAAACACAGATGATCTGTGCAGCCGGAGGTGAAGATTCAGAAATAGTAGGTGTCATTTCAGTTGCATAAGAGGGATCCAGCTCACTCAATTTCTGCCCAAAGAAGCTACTTTTTCTAAATGCCTTTGATCCTCTAGGAACAGTTCCCTCAGTGCTCTGCCTTTTCAGGGAGAGCAAAAATGTCCTTGATGGCTGTGTGACGTTGTTCCTCAAGAGTACGTTTTTCAGCTTCTTCTCTTGTGGGCATTGTCAATCTTCACACGAGCAGCAGCTTCATGGAATCTGAGAAGACTTTCCTGCTACCACGGATCCTGAAGAAGCTTGAGATGATACGTGTAATGGTTGGGAACACACGGTGACCCAAGGCGCACCCTCAGAAGCAGCGCGAGGATTGAACTCCATAACAACAACTGGAGAGGCAGATCTAACTCCATGAGATGTCTCAGTAGCAGGAGAAAGCAGCGAGTCAGGCAGTGCGGGAGAATTCAAGGAGTGAACCATTGCCTCATTCCCCAGCATGTCCCTGGAAACAACTGAAGCATCTGTAGAATGTTGAAAGTCCCTCAATTGTGTCTGTGTGTAGAGGTTCTCAAATTTAAATAGTAGCTACTCCAGCATTGTAGAGTACAACTTGGTATCCACTTGTATGCCTTCATAGAGGGAAACCGGAGCGCTCAACAGCACTTGGTTAATTTCAGCAGCAGTGCTTGATCCAGAGGACCATATGGCTCACCAGTCAATTGATTATTCCCTTGTTTTAACATTTTAGACAGTCTCCTTGAGGGTCTGGGCCAGGAGTGGATACATAGGAGGTGTTAGGTGATGGAGGTATCAGAATCCAGTGGAGTGTCTAGAAAACAGTCATGTTGTGGCGCCTGAGCCGATTCAACAGCATCGCAGGCACCCAGTAAAAGGTCATGCGATATAGACAGATCGCAGGCAGCTGCAGTTGCAGGGGGCACATTTCCTAGGGAGTTTGAAGTAGAAGGCAAAGTCACTAAAGTGGATCTCACAGGATTAAAAAAAGAGGTAATCTTGTAACCCTTTAAAGGCTTAGTAAATTGTGCAGACGGGCAGCTACAGTCTGTATTAGTGCCGGAGGGCCCGTCACCCGGAGAAACGCTGATAAGGGTAGTTCAATTGCACATTGAAGCAATCCAGGGGCATGTTCCTTCTGGGAGGCCTGCTTTGCAGTTCGTACCTATGCGAGCAAGTAAATAGAATGAGGATTCACTCACCCTCCAAACGGTTAGGGATTAGCAGTCCAACGCGGCCTCAGCGCCAACAGCAAAAACAGCCCACACTCAGCCCACACTCTGCTAGCACTCCACGCTCCTGGCTGGTTTTTAAAGGACCAGTGTGCTGAAGAGAAAGTACTCCCTGCAGAAACAAAGACTCTTGGAATAAATTCCAGAAGCAACATCCCACACCTGGCCCTCACTCGAGGAGAGGTCTGCGCTCCTGGCTGGTTTAAAGGACCGGTGTGCTGAGGAGAAAGTACTCCGTGTAGAAGCAAATGCTCTTCCAGTAAAGTCCTGCAGTGACAGCCCACACTCCACCCTCACTCCACCACAGACATTTAAAGACGTCAGTGGAGCACTTTTTAAAATCCTACTAAAAAATAAATTAGCTCTACTCAACATGGCCCCTCAAATAGGTCCTAAATTGTAAATCCGATTCATAAAGAATGCTGTATTGAAGGGATCACTCTGGATCCTCTTCAGGCTTATGAAGCACAAAAAGATCCTCTAGACAATGGAACAATGAGATTGGATTGTATTGGATTTCATTTGAGTGTCCGTGTTTTATTTAGGCAAGAGATTCCTAGTGTATCAGTCAGAAGGCTAATGTGTATACTGTAAGCGAGGGTGGGTGAACCCGTATGCTTGATTGCTATTCACACACAAGCATTTCTCTCGCTATCACAGAGTTTGTTGGGTGTCCAAATAAAAAGTTTATTTTTCAATTTCTAAAATGTGTTCCAAATGCTGAGTACACTGTCTTGATGTATTTATTGTGCAGTTCTGTGTTACGCGCATGGTAGTGTGCAGCGCCTCCACCGCATGTGGTAATGCAAACTGTTCCACGCTTTGGCAATGGTCTTTGGTATCAGCATCCTAAAGGCCTGATGCACAACCCGTTTTTCAATGGAGTGTGCCTATTGAAAAATGCATTGTGAATCGGACCCTGTGTCTGCAGTATGCCCCCTTAAAGATTGCAATGTTTTAAATGGTTAAGTTACTATTCAAAGGTCTTCAGCCTTTGGCTGTCCAGATGTTTTGGCCTACATCTCTCATCACTCTGAGCCAGCATAGTCAATGGTGGAGGACCAAGAGAGTTGGAGTCCAAAATAGCTGACACCTGAACTATATGAACTAAATTACGTGGTTGGTGCTCACACATATATGCATAGAATCACTGAAGGGAAAGTACAAAATAATCTGACTTTCTTCCCAGAAACTAGAATTTTAAAAAGTCAAATTATTCAATGACTTTTCAGAACAAAATTAAGCACTGACTCAGCCTCCACCCTTGGGTGTCCCCTATTTGCAGTAATTTATTTTAAAACATTTATTTTTGAAAATATGTAATCATTTTATAAATATGACCTCTTTTAAGGAATTACCTCAAGCAAGAAAACGTCGCTTGCCCAGTGTTTTTTTTAAAGTAAATGATCAAATTGCATCATTGCAAGTGTGCCTAGCTTCAATGCATGTTTGCACTGGCGCAATTGCTCTGCTGCATCGGCATAAAGCTGCTGCAATATCGGCTCTGGTAAGCCGCTTGCTCCACTCCAGATTTCCAGTGCTGTGGACATTCTGTGAACCTAAACTACAGGTCGTGGTGTGAAACCGGCACAGGGACTTCTTCTATCAGTGGCTGCTTTGAAAATGCAGACCCCTTCCTATGCAGCACTGAACTCAAACCCTAAGACTCTGCTCATCCACTATGCAGGATGGCCTCTGGAATAGACAGCATCGTGAAAATAGACCTGATTATCACTGATAAGATTCTATACGTACAATCCCATTATTATTTGGCTGGGCTGGTCTTCCACTAAAGATGTTTCGTTCACATTCTTGTTTTACTGAATGTACGTATTCACGTATAAAAATAGGCCTGCGGGACAAAAGGGGCACTACTACCATGCACATTGTGTGCCTATGAAAATCGCAATGACGTCAACAACGAAACTGCCTGTATCTCGATTGCCAACCTAGCTGGTAGAAAAGAGCCTTGCACGTCAACATCTCAAAGGTCTGAACTGCTTGCACAATATATCATCTTGTTTTTGATTTCTCTGCCAGTGTATGAAAGGGGCAATTTATCATGTACTGTAAAAAGATTTTATTGTTATGTTTTACAGTGATATTGTTGACATGATGGAAGTCAGACCAAACAAATCCACTGGAAGGAGGTTGTTTAGCAAACAATCAGTCTAGCCTTGTCAATGCTGACGATGAAGCTGCACTGTCTCGGCCACTGACAGAACATAGAGAAGAGAACCTTAACTATTTAGCCCCTCCCACGCTCCCTCTTAGAAGCTTCACACTCCTCTCAGCTTTGCAGAATCATTGAGCTGCTCTCTAGCAGATCCCGCGCTCCACTTCAGCGGATCCCGTGTCTGCGGACCTGTCTCTAACATTCCCAATCCTTGGCTATCCACCCCATTGCTTGCCCATTTCCCTGTACAACAGTTCACAGTCATCTCACTGCCGGGGTCCCCGGTTTCCTCTTCGCCATCCAACCCCTGTTGAGATCATCTTTCCAGATGATGAAACAATGGGATTGAAGTGGCACCTCTAAAATGATATGTTGGCAGTACTGTGGTGCTAGCACACCCAACGACTGAAATCATAACGTTTAATGTAGGGAAGCCAACTGCTAACCCTTTTTGGCATTACATATCTAAGTCAGAGAGACAATGATCCACACGTGAATGAAAAATGTGCATACCCGTTTTATTGACACTGTCCGACCATAGATAGTCTACAGGTGTGCAGTGGTGTAAGTGTTGCCCGCCAGTCTATAAGCTTTCTATAAATCACCAGCCAATGCATCCGATAGGCCATTGCATTTAAGATGTACTCACTTTACTGAATCTGCATGTTGTAAAGGCATGGAGAACGTTTGTGTCACCGGGGGTAGGAGCCAGTACCCCTAGCATTTAACTTGGTACTCCTAGCTTGTTGACCACTACCCTTGGGGTGAAGCAATGCCTGTTTCATTTGTAATCCTGTCTGGCTGGAAGCGTGGTGCAGGGCATTCAGGCCTGCCTCCTTTTGCCTCTTCTTTGCATGACAGCTGCCCCCTCATCAATGCCATTCCGCTATTTTACTTCTATTCCCATGTCTGCTTCTTTCCCACAAACCTGAATTTGTGGTGCACTGTCGTCCCCCTCCCCTATGTGCCAGGGTCCAGTGTCCTCCAACAAAATCAGGCCTCTACCCTCTAGTACCGTGCTTAGACTTTTGCCCGAGGCTAAACCCGGCGTGGGCCGGGGCACACATTCCCTGCCGAGCTGCACCATCTCCTCCTCTCGGTCTATACCCAGCTGCCTCGGCCCTCATGGCTTGGTCATGAGCCGACAGCCGTGTCATCACCCGATGCACCTATGCTACCATTCATGGGGTGGCGAGGGAGGCCGGCGAGGGGATGTGTCTGATCATAGAAGCAGAGTGTGTGGAAAGGCCCATGTGATTTTGTATGGGTCTCTGGAGCCGTGCTTAGACACAGGCAGCATGCATTGCGCAGGAAGGCAGGGCGCACAATGAATCCAGCAGAGCAGTGGATCCCGCCTGTGTCGCCTCCTGGACACTTTCCACCGGCCACCGCCATCCCAAACTGCATCCACTGTTTTCAATATTGGTTCTATGGACGTAGCTCTAAAAATGCTTAGATGTGATGCTTCACGAAATCTCTGCACCCCCAGGGAAAAGCGACACGCCCACAAGGTAGCTCGCTGAGTTAAGCGATCGCCAGTGCAGCGTTCATCTGCTTGTAGTCACAGGTTTGAACCCCAAACGAGATGTCATTTTTAAAAACACCCTGGGTGGTATTACAGAAACTTTGCACTGGTGGAAATGTAATGAACACAAGGGCAAACATGACCCAAGTACAAAAACCTAGTCTTCCAATGCATTTTTGCGCCAGGGAAATGTTTGCCCCCTGACGCTACCACTCTTTCTCCCTCCTGGCCCCGCTCCACTGGAACCCGCTGCCCATAACAATCAAAGCCAGCCCAGCTGTGGCTCTCTTCAAAGTGCGGCTTAAACTTCACTTACTAGCTAAAGAGGGAGCGCCCCTATAGCCAGGATTGTCTGACAAGTGGGGACTGAAACTAATGCATTGGGCCTACCACAGTGGCATTAACATCTGTAAATGCCCAGACTGCGCTCTGAGTGGGCATTTACAGATTTTGGGTGGGCCTTGCCCCCCAGGCCCTACCCTGTCTACGCCTCTTCCCCGCCCTCTCCCCATCCTGCCTAACTGACCCTGCCACTCCCTCCATGTAATGTTTTGTATTTATATAGTACCACTCTTTAGTTTGAAGCCCTTTCTCCCTTGTTACCTTCGTAAATCACCTGTTTCTTATGTACATACATGTTTCTGTTTGTTTTGCCCCTGATCTATGTCATGCTTGTAAACAGCCTGGCCTGTTTTAGTATTTTACTGGCAAGCCCCTTTCAGATATAAGTTATTTATCATTGTTACCATGACACTCACCTTGGAATGTCTAAATACTTTGGGTCTTTTCCAGATAAGGATGGAATAGTTTGTTTTTTATACATATACAATAATTGTGCTTTTCTACATAACCCTAGCAGCTTTGGGGACATTCAAACCCTGGGGGCTTAGTTTCCATCACAAGACCCTGAACAGTTATGAAATAGATGTAAAACCTTCTAAGACTATGGGCCTCATTACACGGTTGGCGGTGAACCATGGCGCTATTAGCGCCATGGTTCATGCCGTAAAATACCGGCACCGCCTTGGTGGAAAGGGGAATTACCGCCCCATTCCAAGGTTGGTGGGGCGGTAATTCCCCCTTCCACCATTGCCCTTCCCCATTCCCATTTTTGCCCCATAGGGCTCCATGGGGAAGGGGCTAATTACGGTACCTCAAATTGCGGTACCGTAATTAGCTCCACTGGTCCCTTTGCGGGTTGGTTTTTAACGCCTGCAAAAAGCAGGCGTTAAATTCCCCAACCCGCAAAGGGACCTCGTAGTAAGGCGGTAAGGATTTACCGTTACCGGTAAAATACCGGTACCGGTAAACCCTTACCGCCATCCGTGCAATGAGGCCCTATAACATGACAAGGACATCAAACATGTCTGTTCGGAATTTGCAATTCTGCTCAATGTTAAGTTAATGCAGCATTGACAGAAGAAACTGGAGGTGGCATATGAAGTCAGCAGGTTTATATAGCGCCTCCATCTCAGGCAGATAAAGATGAGCATGTGAAGCGGTACCTTACATATGGTGATGACACCAGACATATAAGGCATTATCTGTCGCATTATCTGTCATTGCATGGTGGTGCAGGGTTACTCGATGATGCTCTTGGCATGTGATGGCAACACCTGAACATGCAAGGCTGTACCTCACACACAGTGACTGTGCTTGTCATAGGATGGGAGCACCTGCACATGTGATAACGTGCCTTACTTGTGGTGACTATGCCACACATATGAAACATTAACTGGCACTAAATAGAGTTACTGGGGCATTTGAGGCTACACTGTCCAATTCACTGAGCGTTTTCCAATGGGATTGTGCCATTATAAAACGCGTCTGTGAATCAGGCCCTTAGTGTATGACGGCAATGTCGGAACACGTGAGGCTGTACCTTATATATTGTCATTATACGTCCCATATGAGGCTATAAATGACCGAGTTGGCCCCATACAGAAGGCTACCTTTGCCATATTATGGCAGTATCTGTACGTTTGGCGCTGTAATACTCATATGATAACTTGACCTGATGAATAAGGCTAGAGCTGGCAGAAGGGTGGCAGTAGTTGACCATTACCTGTAAATGCCTCTGCTAGAATATGAAGGCAGTGCCCGTGACTACGGGGGCTCTGCAGAGTTCATCCCTGGCATACCACCTCCCCATCTGGGGTTTATCAAGGCAGCAGGCTTAGTTAAAATACAGTTTGTAACTAAAATACTATTTTGTCGCTAATGGTATTTTATAAGCATCCAGTTTTTATGTGTACTTCTCAACATAAATTCATGTGATGTCATCAGAGTCGCAGGTCCTGAAACACCGCTGCTTGTGATCTCGCCATGTCCCGTGCCATCACTGTGTGCCATGTTACAAGGCATCTAATGGCACTTCCGCTACCCCTGGCATTCCTGAATTGGTATCATTGTGTACCTACCCCACACCTACAAAGCCTCAAGCTTGGCAATGCCAAGGAGCTGAATAGAAACAGCCTGCTTCGCACACACACAGCCACAGGAAATAATAGCCTGTACAAATGCTTTGCCCAGAAATGTCCTGCACTTGTTTATTCCAACCACTGCGGTCTGGAATGGCACCGCAACTGCTTGCATCCATGCAAACACAGTGCATGCATGCGTGGCACGGTCCCATTCTCCTGTCCGCAGGAGTGGTTCAGTTCCCATGCTTGTACCCAATTGTGTTGGGGCATAAACTACGAGGCGCAATCTGTGTAGTTGAATGGAGGCAGAAAAGGGTTTACATGGTAGATGCCGTTGTCCAAATCCACCATCCGATGTATGGGGCATTGTGTACAATGGAAAAGTCCTGGTATGTCTCTTTGTGTGTGTACTCGCAGCCCCATTTCTTGTAGTGTTTTGGCATGCACGACGCCAACATGATGTGCGTGTACTTCACACAATGCCCTATGGCTAGCCCCACCACCCTATGTGGTATCCATTGGGCTATTCACATGGATATGCCAGTCAATCCAAAATCCCAGCCCCTTCCGCAGCCTCACTGCAGTCTATGACAATGCCAACATGACTTCCTTACTGTTCGAATTTAGTTAAAGGTCCTACACTAAATTATTTGATTGATGATGCAGCAAGATTTTACCAATGACTACCCAATACGTTTGGATGACGTTTGCCTACTTCTGTACACTTCCTGTGGCCTGCATGATTATTACTCCAGTACAGCTGGTCTGCTAGTGATAGTAGTGTGGGCTGTGTTCAGTCTCTTCTGTCTCTATATGTCAGGGATCTGCAATATAGCTGCTTATAGATGTTTTGGACTACAACTCCCATGACCCCTCACCACTGACTATGCTTTCTAGGGCTGATGGGAGTTGTGATCCAACACATTTTGAGAGCCAAAGGGTGTGAGCCCCCGCTATAGATCAATAGTCTGATAGTTTGTCATCCAGGCATCAGGGTGATGCAGAGTGAGAACACAGTTTGTGACAGAGCTGTACTGTGCTCATAGAGTATCGGTGTACTGTATGTTAATAGGCCGCAGTAATTATTCTTTAAAAGTAAATATTTCAGATCCTAAACCTAAGGAAAAGGAGTGATTAGGTGATAGAGTCAAATGCGCAGCGGGGGGTGCTGCTTCGGAGCTGCCTCTGTGGCAGCACGAGTCTCTCCTGCTCCCATTGGAAGTTCGCTTCACTTCTCATGACAGAGCGTGCACAGGTCATCAATGTCAGTCAAAGGGAGATGAGACAGAGGGACTTTGACAAGGCTTGAAAGCAAGTCGAAGTCATTATTTATTCATTTGGTGTTCATTGTAATAGCATTAATCATGATCCATCCGTGTAATGCCCGGCTGTCTCGCCTAGCTTCCATTGCGCCTCAAAGGCTGGTGTTATCCAAGAGTGCTCTTGTCGAACCGGAAAGGCTGTTTTTAATTCTGTTAAGTCAGAATGATGCAAATACCCAACAGGGAAACAAGGTGTGCATGGCCTCTGGAGAGTGCAAGAACCTGATGAACACGCCCAGAAGGAGCATAGCGAGCAACTCCATCCTCATAGAATATAAAACGATAGCATTACACAATATTCAAGCCCCGCCCTGAGAGACCTGGTGGGTTTACAATGAACTCGCAAACCAGTAGGGCGGAGCATTGGATGAATCGTGACTCCTCCTCTGTGTATGTGGGCTCTCACCTTATGGCTCAACTTCCGAGCACTCAGGCACCGCGTCTTATGTAGGATGTTAGGTGCTGCATGGCTTGCCCATACATTGCATCGTGCAGGTCTGGCCCTACCACAAAACAGTGGTATTGTGTGCAAACAACACTGATTGGCACGTGTGCCACAAAGAGAGCATGTTCCTGTTACTCTAGGGGTCGGATAAACCAAATGTGCCTTTGCTGTTACGCCACCACTGCATCCAAACATCACCGCCGGAGAGAGGCAGAACATGAGGATCACATCAAAGTCCGTCTGCGTTTAGCTTGCCCACTGGGTGGAGTGTGACAACACGACCAATGAGCAACAAGAGCACGGGCCGGAGTGGGTGTCTAAACCTAAGGCTCTGCCTCACACTCCTACCAGTGCAACAGTGATCCGGCCTGAAAGGTGATCCTGGCACCCACATGAACTATACACCTCCTTCTGCTCTGAGGGTAGCATTGGCCGATATGCGAGCTGGTCAGCAAGCATCCACACAGCAATACCAGTGCTACCAACATAAAATGAGTGTCTACAAAGGGCCCTTGCAAAATATAGTTGATATATTTAAACACAGATAAGTGCCCAAAAACACTAAACAATCTTACCCCTGCAAATTAAATACACAGATCAAGGCACACTTATATAAAAGGGGTGATGACTCCGGGTGTGAATGGCAGAAGGTAAGAAAAACAACAGAATTGCAGAAACTCAAAGTGATTACTTTCAGAATGGCCTTATGGTATGGAATGATGTCCTCTCGCTAGGACCCAATATACCTAGACCAAGGGGCAGAATCTAGAATAGACTTTTTAGGGGACTTTAATTCATTCAGGCACTTCTTTAATCTCTTGCAACTTCTTGCAGCTTTTTCAATATCTCGAACCGCGGTTCGTGGCAGCGATTGGCTCGACTTTATTCAAGCCCTGCTGTGCTTGGTACTGTTCAAGGGCAGCCTGAGGAGCTCAATGGTGTCCAGATGCAGGTGGCAGAGGTCCCACTCCATGGATAAATTGAAGTTGAAGAAGTAGTCTTTCGGTTATGCTGGTTTGATGCAGTGAATTGGGCCGAATGCAGAGGATCAGCAGAGTGGAGTCTTCCTTGCAGCTCGCAGGGATTTACTACGTGGTTTGACACCACGCAAAGCAGAGCTTGAAGCACAAGCAATCGGTCAGAAGATCAATGCCATTCGATTTCAGCTTGATCCGCTCTATGTGGCTCGAATCAGGACATGCTGCTGTCAACAACCAGAATTGCCAAAGGTAACACATTTGGAGTTAAATGATGCTTGCCCTGTGGTTCCCAGCCCAGGGAATTATTTCAGAGGAGCTTGCAGTGTCCTGCCCAGTCCTGGGTGGGCTCACTGGCTACCCACAATCTTCAATAGCAGGCAAGCCTTCCTTACAGAAGTCACGTATCTTGGCCCCCTGAAATGGTTAGGAAGGGAGCCAACAGTTCCTGGGAAAATCTTGTATATACCCTGTGCCAGGGACCATCAGCAGCAGTTGCTCCTACAACAGTGCCACTTTATTCTTAAAGATGATTCCTAGGAAATGGTTCTGGGTGATTGACAAAAATAGGAGCTTCCCCACATATAAGGTGAAATCCTCACAGGGGATGGTTCTTATTTCAAGCCTTCTGCTACAGGCCAATCTGTGTCTCCATTACAGATGTGTCCTCCTTTGCAGCATCACTCCCAGAGTCAATTGTTTGCAGGAAGTCGAGGATGGTTAAGAAGGAAGCGGTGTACAGTCAGAACCAATATATCCAAGGTCGTCTTCCTGTAGCTAAGCTGCCTCTTGATTTTCCTGGACCTCCCCTCGCCCATGTCTGTCCACCATGTTAATCTTCTCCTTTCAAGTGCTTCCCTTGTGTCTTGCAGCTCCCCCTGAAGTGCCTGTTCCCAGCTCGACCCCCATGCCCCCCACTGGAAATGTGTCTCCCCACCTGGGAGGGAAAGGTATGAGATTTCCATCTAGAGTACAATTAGCTTCCTGGGAGTAGCTGTGCCCATGTTTTGTGGGGGACACTTCAATGGCAGAAGCCTACAGCCAATGTCCCATTCATCTGTAGCCCAAAGTGTGATGCCAGAGTGGCAACAAATATGGTTTGGCCGTTTAATTTTACCTTCATTAATCATTATATCTATCTTTTAATACCATATAGCTTTATCTGAACTTCAGAAGTATCCCTAAGTTTGAAAGGGACACTTTGGTTTTGCCGCCAGATTCATGATGTGAAGATTTAAAACGATTTAACAAGTGAACACTATTTGATTTCCTCAAAATTGATTCCAATTTTTATTTCAAAATAGA
This sequence comes from Ambystoma mexicanum, assembly GCF_040938575.1. NCBI lineage: Eukaryota > Metazoa > Chordata > Amphibia > Caudata > Ambystomatidae > Ambystoma > Ambystoma mexicanum. The sequence continues at coordinate 779,735,279 of NC_090924.1, read as the reverse complement.
GAAATTTAGCATTACTTTATTTGTAGATATGCTCCTAATAAATCATTTGAATTGTCCCTCCTGCGGGTAAACAGCTGCCACATGTGTAGTAGTTTGTGCTGTCTAAGTGATCGCATCAGCTGGGGCACTATTTATAAGTGTAGCTCCTTGTTGTGCTAAAATGGAGTTTTAGCAGACTGTGGGCCTCATTACGAGTTTGGAGGTAGCCATGGAGCTGTTACCTACATGGCTGCCTCCAAACCGGGCTCCATTACCTGGTTCCTGCAATGAGGAATAACCGGGTCATTCCGACATAGGAGGAGCCGGTAATTCCTCCTTGCAGGAACCATTCCCCATTCCCATTTGAGCCCCCATAGGGCTCAATGGGAATGGGGATGGAGGTAACAACGGGCACATTACAAGTGTTGTTACCTCCCTCTTCCCCTCGCGGGACCCGGAAAAGACATCTGGTTTTACCAGACGTCTGATCCGGGTCCTGCAAAAGTAACCTCATAATCGGCCCTGACAAAATGAAGGGGGCCGGTCCTATACTGGCCCCCTTCATTCCGTCAGTGCCAGGTCGTAATGAGGCCCTATGTGTAATTCTGCACCAAACCCTCTCTCACCCTGTAATGCCGGATTAATAAGGTGAGATGTGTCAGTAGGCAGCTGTATGATATGAACGCGTTTCCTTTTCAATGAGCCAATTATGCTTGTAAAAGGAAACCTACCTGAGAAACTGTTATTTGGCTTCGGCATGTGAACATTTCCCGCTGTACGTACATTTATGTTAGGGGTTGCGGGCATGCCAATTACTGATGCCTAGCAGAACGTAAACATGGGGTGTCTTATATTCAATTATACAACCAATTAAGCAGGTCACCTGGGTACAAACCCACCTAGGTTCCATGTGATTTCATCGACGAGGACTCATCGAACTCAAATCCAACGGATATGTTCTTTCTGTTGTTCCATTTGGCCGCACATATATGGGGGGAGATCCCCGCAGCTCCCACCCCACTTCGCCACACCTTAATTATTACTCTTACCCACTCACCCACATTTATTTGCATTCAAATTCGACGACTCCTCCTGCAACAAAACGTACCTATCATACCCGCCAACATCAGTTTTTAAAACACAGGGCACTGCCCGAATGCAAGACTTTTTTTCAGCAGATCTGACTTCCATGGCAGAAATCATACACTTGAGATTCTGAAATTTAAAAAATATGGGTGATTTCCCCTGGTAGAAGGAAGTCCATCCAAAGGGGACTTTGGACGAGAGAGATAGAAGGGTCCAAAGGGCTCACTCACATCCTCTGAGGAGGAGCAGTTTGGAACTGCACTCACCCTCCACAGGAAATAACAAGATGGGGCAATTCAGCCTGCCTCCGTGCATGAAAAACGTGCACCTGCCCAGTGAGTTTAAGTCTTGGAGCACTCACAAAGACGTCTGCAGCAAGGGACTGCACCCATCCGCGTTAATGCGCTTTAGATTCCTGAGAGGTTTGTGAGACAGATGTACACAGCATGATAAAGTGACCACCTCAGAAAGGTGTGCTGCCATCCTATGCATCAGGGGTTACTGGAAAGGTCAAAATGCATACAGGAAACATCAGATCTTCTTGACACGGTTTAATAAATTGACTTCTTTGACATGGAATTTCCCTTATTGCTGAATTTAAAAGTGAGTTGTAAACTGCAACAGGTTTAAAACCTCATTAAATACTGTCACTGTTGTTGCTCATGGAAAACTAGTTGATATTTGAATTTGCAAGAGTGTAATGTAGCTGAGTTCCTTATTAGATGCCCACACCGCAAAATGAATCCAATTTTGGCACATTCAATAATTTCGAAACTCAAAGCTATTCCTACAAAACAGTTGTAGTAGATATAATCGTATAGACGTATTGTTACAACCTCAAATGACAGGCGTTTGAGATGATCGACCCGGGTCATCCTTGAGACGTTCGTCTGAAGTTCTACCACATGGCCGAAAGAGAAAACGGTTTGAGCTCCTTTTTCAGTCATAAGCAGCTTTCAGATCGGCAGGCGGTCTTTTCTGGAGGCAGGCTTCTGGAAATGTAGGGACAGGGGAATAAAGTGGAGGTTGAGTTAGTGTAGTTGAGTAGGAAATGTGGTAGGGAGAGATGTTGAGTTACTGGAGACAAAGAGTTAGGTTTAGGGTAGTTTTCGATTTTGTATTGCTGTGTAATACATTAATTGATTTGAAGGAAGCAAACAACAAAACAACTCTAGTGAGAGTTTAGGGACGGGGATTCCCTTAGAGGTGGAGCATCTTGATAGTAACGCTCACATGTGACTCTCGATTTCCTTGTGGGAAGCTTCTAACAGTGACATGCACCCCTGATTTTTCCAGTTAAAGCAGCCAATATGCAGGAGGTGAGTGTTAAGCTAGTCAGATTCTGTCTTTTTAAGTGAGTGGTTGGGGCAGGTGCCCGCACTGACATCTGTGAGGAAGAGCAGAGAATCACTGAGGGCAGGTGGCGTGAGAGTTTGCCCAGATGTTTAATGTGTGAGGAAGCAACACACCAGTCAGGGTATGACTCATAAAGTGAGTGGATGAGACAGATGCCATCTGGTGATGCCTGAGAGGGTTGCGCAAAGGGTGCAGGGTATCCCTCATGGCAGATTGTGGGAGAGTCAGGCTCACCTGATTTTGGTGGGAGGAGCAATAACATTTGGAGAATCAGGTTACACACCAGACATTGTCTGTCGCTTCAAGTAGTGGACTTAGCATGCATAAATGGGTGAAATCTGGAAGGAACAGGAGACGCAGCTCGGAAGCCCTGAGGGTGGCTTGTGGGACAATCAAACTCACCAGGTTTTGGGCGATGATCAGAAAATATTTGGGAAGGTGAACGGCCTATCAGTCAGTGTCTGTCTCTCAAAGTGAGTGGATGAGACATGTGCCATTTCAAGACCCCGGAAAGCAGGAGCAGTAGAAACTAGGAATCCCTGAGGGTAGATTTTTGGAGAGTCACAAACAGCTGATTTTGGTTTGAGGATATGCAGTGGTTTGGGAATGTAGGTAATAGATCATTCAGTACATTGCTCTTGGAGTGCGTGGATGAGAAACATGCCATCGCCAGACATCTGGGAACAGGAGCAGGAGAAGCCGAGAATTCCTGAAGGTAGCTAGTGATAGAGTCACTTGCAACTGATTCTGATTGGAGGAGCAGCAGGGATTCAGTGACAGCATTCATTAATTGAACAACAAATTTGGGGAAAAATGTCAGCACCAAAACAAGCCAGCGATATGGGAAGCTCTGCTGTTTGTGGCCTTTTCATCTCTGCAGAAGCACTTTCTTTGTGCACTGGGGATGCCAGCATTGCCCATAGTCAATTGAAGGTATCATCTACCTCTCTCTACATGCCCCCCCATCTTGAGTCATTCTGGCCTGCATGCACCAGTACAAGTAAATGCATTGTTGGTGGACCAGGGTGATTAACATCCATTGAAACCTATAGCGACTGTCACAGTGACAATCCTCTATCTCAGGGACAGATGTGAAGAAGAGAGGCGTGTGCAGATGTTATCTGTCGAACATTATGGAAGAGCAACTTGTGGTTTAGTTTAACATCATGAGGAGATTGAGAATTTCAGGTTTCCACCTCTCCCATATCTACTAATAAATCAAATAACAATGATGGTGACAGGATAGATGATGATCAGAACAAATACTATGATCCATTACAGCCCAGATGGGAAGTTGTTTTGCTGCAGAAAACCATTGAAACTGAGGAAGACATGAATGACACTGCAGATACAGAAGCTGTCCTACTAATAGAAGCTCACCCCTTATTTGTGCAATTCTTTTCAAGAAACAGCCTCCCTGACACAGATCAGAAAGGCGATCACATGATTACGTGGCACCCAGAACACTACCAGCACCACCAACAGCATCATTGGATAGGTTTGAGCCAAGCCCGGCCTCTGAACACACAATGAAAGGCACAAGTGTGCCAGTTCTTAATACAGAATAAATTGCAACTGAATCTGGCCACTTGCACACTCTCACGGTAAATGATGTGTCAAAGACAGGCAGGCACCAACTTGGGTGACACCTTGATGCGCCCTTAAATGCTGCAGTAACATGTGCAGACAATACAATAAGTCAAATGTTCTGATGTGCATCTATGCACATTCCATCAATCAAGCAACACAATTGCCCCTTAAAATAATTCAGCTATGTCAGTGCTTGGAAGTGGCACAACAGAACAACAAACTCTACCCTCCTGCCCCAATGGTGCATAGCAATGCAGCAATGCATTCATTTGCAAGGTTTTCCCTCTTGCGTATCTGCTTGAGCTCAAGCCAACCAACATGGTGAAGACCTGTGCCTTGGCATGTGATTCTGATGTGGCAGAGCTGGCGAGGGGCCTGCCTAGCGATCCTCTGGTAGTTGGCTTAAAGTTAATACTGGTTACCTGCTAACTTCATTTTGGAGCTAGCTGTCAAAGTAAAAGTGGGCACAACGCATGTGTTGGGGTAGGAGGACTCACAGCAAACAACACAAGGAAGAGACACTGTGAAAATGTGCAAAGGGTCTTTGCTGCAGCACTTGCAAACTTAATTGGAGATATAATCAACCCCAACCACACTGGAAATGTCAAGCTGAAAAAGATTGATGGCATCAATGGGAGTACATCACTGAAACTTGTTGAAAATGTTGTGAGCACTGCTTATCTAGAGGACATGCCGCCACCCTCCTTTGTAGCTCAGGCATCTTGAAAATGAACGACTCATCAAGAGGAACAACCAACAAACCATCAGCAGCACTGACGCTTCATGCAGTCTACTGGACACTTCAAACTTGGGAACAGATAATTACGCAGTACAGTAATGGTACAGTAAGAAGTCCATATGGCCGGTGACATGGTCCTGCCATCAGCCCCGAGAAAGGGCCCTGCTAGTAATAACAAACACCTGCCTGATAAGTAACAGCCAACAGTGTGTCAACTCATCACCTCTCCATGCGCAGATGTAATAGTGTGCTGATTCTTGCTGGCCAGGTCCCCTCATCGCTCCCTGCCTGCTCCAACAGGTGAATCCCAGGTCACTTGTGGATAAGCATGCCTCCCACCCTACCCAAAAGGTGGCGTGGAGGGCAGGCTCTGGACCATAAGGTCGTGGCTGCCTCATCCCATTGCAGGTAATCCCTGTACTTAGCATGTTCAATCTTCTCCTTATTGAAAAGTCGCCCATCCAATGAATTCTATTTTACCAGAACCTCACTAATCCATCTCCAATGGTGGCTCTGGTCATCGGGATATTATAACCTCTGCCACTGACTACAAAGTAGAGCCTTGACTTAGAGTGCCTGTGCAGGATGAGGAGGCCCAAAAGCCAACGTGGTGGAAATTACCACTGTACCATTTACTGTTATTTTATTTTGTTATTTATCATTTATTTGCAACGCGCTTCATACCAGCGAGTGGTTTCTAAGCACAGGATTGGGAATCGAACCTGTGTTACGCCGCGATGCCTTGCTTCAAAGACCAATGGGTTGCCCGAGAGCTGTCCTTCCTGCCCTGTTGTCTCTGCAGTAAAACCTATTGGATCCCATCTTCTTGCCAATGATCAGGACTGCCATAGTGTATGTACTTTTGCCCTTTAGTGTACCCCAAGCACACCCCGCAGCTTATCCCACAGGACATCACACGGTACAACATCCCACATGGCAATTTCCATTGCATCTCCAGCCGCCTGCAACTGGAGGCGAATCTCCACATCCTTACCTATACCTGAGTAACATGGCCACATAGCTCTTGCTAGTTGCCATTATGTTTTGTAATGTGGGTAAACAGATGAGAACTATATCATATGGTCATATGACTCACAGTTACCCTTCATTCCGAGTTTGTCAGTATTTTGCCAGTAAATTTGCAAAAACACCGCCAGAATTGGTTACCATTACAGCCAAATGGTTCTGTGGGTTTACCAAGGGATTACAAGTGGTGGTAAGGTGGTGTTAGTCCCCAATTATTGGGGATTTCTGGCAGAATTATCACCAGCAGAATTACAGAGTGGTAATTCTGACAATTTTTGGAGGAAAAGTGGAGGATTTACCTCCAGCTTCAAGCTTCAATCTGGGGGTAAATAATCCACATTACCTCCAAAAATCACGGAATTACCACTCAGTAATTCCACCAGTACTAATTCCACCAAAACCTTTACTTTGGTGGTGCAGGCAAATTGAGGTAATTCCGTTACCACCCAAAGAAAGTGGCAGTAACGAAATGACCACCACTTTTTTCCCACACTGCCAAACGCGGAATGAGGCCCCATTTGTTGTCCTTACAGTGCGGCGATTGAGTGACACGAAGAAGACCATCCCTTGGCGCGCCATGCTTTGAAGGTTTCCGCAGATTGGATGAGATGAAGTAAATTGCAGTGCCATCTTCCATCATAATCGAAGCTATAAATTTCGCGCAGCTCTGATGTGTGAGCCAATAAGTTAACCAGGCGTCCCCTCCCCATAAGTGCTAATGATGAATAAAAGTTCCCAATTACACTAAAGAAAATATTCATACAATTCTACGGTTCCTTTTGATTAATTTCTGCTGAAGCCGATCATTTTAGAGACGCATTCCATTTCATAAATTAAAGGCCTGTCATCTCCTCGCACAGGATAAAGTTTGTGAAATGTCTCTTTGCTAAACAATTTTAGAAGTGGAAAAGACATTACTTTATTGTAATAGGTTTGGTTATTTTTAGAATGCTAAGGTTTGTGAGCTACATTGCAAAAGAGAAGAGGATGGGGCTCACTTTAGATTACACTGCTTATACTGCCAACAGGACAGATACGATGAGACACCTTGAAATCAGACATTTTGGAGCACGGAGCACACACTGCGGTTACACTAGAACAAATGAACTGGTTCAGAGAGAGGGAGCATTTGTTTGCATTTCCTTATGCGTAAAAGATACACTGTTGTAATTTCCAGGATTAAGATCTTTTCTGAAGAAGGCCAATATAGTAAATGTTGGACTACCTGCAAGCGCAGTCTGGAGACAAGGGCTCATATTCTAGAAGGAGTGGTTGTCTTACCCAGTTGTAGTGCCAATGTGCCGCCCTTGTTATATTCATGCCTTTTCAGGAAATGTGATAATAGGACAGAGCCCACGCTCCATTACTGGTTGGCGCAACTGAAAACTGACACGATAACCCACCAAACAAAGCCTGGATGGATAAAGGAGGCGTTATATATTGCTGCGTTATGCAAGATTCTTCTAGATCCTTCAAAAGTGCTGAAGAGGAGAGTGGGATGGGGGAGGAGTATTGGGGATGTTTGGAAGAGAAGTCAGGGGCTGGCAAAGAAAGGAGACCAGGCCAGGCAGATGTCAGGGAGCGCATTGAGGGATACGTTTTTGGTGGTTGAAACTGGCCAACCCTGATGACTGGTACCACCTTAATGCTTTATTGGACCATGGATTGGTTTGTGCAATTTCTCTACTCCCTCTTTTCCTACTCCCTCTGTTCAGGGTCAAGAGCGACTGACTTCCAGCTGGGCAGTAGAGTCCTCACAAGCTCTCCCCATCTCACATAACAAGACTGTGGGAGCGCTGCTACTGAAAACGAACATGGTTCAAATAACCTCTTCTATAGACTTTCTTCCACCCTGACCATACACAGAGGAAAACTAGCCATTTGCATACACATCTTGTCACACACACAAGGGCAGTCCAGCACTTAAATGCTAGGCAATTTTCCTGTGAACAAGAGTACCATCAGCAACCCCAGACATGTGTCTGTTAGGCCTCCTCGGTGCGGTGAGGCTGAGACTCTCTAAGGCCCAGTTAGCAAGGACTGCACATCTGGATTAACCCCAGGGATTTAGGGTGAGACCCCACATTTTACAAAATCAGCAAGTGTGTGGCAGCCCATCAACTGAGTACGAACATGGTTACAATAACCTGTTCTGTGGAATTTCTTACATGCAGGAGGGTCATCAACCATGTTTTAACTCATTCACAGAGAGAAAATTACATTTTCATATCAGTCTGGTCCCATATCATATAGTGTTTATGTGGTTGAGGTGTCATGGGCAACACTTCGGATGTTTGGATGGGATTAGGGTTGTTGTAAGGCATGCAAGACTAATATAACATTCAACAAGAGGACCTCCACTCAAGATAGTTTATACAAAATAGATGTTGTCCTCTAGGAGGCTACAAACGTTTGTTCTGTTTACAGTTAATTAAACTTTGTTAGGAGCAGATCTCAGAGTTTCTATGTCACAACAATGAGAAATTTAGGGTTAAGCCAAATGCTCAGTATTGGGCATGTTCATATAGACCTATATCTACAATAGGCCCACACTTATCTTTGTTTCTGTGGCACTGGTTTCTGTGGTCACACCCAAATGTTGCAAGCAAGCAGGAAGTGGGGTGTCCACTGACCCTCAGGCTAAGGTGTAGATGGTGTAAACTCCCATAGCTAGCATACAGTGTAGCTGTGCTGTTTTAGAGTGGTACAGTGTCAGTAGCCTGCAGGTTCAGTGGTGTCCTAGTCATCACAGTTCACGTTCATTGGAAGCAATGGAGCACTGTCCATAGGGGATGCACCTGGGGGGAGAGAGGGTATTACAAGCAGGGTGCAGGTACAGCAGTGGTAGCTGGAGTTGGAAATGGGAGCAGGGAAATGTGAAGCACTGAAGCAGGAGAAGTAGGGTTGAGTGGAGTGATCAGTGATTGGAGAGATGTTCTTTGATGTGTGTAGTCTTCAGGTCCTTCCTGCAGTTTAGAATGAGGAGGACCAGTCTTATCTGCATTGGTAACTTGGTATAGAGACAGGATGTATAGCAAGGAAAGACAGGTTTCTGAGTTTTCCCTGGTGCAATTCTTTGTTTTTATTCTGGCAATTTCTTAGTATCGGCGGTTGTTGGCCTCTGGAGATGGTGAACCTTTCAGTAAGATAGAGTGTTGTTTTGGTTGTAAGAGATGCAGGCTGTTTTTAAAATAATGCAAGATTTAATAGATATCCAGTGCAGTTCCTTGATAATGGGGGTGATGTGGTTGAATTTTCTTAATCAAGTGATGTGGCATGCTGAATCATGCTAAAGGCCTTTCAGAGGGGACAATGTCATCTGGGACTTCAGCAAGTAGGGCATTGCCACGGCCCAGGTGGGAGATGACCAGGGCCTGGACAAATGTGTTCGAAATGGGGGTGGAGATGAAAGGTTTGACTGCAGAGGATGGAGAGCTGGTGTCATGTTGTTCTTGCCTTCTTTGCCATACATGTTTTGAATGAGAATCACAGTTGATGGCAACGCTAAGCAATGTTAAACTTGGTGAGAGTAGAGGCAGGAATCTGCCGGGGTTCATGTCATTCAGCTAATACTGGACATATGCATGCTTGGCTTAGTTTCCTAAAATAATGAATTAGGCCTTTGTTTAATTGAGCTTCAGGTAAGTGAGTGTTGGATTGAGCTTCAGGTAAGTGATTGACACTCATGCTTGGATAAGGGAATGATTGTGCTTGGGTCGACGTATGCCTATTATGCAATTGATCTTCATGTGCACCGTTGTGTCATCTCCTCATTTGCGTTTCTTGATATTGATGCTGGTGAGAGTTTCGCCTGAGATCCTTTTGAAACTGTACAGGTTACTGGGAGGTACTAATATATGTGTTGGGGGGGGGGTGGTTCCTGTGTGAGTGATAGATGTCAAAACACTGCAGGTCTGTTCCATCAAAGCCAATGTTAGTGTGTAGGATGTTTAGGAGGGCTTCATGGTAAATGGTATCTAAAGCAGCAGATATCTTGAGTAGTATGAGTAAGCACATGTCCCCTTTGTCCAGCATGCAGAGAACATTGTTGAGAACCTGAATAGTGGCGGTCTCTCTTTTTGCATCATCGTTGGAACAAATGCCCTTCGTGAGGCATGTGTTAATGATGCTGATAAGTGGTGGGGGTGCTTTACCTATGATAGCCTTTAGAATGGAGGAGTTGAGGGTGCCAGATTGGTAGGTGGTGGGTTTGTGGACCAGGAGTGTTGCTCAGGGTTTCTAGAGTATATTTTCTGAATTAAGACCATTGTGATATCTTGTTTTCTGGTGTGGAAGGGATATCTGTTTGTGTTTGGGGCTGCCAATGTGTTGCCTTATCTTTCCTGTGAAGAGGTCGTTGATGGTGTTGTATTTGTCAATGTAATGTGGTGTCTCATGGTCTGGTAGGTAGTTGATGCAGTGCTGCATGGCTTGGAAGATCTATCTGTTCTTGTTGGATGCTTCCATGATTGTTGTTGTGCAGTTGTTGGTTTTGGTTGTATTGAAGAGTGCCCTGCATACTGAACAGAGGATCCGCAAGGTAATGAGGTCCTATTGTTGGTGGGAATCTCTGTAGAACTCCTCTTACCTGTCGATGCTACACTTGCTCTGCTGAGCCCCTGTGTGTACCAAAATGTAGAGGACTTATGTTGTTTGAATTTAAATCGTAGTGGCACATGGATGCCAGTAGTTTCAGTTAGGATGTGGCTGGGTGAGCTAATCCAGGTGTTGACATTCACTGAAGGGGTGGGCACAAAGGGCAGAGTGATGGGGATTGTTTCCTATTTGACAATCTATAGGTTCTTGAAGTGGTGGGGCGATTTAGCTGGTTTGGATTTTCCCAGTGGGGGAGAAATAAGTGGTGGAGCAGGTTGAGTATGGGTATATGATCTATAGAGTCCAAAAGGAGAGTGGGAAGACCTTCACTAGCTAGTGAGGTTGTGAATAACAGGTTATGTTGGTTGTCTCTGTTGTTGGTTGTTTCTGTGATAAGTTGTGTGATGTCTGGCACCTGCAGAGCTCCACCACCATATGCATCTTGGCAACTTGCAGCCGCAAGGCTTCCTCATGGCCATCTTCAGTTAGCAATTCTTCTTGTATTTTTTGTAACTTGGCTCAAGTTTAAACAACATAATGGGGCAAAACATATAGGATGTATAGAAGCACTGGGATCTGAGCACAAATGTGGATTTCAATCAGGAGAGTGCGCCCATTTAAAATGTAAGCAGCCACCCAGTTGCTCGTGGTATCACATCACAACTTCCCCAGTCTCCTTCCCAGGCAAACATTCAGAAGTGGATTCTTCTGAGAAATACATGAGACCAGCAAGATCACGTCTTGGCTTCTCCTGCCCTTGACGTCCGAGGCAGGCTGAGGCCATGGCAGTATATGTTTTCATACGTTCATTCCTCACAGAGTGAACAAGGGTTAGTTAAGCAGCTCATGCTGGACCTTTAATACAGGCGTGCCCCAAGGGCATCCTTGGAGCTTAGGAAACTGAACTCCACTATTTGCAAACCGAGGTACACTGTCCACAACCCGGTATGTAAAGAGATACCACTGCAAGCTGATTCCTGCAGTGGGCAGAGTAACTTTAGTAAACTCCAATCCTTAGTGACTAAGGGAGTCGCCACAAAACCTCATCATATCCCCGATGAGTCCACCACTCAGGTCTCATCATCACATCCCTGATGAGTCCACCACTCAGGTGAATGTTGGCATGTGCCACACTTAGATGGAATTCTTAACTTTCGCCTGCATCACATCTAGATAGAAATGTGAATGTTAGCATGCGCCACACTTAAATGAAACTGTGAATGTCACTAAGTGCCACACTTAGATGGACTCATCATCACTAGCCTGTCTCACATCTAGATAGGATATTCAAGATTAGCAAGTGCCACACTCGGATGGAATAGTGAATGATAGCAAGCTTCACACCTAGACATAATTGCAAGGACAGAAATGCCAATGAACCGATCCACTAACAATTTCACCCCTCTGCATACACCTCTCAAACTCTAACCAAACACAACCACAAGCCTACAACACAACAAGCCGCACAAACTTCACTACACTGCAACAACATAACAAACCACACATAGACTCGCACAACAGCACACGACAACTACCGACCGTAAAACACCCCAAGCCCAGTCAACGGACCCACCGGGCTGAGGCTGCCAACAGCACATCACTGCTCTCATGCACATTTCCTTCTTATTCCCACTAACTCACCCCCCTTCCCTTTTTCAGAGCCGCCAGAGCACCAGGGGACCACTCCGGTGGTGATAGTGTGTGGTGCAAATGTAATTTAACATTAATGAACAGTGAATGATAGCCTGTCCCACACTTAGTTAGATTTAGTTAGAATTGCAAATGGTAGCATGTCCAATAAAGTTTAATTTAGAAGGTATTCCCAACATCACTGAATGTCCCCTAATAGTGTCTCTGTATTAAAGTTCAACCTAGAAAGTGTGCCAAATGCCATCAGTGTGCTAAAGTGAAATCTAGAAAGTGTGCCTAATAGCGTCACTGTGCCAATGTTTGAACTTAGAAAGTGTACCTAATAGCGTCACTGTGCTGAAGTTGGATCTAAAAAATGTGCCTAATAGCGTAACTGAGGTATAGTTGAATTTAGAAAATGTTCCTAATAGCGTAACTGAGGTATAGTTGAATTTAGAAAATGTGCCTAATAGCGTCACTGTAGTATAGTTGAATTTAGAAAGTTTGCCTAATAGCGTCCCTGTGCTAAAGTTGAATCTAGAAAGTGTGCCTAATAGCGTCACTGTGCCAAAGTTTGAACTTAGAAAGTATGCCTAATAGCGTAACTGTGGTATAGTTGAATCTAGAAAGTGTGCCTAATAGCGTAACTGTGGTATAGTTGAATCTAGAAAGTCTAATAGCATCACTGTGCTAAAGTTGAATCTAAAAAATGTGCCTAATAGTGTCACTGTAGTATAGGTGAATTTAGAAAGTATGCCTAATAACGTCACTGTGCTAACGTTGAATCTAAAAATGAGCCTATTAGCGTAACTGGTATAGTTGAATTTAGAAAATGTGCCTAATAGCGTCTCTGTAGTTTAGTCACTGGGGTAAAGTTGAATCTAGAAAGTGTGCCTAATAGCGTCACTGTGCTAAAGTTGAATCTAGAAAATGTGGCTAATAGCGTAACTGTGGTATTGATGAACTTTGAAATTGTGGCTTAATATAGGCCCCCTTTCCTGCTCTTGTGCTTGATCACAGGCGCTTTACTGATAATCACCATATCAAACTACTACGCTTACTCTCCCCTATACACCATCATTCAACTAGAACACAGATGTACTATGACACATTCGGTCTAGCTGTTCTCATAATTAACATGACCTCACAAACTCCACATCATCCTAATAAAACACAGCTAGCTGAGCATATTCCGGCTAGCTTAAGTGTCTCTCCAGGCCTAACGCAGCCAGAACTCAGTCTGGGTGTCCACCCTCCAGACTGAACACATCCAACTGATTTCCTCAGCACCCCACTTACCACTAAGAAGCAGCTTTCATGCAACAACCACACCAGCTGTACACATATCCGGTGCGCCCACGCACCATACAACACTCTCTCTCTCTACTGACTGAACTGAGGTTCCCGAGGATGTTCAACCTACCAACGCTTTGAGATCATACCAATGATACATAAGGCGCTATATAAATGCCAAGTAACATAACATAACATAGCATCCCTGATGAGTACACCACTAAGGTCTCATCATCACATCCCTGATGAGTACACCACTCAGGTCTCATCTTCACATCCCTGATGAGTCCACAACTCATGTCTCATCGACAAATCCCTGATGAGTTCGGACCTCAGGTCTCCTCATCACACCCCTGATGATTCCACCACTAAGGTCTCATTGTCACATCCCTGATGAATCCACCACTCAGGTCTCATCATCACATCCCTGATGAGTCCACAGATCAGGTCTCATCATCATATCCCTGATGAGTTCACAACTCAGGTTTCATGGTCACATCCCTGATGAGTCCACCACTCAGGTTTCATAGTCACATCCCTGATGAGTCCACCGCTCAGGACTCATCGTCACATCCCTGATGAGTCCGCAACTCAGGTCTCATCATTACACCCCTGATGAGTCCACCACTCAGGAAAACACAGTCAGTAAATCAGCTTTGAAAAGCAAAAAAGTACAGGGCCTCCAGCAGTAGCCATGTAGTCTCAGACGTCTGACCTCACAGATTCGTATGACCAGCTGGATTCTCCACTGCCACTTCATGATATGTGTGATTGTGTCACTTATTGGTGGTATTTCTCTAACTCAAACATTGCGCCTGAATATTGATCACGCACTCTCCACTAAAACAGGGCAGCAATGCCTGTGGATTCAGCGTTGTATGTTCCCGCCTGTGATATAGGTGAGGCGTGGCAGCGAGTTCTGATGGTTTGAGATAAAACAAAAACAAATACACTGTTGTGAGAGAAGACATATAATGCCCTTTCCCTTACCCTTACCCTCACCGAATGGACATACGTATTACTGAGAGAGGGCATTGCTGAGGAGAACGGAACATATACTTGCAATGAGACCATGGTGGCACTAGGAAAGAGGGCTGCCTCAGTATGGCAGGCAATCATCCAGCTCTAGTACCTTATCTTGCACTGCCACCTCGACACTCTGTTCACTGAAATCTGGAGTGCACGGGTTAATACATGCACAGTCCCTACAGGCGCTAAGCCTCTCGTGTGCAATTTACATGTGCGACGACAGTCCTATTGTGTTTATTACTTAGATGTTACAGAAGAATCAGGCAGCACACATCCATTCTACCTGAGGGAATGCGTGTGCGGTGCTTAATTTGTAAGAAAGTAAGTGCCAGGGCCCAAATATTGTCTAGCATGCCTCTGACACTGCGGGCAGCAGTTCCCCACCGTTCCTGCCACCACCCACAGCTGCTACCCACATTTGGGCTTTAACTACAGGTTGCACCGGCTCATTGGGTTTTACGGATGCTCTGGCTGTCATCACTTCATAATCAAAATGAGTCTGGGACAATAAGTGCTGGGGCTCAGAAGTAAGTGCTGGCACTGAGCCCTGGCAAACACCCCCACAAATTAGGCACTGCGCGTATGCCTGGATTCTGGTGATCAGGGACTGGATATTAAGAGAGGTGAAAGTAGAGACAATCGCAAGACAATCAAAAGGAATAGCCAACACGCTTTGTTTATACATGGATGGAATGGTGGAATGTATGTGTCTTTAAACATATGTACGCCTCAAAGGACTGAAGGCAGATATACACTGGTGCTAGGGTGAGATGATTTTCAAGACAAAATATCAGCACGCAAATAAGAAAGGAGCTGTTGCTGGGTTTGATAGAACATGCCTTTCTATTTAGACATATCCCAGCCTGAGGGCCTTATGCCGGCACCCCTGGTCACCCTACCCGGGGTCAGTGCATGATCACATGCCAGCATTAATCGTCAACTACAATTGTTTGGCACAAAACACTAAGCACAAAGTAAAGCATACACAGATGTTTAGGTGAGAAGGTGAACAGATGGCGTGCAAAGACAAGATATCAGGTAGTTGGAGAAGGAAAAGTTGAAATATCTCGAGGTGTTAAATTAGGTTCAAGGGTGACAAAATGCTGCAACACAGCAGCTTCAAAACAGCATGAGATGAAACAAATCTGAAAGAGCCCTGAAGTAAGAAAGTGAAGTAATGAAGAAGTGAAAACGCAAGCAACATAAATAGGATGCAATCAAAATAGCTATCCAGACATTACTATTAACGTGAAATAAGCATCGGGGAAAAAGAACCAGTTTGGCTTTTGTGTAGGCAAGGGGTCGCACATTTTTAGTGCTTGTTTTTAACTGGAATTTGGTGCACGGAACAACTACAAGGATAAACATATTGCTTAAAAATCAAATTGTTGAAGGTACACTTGGTTACGAAACTCTTTATACCGGGAGCTGGTTTACAGCTGCAATTAATCCATTATCTTCCAGTAGACTGCTTAGAAATAACATTCACCCACTCCTTACAAACACAGAGCTAATTCAATGAGATCCTGTGGTGCTGGAAGGGGTGGTTGGGGAAGGCAGGGGTAAGTTGTGGGTTGAAAGGTCATGAGGACTAGCATGGGCATGGGTGGCCAATGTGTGGGTAAAGAGCAAAACAACACGCACAGGCTGCATGCCTCTCGTCGCGTGCCATATTGCACCCATTTTCACTTCCCATGCCAATTGTTTCAGTTTACAGGCAACACTTCACCTTACAGGAAAACTAAAAATGTGATTGACTTGCCAAAAGTGGTTGCATTTGGTTAAGAGGCAAAAATAACCTGTACTGTGGATTTGGTGATTTGTGCAATTGGCTGTGTTCTCATCCGGGTTTGGCGAGTGACACCACTGGTGGGTTTTTGGAGTACAAAGTGCATTGAGGCCATTCAAATGGGCAAATGGCGCTATATAAATGACAAATGCAACACGTATATACTTTCATGTGCTTTTTTGAGGAATCTTGGTAAAGTGTAACTGTGGGCCCATCACCATGTCTTCTCCCTTCATCTCACATCCTTCATCTCACAGAAGCAGCAGATTAGACATGCCTGCCACATGTCTGAGTAATTTCTGTTTAGGAACTAAAACACGGGATTTAATTATTCTTAATTGTTGGGTATAATAACAAAAAAGTTCCCTACTTTTTCCCTTTACTGTTTTGCAGTGTGTAACTGATGCTTTGAGGCAACACACAACACACCTGCCATATGACAGTTTGTTGTATAGCCAGATCAGAACAGACAATAGCTTTATTTCAACTTGGAGCCATAAAATCAACAAAAATCATTCGGAAATATACAAAATACAATATATTAGAAGAGTAGTAAAGAGTCATAATTTAAAATCAACCTGATGAAATACATTTTTTTTTAATTTACAGCCGTATGTAAAAGAAATTCGTAGGGTTTTTAACTGTTCACAAAATGCAGTACTTATGTCACTGTTAAGCACAGATCCTAATTAAAATCATAAAAGGTAATGCAAAGGCCATAAAGATATACAATTTACCAGATATACATTCAGTTGTTCTTAAAAAAAACATTCTATGTTTCCAAGCACTACAAAGAAAGTTTAACAAAGCGTGGATATCAGAAGAACTTGTTGCACACTTGTAGGAATGAAGTGCATGGCCCAGTGTTTCTGCCTCTCCATTATATGGAATCAGTGTCCACCATTTTCTTTTCACTTCAAGCTAAAAAGGACATCTGAAAAGGAAGTGGATAACACATTCAGTTTCAGGCGGCAATAAAAACAATATTTGGCAGTAGATGAGGGCTTCCAGCCTGAGGTAAACTCTGCTAACGGAAGGATGTTTAACCTAAATTTAATAAACCAAACTCTCGCAAAAGTAGACTCAATAAGGCTCAAGAATGTTTCCAGATCTGAGGAGTCCTTTAATGGCTGATAGCCTGTCGACCCAATAGAAGTACAGCTTCTGTCCATCAGTCTACACAGATGCCTTATTTCCAAGTGTCTTTAACTGCAGAGATGTCCTGAATTGCTGGAATGTTTGTATCTCGGAGGGAGGTGGGCGAAACCTAATGTTTCTAAGGTATTTTTTATATATCTAAACCACGTCCAGGTTTTGCCTCCACATGTTCATAAAGTATCCCAACGTGTGAACTTCAAATATTGAACGGCAATGGAGTGCAATTCATGTCAAGGGAAATGGTCAAGTATTTGGAAAGCATAGGTGAGATGTGAAACAACACAAAGTATAATTCTGTCTTCCTGAGACAAATGAGGTGGTTGAGAGGTTCAAACATCTCTTTATTTTTATTTGAAAACTACCTCAATTCACACATCCTAATAAGCACCACAAAAAAAGAAAGAAAGGAAAAAAAGAAAGCAAAACAATCCAAGCTCAAACTCCAAGAAAGAAGACAAACATACATCTAAGCACATACAGTTGCCGACATCTCTTTATGGAAGGAACACGTGGGCCATGAGCCAGTAGGGTAGCCCGCAAGAATGAAATAACCAACATATCTCAGCATAACTCAGCATATCAATTAACCCCCAAAGCCACCCTAGATCTCGTTCCATTCATGGTTTTTCGGGAGGAGGAACCCCAACACGTTGGTATGTCCAGAGTGGCTGGCCAAGGCCTGGTTTGAGGGGGATCTCTGCTTGAGCGGCGACGCTAAACACGAGAAAATGAACCAGATGTACGATAGAGTTAAAAGTGCCAGGCAATGCAAGAAGAAGGGTAAGCCAAGGTTTTGGGGTCCCCAAAAGTTTGAGCGGTGATGCAAGGGGGACTTGTCAAACAAGAGGACCAATGCTGGACTAAGGGAAGAGTGGCAGCCTCCGGCAATGTCTACCACTTGCTAATCAGGAATGTGATCTTAGCTCTACAAGTGTTGACAGGCGGGGGGAGAGGTGTTATATCTGTGCATGAATGCAAGTGGTCCAGACTCTCTAGATGACTTCATCCAGCTTAATGTGTGTGTGTGATATATGATATTTTAATTGGTTTCATTTATAAGAAAGATATAAAACATACATATAGGGCATGCATACATGTGCATATGTAGATCCATCTATGTTTTCAAAAAGTAGCTCATGTTACCTTTTTCAGATGATGTGTGCTGTGCGTCAAACAAGTTAGGCACACAGGTAGTCCCCATTTCTCCCAACGTGTTGACTATATAATGGTACCATGAAAGTGTGCTGTCACAAAAACCACAGTTTACATGGAGTATTCCATCTGGCTCCCTGGCCCCCTCATCCGGCTCTCGGTTCCCATCTGAATCTGAGCAGCGACATGCGAGGATGTGGTCCTGTCTGCCCCTGTCCTTCTGTGACTGGGCATGGAAGGTTTACACACATCTCCCTCAAACAGAAAGCAAACCCTCGGTGCCGCCAGGGCTCAGATTCAATCCGAACTGTCTGCTAAGCTTCTAATTATCATCTTGCCTCGTGGGTAAAATGCTACTATTCAATTATTGTTTTTTGTTCACTTTTCAGCTACAAAAATCATATTAATTATACCCCCTTTCAACCCACCAAGTAGAACGCACATTCGACAAATTGCTGCTAAAAGCAGGTACTGTAGATTAAATACCTTTTCACAGACTGCCAACAATGGCGCACTGCCATGCTACACTAAAATCATTGAATTTGTATATTTCAACTATGTGTTATGCATAATGCAATTTTATTGTCAGGCTGTTCTTGAGTGTGCCACTATATGTGCCTCAGCTTGACAGGAGGAAAAAGAAAATGCAACAGTCAATTAAAATGCAGCCACTAATCAGTGAAGTGTGCATTTAATCTGACCGAGGTTCAACTCGCTACTTAGCGCAGCATTTAGAGTCTGACAGCGCAGTCAAAAAGGGGCGTTAAAAGGATTGCTGCCACATTAACAACCCCTCCAAAAGTAAAAGTGTCACATTACTTTTCTGTAGATGAAATCTCCCCCACACAGAACCATTACAGCGCGTGGTAGATACCACTGTCGGTATTCTGCAATCCCTGTGGAGAACTATAGGTCTCCAAAAGGGGAACGCATGACTCCGAGACCCTTTACTTCATGCTGTATTGGGATTTTGCTTTGGAGTATTGTCCACCAGAATCTACCATTATCGATACACCCATGGATGCTGCAGAAAAAAAACACAATGATCTGTGAAAATGTTTACATTTTTGAAAATACACCTGAAATTATTGCTGATGATACCCTAAATGCTGCCGAAAGGGAGGTGGAGCAGATGCAGTCGTCGTGTTCAGGTGTGTTTTAGAGCTCGATCTTTCATGTCTATTATTTCAGTTGGAAGTATTCTCCTGGCTGTTGGCTGAATAAAATATGGTCGCCCTACAGTTGTCACAATCCTATGGCCTGAGGGCTTGATTCGGGCAGGCTTGATTCTACCGGGGAAGACCGACTGGAGTAAAACCCCACGTGTAGTCGGGTGCACCTCTGCACAAGAAAATGTGCTATTTGTTACTGCCCAGCTGTTTTTGTCTTGTGTGTAGCTTCTTGCTTACTGATCACAACATGGAAATAAGATGTTTAAAGGAAAAGCCCTTTATGAGGCATTGCAAACTCAAGCACAAAGGATTGCAAATATCGTGTAACCCATTATGGAAGCAAACGTTTTAGTTGTGGAAATGGAATCATTGCTTAAGGACATTTCAATATTAATCCACCTAAAGTAACTATTCAGAATAAGAATGTGACAGTTTGCCTTAATAAAATATATCATGACCTAATTTCCAATACAAATGTAGACCAAAACCTAGGGACATTATCTTTCAATCTGTTCAGTCTGCTAGACTGGTCTCAAGCTCCACAGACTTCAAAAGAGCTATTTTCCCCACCTTCACCTGGTTGCACGACCATGGACTGGCACTAGATATTAAAGGAAATGTACGAGTACTAGAAGGTTGCAAGTATGAGATGGTTATTGCCAAGCATTTCCTTCCAACAGACACAGAAAATCTGGCCCTGTTTAACATTGGGCGGGTCAGATGTTACCATTGACAACTAGTCCAGATAATGCAGAAATTGTTCAGGAACAAATGGGTGAGGGCACATATTGTGTTTCTCCAATCCTAGAAACAATTCCTTCAGATAGTACAGCTGAAGAACCAAATAAAACATCAAGTGATCCAGGGTATCACTCATACAGCAATAGGAATTGGAAGCATTTCTGCACATCGGGCAATGTATGTATAACCTTAAAGCTGATGTTGGCAAGTCAGCCAAAACAGCCAAAACACATACATGAAAATCAGTTTACCTCTGTTGTCACCATGATCTCAAATTCACTGGTCAATCAAGCCAAAAATAGCACATTATTGTAGTAGCCTAGTAGGCAGAAACAGAAACTAAAATCTACATCTGATTATGGACCACTACTGGCCACTCATCCAAAAACTAAAGACTAGCCTAAGAATGTAACAGTGAAACAACACAATGAGCTATGTCCACACAATCACTGTTCTCCTTGCCTAAACCTCTGGATAATTCTGCAACTCTAAAAAGCAACCCTGATACATTACTCCCTAAACCGCCTACCTCAAAGTGATACGTTTATATGGCGGGAGCCCCAAAGCTACCCTAAGGCACCAGAAAAAAACATTGGGCCTCATTACACGGTAGGCGGTAGCCATGGCGCTATTAGCACCATGGCTACCCCCTTCCTGCATTCTGGGTCCGTGTTCCCGGAATATGGACTTATCGGGTCATTCTGACCTTGGAAGACCCGGTAAGTCCCTATTCCGGGAACCATTCCCCATTCCCATTTGAGCCGGGAATGGGGAAGTAGCTAATAACGGTACCACAATTTGCGGTACCGTTATTAGCTCTGAAGTCCCTTAACGGGTCCCGTCCTTAACACCAGGTCAGACCTGGCGTTAAGGAAGGGACCTGCTAAGGGACCTCGTAGTAGGGTGGTAAGGGATTACCGGCACCGGTGCCCTTACCGGTGCCGGTAATCCCTTACCGCCTACCGTGTAATGAGGCCCATTGAATCCTTTATTAATAAATGTATCCGCTGGTTGCACCATAGGAAGAATTGCCGGGCTGTCATTTGATCAGATATGGCGGAAGTCACACATTACTCGATCCGAATAATTGGAGGTATGATTTTGTCCATTTGATACTTACACATGAATCCTTAGCAGATGGGCTTTTTGTTCTATTGACTATCAACCATTACCTCCAAATAATTCAAACATACATCTATGGCAATTCCCACCATCTATAAATGCAAAGGATATGACTACAGGAATCCCAAAACAATCTGATGATTGAATTGACCTAACGGCAAGTACCACACAGCCTTGAATTGACAACTGCTCTCAAGTCGGTGGTACTCCGACTACAATGATATCTAATTGGGATACTGACCTCCCTTCAGAATTGATAGAATACCTAAATGCAGGTTTGGAGGACCACCATTCAAAACCCCTAAAATGTTCAGTTTTATCTTGGAACATCTGCTGCTTAGGGAGCAAAATATTCTACGAAGAATGACATAAACATATCGAGGGCAACAAAGTGATCTGTTTCCAAGAAACATGGTTCAATAACCCAATTTATAAAATTGGTTACTGCACGTTCTATGAACCTGCCATAAAGCTTCAAAAGGCTTCCCTAAAGTTGGTCCTAGTATATGAGTCCATATAAATCTAGAAGTCATCTGTACAGTACTAGAGATAAAGGGCCTGATTCATGGAAAAGTGTGCAGACATCCTGCAAAGGCTATGCACCGAGAAAGTCTCCATGCGAGCCTGCACCCCGAAGTTATTCAGCACGCTATGCGTATTCACAGAATTGCATTCGCAAAGTGACCCTACATCCAAGTCGTGGCTGAAATGCCCCAAACACGCACCCATGCAAAGCAAACAGAGCCAGATACAGCTAGCTTTGTGTGCTCCTCTGGCACAAATACATGCTCAGGGACACTGCACGGGGTCCCATGTAACTATTACCGGAACCCCCGACAACATGCATAAAAAGTTCTGAAATTTTGGTAAAACTCCGTCAAATCTGCGTGCAGACCCCTGTAAACCATTACTGCACCCCGTTACACTACTTACATGCACCCCTAACTTCTATTGGGACCTCAACTGCATGCACACCCCCCCAAATTCAACATGTGATCTTACTTCTGCGCTGTAATTCCTATGTGCAAGTGTCTGTATGCCTGCTTTTGGGAGGCAGTTACATCGAGAGATTTGCGTGGTCATTTTCCTTACGTGACGTTGCGCAGTCAGATCAATGAATCTGATTTTTTCTGCACAGTTGTGGGCGTGCGATCGCTGCAATTTTCACTTGTTCTTCCCCATTTAGCGAGTTCTGCCCCCTACTCCGGTTTATGCGCAGGCCACAATTATACTCTGCGAGGTGTCTCACACAAGGCACTCGACTGGTTGCAGTGACATGCAGAGCCTGAGCGAAGTACCCGCAGAGTATGAAAAAGTCCAGCGCAGTCGATTCCATGAATCGACAAACAGAATTGAGCGCACGGTTTGGCGCACAAAGTCCTTATTTACAGCACAGAACGTTCCATGAATCGGGCCCAAACTCTCCTGACCTATTGGGTATTTCTCATAGGTAGGTATTTATCAGTACCAAGATTGGAACCCCCCTGAAGCTAAGACCTAACCATATGGCAATAAATACTTTTGACCAAATTGTAATATATATGAGTGGCCTGACCAATAACACGACGTAGCGACCTGATGTAATAGGGGGGCGATTTTTATTGACAATTTAAGTCTAGTACTTACCCTAAAGGCAGACATAGCCCTACAGTACAAAATATCGGGTATACCAGAATGTCAAGCAAGAGACCCCCCCACACCAGTGTGCTTTAGCTAAAGAGGTAGTTGCAGTCACTTTTTCTCATAGGATAAGGGCATGCAGTGGACGCTTGAAGGAGGATTGTCCAGTGTGCCCACTTATGGATCCTTAACTAGACAAAGTCTTATTGACTGTGCTGTAATTGATTTCGAGACACAGAATATTATGAAATCATTCAAAATTGTTGAGGCGTTGGAAAGTGCCTATGACCCTTCAATAGCAGACTTCACATGAAACAATTTACTGCATGAGGATGTAAATGGGCACTCTCAGTTTGCTAATCTTGATGTTTCAAGTAATTTAAGAGCAATTCAATTTCCCGTAATTAATAAACCGCATATTTTACCATCACTATACTTACACAATTGCCTTCTCCAGTTTTATGGTAAGATAATAAGTTGGATCCAACCTTTTGTATCCTAACATGTAGCCTCTGCAAGGAAAATTGCTGTACTTTAAGAACAGTGGTTTGACAGTGACTGCAGGAGAGCCAAAGAAATCCTCCTCGAAGAATTAAAATCTTCGAAGGATAGATACATTAATTTTGTAGCAGACAATAGAAAGAAGCACAAATAATTGATTAGCAGGAAGAAGGCAGGTCACTCTTGGGCTCTATGGCAATCATTTAATGGCACCTCTAGAAAGAAAGATTCCTGGGACTCCTGGCATATTAATAGTAAAGGCAATCATTTAAATAGGGATATCCTGGTAAATTACATCAGTAGACAAAATACCACAGTTCCTGTCTTCCCTTTAAATATTTTAATTAAAATACTGAGATTTCATAACGTTTTTAGAGATAGTGCCAATCTCTCTGGATTTGAGAAGAAAGACTCTATGTCCTGCTTGCTAAATGTAACAAGCCGATTTAGTGGACAATGGGCCTCATTAGGACCCTGGCGGAGAGGGTGTTACGCCAGCGTAGTGCATGGCGTACCTCTCCGCCATACTACGAGTTCCCGTAGCGCCATGGCGGCCTTTTCCGCCTGGTTTTACCAGGCGGAGAAAACCATGGCGCTACGGGACCTCGTTGTTAATTACGCCACCGTATTTTACGGTGGCGTAATTAACTCCTTCCCCACTCCCATTATACCCTATGGGGCAAAAATGGGAATGGGGAAGGGCAGAATGGGGATTGGGGATTTACCGCTCCGCCGAGGTCGGAATGGGGCGGTAAATCCGCCAACCCCCATGGCGCTATCGGCGGCTTTCCGCCATGCTTCGCGGTGCATTTAGCACCGCGAAGTCCGCCTGGGTCCTAATGAGGCCCAATGTCACTTTTGACTAAATCACAAAGTAAGCCCTTAGCGAGTTCAGCTGAGGGGTAGCCCAAACTGAACACCATAACATGGGTGATTTAATTTTATTTAGTCTCTGAGATAAATCACTCCTAAGACACCAAGAACAGCAAATGTTTCTGCTGACTAACTGACTTGTAATAATCTTCTTAGGAAAGCATTTTCTAAAGTACCAAAAGATTGGGCATTGTCATACCTTAATGCCTTTGGCATCGGCAGGCTTCTCAACAGCTCCAGCACGTTAAACCAAAAGCATCGATTTCCGGGAAAATACCGCTGTCAAATAATCACGTCTACTCTAAAGCCTATTGCAGCATCCATGCGTGTGTGCTGTAACTCGCGTTGCAATATCACAGTAGTGCAGCAATACGGCTCGTGAGACCTAGCACTAGCTCTGCAGTGACTCTCACCAAACTCACTCCCAGTCCAAAGTTCAAGCTTGTCACCAGTAACCATCTGAGCATTGTGCGTATCTAGCTGTACCAGTTTAAGGACAATGGGCCTCATTACGACCCTGGCGTTAAGGGTTTAACGGCGCCGTAAAAGGTGTCAGCGCTGTTAAACCCTTAACGCCTCATTGCGAGTTCCCATTGCGGGACCCGACCTTAACGCCTGCTTTTAGCAGGCGTTAAAGTAGGGTGCCGCAAAGGGACCTTGGTGCTAAGTACGGTGCCGCAATTTGCAGCACCGTACTTAGCGCCTTCCCCATTCCCATTGAGCCCTATGGGGCAAAAATGGGAATGGGGAAGGGCCCATGGTGAATGGGGAATTACCGCCCCGCCAACCTTGGAATGGGGCGGTAATTCCGCCATTCACCATGGCGGACCCCGGCATGGACCATGGTGCTAATAGCACCATGATTTAGCGTTGGAGTCGTAATGAGGCCCAATATCTCAATATGTTGTCATTTCCTCCTAATTCACAGACCAGTGTATCAGCAGAAACACCAACTGGTATAGTCCAATATACTGCTTCCCTTGTGTATATATATGACAGCATTCACTCCTAATTTAGTAGCCAGTTGAGTCTGGAAAGAATCAGATTATAGCATCTGCCAATCTCCTAAATTAAACAATGTTTTATGCTTTAAATAATTCTCAGTGTAGTATCTTGTTTCCAATTAAAACACAGCAGCATGCATGCACTCTTAAGCAACCATTGGCAAAGTCAATATGCCTTGGCTCTTTAGGGTGTTTTGACCACAGAATGGGAAATGCATTAAAATATATTACATACAAAAATCTAGGGGTGGGGTTTCAAACATTTCATCAATTTAAATTGTATATTGTAGGCTATGTAGATCTATAATGAATGTTTAAATAAGTTTACTTAGTATTGTGGGGAACACGGAGAAGGATTCAGATGATTAGAGATCTTTTCAAGGGATTTTATTAGAATGAAAGAACCCAAATGCTTAACAATCGCAGCGCTATGAGGGGGGTTGCCTACCTATCAAAACCAAGACGAAGGGCTCACTTTAAAGTTCAAAATAAAGTTCTTTGGTCCGAATCCTAGCCATACAACTGGTTCCACCACTTTAGAAAAGCATCTAACTAAAAGGGAAAGGAGCGCCTTTATGAAATAGCCTCAGCAAGCCATCTGACTGGCCCAATATATAATTGTTTTTTTCTTGGGTTTCAAAGATGCTGATTTCTTCCCAATCTTTGTATCAAGCTATGGGGTTCACTCTCTCCTTTTCACAAAGAAAACTGTCTTTTGTTGTGAACATTTCCATTCCTCCAGGAATTCTTGTAAACAAACAAAACACCTTCCTCCTTCGAGGCGTTGGGATTCCCCAATGTCCTGTTATCCTCGTACAGGTTATTTTCTTTCACTCGGGTTGTTTCACATAGGGCGGGTGTCCACCCGGTGCTGTCAGATTCTGTACCTTGTGGTGCTTTCTCAGCCTTAATTCAAAGTGTTCCTACCTCTTCCTCAATCCCCCTTTCTTAGAGTATTTACACACTCAGGTTTTTCAGGATGCTGTAACCTTGATAGCTTTCCCAGGCGTCAATCACAATGTGTTTACCATGTAACAATATGCTCTCTGCCCAGGTTTCTCAGGTTCCTGTAACCTCATCAGCTTTACCTGTGGCTATTTGTGTCTGCAGCTATGGTCTTATGTGTGCGAAGCTCAGGGACTTAAGCTCCCTCATACAATCTGCTCTTGGCATACATGATTATCCGCCCTGCCCACCACAGATGGTTCTCCGCCCCTCCAATGTCAATAATGTAGCGGCATGCCTCTGCGTAGCAGTTGCCCTTCATCCAAAGGAATATCCTCTCTGATACACGTCACAGGAATAAACAGAACAGTGTCCTTCTTTGTCGCCAAGGCGTTCAGGCTGTATTCAGCATTGCCTGTAGCCAATACATATTAAGAAGGAACTTTGTGTGGAGTATAGTCGTTGCAGGAGATATTAAAGTTTTTTTCACACATCCATATAGGCAGACAAGGTAGTTATGGGTGTTCCCCTCTGGAATGGGAGTCCTTGTCCCCAATAGGAAAGTCACTCCCAGTGAAATCCCACTTGTCCAAACCCCTAGGAATGGTCTTCTGTAGTAGGCTCACAGCCCTAGCCTCAAAGGGGGTGGCTCCCCTCTGGGGAGAATGGACTATAATATGCACAGCCATAACCAAGTGTGAGTTTAATTTGAAAAGCAGAACCCTTTAAATTACCCCAATGTCAATAAAACTGTCAGTAAGAATGCTTATTTCTTAAGCAAATAGATCTGTGTAAGACTTCCTGTTGTAAAGTGGTTTGGGTGGCACAACGTGGAATTGAAAAAACATTGTCTAAGAGAGTAAAAGCCAAAACAGATATCATCAAGAACATAAGTAGAGGTCATGTAGCTTAAAAATACACTATTTAAATACTTAGACTATTTTGTGATTATTATCTATTTACTTGACACATTAATATCATAAGATGATGACATACTGCGAGTGAAAAAGCTGGCCAAAAGGTTTCTATCATATTCAGTTAAACTCAGTGTCACTAAGTGCAGTAAATCACACCTACGGGTCTTTCAGAGTGCAAATGACTTTTCAAAGGTGAGCGCTTGTGGAGCAGATACCTTTGTCATCCAATGTCACATGACATAGGATGACCTCCTTGAAATCACTCCTTCTTCATTCCCCTCCCTGAACATTTTTTCACTCTCACCTTTCTCTCTCCCCCTCTTTACCCTGTCTTAGTTCTCTTTACCCTCCCCCTTCACTCCTCAGCCTTTCTTTCGTCCTACTATATCACTTTTCTCCTTACTATCTCTTCCTCCTCCTCCCTCACCCACTCCCTCACCCACTCCCTCCCTCCTCTTCTTCATCCTAGTATATAAATTGTCTTACTTACTGTGTTAATGGTTTGATTCATACATATTGTTATTTGCTTCTCCTGTTTTATATTCAATGTATTCTGTTGTTATACTGTAAAGCGCTTTGGATTAAAACGCTATATAAATAAAATAAATACAATACAATACATGAGATGCAAGAAATATGGATTGGGATGAGGAAAGTAAACTGAATCTTGGCGGATTGCTCTGTAGATAATGTTTATAGTGGGTTTTAAATCTGATAACAATTTATAAACACCTAAAATAGGGATTAACACTCAGGAAATTAGATGGTGATTCACTACTCCTAGCAACTACATTCAGTCCTAAAAAGAATTGACTCGGTAGTCATGAATCTAAAAATACATATCCAATTTCATTTAATTTGGTATACAAATCTAAAACATACTAATATCACCCATACAGTAATGCCCAAATACAAAATAAAATGTAATTTAATTTACAACATACTCTTAAAAAACATAACACAAAGACACAATAGACCAAACAATGACATAATGATCCAATTCATGTATCTGCATTAGAAGAACCCAACCGGTTTCTGTCCCTAACACCACTTCGTTTGGAGGTTCATCAGGGGCTGTCCTGTTTCAATTCTTATTAAGTTTCCGAATCTTGTTTCTTGGGTGAAATTGCTCATAAAAACACTGTTTCTGCTCTTCATGCACGGCAAACATCCATCCAATGGAGGAATAATTCACTTGTCCTGCTTAATAGGAATCTCACTTCTTCATAGCCTTCAAAAATGACCTCAGAGCAACACTTGACCAACACATGTGTGACAACCTGTACTCCTAGTATAATAGAAGGAATTAAATGTCCCCATACGTCAAAATCAAATGGACTTCAACATTTTTGATGCAACAGAAATGTGTAATTTCTTCTTCCTGAAAAAGATGCAACATAGTCTATCCCAGACATTAGGGATAGGTTCGCCCTGGTGTGGGTAAAGGGTTTTGGGTACTTGTGACCTGTATTATATTGATGGAACACCTAAAATGCCATTTCTCAGCCTCTCAACATCCTACAATAAAAAATATATATTTATATGTTCAGTTTTATGATATTATGCTGTTTACATATATATTAGGATAACTGACGTTAACTGAAATTTTAAGTTTAAAAAAAATTATAATCATAACTATGCAATGCTGTCTTCTATAGCAATGGGAGGAGTTGACACACTGGAGTTGGTTCACCCATTGATAGAACCATAAAATGGAATAATTAAATTGTAAGATGCGCAGAACCTGTACTTATGAAATTGTGGAGCTATTTTGACTAGTCTGTTATTCAGTGATGTCAGTTGCTGCGATCAGGGCTTAATTAGAAATGAAACCAGAACTTCAGACCTATTCTCCTGTGTCCAGTCTTCGCAT
This sequence comes from Ambystoma mexicanum, assembly GCF_040938575.1. Lineage (NCBI taxonomy): Eukaryota > Metazoa > Chordata > Amphibia > Caudata > Ambystomatidae > Ambystoma > Ambystoma mexicanum. The sequence goes on along the minus strand of NC_090924.1, from coordinate 779,706,089 downwards.
GTAAATATGAAGGAAGTGGGTGCTAGATGTGTCATTTTCCCTTGGGTCTAGATACCAATCGAAAACACACACCAGTAGGAGTCTGCTGTTCTCACCTCCCCCTCATGGACTGAGCCTTCAAGGTATTGAAACTCAAACATGAGAAAGAAAATCACATTCCAACTGGATGTAGCTGCAAATACCTTTAAAGGGGCTTTCCCATAATGTACTGAATGTGGAGGCCTTTTCCAAAGAAGGACCACATTACCAGAGAGGGATTTTGAAGCAGGTTCACAGTCAGAATTGAGAGCTTACCTGATGGAGCACCCTAAGGCCAGGGACATCTTTACCTGTCCCAGGCCTTTGAAAGACAGTGAAACATGAGCACCTATGCACCAAGATTATTTCGATATTTTCCTGAGAATGACTCAAATCCTACATAGCTTTTAAAGGTATTTTAGGAGCTTTCTTTTAACGTTATATCACAGAAAAGGTTCATATAGTGCAAGATGTATGCGTTTGTGATTCATAATCAAAACTGAAACCCTAGGTAGCATCATTGTATTCAGACGTTCCACTGCAATTTGGGATCTCTGGAAGCTTTAGACATCGCAGATTGAATGTCAAACAACACGTTCTATGATTGGTGTCTGCCCTAGTCAATTAAGTAAATGAAATCTATTCCTTAGTGAGCGCTTTGAATTGAGGTGTTGTGGTGGCGAAACTGTGAGTGGGTGAGCTTGGTCCCACTGTACCAGTATTCCAAAAGCAACAGAAATCCAGATAAACCGAAGCCTTTATAACTGTTCGGAACACGTCCAAAATCAGATAAGATACAGCCATGTAGTGTCTATTTCTAAGCTATGAACCAATAGTTTATCATAGGTCGTGTCAAACATGCTAAACTGCAGTACAAAATGTTGTTGTACACTTCATTCTGAGCACCGAATCGGTTTTGATTTCAAGATGGATGTCGGTTTAAAGTAAGCGTTTTCTACAATGCCAATATTCAATGTCACTTGGTGTGCATACATATAAAGTGAACAGTTGAACTGATTTAGATTGAGGTGTGGGTGCAGTCCCATTGTAATTCAAGTGGGCAATCACACGTTACATTAGTTTGATGCCATTCTATTTAATAAGATACATTTGTATTGCAAACCTACTTGTTACTTGTCTCACAGTGTGAGAGTTGGATAGTTACATGTTAAATGATTGAACAGACGGTTGTTGGAGACCAGAAATAAAAATTCAAAATGCAAAAGTTTATTGTGTTAATCTTATTTAAGGGTGGGTTTTTAGGCTTCCTTTGAAAGGGTGACACCTAATTACACAGCCACGGTAGTGGCTGTGTATTTATGGTTAAGTTGCTGTTTCCATAGGAAGAACACTTTTTGGGTGGCTTATAACTTCGCTCCCCCTGGACGAATCTTCACCAAACTGTGCAAAATACGTATATGGGCCACTCTGTTTGTGCAAAATTTGGTGATGTTTGGTCCAGGGGGAGAAAAGTTATAGGGGGGTCCCAAAACGTCTTTTTCCCCAATAGACTGAATGGGGGAAAAACTTTGCGCACGCCTACAGCCGAAACCGCTGGACGGATTTTCACCAAATTTGTGACAGGAGCAGTGGCTTGGTCCCAAAAGAGTGCTTTTGTAAATTTGGTGAAAATCTGGCCAGTAGTTTTCTTTAAAACGATCAAAAAGTAGGTCTGCAAAAATTAGTGATATCTATGTCCGCTCCGTGGTCACACTTCCCTGTTCGCTCCGCGGACAAGAAATCGATTGGCTAATCCATAGTGTCATGTCCGCAGACATGTGGCGCTTTCACTGACTGGTTGTGGAGCAGCGTGAAGTGCGTCAGATTTCTTTGCGGCCTCCGCCACCTTTTGTTCATGTTTTGGTGTACACGGACATCGCCGGTAACACATACAAAACAAGACACCAATGCACCTATTATACTTATGAAATACTGTTTCCGAAGGCGAGCTTTAATTAGGTTGGGATGCAATGTGGCAACTGTTTTCTTGCAACCAAATTCATACGGTAAAGTGGAAGTTGGTGCTCAATGTACAGCAACCAATGCCTGCGTCTGTGTTGTAATGTTTTCAGATTAATATTGAAGTCGGACTGGCATCCTATGTTTTCAAATCTGAGGCAGCCACCTGGAGTGTTTGATGGAAACAGTGGTTTTTGAGGCGTATGGGAGTAGCGGTTCTCATCATTGGATGCTCATATGTTGTTGCAAAGTGAGAATGTATTTGTCTTCTGAGTGAAGGTCAGTTGATTTGCTTTTTTGGTTGCGCGCTGAGTAGGCCCACGCATCCAAGTCAATCCATAAGGGGCTATTGTTTTTTGATCTTGAGCAAAAGGGAAACTTCAAAAGCTATGCAAGGAATGAAAGCTTGGAAAGAAAATACCATTTGATAAGGTTCTGTTTTAAAAATGTTTGTAAGGAACATGAAATATCAGTTCACGAAGATTCTTTGATGCAAACACTTTGCTGTCTAACTTTGCCAAAAGCAATGGAGGCTGTCAAGATGATGTAAGTTTAATTTTGACGACTCTACACCGACCCGCGTATTACTTTTATATTTCCAAACACTAATTGTGACAATGTAACTGAAGTATTATCTTTTTGCGCGGTTGTAATTTTCCTCCAATAACAGAGAGTGCACATTGTTCGCGTTTGCAGGCTATGACTATAGTCACCCTTGTTCACAGTTATTTATTTTTCTTTCAAATGTTATGCTTGCCCAACATAGCTTTGTGTATTACTTTGAACTTTCTTTTGGTCTTGTGTAACATGAAGACATGTCATTTTTTCTTGCTTGTCCATTCATGCTGCTTTCATAACTGAATTACCATCTTACTGTGTAGTTGCCCTTTATTTAACCCTTACGGCGACTGCTGTTTTTCGGCATTTGTAGGGTGTCACTATATGTACCCATGGTCAACGCTAATATTTCTTTAAAATGTCTTGTTTGTCGACTTCCATTTGTGTACTACTTTCCACAATCTTTGTGTCTGTTTTGGAATTTTTTCCTAAAGGTTGGGTATTGACACAGATTTTCTCTTACGTTTTCCGCCTAGCTACATCTTGCCGTACTGTGCATGCCATGGTTTCCAGATGCTGAGTGACGGCTTCTTTCAATGCCAGATGCAACTGCTCGTGACCGGCTGTCTGTCCATTATAATCTTATGGGATGACCGGCCAGGCCCCCTCTGTCCCTATGCGGAACTAGCGAGTAGGAGTGACTGAACATCATTTATGGTGTTGTAAGGCAACGATAATGGTGCCGTCTTGGAAATACCTGTGCAAACAAAGCGGGTGCTTTAACAGCAACGCATACTTTGTGTATGCAAAAATAACTGTGTGTGCCTCAGCATGAACATTTTCAATGTCGCCATTAGAACTGTTGCAACTATTTAATTGGAAATGGGATTAGTCCGTTGGTCTCTGACAGTTGTTTGTTAAATAAAAGTACTTTACAAAATCTAAAATGTTAACGTTTTCTTTTAAAATCCCGTGTATCATTTCGAAATGTGAGGTACCACGTTGTACGCAGCTGTATGTTTATTTGCAGATTCTGCGTCACGGCACAAAGTGTTGCTTTTTGGAGGCTGTCATGGAAAGCGAAGAGGGGCAATGTATATAACAACCGCTTTCCCATTCTATGGTGGCCATCTTGAAAAAGGATTTTGTTTTGTAATCGCTGTATGTTTATGTACAAGTTCTGCGTCTCTACACGTAGTTTTGCTTTTTGCTTGCTGCCATGGAACGCGAAGAGGGGCCATGTATGGAACTACCGCCTTTCTTTTCGATGGTGGCCATCTTGGAAAAGGATTTTTATAACCAGAAATCCTATTTTTCCATAGCAACGTTAATGCTTTGCACATCTATACTATTACTGACAAATCTTATTGCGTTTAGGTCCTTTACTGAGAAATATAAAGTACATGGAGTGTATGCAATTTTTAAAAAAAATATATTTACACTGTGAAAGGTGGTTCTTAACGCAACATTTACTTTGTTAATGGATGGCTTTCTTTTTTTTGGTAGGACAGCTAATAAGGCCCTTTGTGAACGGAAATGAGGAAAGACGCATTAAACAGTGATATTTGGGGGGTGGGTGGCCGGTGCAAAAATATTGTGCGTTTGTTATTTCTAAGGTTGGGGAAGTGTTTGTCATGCTCCTTCATTACAGTAGTGCTGCTGTTTCTTGGGGAGGAGGGACTAAAACTTTTGCTAAAAGTAAGTAATGTGTGCTACATTGTTAATGGCTGACTACCAATACGTGTTGTCGCTGTGCAAGGCAAATGTTGCAGGTGGACATTCCTACATCAATATAAAATCTGTTTCCACATTGCCCACGAGGCAAACATCTTACTGTTAAGTGTTTCCGGATTCTGGAATACATTACCGTGATGTACACCAGCATATTGTCAAGGGGTATTCTCTGCAAGGTGTTTAAATAAGTCAGAAGTTGCTTTACATTATGGTTAGGTGGCACTACTATAAACCGATCATCTTTAGCAAAAAAACATTTGCAAAAGGGACTGTATGGTTAAGTTGCTCTACTGAAAACCTGTATAATTGAGTAAAAAAACTTTGTTAAAGGGACATTATGGTTAAGAAAACTTTGTTAGAGGGACGTTATAGTTAAGTTTGCCTACTAAAAACCCGTAAAATCCACTAAATAAAACTTTGTTAGAGGGACGTTATGGTTAAGTTGCCCTACTAAAAACCTGTGGAATTCACTAAAAAAACTTTATAAACGTGACATTATGGTTGAAAGTAAAATAAAAAAGAAACTGAAATTCGTCAGTTATGGTATGCTAAGCAACCATAACTGCCTGCACCACTTTGCTCTGCTAACACTACCACCCAGGACATGAAAGATGGTATCACAAATGTCATTGATGACATCACTGATGACAGCAAATGTGTAGCCCCTTCGTTTTTGTTCACTGTGTTAAGTGACTTCAATTCAGTACTCCAACTAAGTCAGTGCCTAGTCTGGGATGCCCAAGGGAAGCCCTTAATTATATATTTTTATGACAAGTTCATGAATCTGGATGATAAACCCTTGTATAACGCCCCTCTCTTTGAATCCCCCTGACCTCACCAAGCCAAGAAGTAGGTTTGTTTTGCAAATTAAATTTAAACAATATATATATAACACTTTTATAAATAAATTAATATTTGATAGCACACTTATGAATATGACAGTGATCAACAATGGATAATATTACACTAGCACACTTTTTTAATTACTTAGGAGTTGGTAGAGAGAGGATACAGTAGGTGAGAATGCTTTTATGGGTTCAAGGAAATGCAATGATGTAAAAGAATGCAGCACAGAAATAAGTGAGATGGTTTCCACAAGAGATAATATGATCACTTTTTCTTTTGACAATTCACTCCCCCCTATGCAATATAAGGAGATGGAAGAAGAGCACACAATTTTCAGGAATACAATCAAATGCAATACCAATTCAGTTCCCCCCTAGCAAGCTCAGAGCAACAGGGATGATTTTAAAACACAGGCAAAAATACTTAAATGTGATTTGCAAAGAAGTGAAAATATGCTAAAAATGATTTTTATTCCCTATAGGAGATTCAGGGTAGGTGATAGCTACTTAAGGTTGGTTCAGGTCAACACTAGCAATGATTTGTGAGGGATTATCAGGTTGAAAACGAATTTCAGCAATTGCCAGCAAAAGACAGAGATTTTTGACAGGTGGAGAAATTTGATTCAAATTGCAATTCGCTGCACTTTTTCTGAGTGCGTCGAGCGTGATTACGGAAACATATATAAGGAGTAAGTAGGGCCTGTTGGAAAGCTGAGGATCTTAGCTTTAAAATGAAAGTTAAACCTCGTTCTTAGCACGTATGGTTCAAAAGATACGGACGATTTTGTGGAGGTAGATTTCAGAAATGAAATAAAGTAAAGCTCAGAATGACAAATGACACTTTCCCAGCTTTGAAATCACAGAATGAACACACGATTTCTATGATGCAGTTCTAAATAGGTGGAAATGGTTTGAATTAGATTATTTTAAACTAAGAGATGACTATGCACAGTTCTGTGGGTACTCACACTATAAATTTGAAATAGGCTGTCAAGATCTGGTCATGTTTGGGCTTCACTCGCCACGGACGATCTCTTGTACCGGTTCTGCTCACAGCGATCTCGCCTGGGTCTCTGGTTTTGGCAAAAGTTCTGACACTGCACAGCGGTCTGGTCTGGGTCTGGTCTTCTATCGGCACTGCACGGTGGTCTGGATACAGCTCTGCTTTCTGGGTCCGGAGATGGTTCTGGCACAGGGTTCAAACCAGAATCAAACAGCTCGCCCGGCTGTTGAATAGTTTGGTTAGGTGGCTGGATTCTGAGGCCTGCTGAGAAGGATTCAGCTTTTGGACTAGGCCTCTCTGCTGCAAGTTCTGAAGTCTGGATTCTAAGTTCTGGTTCTGGAGTCTTCTGGATATTGTCTGGTCCGGCAAAGTGCTTCGCAAGAAATCAGTTTGAAGTGGAAAGTGAATGTCCCTACCTGGGTTTCAGTGGTCCTTTTTATGTCTTTTGAAAGTGGGTGGGAAGGCTGACTTTCTATGCCCAACCCTCTGAAGATCCTGATAGGTTAGCAGATTTTCTGTGCTCTCACTGGAGAACAGAGTTGTGAGTCATCCGGTGTCATTTTAATGGCATACAGAAAGAACACTCCCCTTGTCACTTTGCTCACAAATCTATTTTTGATCGAAATGCGTATTTATCTATGTACAATTTTTCTAATATTATATGCCCAGTTAACATATTTTCTGTAGCACCAAACCATCCGATCCCTGTCTTTGTAAGATGTTGTGTCCACTTCTGACAGAATTCTGCCCCTTTGATCCAGAACACAACCTCTAAACTTTTCCAGAATTTACACAAATGTGCGCAAGGAATATGGGCATCAGATGATGGAGTGTCAGATTTTTTACATACAGACACTTGGAGTAACACCCTATTTTCCGCTACTACTCCCCAGAACATACCACAGAGTCCTAACACCTCTTAAAATGTGCACAGAAAAATCACAGAAATAATGATATTATTTACATTATTTTGACACTTCCGTACTATGAATTATCCATCTTTTTTAAATTATGCTCTGGCCCAGATGGGTGTGGTTTAGGTTCCAAAGCACATGGGGGAATTTCTGTCTGTCCCCACCTCCAGCTCAGGTGGCTCCCACAGGCAGTGCCCCTCCCATTTTCTTCCAAGAGGCCTGAGCCAAGGAAAGTTCATTGTTCTGTTTTCCTGCAGCCCCAGGTACCCCTCCCCTAATTCAATCAGAGAGGTGTAATCTCCTTTTGGTGGGTGCAGGAGAAGACAGGCCCGGCCTGGGAATGCAGTTGCTGGGCAGGTTTCAACTCCTGTCGGGGGTAGTTGCCAGGCAGAATTCAATCTCTTCAAGCCAGGCTTCAGCTAAATGTCACTTTTGTTCCAGTTTTCTTCATTCAAATCAAACTTACAATTTTGACACATGCAGCTAGAACGCTGATTCTAAGTTCAAAACTATGACATTTAAACAGTTGCAACCTATCTGACACTCCAAAGTAAATCACTCATTTATTTTAAACATTTCGATTTTAGTGGCTTTAAGTCCAATTTCACTTAAGCTGCTGACATCCACAGCTCAGCCAGTTTTGTTATGAACATTATTTTAGGCTCTTCATCTTTCCAGATTTTGTATGCACACAAGACTTCATTCTGCCAGATGTCTGCTGGTGTTCAGTAAGATTTTTGAATATCTTGCGATGTTTGAAATAGGCATTTTGAGCTTTCATTCAGAAAAACAAAGGTGATTTCAAAGCGCTTTTTGAGCTAACAGGCACTGCTGTTTTTCCATTCAGAGAAACAAAGGTGATTTCAAAGCGCTTTTTGAGCTAACAGGCACGGCTGTTTTTCCTTTGGCACCACGTTTCACTCATGGTGCTTCTGGCCCATCTCGCTCTCACTGGTGGGTGGCAGGTCAGGCGACCATTTTGGTGTGCGCAAAAACTGCGCGGTTTTCCTGGATTCTGGCGCAAATGTGGGCTTTTCGGCCATCTTGGATTTTGTAAGCCCACGGCACCAAATGTAGCATAATGATTCAAACGTGGGTCAAGACACCTGACAACTGCCAAATCTAGGCCAGGTGGGTTTATTTACTGACAGTCAGAAACTTAACTTTCAAAAGGTATTACATTTATAAACATTGCTATTCTCACATGTTCTTACACTACTTTCCCTAGAATTTAATTGTATTTTATGGTGTACATATATATGGGAAGAAGCAGGCCTGAAACACAGCAACCATTTTTGTGCGTGAATATAATCATGTAGATTATACACAGTTCGTAATGATACTGCGTCTTGTATGCTTACTTTACTCTCCACATACAAGCATCATCTTTGTATGCATTGTAGTCTATTTATGTTTTGCGTGTATTACTAGAAATATGTAGTAAGTGATGCATTATTAGCAATTTAGTACATGTTTCACAGACCAGAAAAGTGTGATACAGAAACATTCACCTTTTTATTATAGAACTTTGGAAAGTACAAACTTAGCACCTCCGTGGTGTCTGCTGCAGCCAATACCTACATTTCTGTATGAGTAGGTTCCTGTACTGGAAAGAACACTGCAATGGAATTTTCTTTAAAACACTTCATTGCGTGATGAAGTATGTACTTTATTACACATGTCCCGAGAATCCCTGATTTTTTTTGTTAAAATTACATTCACAACCCCTCGTCTGAAAAGTAAATGCACATGTGATGTCATCAGTGATGTCATCATTGACATTTGTGATGCCATCTTTCCTGTCCTGGGTGGTAGTGTTAGCAGTGCACAGTGGTGCGGGCAGTTATGGTTGCTTAGCCTACCATAACTGTCGAATTTCAGGGGTTTTTCGATTTTACTTTCAACCATAATGTCACGTTTATAACGTTTTTTTAGTGAATTTCACAGGTTTTTAGTATTGCAACTTAACCATAACGTCCATATAACTAAGTTTTTTTTAGTGAATATATATATATATATATATATATATATATATATATATATATATATATATATATATATATATATATATATATATATATATTATGAAAGTGTGTTTGTATGTTTGGGGTTGGCTCAAGCCCCATAACAGTTTCTGGGCTGAAATGTTGCTCATGGTCGGCATACCAGTCTGGGGTGTACTGGTGACAGTGGAATTTGACCAAACCCACCCATTCACCCTGCACAGGGCGGTGTTCTGCCCTGTGCTATCAGCATAGGTGATTTCTGGTGATTGACGATTTTGTGTTTGTTAGCTCCAGCCCCACAACAGTTGGTAGGCTGAAATTTTGGCCCGAGGTTGGCATACCAGTCTGGGGTGTACTGGCAATGATGAAATCTGACCAACCCCACCCATTTGCCCTGCACATGGCAGGGTCCGGCCTTCTGCTATCAGTATAGGCGATTTCGGGAGATTGAAAATGTTGCTACTTTTCCAAAAATAGGAAGTTAGGACACAAGGTCGGCATACCAGTATGGGGTGTCCTGGCGATAGTGAAATTTGACCAACCCCACCCATTCGCCCTGCAGACGGGTGGTGCGCGGTCCAGCCCTGTGCTATCAGTATAGACGATTACGGGAGATTGTTGATTTTGTGATTTTTCAAAAATAGGAAGTTATGACGCAGACCCCCACGTGCATGTCAGCTACAGACCGGTGCAACGCCGGGTGGTACTGAAGGTAGATAATAATCTGACAACTTCCAAACGAAATGTGCAGCTTCAAAGGGTACAACCAGATTGTATGCCTGAAACAGTTCCCAAATACGAAGGTATAACTCCACATGCGCAGGTACTGCCATTATATGCTAAGTGCGGCATCGATTGCCCCAGTACTGCCATAACCGTGCAATCCCCATATGAAAGCTGTACATTACAATTACGCTTTTTATTGATAGCATCCATTAAACAAAAAAGACAATAACCATCATACAATGACTAAAGGTCAGCAATAACGTTCACACCTTTACTAGTAATCAGAATCCCTAATGTACTTAAACAAAAGATGTGAAAGCCGCTATACTGAGAACAAATAGGCTTAAATCGCCTGTTATGTGGGGTGGGGCCCACTCAGGAGGCCCGACCATCCCATTTCAGCATTCAGAACCAAACCAGAGGAGAAATATACACTTGCCTACTAGTCTGGCCCTATCCATAGGGGCAGTTCAGCATTGGTATGCCAGACCATTACCCTCTCTCTGTGTGAGAGTACCGTCGACAGTCACCGACAGGTGCTTCCGCATTTTGGACCAAACAACCTACAGTATTCTATGGTATTTGGAGATGCCTGTCCTTGTGGGCGGGCCCGAATGACCTGCAGGGCCATATTTCTGCTCTGGTATTGAATAGAGACAGAAAACATGATAGTATTAATTCCTGGGGCGGTGCCATTCCGTAGAACAGGTTAATGAGACTTGTTCTTTCCCAACAGAGGTCTTCCTTCCCTTTGGCAAATTTTAAAGTACTGAACATAAAACAGTCACACGCTCCGAACAAAAAGTAGAACACAATAACATACTGATATGCAAGATTTGGACATATAATACTCTTAAATTAGTAGAGTCAACCAATTGCAAAAAAGACACACATGTAATGTTCACATTTCAGCATACCACACCATCAGAAACATACAAACATACAAACATCCTTCCTCATCGTGGGGCGAGGGCAGGAGCCCCCCCAGCACCACCAGCCCAGCAGAGGAACCACGCGCCGAGCGGGGAACTCGGACAGGGCCTGCCTGACCCTGTCCCCACACGGCGCCTGACTCGCCCATGCCGGGAGCAGCGCGGCGTGAAACCGAGGCTGAGCCTCAATTTCATCAGCTGGAACCGCCGGCAGGCGGATTACGCCGGCGGCCAGCTCGAAGGCCATTCTAAGGCCTGTTGGGTGCCTGTTCGGAGCCACAGGAGCCAGGGGCCAGAAACTCTGCCCTTACCAATCCAGAGCCACCATGAGCAGGAGCTCCTTCCATCTACTGCTGGAGCTGCTGGCACCAGGTATGTCACGAGTCCCTAGCTACAGCACGAGCGTGCGTCTTGAAGGCAACACGCGGCAAATTATTTAGTAATATCCGCACTGCTCCAGCGTTGCCCAGTGCGGCCCTTCCTGCCAGGATCTGCCCCATTAATGCACTCAAAGTGCATCCAGCCACCAATCGAAGCCCCGAGGTCCACACCATTTAAAGATGGCTGTCCGCCGCATCCTTAGCCCTCCATCCGGCCCCGCAACCCTGCAAACATCGTGATTGGCCCCTCTCCTCTATTGGGAGCCAACCACAAGCCAGCAGGTTCCGAACCGGCCCACCTCGAAGGCACTGTGCACTGTGCCTATCTCTAGCCTGTATACACCACCGAGCATAGGGCTAGATCCCCTGCCCATCTCCTCTGGGGTAAACATACCGCCCCTTACAGCAACCTTTTTTCAACTGTTCCAGCCAGCAACCTGAACTGTTTCAAGCCTTCACTGAACCCTGTTCTCGCAGTACGGTATAACACAGACTACTGCTCACATTGTGTAGTGCCTTATGGTCGCTTAGAGACCACTGTGACCACTTGTGTAGTGCCTTATGGTCGCTTAGAGACCACTGTAACATTGTGTAGTGCCTTATGGTCGCGTAGAGACCACTGTGACCACTTGTGTTGTGCCTTATGGTCGCTTAGAGACTACTGTAACATTGTGTAGTGCCTTATGGTCGCTTAGAGACCACTGTAACATTGCGTAGTGCCTTATGGTCGCGTAGAGACCACTGTGACCACTTGTGTTGTGCCTTATGGTTGCTTAGAGACTACTGTGACATTGCGTAGTGCCTTATGGTCGCTTAGAGACTACTGTAACATTGTGTAGTGCCTTATGGTCGCTTAGAGACCACTGTAACATTGTGTAGTGCCTTATGGTCGCGTAGAGACCACTGTGACCACTTGTGTTGTGCCTTATGGTCGCTTAGAGACTACTGTGACATTGTGTAGTGCCTTATGGTCGCTTAGAGACTACTGTGACATTGTGTAAGTGCCTTATGGTCGCTTAGAGACTACTGTGACATTGTGTAATGCCTTATGGTCGCCTAGAGTACACTGTGTATTAGTACTGGGTATCAGCACTGTGCACTAGCATTTCTCCGATTCTCTGCGCTAGTACCCTCACTGCAGCACCATTGTGTACTAACATTGCGCACTAGCTTCTCTCTGACGATTTTGTGCGTCAGTTCCCTCTAAACTCAGACATGATAACCTGGACCTTCCTCATTATGTTCCCATTCTGCCTGGTCCCCCATGACACCCCTTGTACAGGGTCACACTTTCGCTTACACCCCAACGGCCTCAGCAGACTAGCCTGCCCCAGACATTATCCCATACCCTGCCCCACCCCCTTCCTACCCAACATCAACCCCTTCCAGCCTACCTCCTCCATTGACTCTCATCGCATAGCAGACACCCCCAGCCCCCAAGAAGCATCACAAACTACTCTCATCGGCCAACCCACTATCACGAACCTCACTACCAGCAGATCCTATCCCTGCTCAGGATTATCGAGATTCACCCGACTCAGATCCAGAACACACACACCCGCATCCTTCCCCAATCTAGGCAACAAACAAAACATAACCTTAACCAAATCTGCCCCTCACTGCACACGCCCTACACTTCCGACAGACCAGATATCACACGGCCTGATCGCACCCTCCCCCCGCACCCACACCAAAAAATCATGCATCACCACCGAAACCATTAAAGGTGCACTCATCAATGCGAGATCTGTAGTCGCCCATACCTTAGACATTGCCGACATTATTACCGTCAATGATCTCGACTTCATAGCTATTACAGAGACCTGGCTCCACCCAGCATCTGGCCCCTCTCTATCACTTGCTATTCCCAATGACTATACCATCTACCGTGCAGACAGACAAACAGCTAAAGGTGGTGGAGTAGCCGTTATTGCAAAAAGTTCCATCAACATTAGACACATACAAAACCAATCACTGACATCAGCGGAATTACTCACCCTCAAACTATCCACAACGCACACAAGCACTATCACCATCCACCTCATCTACAGACCGCCAGGCCCCATACTATCCTTTAATGACGACATAGCCCTTCTACTCTCTAACAATATCAAACCTAACTCTCGACTACTCATTCTAGGAGACTTTAATCTAGGTCTCAATGATGAGAAAGATGACAAAGCTCACACTATCGCCAACACTATTTCAGAATTAGGACTCACCCACCATATCGCACAACCCACACACAACAAAGGCCGCATCCTTGACTGGATAGCTGACCTCAATTGCAACACTACCATCCTCTCCAACACTCCATGCGCCTGGACCGATCACCACCTTATTACCTTCACCATCAACAAAGGCACTCAAACACCAGTGCCCTCCTCCAATGCCCCACCCACACTCACAAGAAACAACAAAAATATCACACTAGAGAAACTCCTCCCGCTACTCCAACCCATCATCGACTTCTCACCCACCATGACCAACCCTACTGAATTAGTAGATTTATACAACACAACTATCCTTAAGGCCATAAACACCATAGCACCACTCAAGCTTCGGAAAGCCAAACCACGAGCACACCTCAATTCCTGGTTCACCCCCAAACTAAAAACACTCCGCAAAGCCAAAAGACAAGCTGAATTAGCATGGAAACAGTCACCATCCTCTATTAATAAGACATCCTACGCACTAGCATCGAACATCTATAAATCAGCCATCATCCAGTCTAAAAAAAACATGTACAATGAAAGAATCAGCAACGCCAAATCTAATACCAAAGAGCTCTTCAATATCCTGAGAGAACTCGAATCACCCTCCCCCATTCCAGACACTTGCAACAAAGACATCCACTGGTGCACGAACATCCAGGAAGCACTCCTAGGCAAAATTGCCACGCTACAAGCCAAAATCCTGACAAAGAAAGAAAGCCTCACCCTCTCCGATAACATCACCCCCTCTACACACACCCACACCACCCCCCAAAATGATGACAATAACCTCTTTGAGTTTTCCACCATAACCATTAAAGAGGTTGAAGAAATAATCTACTCTCTTAAACCGTCCAAATGCCAAGGCGACACTTGCCCAGCCCCTATCATTAAAGATGCTGCCAAACAACTTGCTCCCTTCATCACCTCCCTCATCAACGCATCTTTCTCCTCCAACATAGTGCCCAACAACCTCAAGGACTCCTGGGTTCTTCCTTTACTTAAGAAGCCCACCCTTGACCCTAATGTCCCCACCAACTACAGACCCATAACGACTGTACCCTTCCTACTAAAAATCCTCGACAGAGCTGCCTATCTCCAGATACAGAACCACCTCGAGAAAAATAACTTACTAGGACTCAGACAATCAGGATTCCGCCCCAAACACGGCACTGAGACCGCCCTGATTGACCTTAAGACACAGATGGACAACATTAAAGACAATGGTAAACTAGCCCTCCTTCTCCTCCTTGACTTATCGGCCGCCTTCGACCTGGTCAACCACGACATCCTCTGCAAACATCTATCCTCAGCAGCCAAATTTTCAGATAACGCCAACGCATGGATCCATTCCTTCCTTAACAACAGATCCATGAGAGTCTTCGCACCCACAGCCTCTGCCATCCCATCCCCAGTCACTTGCGGTGTCCCCCAGGGCTCCTGCGTCTCCCCCACTCTATACAATGTATTCACGAAACCCCTCTTTGACATACTGGACCGTTTGGGTGTCATCTACACCAACTACGCAGATGACACCCAAATACTGATCCCTTTAACAGGCGACTACTCCACCGACCTCACTGCTCTCAACAACATTTATTCCATTATCCAAGAATGGATGGCCAAGCATGGCCTATGCCTTAATGACGACAAGACCGAGCTTCTTCTCCTAGGTTCCCAACCCAGACTTAATAAACTCGACAAACTCTATCAAGCATTCACTATAGACGGCAATAACATCATCGTCTCTAACAGCGTCAAAACCCTAGGAATCTACCTCGACTCCTCCCTCACACTGACAAGACAGATCAATTCCATCTCATCAGCCACTGCTTACACTTGTAAACTTATCAATGCCAGCAGACCTTACCTCTCACCATCCAACTGCATCACCTTAGCCAGAGCGCTAGTCCTTTCCAAAGTTGACTACTGCAATGCGCTATACTTGGGAACCAGTCAGAAAAACATCAACAAACTACAAGTCATACAAAACAACGCCTTGCGAGCAGCCCTGAACATACCCAAACATGAACACATCTCGGACGCCAGACGCACCTGCCATTGGCTATCCATACCACAAAGAATTGAATATAAAACCATCTCACTCACACACAAATGCCTAGCTAACCAAGCACCCAGATACCTATCCGACAACCTCAAGCACCACACCCCAGCGCGCCCTACCAGATCAGCTCAAACACACTGCTTAAATATCCCAAGATTTAAGCTCCAAAAAGCAGGTGGCTCCAGCTTCCCCGTGCTTGCCTCCAAACTTTGGAATTCACTTCCACTCGAGCTGAGATCAGAACCGTCCTTTCACAGATTTAGACACAACACCAAAACTTGGCTTCTATCCAAAGAAACTGCCTAGCCCTACCGCACTAGCATGCACCAAGACTGTAAATTTGTAAATATGTAATCGATTCGTACATTTCTGCTGCATTATTCTTGTTGTATTCATTATTCTTGTTGTATTCATCGCAAGCGCCTGGATGCCCTAGGGCCAGGCGGCGCTATACAAATAATAAACTAAACTAAACTAAACAAAAGGAGGGAATAATGACACATCACTAAAACATGATTGTCATCTGCAACTATGCATGCCAATAGTTTTTGCTCAACTCAGTGTCATGGAGTCTAATCCTGTATAAAGGGTGTAGTATCCCAGCACGTGTGGGCTACGTGTGGATGGGCATTTGAGACTTCCATGCAAGGGAAGTGTACAAATCATACATGCTTTGACATCTGAGCTCCGAAGCCCATGTTGGGCAGGTCATGTGTTGCTTGTGCGCCTCTATGCCCCCATGGCTATGGAGTGCCTTTAAGCATTTGAGCTTATTTTTACTACCCTTTCATTTGGTGGAGTAAGCCACCACAAAACATCCTAGCCGTCAGCTACTTACCGTGGGCGCTTTCATCTGCCAACATTCGAAGCCGGGTGTAAGTACTAATTTCCCAGAAGGTTCAAAGGGTTAGACGTGTTTCCTTCAATTGGAGCGCGTGAGTACGCTGCTCACAGCCCAGTAAAAGACGCCTTCTCCTGATGTGATGGACCCTCCCACTAATCTCACGTGTTCCTCCTCTTGGATTTTTGGTCATTCTATTCTCTAGTTTCTCTTTCCTATCGCCTCCTCCCCAAACCCTCCCCTTCCTTTCCACGGACTAAGGTCTGGCCACACCCTGGCAGGGTCGCAATATGCCTCCTTTCGGACAAGTGCAGGTGCCGTAAAGACCATTGCGGTGGCGATAAGTATTGGATAACACAACATCTTAATTTTGGTAAACGCATGAAGGGAATTAAGTAGTCACTACTGAGTGGCTTCACTCTGCTTCTTGGTGGGCAAAAGTCTTTTGTGATTATCACTCCTTGGCTCTCCTGATTATTCCTTACCTGCCACCTTAGCGCAGAGGCCGCATGCAGATTAGCCCCCAGTGTAGGTTTTTGCAGGCAGAGGCCAGTCGTATCAGCACTAACAGATTCAGTCACTAATCATGTCCAGGGATGTGGCAGTGAGTACCGTGTATGTTGCAATCCGCATGGCATCGCGTGGTAAATTTATATTTCATTCAGTTATTTGTGGTGGGTCTAAGAGACGCCGAAGCGCCAGAGGGCAAAGTAGGGGATCATGCCCCATGATCTTGAAAAGGATGGTTTTTAACCTTTTAGTAATCTCATGAGGATAGCATGCAGGGCAAATGATAACATAACCTTTGAAGAGCTATTTCACATCCCTACGGCCGTGCTTAAAATTCAAGGGTAAAGCACAATGGGAAGGTAAACTGATGCTGCACCTGTGCCCAAGTAGTAACTGGAAGGGGGTGTTAGTTAGCACAGTCTCCTGTATCTATAGCACTGGGTCAAGGTCGGCTGTGGAGCAAGGCATTTCGAGGTGGCGGTCTTAGGTGCCATCAGAATGGGGGCAATAAAGGGTGCTGCTTTGGGCCTGCAAAAGGCAAAATGGCACCCATTGATATGATATGGCATTTATAACGCGCCTATACACACGCGTTATAATGGAGTGTGAACCAGAATGACACCTTGCGTCAGGTGACATGAATCTTCGCATCAGGCCTAAAGGATGCTCTCAGCAGTGCGCTTTTCACAAACATCAAAACTCACTAACAGGTCAAAAAAACAGTAGAGTGTCTTATCCTCAGAGGGAGGGGGCCGCGTGTAGTGCCAACCACACAGAGTGCCTTCCCCGAGGGAGGGCCGGCCGGCTCCAGACCTCTAAGAAACAGTTGCCGCAGTAGTTGCAGAGGAAACATCCTTCTGCGTCACATCAGCAGGCGGACTGGTGGAGTCTGTTGACCTGTCCTTAGCCGCGTGACAGATGGCGCGCTGAGTGATATTGACTGAGAAGTGATGGCGCGGGGGTCAGCGACAAGGAGGCTCGGCGAGGCCAGCCTGGCAGGAGGCAAGTCACACCTCATTAGCGGGCGAGCAGGTAAGGGAGCTCCTTGTTTGTTCCAGACCCCCTCGCAAAGGCTCCCTGACAGCGTGAGTTATGTTGACAGCCTCCCCTCAAAGGGAAGGAGAGTGTCATGCCAGAGAGATGAAACATGTTTCACTGTCACCCTCCACACAGAATAAATGGATGGCCCAGAATCACGCCATCAGCGACATTCCCGTCTGGGGAGAAAAAAAATGGTAGACTCGAACTTGATGTTATAAATCACCGTAATTTGTTACAATTTCCAAAGACAAATATGACAGGGTGGAATTACTTTGCAGCGCCGAGACAGTCATTTGCAGAAGCCATAAAGTGCCAGTATAAATCTAAGCACGAGATATATTAAATCTGAGAAACACAGCACAGGATCACCTTAGAATCTTGTGTTTACTAAGAGCTTAACGACTGTGATAATTGCTGTGGCAGCGCGGCGGGTTCCCTTCCTCTGATGCTACCAATCAAACTGCTATTGTGTAATTTAAACGCAGTACCTTCAGTGCAAGCGAAAAAAAGAAATTCTTTTCAAATCTGTTTAGTTTTAAGAACCATGCTTGAGAATTCCGTGTGAGCAAGGCAAACAATTCAGATTTTTTTCCACGTCGGGATGATCAAAGGTGGCCTTTCGTTCAGCAAATCGTTGCCAAAACACGGGTCTCGCGAGTAGGGGTGGGCGAAATCGGAGATAATCGTATCACAGAACGGAAGGCACATTTGGAGAAAAATCTGCCCAACCAGTATTCTGCCTACCTTGAGGAATTTGGCCTATTAGGAGACCGAAGTTGTTCTTGCGCCTTGATTGGGTGAAATGGCTGTCATTTCAAGCAAGCAGAGCGTATCACAGGACTAACCCCTACTGAGGTCCCCCACCAACACAACACAACATACCAAATATTTCCATCATAATAAATTGAGAGGACAGTTGTATATTAGAAAAGCAACAGATCACATTTATTGGAGTCAACATAATGGGCAGTCCCAGCCTTGCTTGGTGTATTTGGTCTAGAAAACTCACTAGGTGGCCATCTGCCATTCCTGGGATTCCACAACTGGTGCACCAGAACTTCGGTTTAAAGTCCTTCCGATGACCCTGTTACTTCCGGTTTATTTCCTAGCAGAAATAATCGTTCCGGGCTGCAAAGACACAGAGTGACTCATTACGAGTTTGGAGGTAGCCATGCCCTTATAAGGATGGCTGCCCCTATACTCGGGTCCGGGTTCCCAGAATGAAATACCGGGCCATTCCGACCTTGGAGAACCCAGACCCGGACCATCCCCATTCCTATTCGAGGGCTCAATGGGAATGGGGAGGGTGCAAACAATGGGCCCGTTAATAACGGGCCTGTTGTTTATATCCTGGTCTCCTCGCGGGACTAGCTAAGGATGTCTGGTTTTACCAGGTGTCCTTACTGGGTCCCGTGAGGAGACCTCTTAATAGGGCGATAGGGGGTTAACAGCTCCGGCACCTCTACCCGCGCCTTTAACCCCTTACCGCCCACCTCGTAATGAGGCCCAGAGTCTTTGCAGCTCTGGCCATTTAGGCAACTACCTGGCCCATAGCCGGTTTTGGCCGGCCCTTGGGGAACGTCCCTTATGCCCCCCCTTGGGAGATGCATGGCAGCCGGACACACGGGGCAGAGTGGCAGCCGGCTATGCTTGCTGTCCCTCTATTTCCCCCTGCATTGGCCATCCTCTCAAACAATTGCTGCTTCTAATTGGATGATATTTCCATGCACACAATGCTGAGCAGGGCAGGTTTTAGGCAATATGGCCCCCCGGGCAAACAGCTAACGGGTGCCCTGCCCCCAACTTGTGCACAGCTCCCTTAAATGCTGCAAACTTAACCCCATGCGCAATCTCTGCCCGCAGCATTCCCAAAATCAGTGTGCACCTCTTGCCTCAGAAATGACATATAGCAGAAGGTACAGCTTCCACAGCTATGTGCTCAATGACCTGGGGTTGGCAAAAGCAATTGTGCAGGCCGGATCCACACCCAGTTAATGGCCATGCCTCATTCAGAGCCAACTCTAGCCGCTAACACTGCAGCACATTATTCACATCACCCATAAATCTCAATCTTTTGGAACCGCCCAAGTGGATGAAATCAGATTCAGCATAGAAAGCCTGTTGAAATCTATAGCTGTAGTTATTCTATTTGCATTTTTATTCTATTTGCATTTTTAAGAACTGGCTCCATAGTGGGTGACACGCGCAAAGGCCGTGTGAGTTGCGAGGTGTGCCCCACCATTCTGTTAGCAAAGGATGATACCTTGCATGTGATGATGCCGTGAGACAAGGCACACATCAGCCTGTGGTGCTCATCACACAAAGGATGAACATTATGTATACAAATAGTGCAAACCCTAAAACTGTGTATGAAAAAAGTTTTGTTTGGAGTGCACAATGGTGTATTATGGGCTGGAAAATGGCCTGACATTTTTCAGGTTTTAGCCAGTCACATGGCGATTGCAATATGTTTTCAGGAACTATTGGGAACCAACCTAAACACAGGGCTATGTTCTGACACGTACTCGGCCACCACCATCATGTAGGTAACATACAACTTATGCAAGCAGAGAACCAGCTCCTTATGGAGTAGGAGACACCCAAGGTCCAGGGAGAGATGAGCGCATTCCTTCCTTCATCTTGTTACCCTTTTATGTGTGTGCAGCATAACCTTTTCTGGTCCCCTTCTACTGCTTGTTCCTACTTCCGACCAGCATTCTCTACCTCTTTCATCATTTCCTTTATTCATTCCATTCTGTATTGCTTTTGTTTTTTTGTTCAATCTCCAGCTTTCTTTTGATCGTTGACCCCCCTTTCCTTTACTGTTTTTTTGTTTTCTCATTCAACACTGGATGAGCTCTTTCCGTATCAATTGCCCTTTGGTTTCCATGCAATGTTCACTTTCTTCTTTTCTCCTCTTTTCTTTCATTCTGGCATTGTTCTACATTTTCTTTCTTTGTGTTCTCCTTTCATTCCTGTGTTCATGTTCTTTGCCCTTTCCCATGCACTAAGTCCATCCTTGACCCCCCCCTCATTTTCTCACTAAACCCGTCCAGCATCTCAAGTTCCCCCCCAGACCTACCCGGCCTTTCTCTTTAGTTTTGCTTGGATTCAGGTTTTGGTCAGGCGTTTCAGCACCCACTCAGCCCTGGAAATCCCCTTCCTGTGGGGGGCTAATGGTCCCAAATTGTCTAAGGCTGGCAGCACCCTTTGCAAGTTAGGGCCATTTAGGATGATAAAGAGGTGCTAAGTGCTTGTGGGAGGGGGTGCGTTGCAGGTAAAAGCAGACTTCTGTCTTTTGTTTGTAGTCAGTGTGCCGCTGACACGGACATTAGTATGATGAACAAATCAGTCCCTCACTACCCGTGCCTGATGCCGGGACTCTGCTACACACCTGCCCCTGCAGTGCCTCTCTTCCCAGTTTGAGCCCCGGGCCACATCCCCCTTCGCCCACCCCTAGAAATGGGTCTGAAGCTGAGGGGCGGGAAATCTCACATTCACCCCAGTCTCCTGTTTCCCACACCAAGCCGCTGGCTCCCGATGAATTCTGATGCACTCAGGAACGGAAATGATGGATGGAATTCACCAATCTGCTCCACAGAACGAAAGTCACCTGCTTAAGATGTACTCTTCTGCCATCTTCTTGGCGTGACATCATGTGTACGTATGGGATTTGAATTGCACACACCTAGCTGGCTAGCAGCCGAGCACTACTAGCCATAATAGGCGGATAGAGCATTAACAGTTTCGTATATTTATAGGCGGTAGCAGGTGCCTATGGAAGGCCTCCCCAACAAATGAAGCATCCCCCAATTGGCATCACTTTATACTCATATTCTAGAATCCTTGGTCACCTTTCTCTCGAGCTGCATGAACTAGAGCAACATCATTTGTTTGTGGTTATCTATAAATATTTCAATTCAGTCATATAATAATTTATACCTGACTGTCTTTCCTTTGTATTATTATTATTTTCTAAAGACCAGTGATTGGTAGGACTACAGACAATGGGCCTCATTATGAGCTTGACAGTAGATCCATCAGAATGTTCACCAAGTTTGATGACCAATACTGCCTCTATATCAGGCTTTAATCACTGCTGGATTGCGAGTGGTGGTAACAGTGTCTGTCCCCACTGCATGGGAGAATTGTTGAATTACCACAGGAGCTAATTCCGCCGGTGGTAATTCCTCCAGACTTTGCTGTTAAAATGGAGGAGTTACCTCTGGCAGCTAGCTTGAGCTAACTCCTCCACTTGAACTGCAAACTCATAGTTTGGCAGAGGGGTAAAACTGGAGGTAATTGTATTACTGCCAAAAAAGTGGCGGTATCAGAATTACCACTCGATTTGTATCACAGCCTCAAACTCAAATTGAGTCCAGTTGACTGTTAACCTCACTGGGCCTCATTCACAGAAATGTTTTATAATGACTCAATCCCAATGAAAAATGCTCTGTGAATCAGGGCCACTAGCTCTAATGAATTGGGAGCATAAGCCACGTGGCGCAGTTGTACTGTTGAAGGGTTTCATTACACATCCCTGGACCCCTTGCTCTCTACCCACTCCTTAGTTTCTTTTCACACTACTGCAATGTTTTTTGCTTACCTCACATCTCATTTGCCGGCATCAGCACTACTAGAATCTAGTGCACGGTGGGCGTCCTTGGAATTAACAGAAAAGGAGTGAGCAGTGCACTAATGCTTGAGTCCCAGCACTTTGAAAATATCAGCTATAGAAAGGTTTATCTATAAGGAGTAAGGTAAAGGCGGGGCGATTCCGTTGGTATTTTGACCAAGTTGTACTCTTCCAAAATCTTTCCTGTTATTTCTTATGCGGCTGAGGCCTGGGCACTGGGAAGTTTGCAGGAAATCTCTAGGCTGGAAATAAGGGTTTTAAAAACATTTCTAAGGTTGCCTTCTTACACATCTGCAGACATGTTTTATTTGGGATTCAACATTTTTCCCATTAAAGAATGAGTTAAGTTGAATTGTATAATTTTATATTGGAAACCGGCTCATGACAAAAAATCTCGCTCATGAGGTGGTTATTTTTTTTTTTTTTCAAGTAAAATATCTTTTATGGAGTAAAACTGTTTTAGCATAGATAGATAAAGTTGTAGGCCGATAAGTGGAACGTGGAGGTGAAGGGCGACGTTTTTTGCCATGAGCCTTGCTTCCTACAAAGGAACTATAAAGATGTTATTAAAAACTATCACCACTGAACAGTTGATCGTTAATTAGCTACTAAATCTGACGGGCAATGGTTCATTCCTTATACAATGGAACGGAAGCATCCACCCACCTGCATTCAGCATGTCATTGGTGACGATCTTCTCTGGGATTACACGAGACTTAAATTCAACTCCATTAAGACTCTGGAGACCTCTGGGGGCTGGTTTAAGCGTCCAAGGAATGAGAGATTCTGCCGTATCTGTGGTGAACTCATCTTCTTACAAAGTGTGCCGCGTTGTTCGATTTAAGACGACGAGCAATCAGTGCAGTTGGCACTGATATGCGTAAAACTCCTGAAAATCTTTGGAGAATTTTTATTTCTGGTCAAAAGGAAGGTTTTTATTCCACTAAGTTTTGGGAAATAAATGCTCATCATTTAAAATGATGTGTGTGACCTTTGAGGAGTGTGTTTTGTATTAGACCCGATCTGGAGGTTTGTATTAAAAGTTAATAATTCTTAACTGTACAATACAATAAAACAAAAAACAAAAATAAGGTATATGGTTGCACTTCTGATTTTTGTCTAATGTACAAAGCTGCTCACGTAAAAAAATAGATTCGTTTTGAGCTGGTTCGAAGCATCCATACTAATACACATGCTAGTCAAGTGTTTTAGGAAGAGCGATGCTGTATACCACACGGGAAAAGAGGCAAAGGAAGCCCCACATCTGGCAAGAGTTTGTGAGACAATGTTGCCACATTTAATGCCAAATACCACAACAGTCAAATCAATAATTACCATCAATTGCCGATACATAAAAACCAAAACAATTATAACATTTGAATTAGGGGTAGGTGGAAACAAGATGCCAGCAGCAAGGCTATTTTAGGGGTCCAGACACAACAGGAAATCAAACAAATGGCAACATTTATGGCTTTTGTGAAGGCATGAGATATGCATTTGCCACATACTGCCATACTAGTACCAACTGGCCATTAACAGTAGTGGCTCTAAAAGGGTAGAGAGTGTCTGGGCATACACCAGTGCTTGCAAATGGCAAAGTAATACTTATACACAAGCCAACATTGTTGGCTTTGCAAATGCTTGTTTTTAATAGGACATCAGTGAAGGGCATGCGTACCACTTTCAAATCAAGTGGCTGAAGACACAGTTGGTTAAGACATTTTTATTATGCCAGTAGCTCATTTACAGCTCCATTGAAGCCTTTAACTCTCAGAAGAAGACTGCTTTGAAATAACACTGGCAGCCATTAGCAAAATGTTTGATGGTACTGCTTGAAAAAAATTGCTCAAAGAGATCTCAGGAGGAATGTGTTTCGTGCGCGAGGAGTTCGAAGTGGGTGGTAATGGACAAAGGGATTAACCTGGATCTGGGAAATCAGTGGAACACCTACAAGCTGTGTGTCCCTCCTCATACACCATTGTCACCCCCCGCTGTACCCCAATGCAATAGTTTTGGCATATAGGTGGCGCTATAGCTCATCCTAATAGCCAAAAGTAAAAATAAAAAAATAGTCCAACGTCAGGGCATGTATTGTTTCAATTGGCCCAGTTCTCTCTGTGCACAAGATCACAAACGGAACTGCCACTTCTTCTAGCAAGGCACGGCATACCAGAAACATGCCTTCTGGCAGAGAGAATAGCGGTTCATTTATACTGAGTCATGTCTTTATGGTTGTACTCGTTATGATTAGAGTGGAATTTTTGTGTTAATATAAAAAGAAAATAATCCTTGCACAATTTCAAAAAGCAATACAAAATCTGAGATAATTAATCATTTTCTCTGCAACTTGGCACTTCAGCAGTACCAATAAGCTGCAGTCAAGAGACAGACCAATCAAAAATGACTTCATAGAAGATTGTATTTGCCCAGATATTTCTAAAAGAATTCCACACCGAAATAGAAAATGCTATTATTGTGAATGGTATGCAAAATAAATTAAATTCATCTTTTCAACATTCCTCTAAACCTTTCTCTCCAGTCCTGTGACACTGTGTGTGAAAGAGGATATTCGCGGAAATATGTAGTGTGCATAGAACTGTGTTCGCTACAGTAAAAGCACAAACACAAGCTTCTGAAGCATCATATTTCGGAACATTTAAACCTTGCCCTGAAATGCAAAGCCTACGCGACCCTTAAGTCTGCCATTAATCGCTACAACAAAGAGCACGCATGAGCACATTGCGCATGCATGTATTTCCAGAACAATAGGTTGAAACCTCATTGCATGGTGCTATGGGGAGAGCTTCCATTAGCAAATGCATCAAACCATCTAAATCCTTTTCATGCTCATCTGAAAAGCTGCCTGCTTGGGAGTCCATCCTCTAAAACTACTTTTATTAGCAAACAAAACATTTATGTATAGCCATTGGACTAAACAGCTTGGATATCCAAGGCCCTTAGCATAGTCTAAATGGTATTCAGTGCATTAATACATTTATGAATTAGGAATAAAATAATATGTTTCCAAATGCTAATCACCCAAACATGAGAGTTTTTAAGCAGATGTCTTATTGGCCAAGTTTAATGAGCAATGCCAGTGGCAATGATGGTTTTACAGTATCTCACCAAGTTGGATTCGCCAAGGGTCAGCACAAGAATTCGGGTGGCTTGTTGAATGACACTGAAATCTGTTTTTTCAATACTTGTTGTTTATTGTTGCAAATTATAATGGGTGATTATCCAAAGAGGGTGAGCTTGGTCTTTAATTGTTGAATATCATTGAGAGATGTTATCTTTGATTGAAAGAGCGATGCTCGAGGAGACTCTGGGCCTGATTTGCAAATGCATTTTGTAATGGGAAAATCCCATTGAAAAACACTTTGTAAATCGGGCCCACTGTCGATAAATTGTGGAGCCCATTCAGAAAGATGTTATTTTGACTTACCATGGGCTTAGACCTTGAGAGGAGTATTCGATTCACAAATAAGTTACACTGATGATCCCGGCGCCTGGTTCACAAAGATATTACCAAGAGTAAGTCTGAGTTACCCTTGATTTATGTCTGGAGAGGGTTACTTGGGTCAAAAAAGAAGTTACTTTGAGTATCTTGGCTTACTGCTTTTTTTTCTCCAGTATGTCAAAAGTAAATCCGAGTTGCTCAGAGTAACCTCTTTTGTGAATCGAATAGCACGCTAAATCAGACTTTCTGCAGATAATTCCTTTGTGAATGTGTGCCTCTGGCTAGTCCTAATAAGTCAGGAGTAAGTCAGAAGAACTCAGTTTAACTTTTTTTCATTTGATCCAATGATATTATTGAAGCCTTTGCTTAAAGTCATTGAAAGAAAAAAAAGTGTGATTACCAGTGACAATCTACATGTGCAGCACTTCAGTTTCGATTTGGGGAAGTCTGGAGTCCTATACAAAATGGTTGAATGGTGGGTTGAGGGGTGGGTGGGGGGCATGTTGATGATCATGGGAAGCTCCTTTTTTCGACTGCATGGCACGTTGATGGTTTTATCATTCCTTCACTCGTCTTATCAGAAGATGTACTGAGAGTATCAACACCCGTTTGAAATGATGCAGCAACACACACACTGTCATTCTTTTCATAGGCTTTATTTAGCATTCAGCCATACATGCACTACTTTACAATGGATTCAAAACAATACCCCATAGCTGCATATGAAGTACATTGTTTTAATATAAAACCAAGCGTTGGAAGGCACAGCAACTCTCACTAACACACACAGCTGTTGATGCCAAATAAAAACATGCATTTATTTGTAATGCCTTCATATAGAAGGAGGACTAGCATGTTATAATGCACCTGACCTACCACTAGATATCACACCAGTTACAGTGGTGCTGCCCAGTTGCTGTGGGGCAACACACACTTGCTCCGAAGCCTTTCCTGATCAGTCAGTGTTGACGCTCACTACAAGTTCATTTCGAATAGAAAAGGATCTTGTATATTTCTCCCTGAGCTGTTCTCCAATCAGTACACGCTAGGCCAGAACAGAGGAGAGGGAGGCAGTACACCCTACTGAAGCAAGGGAGGTAAGTAACTGGACCTTGTTCTCTGAAGTCATGCACAGAGCAGAACATAGTCTGGCAGCTTGCAGGATCACTGTGCGATCTCTTGTTTTTCAAAGCATATGCCGATGTTTAGCAAGTTCTCAGGATGCTCTAGGTTCCTTGTCTGGCTTTCTGTCAAAGCGCTGGATGGACATTTACCATGCACTGCCATCATATGCACAGGAAGTCACAACATTGGCCATAGGTTTTTTTATTGGAAAGCCGGGAATTACCATTATTTTCCAGACACTGGCATGTGAGGTCCCTCATAGTGAGTGGACAGGCTCAGTACTTCAAATGGCAGAATTAACTGGGAAAATGGCAACACTTGCCAGCTGTGTGAGAAACTGACAGGGCATGTGATCACCTTATGTAAATGTTGGGGTGGTTCATAAGGGCCCACTGGTAAAGAGAAGTTTGAATTACGCGTGCCATATTGGTGGCTGGGGTGACAGCAATGTTGCCATAATGTGGCAATTTAGTATGAATCTAGTATCGCTAATGGGAATGAGATATGCATTATTTTTAGTGTTGTTTGTGATTTAGCTGATACATTTTCGAATTGCATGTGCACAGCAAGATAAATGCCAAAACTGCTGATAAAATATAAACGCAATACAGGTGTGTCATGCCACATAGCGCTTAAAATCAGGCAGCGGGGAGCTCTCCATGTGCATTTATAGGTACACATGCATGGGGGTCACTAGGGTTATCGGTTTTGGGCAGTATGAATATACAGATCTGGTTTGCTGCAGAGTTCTCTGACAAGTTAG
Source organism: Ambystoma mexicanum (assembly GCF_040938575.1). Lineage (NCBI taxonomy): Eukaryota > Metazoa > Chordata > Amphibia > Caudata > Ambystomatidae > Ambystoma > Ambystoma mexicanum. The sequence continues at coordinate 779,678,360 of NC_090924.1, read as the reverse complement.
GAATTGCTCTGGCTAAAAACCTAGGTTGGGCAATTGAACTCTGTTGTGTGACTGAAAAACTAGTTTTACAAGCGTGGGGAAAGACAACAGCAGTTGTGATGAATATCAGATGGTCAGTTTTTGGCAGGTCTTTTTTATGGTCTAGGTGCACTGTGAAGGGGAGTAAATATATAGGAGTCTGTTATTGAATATTATGACCACATGTTAGGGCCGGTCAATTAAACCTGATGCGGGCTCCTTGAGGGGAAAGGAGCATTGATAGATCATGGATTTTCAATAGAGTTGTCAAGATGTGGGTTGGGACCATGTGGGCTGGCATGGTAAGTCGCATAGTTTAGAATGAAATGTGGACAGCAACATGTCTGGGCGATAAAACCAGCAACAATAGATCAAAACGAAATGTGTTCACTCGCCTCTTCTTTCACATCAATGGAATTTCCATAGAATAGCAGTGTGCGTCACAGGTAGGGGTACATGTTTCTAACAAGATAGAACCTGTGATAATTGAAATCGTTTGCAAGTTGTGTAAACTCTGTAACTAGGAGATGGGACCATGACCAAATACAGAAAGACCCCAGAAAGGGGTGTAGTGTAAATATGAAACATGCAATTATATCTTAAAGAGGATGGTGCTTAGATGAAGGTATCCAGTAAGATGTGTGGGAACTGAAGGGTATATGGTTACATTGTATAGGTTTAAACGATCATGTGTGGGGGGTTGACTCTGTAACAACATCTTTGGGAGTGTTTTAGCTATGGCAAATTGTATAAAGTGTGTGTAATTGGTGTGGTTCAAGGAGATCAGTTAGTTTGACTCTTTGATGTCATCTAACCCCTCCCGGCCATTTGTAGAATAAACCTTCTTTACGGACACAAAGTGTACGCACTCTTTAAGGGTGGGCCTGCTTTTGGTTACAGTGAGCAAAGGCCCAATCCTACATATGTAATTGCCCTGCATGGTCATAATATAGAGTGCACCTGCAATGGCTCCATGGTGTCCTGCAGATGCTGCCATCAACTGCCAAGTAAAGCCTCAAATGTCCTTATAAAGTTATTGTCTGCCTGGAATAGTCAACATATGTCAGGTATATCCATATTCCAAGTGAGTGTAAAATATCTGAATGATGCTACCATATGCATGGCATAGTTACCATATAGTAACAGAGGTTTAGTGTCACATGAGCAAGTGTTTCTATTCTATGCCAAGGGCAGTGTCACATGGCCAATAATGTCATTATATTTCCTGGTGTTGTTAATGTATGTGATAGTATAAAGTCACATGTCCATCTAATGAAATTTGGAGTCTGAAATGCCTGATTATGCCATTCAATGAATGGTGCAAACACTGTAGGCAATGCATTGCCATTCTAAAAAGAAACTATGAGGGGAGGGAACATGCAAAACACACAAGGGAGAAATATAATATGGATGGAAAGCACACAACTCGAATGTGGGGTGTGTAATACAACATACACGGGAGAACAACTAACCGCAGAGAGGAATAAACTAGAACAAAGGTGAAGCAATACCATGACAACAGTGTAGGGAGGAATAGAAACAACTCAGGGCTGTAGATGAAGAGCACATAGGAGAGGAATGAAGGGAGTATCTGGCAAGAAAGAGGAAAACAACGAACCCTAGAGGGGGAAGAATGTGCGAATGGGGAAATAAACATGTGGCTAAAAACAAGAAGAAAAAGGATTATTAAAAAGGTGGCGAGGAATACAAACAACTCAGGGCTGAAGATGAAGAGCACATAGAGAGGAATGCAGTGAGTATCAGGAAAGAAAAGGGAAAGAAACGAGTCCTGTGGGGGGATGAATATGAGAATGTGGAAATAAGCATATGGTAAAAACAAGCACAAGGAGGGATATGCGGAAGGTTAAGAATAATTCAAAAGCAATGGGGAGTTGTTGGGGGGTTGGAGGCTTTACTATGCCTACAAGGAGATGATGAAACAAAGGGGGTAGATGATGGGGCAGGCAGCACATGCACACACATTGAGAATGCACACCAGAATCACAGACTGAGTAGCACGTCTTTGCTGCAGCAGGAGACACTCAGCCAAAACATCAGGACATACTCACATCACTGGGGGAGGGGGCATAAAGCATGTGGCACACTCAGAGTTCATGCCAGCACATTGTATAGGGTAGGTACACGGTGCAGAGCTCAGTGCAGGAACCACACACAGCATGTGGGGCAGTAACTTTTCCTGGGAGTCTTCATAATGGCAGAGGTATGAAATCAAATGAAAAGAGGGGCAGTAATAACACAAGAAGGTGAGGTAAATACTGAGTATAAAACCTGAAGGGGGTATAAACGCAGAATGTGGAGGGGATAAAATTAAACTATTAATAAAATAAGAACAGGTAGGGTAAGGAATACAGCAATCAAAGTGAGGGGCAAAAATATGATGAACACAAGTGGGGGAAGAATACAATTGGCATGGGCAATGGATACGAGTATCGTAGAAATAAGGCAACAAGCCTGGGTAAAACAAGAGCAGAGGGGAGGACTATAACAAGCATTTGGGAATAAAACCAAAGCAGAGTGGAGGAATTCAATGAGTATGGGAAATAAAACAAGAGTATACGGGAAGACTATGAGTGTGGGGAAAAAAACAAGAAAGAAGGGAGGAAAACAATGATCATGGGGAATGAAACACAAACAGATGGGAGGAATACAATGAGCATGGGGCAATTCAAAAGAGCAAAGGGAATGGATACAGAGTGCATTGGGCAATAAAACAAGGCCAGAGGGGAAGAATACAACAAATTCAGGGGCGTCATTTCACCAAAATGACAGGGTAGCAGAAGTGACATCACACTAATCTTGTCCTCTGATGACATCACAGGAAGCGATGGAACATGACTTTTCACCGAAGTACACTATGGAAAACATACTTATGATATCATTGTAATTTGATATACATTTCATACAAGAATGGATCACCATATGTATCCTTAATTTCAGTGTGTATATGCCCAAATTACCAAATTACTATGAATGCAAGCAGATACCCAAGGCCAAATGATAATGATGTGTTATTTTATAGCAGTTACGCTTAAGCGCTTTATATAGAACAAATATACTATTAAAATTGTCTGGTTGAGATCTATCATATTAATTTGAAATAAGAATCTCATGAATCATGACCAAGCAATCTAGATATGATCATAATTGTTTTATGCTATAGACTGCATTTTCTTTCCTATTGTACATGTCATGTTAGATGTTGTCTTTTGTAACTGTAAATTCTGTTTTTTTATCGTAAATTGAAAAGTTGATTAAATTCAGCTGAATCAATAAAAATAAAAATAAAAAAAGAACAAATATACATACAACATCAGCCAACCTGTGTTGGTACTCATTTATCAACCTTAGAAGGATGAAAGGCTGAGTTGGCCTTGCCAAAATTCGAACCTGCAACCTGCAGATCACATGCACATCACAGAAGCGAGCGCTCAACCCAGTCAGTTATCTCACCGGCTATAACAATCTTACCGGCTATAGTAAAATAGCAATTACATGTCTGAATGTTCTCAAAATCAGGAAGCACATTATATTCTGCAGTGGATACCATTAAACTGGTAACTGAGCTTTAATAGCAGGCGAGTTAATCTGTGGGTCTGGTGCAAAATTGCACACATGCAAACCTGTGTGGATCTACTTTTCAGGCTTCAGAGGTTGACAAAATACATACCATTGAGAGGGTTCATAACTGTGCATTAAAGAATTTATAATAGCACTGGGAAAGCAGCACACTCACAAAGCATACCATACTCTGGGCACTCATTACCTCATGCATGCAAACAAACATCCTTATCAGCATGTCAAGGAGATAGGAAACATAGACACATAACAACAAAGCATTAATTGTGGCACAATGAAATGAAGGGCCACTTGATTTGCTATTTTCAAACATTTCTACACAGTACACAAGCTTTTAGGCACAAGGATTGTGTCAGTTGACCGAGGACACTGAGATAGAATGTCTTGTGATGATCATAACAGAAATAAACATGCTATGACTGCAAATCACGAAACGCAAAATACATGTTGTGTAAACAATGCTTATTTTACTCTAAATGCTTTTTGGAAGTGTTTGTCTGCATTGTGAATTTGAGGTGTTTTAAGACCAGACTAAATCAGAGACTCACCCCTGAAGTGTTTCTGAAATAAACCATTGAGTCTAGCAATTACTGTATAGAGCTCCAGAAAGACACATTATTTGTTATTCCTATTCTTTCCTATTTAGGGTCACTGCTCAAAGTATTACACTTGTGGAACCCCCTGTTTTTTTAAGGGTCCTGAACAAGAGAAGCCAGCCACTCCAGGAACAAAGAGCTACATGGCGTTGGCCACAGGCCAGGAACTTCAATTTAAAAAAGAAAAATGAGTTTATTTTTTTTAGGGGCAGCAAGAGAGACCACAGGGGTAGCAAGGGAGACCTACGGAGTTGCAATTGCGACCCCAGTGATCCACAAATGACGTCCCTGAACAAATATCGCGATTATAAAAGGTGCAGACGGGAGGAATACAACAAGCATGGAGGAATAAAACAAGAGCAGAAGGTAAAAAAACAATAAGATTTGTGGAATAAAATAAGAGTACAGGGGAGGAATGCAATGAGCATGGGGAATAAAATGAGCAGAGGGGAGGAATCCAATGAGCATCGGGGAATTAAAAATAGCAAAGGGAATGGATACAAAGAGCATTGGGGAATAAAACAAGAGCAGTGTGGAAGAATGCAACAATAATCAGGAATAAAAAAGTGCAGAGGGTAGGAATACAACAAGATGAGGGAGTAAATCAAGAGCAGAGGGGCAGAATGCAACAATAATCGGGAATAAAAAAAGTGCAGAAAGTAGGAATACAAGAAGATGAGGGAATAAAACAAGAGCAGGAGGTAATAAAACAATAAGATTTGTGGAATAAGATAAGAGTACAGGGGAGGAATGCAATGAGCATGGGGAATAGAAATGAGCAGAGGGGAGGAATGCAATGAGCATGGGGAATAAAATGAGCAGAGGGGAGGAATCCAATGAGCATCGGGGAATTAAAAATAGCAAAGGGAATGGATACAAAGAGCATTGGGGAATAAAACAAGAGCAGTGTGGAAGAATGCAACAATAATCAGGAATAAAAAAGTGCAGAGGGTAGGAATACAACAAGATGAGGGAGTAAATCAAGAGCAGAGGAGCGGAATGCAACAATAATCGGCAATAAAAAAACTGCAGAGGGTAGGAATACAGCAAGCATAGTGGAATAAATCAAGAGCAGAGGGGCGGAATGCAACAATAATCGGGAATAATAAAAGTGCAGAAAGTAGGAATACAAGAAGATGAGGGAATAAAACAAGAGCAGGAGGTAATAAAACAATAAGATTTGTGGAATAAGATAAGAGTACAGGGGAGGAATGCAATGAGCATGGGGAATAGAAATTAGCACAGTGAAGGAATGCAGTGAGCATGGGGAATAGAAATGAGCACAGTGTAGGAATGCAATGAGCATGGGGGATTTAAAAATAGCAAAGGGAATGGATACAAAGAGCATTGGGGAATAAAACAAGAGCAGTGTGGAACAATAATCGGAATAAAAAAGTGCAGAGGGTAGGAATACAACAAGATAAGGGGATAAATCAAGAGCAGAGGGGAGGAATGCAACAATAATCAGGAATAGAAAAGTGCAGAGGCGAGGAATACAACAAGCATAGAGGAATAAAACAAGAGCAGAAGGGAATAAAACAATAAGATTTGTGGAATAAAGTAAGAGTACATTGGAGGAATGCAATGAGCATGGGGAATAGAAATGAGCAGAGTGTAGGAATGCAATGAGCATGGGGGATAGAAAAGAGCACAGTGTAGGAATGCAATGAGCATGGGGAATAGAAATGAGCATAGTGTAGGAATGCAATGAGCATGGGGGATAGAAAAGAGCACAGTGTAGGAATGCAATGAGCATGGGGAATAGAAATGAGCATAGTGTAGGAATGCAATGAGCATGGGGAATAGAAATGAGCAGAGTGTAGGAATGCAATGAGCATGGGGAATAGAAATGAGCAGAGTGTAGGAATGCAATGAGCATGGGGAATAAAAATGAGCAGAGGGGAGGAATGCAATGAGCATGGGGAATAGAAAGGAGCAGTAGGGAATAAAACAACAAGATGGGGAACTAAAATCGAGTAGAGGGAGGATTTGCAAAGATCATTGAGAAATAAAACAATAGCACAAGGAAAAATACACACATGGCAGAATAAAACAAGAGCCAAATTGAATAAAACAATGCGATTTGTGGAATAAGAGTACAGGCGAGGAATGCAATGTCCATGGGGAGTAACAATTAGCAGAAGGAAGAATACAAGCACGGGGGAATATAAAAAGAGCAGAGGGGGCAATGCAATGAGTATGGGGAAATTCAGTAAAAATAGCAAAGGGAATGGATACAAGCGTGGAGGAATAAAACAAGAGACGAGGGGAAGGAACAAGAAGATGGGAGCTGAGCATGGGGATGGGTGGCAAGCAGCGGTATGGAGAGGGAGAACAGTGGAGCAAGCATGGAGGGAAAAGGAAGCATGACCAGCGTGGGGCGGAACAAACCAATCACCCTCGAGGGGAGGCAAGTGCACACAACAGTCTGCCTAAGCGGCCAGACAATACCCCTCTGTCGTTGCAGAGAGCCCTCCCTTTATTTGACCCCCAGCAGTAGAATTCAACGGCTCCTCGTACAGAGACAACAATCAATGGTAACCATATCCTTTCTTTAGGGCTCTGTAACGTCGCATTGCAAAGACGTTACACTCCTGTCTTTGCGTGTATACACAGTGTTGCCCCACAAGTCGTTTTAAGGGTGCTTCTAATACAAAGAGGAAACTTGGAAACTGCAAGTGGATCTCGTTAGTGACTATACCATCGCGTTTAAAAAGTAAATGTTGGATTGGTTATGCTAATGTATGCGTTAACCCTTTAAAAACCTACTTGCTAGACACGGTTACAATAAAGTAGGAAATGATGAGAATGCAGAGGTCCCCGCAGGCCTGCTCCTTCCAGCTAGAAACAAGCATTACACAAGGAGCCCACGTGTCTCTGATTGGGACTACATGCCCCCTCGCTGCTAATCAATGGCTTCTCGGGGCCTTAATTGCTAGCTGCCACTGCCCGTAGAGGTGCAGCCCACGTGAGCAGGTAATAAGGGCTAGGCACGCATGCCACGGTCCGCTGTGCCCTCTGCAATTAACTGAGAGCTGCGGTTCCCTCGCCCAGGCTGCCTGAGCGCCGAGGATGACTGATGTGGCGTCTTATAAGCCCAGCATGATAACGCTGTCGTGCAGCTTTGCATACCGCTGGCACCAGGGCACAGGCGCCTGTGCAGAATGGAAGCTTCTATCCAGTGTGCGGGGGATGTAAAGTGCCCACTTGACGCGACCGGGAAGCATATTCCCAAATTCTCCATCACAGTCGCAGCGCATTGTCTCCAACTCGCATCAAACTAGTCGACACGAATGTTTTCTGACTGAAAGTAAAACCAAAACAATTGGATTTTTACTTGTTTGAAAAATGTATTATTGTACCCTGTATCTGTTCTTTATGGCGGACAATTCAGCGAATGTTCAGATATTAGCGTGAGTTCCGTTTGCGCTTTTGTCATGTTATGTCACGAGGCATTGCGCTGTTCCACACAACACTGTGTAGTCTCAAAGCTGCTAGGCTTCTTTGTGAATTGCTGTCCTTTGCCCATGGCCAAGGTATCCAGGCCTGTGGGAGGAAAAGGAGCAAGGGAAGGAGAAGAGGAAGGGAAAGAGGGATTGGGTGTTACAGTCAATTGGCAGGGAGTGATGCAGCAGGGAAAGACATGTTTTCTGATAGCATGGGTGTATGCCAGCCAGAGCCGGCCTTGGGGGGGGGCGCCACGCCCCCCAGGGCGCCTTTTGCCCCTGTCCCGCCAGCTCAGGGGAGTCTTTCAAGGGCTCCCCTGAGCTGGCGTTGTGGGACAAGGCGCAGCAAGTGGCCTTTTACTGTAAAAGGTGCCCGTCGCGGTGGGTGCATTTAAATGCGCCCCTCCGCCATGGACACTTTTCACAAGAAAAGGCGCCATTAGCCCCGCACCACGCTAGCTCCAGGGAGTCTTTCAAGCGCCCCTCCCCCCCGAGCTGGCGTGGTGGCAGAAGGTGTAGCAGGTGCCTCATTGTCATTGAATGAACCCGTGATGGCGGGATCATCCAATGACAATGGGGTGCTAACGGCACCTATTTAACCTCCTCGCCGGAGCGAGGAGGTTTAAAAAAATAAAATAAAAAAAAGTTGACCATCCGGCCCCACCCCCTTCCGCACCGCCCCCTGTTAACCAGGGTGGCGTAGTAGGCGAGGGGGGGGCGCCAGTTCGCCCAGGGCACTGCTGCCCTTAAGGCCGGCCCTGATGCCAGCCCTGTTAGGTGGACCATAGGTTTAGGATGTAGACAAAAGGTGAATGGCTTAGAGTGTAAGAGACCCGCTGGACTGCGTTCCACGGCAGAGTTGGAGAATAGAGAACTCATACACAGTGTAATGTGTGGGTGCACGAGGGGCTCGAGATGTGCTTGTGCCATCCTGGAGGTTCTGGCGGCATATTTAGTTCTGGCATGCCTATTACTTGTGACACAACTAAATCGCAGAATATTCATTCAGCGATTGTCAAGCCTGGGGGCCGGGTGTGGCCTAGCCAAAAACATATGGACTAAAAAGAGGAATGTTGGTAGCAGATGTAAGATAGTTGGTATCAGCTGTCCCTCCTGTGGAAAGTCAAGATCTTGCTCCCTCCAGACAGCTTTAGATCCCCCGTTCAAATACTGGTCCTATACCGCCTTCATGGGGGCAATTCATTCCTCGAAGGCCTCCCGTTGTCTTCCCGTGTGCCCCTAGGAAGCATCTGACATGCAGCTGCATGCCTCATCAAGGATTTACACAGAAACAACCACATCACTGCGGCCCTCATCGACCTTCATTGGCTCGCACTGCATGCACGAATCACCTTCAAGTCTTGCTGCATCATCTATAAGGCAGTCGCCCTCAAGTCACCCAGCTACCTTGCAGAGAAACTCAGCATCTCTGGTGGACAGCGCACCACCAGAAGCTAAGACGCGTGCAGACTTGAAATCTGCTGCTGCAAAAAGAAAATGACCAAAAAACAAGCTTTCTCTGCCTACACCCCAAGACTATGGAACCTCCTCTGTGTCAGCATCAAACTCGCCCCCACTATCCTACAATTCAGAAAAGAACTCAAGACCCACCTCTTCAAGCAGTCTCTCCTCCTCAACTCCCAGGCCATCAAGTCGCCCGTCGCGCCACCAGGCTCACTAGATGCTGCCCGACTCTGTGCTCCCTGCCAACTTACACAGCTGTACCCCTCCTCTGTGCTGTTTTGTATCATACCCATGCAGTATATTTACTTTACTTTAAGTTATTTATATAGCGCAGCCATTGAGCCTTATGCATTAGAGCATGGACAAAACTTAAAACATAATAATCAATCCAACAGGCAGTCATAGATCTCAGAAACATACATCAGCTCAGATCAAGAACTCAATTCAAGACAACAACCAGGTTTTCAGTTCTTTTACCTATGAAGAGTGCTCTGTTATGCATCTGTACTGTTGTATACTTCTGTAAAGCGCTCCATTATGAATATGTATTGTTGTATACCTCTGCAAAGTGATCCATTGCTTCTGGAAGCTAGGTACACGCTCAATAAATACAATAATAATAATAATAATAATAATAACCTATAATTGATATTACAGCTGCCGTAGATTTGACTGCAGCTTTTGATAAAATGGTTAGGAAGAAGCTGTGTAGCAAATTACTTGCATTGAACATTACAATCGGCTTATTAAATATGCTATTGATGTTCCATATGGACAATACCCTACAGGAAAGATTGGATACCTCTGGCCCTTTCTCGACATCTATTGAGGTAAATGTTGGCATGCGACAGGGGTGCACACTTGCCCCCTGTCTTTTTAATTTATAGAAGAGGGATTCACTGTCTGAACCTGATCTATTTCCCCCCCAAAAATAGACTCTATTCCAGTGGGGTGGCTATCCTATGCGGATTATGTCATCCTTTTCGATAAGACGCCCATAGGTCTCCAAAGAAGCTTGAATTACTTTTGGTGAATAAGTAAGAAATAATGGATTGGAAATAAAATGTACAAATCAAATTTCCTTTACGAGGAAACGTAAAAGGTATAATGTTGTATGGTCAATCAACAACAACAAGATTGAGGAAGTAGATAACCTGATTTATTTTGGATTCACAATAACTAATAAAAAAAAAAAACATAGCAGCAATTAAAGACAGTCCAAAACTATATTGTTTTTGACACAAATGAAAATCTAGTGTTTGACAGAAATAAAAACAATTCTAGTAAAATACAGCTTTTTCTCTACTTCCTCTAATTGAATTTGTTAAATCAAAGGTCATTACAGTGTAATATATGGATTGGAATTAATAAATGACATAGACTTGAATTTGTTAAATGTGATGTAGGGTTCCTTATGGTGTGCCATGCTGAACTGGCACACCTCAGTCCCGCTGGCGACTATTAGATCCAAATTCGATTTACCATCTTGGAGATACACAGTTCTAAGGAATAGATTCAATTTATATGGCATTAAAAAAGTAGCAGAAGGAGGCGTGAAATTCCCCCTTTTTGGAATTTGCCAATAAATGTAATAATATATTGCTGAATTTGAATGTTGATGAAACCATATTTATCGAAAACTCCCCATTGTTGATAAGGAAACTAAAGGAACGCGACAATTTAAATAACCGTGAGCAACTTCTTAATTTGAAGCTGTACAAAGCGTACTCATAGGCTCCACAGGATTGCAGTCACCTATAGCCTGTGTAAAAAAAAGTCTATCGCGGGGTCCAGAATGTGGCCTTTACAATACCTTTTTAACGTATTGCACACATTAGAAGTACTTGGGCCGGAACTAAAAATGCACCATGGAGACTCTTCATGTAGAGTGTGCAAAAATAACTGTGAAGAAACCCTACGTCACTTAATAATAGATTGTCCCAACTTAATTGAGAAACGACAATTGTACTTTGAGAAATATGCACATTCTACAGGTGCGGTCTGCCCACAGGCATTATGGTCGAGATTAATGTCAGCGACACAGTTTGCCTTATCGCTAGCCTTAATTGCATTTTTGAAAGAACGTTGTAAAATTCAGGGTGCATTCACCCCAATGAGAAGCTGTGCACTGAGAGGTATTCATTGTGTCAGATTTTTTTGAGAAACAAACACTGTGACTGCTCTTAGAACAGATTTACTATCAAATCATCTTTTATTTTGCACATTGCACTTTACACAAAGGGGAATCAATTAATATTTTTGAACTGTTTATGTCTAATTGTTATAATTCTGCTGCCTCATTTTTATATTGGCACTTATTTTATGTGTTGTATGTACATATGTTTTTGATAACTAAGCATTGTTTTGTGAGATGAATTAATTTGTAAAGGTTCGAATTTTTAACCATGAATGCTATTTAAAAAATAATAAGAATAATTGATTTTGTATTAAGGGTGTTCTTTGTTGTTTGTTTCCTTGTAATTGCTTTGATAGAAATAAACTTGAACTTATATTTGAAGTGATCAGTGAACGTACACAGAAACTCATTAGTTTGTTTCTTATGTGTGCACGCCTAGAGAACAATCAATGAGCCATATATAAAATAAATTCTCCATATTAAAAGATGCAAAATGATGCCAGAGTGCTGCGGAGGAAGGTCCTAAAATGAGAAGAAGGACTGAAACATGTTGCGCAAAGGAATCCGACTGTGTTGCTGATAGAAGCCAGAGATGACTATAGGCACGAATGGGGACCATGAGCAATGGGTCCATTGCGTCCCGCGGACCCTCCTCGAGCACATGCAGAGAACGATTCATGGGGGACCGTGTTTTTTAACGACTGATTAAATGTATTTAGGGTGCATATTCACTAGTGAGGCTAGAGCACTAAGAATTGTCCAACACGTTTCCATTAATTGAATCTTGTCAGGTATTCCAATAAAGTGTATATTTGCAACGTGTCGGTCTCCATGCCAGGCTAGGGGTGCACAGAAAATGATCACGGTGTTAGGCACAACTAAATCTCAACATTACCTTTCAACAGACGAGGCATTTGCAGTGGTCCCCACGGCATGTTAATGCTCTACTATTAAAAACACCCGACTGAACTTATTTAATAAGAGTATTTCTCAAGACACATTGGGCCTCATTACGACCCTGGCGGTAATCGCCCGTCATTACCGCCATGGCGTAATGAGCGTTTACGCCGTGGGACGATGGCGTAAAGAGCGCCACATCACGACCCATCGCGCACGAGCATTACGCCATGGCGGTAATGCAATTAACGCCATGGCGGAAAAGGCCCCTACCGGCATCGCTAAGCGAGCAAGGTGCCCTTCCGCCAGCGTAAGTAGCGGCCACCGTAATTTACGGCCACCGTAATTAGCGGCGGCCGTAAAAAGGCCAAACCGGAAATAGCGTCATCGCGCCGGAACGGGAAGCAGCCCGTCGGCCATCTTTAAAAACACAATCCATCGCCATCCTACCAAACAACACCAGACCCAACCCTGACACCTGTCCCAACCAAACACCCACCCATCCAAGTTCCCGAAAATGCCAAAATGCGTGAAAAAGGCATGTGACCGCCTGCGCCAGGAGCGATTCAGCCGGGAGGAACTCTGCATGCTAGCGGAGACCCTGCAGGACAACGCAGGTGTTGTTTTCTCCCCTGAAATGACCAGGACAGCAATCGGGAAGAAGAAGGCCATCTGGGCCCTGGTGGCTGAGCGCGTCAGCGCGGTGGGGACCGTACCCCGCACCCCACAGCAGTGCCGGAAGCGCTGGGATGACCTGCGCATACGGGTCAGAGCCGTCATCTCGGCAAACCGCAACCTTGCCCAGGGAACCGGTGGAGGGTCGGAATCCCCCCTGAAACTCCAACCGTGGGAGGAGATCTGTGCTACCACCATCGGCATGGAATCCATCGAAGGCGTTGGAGGGATGGAAAGGGGAGCCCCGACTTCAGGCGATGAAGGTAGGTGCTTCATACAAGACATGCCATAGTCACAGCAGTCCATTCATGTGTAGCACAAGGTTGCCCTAGAGTGTAAATGCAACACTAATCAATACTGCCCATAGCCACATGCGAGCACCACCCTGCATACACTGCTGGCACCCGCATACCTGCATCCACATACCACACTAAAAGGAGACAACCTGCATGGCACTGCCTGAAATCTGCCTCATCCACTGGCCAAAATAATGTCAACCATTGTCATTCAAAAGTCCGTAGACCCATCAATAACGCCCTCCCACCTTTGCTCCACCACAGGCACAGAATCACACCCAGAGGACCAGGACACCCCTGCGCCGAAGAGAGCGAAGTCCAACAACAACCTCCCTGCACCCTCAACCTCAGCTGCAGTGATGCAGACCCCACGACAAGCAGGTCCCACTGCAGGCATACCGGAGGTCCCACCGGCAAGCACCCCTGTTGGCAGCAGGCCAGCAGCAGCTGCTCCACCTCCACCGACATTGCCTGCCACTGAAGGCAGGGGGTCAGCGGCCAGCAGCAACATCGGGGAGACAGCTGCAACAGCTGCATGTTCTGACTCGGACATGGAGCAGGAGGTCAGAAGCCCCACTGACCAACTACATTCCCCCTGTTTCTCAGACGCCAGCCCCCATGAGGGCGACACACAGGGGCACACTGAGGCAGAGGAGTGGCCTTCCACCCCATGCCCTGTCCACACTCCACAGGAGGGGACCAGCCCCTCCATCACTCCACCTGCACTGGCCATGGGCCAGCACGGCCAGCAGTCCCTCGAGGACATCACTCAACGGCAGCATCAACTGTCCGCAATGCTGGATGAGCATGCCGCGGAATGTGTGGGGGCTAGGTTTAGCATTGAACAGGCCACGGAGACACTAAGGGCGGAAGTGGCGCAGAGCACTGCCACCCTGAGGGATGCCATGCAGGCCATGTCCAGGGACATCTGTGCCGAACTTGCAGGCTTGCGTCGTGCGGTCACTGACCTCACCCACACAGTACAGGAGCTGCATGCACAGGGGCAGCCAGGGACATCCTCCACTGCCAGTTCTGCGCAGAGCAGCCCCGTGCGACGTTCCGGCCGCAACCTGCGCTCCACAGCCAGGGGTGCCCCGGGGGCCGGGAGAGGGGGCTTGTGACGGCCTGTGGACACTGTCACAGGCATCTGTTGACAGCTACATGGGGTGTGTTGGGGTGTGCAGGGGGGAGGTGGGAGGTGGGAGGGGGTGTGTTGGGGTGTGCAGGGGGGAGGTGGGAGGTGGGAGGGGGTGTGTTGGGGTGTGCAGGGGGGAGGTGGGAGGTGGGAGGGGGTGTGTTGGGGTGTGCAGGGGGGAGGTGGGAGGTGGGAGGGGGTGTGTTGGGGTGTGCAGGGGGGAGGTGGGAGGTGGGAGGGGGTGTGTTGGGGTGTGCAGGGGGGAGGTGGGAGGGGGTGTGTTGGGGTGTGCAGGGGGGAGGTGGGAGGTGGGAGGGGGTGTGTTGGGGTGTGCAGGGGGGAGGTGGGAGGTGGGAGGGGGTGTGTTGGGGTGTGCAGGGGGGAGGTGGGAGGGGGTGTGACACGACAGTTCATAGTTCCAATACAATTTTTTCTTTCAAAAAAAGGAATGTGTGGACATTTCATTGCGTATGTGTGCTTTATTGGTGTACAGTCCACAGTGTGCATGTCCCAGAGACACACAGTGCCCCAAGTGCAGTCTCCATGCGATAAACACCAGCCGTGTGTGCTAGAAGCAGTGGTCGATGATACTTTGGCGCATGGCACGCCCCTCCTGTGCATCGCCTCCTCCATGTGGTGGCGCCCCATCTGCACCCTCCTCATCCTCATCGTCTGGTGGTTGCAGTTCTGCGTCAGGGGGCAGGGCACATTCCGTCTGACACACATATTGTGCAGCATGACACATGCCATGACGATCTTTGCCACCTTCTCATGGCCATACAGGAGTGCCCCACCAGACCTGCTGAGGCTTCGGAACCGTGCCTTCAGGAGGCCGAATGTCTGCTCTATGACCACACGAGTACGTGTATGTGCACGGTTGAAGTCCTCCTCGTGCTGGTTCTGCGGGTTCCGGACTGGCGTGAGGAGCCACCTCTTCAGTGGATAGGCTGCATCACCTGTATGTAGGCGAGAATGTATGTGTCAGTCATGTTGTCTGATCAGGAACATGATGTTCCACCATGGCTGGCATGGAACTGTTACCTTGGCTCACTTCTACATGCACTAATTGATTCACACTATGCAACCAGTATATGCTCATTGCTGCCATGGCCTGTTTTGCATGCCATCACCCTATGTATGCAGAGGGGTTGTGTGCATTGTGAGTGCCCTTCCTCTGTATCCGTTCTCTGTGTTACTCACAGCCAGGTGGAGTATGCATCATCCCCCCCCCTTTCTGCCAGGTGGAGTATGCATCACCCCCCCCCCCCTTTCTGCCAGGTGGAGTATGCATCATCCCCCCCCCCTTTCTGCCAGGTGGAGTATGCATCACCCCCCCCCCTTTCTGCCAGGTGGAGTATGCATCACCCCCCCCTTTCTGCCAGGTGGAGTATGCATCACCCCCCCCCCTTTCTGCCAGGTGGAGTATGCATCATCCCCCCCCCTTTCTGCCAGGTGGAGTATGCACTGGTACGTCATTCCCATGCCCACTTTCATGACATTGCACTCACCGAGTAGCCAGGATCTTGGCCCTGCATGTCGCTCCATGTAGCGTGGTATTGTGGAGTTCCTCAGGACCAGTGAATCATGGGTTGATCCGGGGAATCGGGCACAACAATGTGTGATGATCTTGTTGGAGTCACAGACCATTTGCACGTTGATTGAGTGGAACTGTTTCCGGTTGCGGTACGGTACCTCCATGGCACGTGGAACCACCAATTCCACATGGGTGCAGTCGATGGCACCAATGCAACCGGGTATGCTGGCTAGTGCATGGAAACCCACTTTGGTGTTTGCAATCTCCTGGGCAGTCCGTGGTAATGAGATGTGGTCGTCTGTGTGCTTGAGGAGGGGATCGAGCACTTGGATGAGTGTTCGTGAGAATAATGGTTGTGAAATGCCATGCAGGTGCCCCACTGTGTGCTGGTAGGTGCCTGTGGCCAGGAAGTGGAGTACAGCCACTACCTTCAGTAGGGGGGGGGTGGCGGTTGGACTTTCTATCATGCTGACGATGTCGTTGTGTGTCATGTCTACGATGGCGGTGATGGTGTCCCGGTCCAAACGGTACAGGGTGTGGATCTGCTCAGCAGTGAGGTTGTTTGGATTGGCTCTGATGCGTGGGATTGGGGGCTGCCTGCGTGGTGGCACTGGCTGTGCTGGTGGGGCTTGCTGGGCCTGCCTTGCCCTCCTTCTCCTCCTGCGTCTCCTCTGTGCTGCCTGTTGTTGTTGTTGTTGCTGTTGTAGTAGCACATGCATTGCTATCAGGTCCTCCAGCCCCAACATTGCTAGTCGTATTGGCATCATTGTGGAGTGTGACTGGGTGTGGGTAGGGGTGGGGTGTGCTCTTTTTGTACTCCCCTGAGTCTGTATTGCCTTCACCTGTGCTGTTTCTGTGCACCTGTGGCAGCTGCATTCACTTGAATTGGCCCTTTACGGTTGGTTCGCGATGGCGTTATTTGCACCATGGCGGTAAGGTACTTAGCGGCCTCGGTGATGGCGTTAGGTGCATGTCCGCTTGGGTCGGCATTTGCGTACCTTTCCGCCATGGCGCTAAGTACGGTGTGGGCGGTCGCGTGCGCGCACCCTTAGCGCAGTTAGCGGCAGCGTTAACTACGATGCCGCTATTGCCATCGTAGTTTACGGTCAGGAGTCATGATCGGACCTGGCGGAAAACGATGGCGGTAACCATTTACCGCCATCGTTTTTCACTTACCGCCAGGGTCGTAATGAGGCCCATTATAATGTTGTGTACTTCAGCACATACAAAACAGCAAACGCAAGGCATCCCAATCATAGTTGTGTTCTCGCAGGTAATGGCATAAAGTACACCTTATTGCAGACGGCTACTCTAAGGCCATAACTTCTATTAATCCTCCACCACGCTGCACTGTGACTTCGCTCCTACCCTCATATTATTTGTTTCTGCCACCTTCCAAGGGGCCTTGAATCAGCCTTGCTGGAGCGAGCCCTATTTAAGCACAGCAACTTAGAATAACATGCACAACAAATGTTGTTCAGAGGAGAAAGTGCTGCACTACAACGTCATGTGAGCAGTAAGGTGTAGGAGGGGTTGTCTTCAGTTAGCCTGCTTAATGGTAAGGTGTTGATTTGAGTGGATCACCATTACCAGTCTGGTTGTAACCCTGCCGGTGTTTCTGGGAGCTGTTGACGTCAGACTTGGCAAATTTTGCCGGAGCCTGCCTTCCCGGAGGTTACAAGTCCACGGCCCAGGAAGTCAGGCACTGGTAAAATGTAAGTCCCCATTCCCATAGAGTCCGATAGTACTCTATGGGAGTCGGGACTCAGAAGTGCCAGTACGGTTGCTTGCGTGAAGAGTCTGCCTACCGTGGCCATTGCACCAGGCAGGGTCAGACCTGTCAGGTGCAGCGGCCAATGCAGGCAAACTCGTAGTTTGCCAGTCCGGTGAGCTTACCGGCACCCTTGTTTCCAGACCGGCAAACTTGTAATGAGGCCCAATGTCTTGTGAGCTGTGCCCTCGCCTGGACCATCTGCATAATAAACCTGCATATTGCAGATACTGCCAGCACAGGAGAATGCACTGGCAAGGTGATCTACAGTGGCTGCCGTGCACACACAGCTCTGTTCAGGCAGAGCTGGCCCCTGTTACTAGGTCACTGAACCCACTTCTCCATATTCTGCAGCACCCCGGATCTCGCTGCTGCAGTAATGGAGCGAAGTCAGGGGCCGGGGGAAATCATTTTAGCAGAACCTGAGATAAATCAGGCGCACCACATCACATTGAATTTCGGACAACAGCTCCAGACGAGAATGTTCAACATATCCTAAGAGAGGAAATAGCTAATGGAATGACTGTTTGCGCTGAGCAAATATTCCCCATTTCTTCTGACTGCTCAGGAATACCGAGATGCGCGAGAGCAGCCGAGGCGCAGTATCTATCTAATGTGGGTATAACTGAAACCTCAAAAAATAGCTACAAGGGAAAGCGTCTTCTGTATTGGGCATTACACCACAGAGTACTTTTCTCAATTTCAGGGTAGCTAACGGTTATGTTGTCATCAATTGCACTACAAGAGAAGATAAATAGTGGTCTCTGGTGTATCATACACTGATCCAGCACTCTGTCTCTTTCTCTCTCTCTCTGTCTCTCTCTCTCTCTCCCTCTCTCTCTCTCTTTCTCTCTTCTCTCTCTCTCTCTCTCCCTCTCTTTCTCTCTTCTCTCTTTCTCTCTCTCTCTCTCTCCTCTCTCTCTCTATCTTTCTCTCTTCTCTCTCTCTCTCTCTCTCTCTCTATCTCTCTCTCTCCCTCTCTTTCTCTCTTCTCTCTCTCTCTCTCTCTCCTCTCTCTCTCTCTCTCTCTCTATCTTTCTCTCTTCTCTCTCTCTCTCTCTCTCTCTCTTTTCTCTCCCCCCTCTCCCTCTCTCTCCCCTCTCTCTCTCTTTCTCTCTCCCCACTGTTGAGGCCACCTCAGGCAGAGAACAACCCCCACAGATATCTTGAAGGAAGAGGGATGCCGTGTTTTTATGATTAAAAGTATAGTGTAAGCAGCAGCAACAGAGGCATCCCCTGAGGCGCGGACCGGGCAGATATTTCAAGACATACATTGTCATTGTGGGTGTCCTACAGAAATGTCACTGCCACACTGAGGGTGGATTGCTCATAAGCGGGAGGGGAGAGGATGTGGCTATGTTCTTCCTGGCGTGCTGGGGTTTTAACAGCAAACCGTGCAAGAGACCAGAGGACCAGCCTGCAGGGTCTACAATTGTATTTCTTATTTTTAAATGGATTATTAGTGTCTGTGAATAATCTACCAAATGCACACATTCAGTGCCTAGCATTTAAAAATAAATATTACCTCGGTACTACAGAAGAAACCAATCTTTAGTTTCCAAATAATCACAACCCTTTTTCAAGGAGGAAGGACATTTTGAGAGCCAAAATGATGGGCAATCTCAGCAAAAGAAGCTATTAAATAAAATGAAAGTAGTTGATTGTATTTACGTGCTAATTTCTGATAATAAAGCGCAGCCCAAGAACGCTGATTAACATTGAAATATTCTTGGGATCAAGGGGCTGCGTGTGATTATTGTATCACATGAAAGTGCCTGTGATTTTGTATGCACAGATGTTGTGCTGTTATGTGTTAGAAATGTATAACTACACACATGAAAGTAACTTTGTATGACATTGGCAAGTTTTCAACCAGTCCTTTTGTTCAGGATTAACAGAGGTACCCTGCTAGACCAGTGACTAGGGACGTATCTATCCTTCAATATGGTGTCATGTTAAATAATGAACACCCACATGCACACTGTCAGCATATTAATCACCACTGAGGTGATCGACACCACCCAAAGCATGGAGGCACAGGCCGAGGGATTTAAACTGGCATTGAACTCTATGGTGACCTTTAATATCTGCATAATATTTATTTTGGGAGTACATTAAAATATACCAAAACGATATAAATGATTTAAAAAATACACATTTCTGTTGTAAGAATACAAAAGCATTTAGATTTAGATAGTGGAATGAACTGCAAAGCAGGTTTTAGAAGAGAAAATATTTTATATAACTCCAAAGTTATGACATTGGTGAGAAGTGGGCACGGGTCTTTTGTGAGGAGCAAGGAACATGTTGTTATTGAGGAATGAGAAAAGTCCCAAGTGTGGAGCAAGGATGGGCCTTGGATAAGGAGCAGGAATGGAGAAATAGCGTGTCTTAGTAATGCTCCTTGCCCCAAATGCCTAGGGGGCAGGGAGCAGGAATTGACCTCTGGTGAGAAGCAGAGATATGCCGTGGAATAGGAGCAGGCAGTGGCGGCTCGTTCTTAAGGGCGACTAGGACGGATCCCCTCCATTGCAGTCAAGAGGCAAATTGGAAGGAGCCTCACTCCTTTCATTTGACTTACTGTATATGTGGGGTTGGAAGGGCGCTTTTCTGAGCAGCCCCACATGTACGAATCAGATTTCTGGGTGTCCCTGGGTGTGGCGATTGAAAGCCTCACCCGCTGTGTTGATGGAGGCGTTATGGCCCACCCTCTACCCTTTCCTGTCATTAGCTGGTGTGGGTTCGGGAGCTGCTGATCCCACGCCAGCATGTGAGGGGTAATGACAGACGGCAGGGCCAAAAATAATCCACAGACAAGGCAAGGCACACCTTCGGGCACGTGCCGTTTGGACTCAACGAGCCAGCAGTACTATTGTCCTCTCTCGACATGCTCAGGATCTGACAGAGGCCTACTCCGGGCCGAGCTGCTGTGACCGTGGCTGCTGGCATAGTGCTGCTGCTGCCTCTCCAGGTAAGTCAGTTTCACTAACTCACATTTTGTTTTAAGTTTCTTGGGCTCCCCTGAGCCGGGGGAGCCCAGGAAACTTAAAACGAAAATCATGGCATTCATGAATACTCTATCGCAATTCTGTATTACTGAAATAGGATGAGTTCATTGATATAGAATTGCGGTGGAGTATTCATAAATGCCCTGATTTCCGAACTCCTGCGCATTCGGACAAGTACATTAATATAGAATTGCGGCGCAGTATTCATAAATGCCATGATTTTTGTTTTAAGTTTCCTGGGCTCCCGGGAAAATTAAAACGAAAATCATGGCAATTATGTATACTTTGTCCGTTGCAATTCTATATGAACTTGGAGAATTACCCGAGTTCAGAATTGCAGCGGACTACGATTTATTTTGTTTTTGTTTCATAGGCCCGCCGCCACGACCGGGCCTGCCATCACTCAGCATTTTCATTAGTTTCGTTTTTGTTCCACCTGTCATTCCTCACTGGCAGCGTCCCTGCTATCCCAGAACTGTGTGCCACACTGCTCTGCCAATTCCCTTCCATGCTCCCTTGCAGAAGCCTTTGTTATTAAATTATTGGGTGCGCACAGAGAGCTGTGTTAGTGGCCCTTACCTTACTTCCTCAGTCCTGACTTGTTGCAGAACAAAAAATATTCGAGGGAAGTTCACCCGGGCCTTTCACTGCAATCTGCCTTTACAGGGGGTAGCGACTGGTGGATATGGGGACCGTCCCCTGCAGTGAGTTGGGGTGTAACCCGTTCTTGCTTCACCTTCACCTAGCACTCTGAAGTGAACACTTTTATGTGTGGCGCTAGACAAAACATTTCATAAATAAATTCAATGGCATGAACGAATATTCATTAAGAGACAAACAGACTCACTTGATATGCACATTTCCCTCCCTTATACAAACACAGGAACAGTTAGTCTCCACCTCTGTCTTTGCTCAACGCACGTTTTCTTTAAAGAGCAGGACAGCTGGAGGCAGCTGGAAGAGGGTCAGACTGGGGAGTGGGACTGTGCAGTCGCAAGCTGACATTCTGCCCCCAGTTCTTTTATTTTTAGAAGAACATGTGTCTGCTTAGCTAGTTCTTGCCACACGCCAATTGGTTCTTCATCCCGCTCTCAGAGCTCAGCTGATGTTCTCTGGCAGTCTGCACACTATGTGAAACAGTGAACGTGTACATGCGTTTTATAGATATTGAGCTATGGGGGTGCACACATACTTGTGTGCAGAGCGATGGGTGACTTGTAGTTTTGAATCATTATTGGCTCGAGTGAAATGTTTTGTTGCCTTGGGGCTTAATTAGACAGTGCACGGAGTAACTACAAACACCAGAATGCAATGCGTTGGGAGCCTAACTACCAAGTCTGGCTGAGTGTCTTGTACTGGGCATGGCGCAACTCGCTATGTCTTTCATGTCCCCTTCTGGGATAGACGTGCGTGTGTGCTATGTCACCTAATCGTAGTCCTCCTGGATACAGTCTGCCGGTTCTGGTGACCACGATGCCAAGACAGTTTGCATTCCCACAAAGAATTAAATAATAGTAAGCACAGAAACTAGGGTGACCAGACGCCCCGGTTTTCCTGAGACAGTCCGGGGAAATCACCCTCCGTCCCGGGGTCCAGGGAGTTTTTTCATTTTAGAAACGCCGTCCTGGTTTGCAGGGATGGGTGGCTACGGTCATTGAAATTGTATTTTTTTTACAACACTTTCAGAATTTCGATCATCGAACCCCCAACCTTTCAGGTATAATTCACAATTTACTGATTGTGCCACAGAGACTGGCTTGGTACTGAGTGGACAGCAAGCCATCTTATATCAATTAGAGCAAACGCCTGTTTTGAATTGACATGGCAAGATTCACAGACAAAACTGCACAAATGAGATCACATACAGTTTATAGAAAGGAGAAGTGCAGGAAATATGATTGTGTGGTGGTTGCGGGGGCGTGTTGGGGGGGCGGTAATTGGTGGGCTGCGATGGGGTAGTCCCTCTTTTATGTTGTTGGCCGTCCCGGTTGTTCGTTTTGGAAATCTGCTCACCCTAACAGAAACCAATTGGTGGTCTTTAGTTTCATTAAATGGGTTACTTTACAGCTGAGGATGGAATACAGGGTTAGAAAGAGGAACACTGGATTGTTCAATGATTGTTGCTTGTACGTTTCTTCTTGAGCAGTGAACGGTGTGCTCTGCAGGGTTGGAATGTCACGTTGAGGTGTAAATGGGGGGCCTCTATGCTGTGAACACCGACTGGGCCTGCAATGGAACATCACGGTTGGAGATGATTCTTCTGCTGACGTTTTATGCGTAAACCAAGAACCGCAGACCCCGCCTCATTCTCAGTATAGTCCTGCGACATCCGGCGACGTCCAGGGCTTGCCGGGGAAAGACACAAAGGAAATGAAATAGAGGGCCATCTTTTAAAGCACCTGTGACTCAGAGCTGGTTAAAATATGTACCTTTATTGAGGTTCTGAAATGAGTTACTTGAGAATGTAAAACAGTTGTATGACGTGTGTGCCTGTCACGTGTTTCGAAGCTTAGCAAAGGTTATACTCGCCCAACCAAATGCGTTTCGAATTAAGTTGGTTTTAGGAAAACGTTTTATTAAGCCACGGACAGTTAGCCAGGTGTGTAATTTATTCAAGGTTTATGCTCTTCAGAGCTATGAAAAAGGTTGTACTGTTTGATCAATTTTCACTGGGAATGACTGTGTGTAGATCATGCGACTCAAAAAAAAGTACACCCTGCTAGGTCACAACTCCTGTCTTGCTTTCCTTCTTCCAACAACCACATCAACCCCTACGTTAGTGTAGTTGTAGCTGATTGGTTACAGCCGATGGGGCTCAGGTTGACCGCCCAGGCCAGTGAATCAGCACTTGTCATGCTGCAGGTCCACCGTGTGGCATAGTGCTGGTCATTTGTTGATGCTACAGTAGTCTAGGGCAGGGCTTTAAGTGGGCCAGGACTAGCCTTGTTGGAGCCCTGGGAATATCCTATAAAATGCACTTGAGCCAGGGCTCTATCCAGAGCTAGCTTCCATGGTATATCCCATTTTGCATTTAGTGTTCTGTGCAGTGCACATACACTCATTGCTGTTACCCCCTCCTCCCAGCAGCTTGAGTCGTGACTACAATTTAAGAAACGTGCCACATGCTGGGCCTCTCCATTGCAGGCCTGGATGGAAATGCGCCAACTTTCGTGGGTGGATCTGGGTTGTGTCTTACTTTTTCAGTCTTTTACGTGCAGTGTACCCTCCTCATTTCGCCTTTCATTTTAGGAACTGCCTGTAAAACCAATAAATGTTGAGCCTATTGGTTTGAAAACGGTACTGTAAAATGCATACCTTTAACCCTGTTTGTCAAAGTCTTCTTGGGGAGAAAACCCCCTCGTATCCCCCTGGGTGGGCAGATTATTTTATGTTTGACGCTGACATCATCGTTGAACTATTATAAGAAGTGTTTTCATGTGTGAATAATTCATGACTTCTAAATTACTTGGAATTATAACACCATTAGCTGCATGACTTTGAATGTTGGGCTTTAATAATCCATGGTAGTATTATTAAAGCCAGAGCTGCAGACTTTGTCAATTATTGATTTCAACTGATATGTCATTAAGCCACCCACTTTATTGTCAATCAACTGGCTTAGGTGAATTGCATCAATGGTGACACTTCAGATGGGGCCTGAAATGGCAGCAACTTGCTGTAATTTGATTGGTCGTCTCGCTGCCAATCAGTGCAGGACCAGTTTCTTTGGAAGTCAGAAGGTGAAATGGGGTGCAACCACTGGGCATGAAAGGGTCTCCCATATTGGAATCCTGAACCATGTGTACCCCAGTGAAATGTCGGCTCAGTTACATAGCACTGTACCCCCTCTCCCACCATTCCCTCTGGACACATACCTGTGTCTGCTAAGGGGGTGCCCATTGCAAAAAAGGTACTTCTTTCTCAGTTATCTCTAGAGCAGCGGTCTGTAACCTTTGGCTCTCCAGATGTTTTGAACTACAACCCCCCACATCCCTAGCCAACATAGTCAATGCGGAGGGACCATGGACAATTTACTCCAAAACATAGAGAGCCACACATTGCGGATCATCCCAACACATGAACACGTGCCACTGAAAAATGTCGAATGAACCCAATGCAACCAGGGCTGGAGGGAAACCGCTCTTGAATGTTCCTCGGTACCAATCGCACGTTCTCATTTCCATATTGCTCCAGGGTCCCACGAGCCATCATATCATACAGGTACCGCGAGCCATCATCGCAGTGCCTGCGTAACATGCATAACCTTTTGTGAAGCACTTTGGAATGCAAGCGCCTCGCGCTCCCTTTCATACACCTGCGATAGAAATGAGCATTAAGCTGATTGTTTGCTTGCAGCACACATTAGGCTTTGCATCGGAGGCCCAAGACACCGGAGGGAGCTCGTTGACGCATAATGTTCAATATTTACCATCTGGCAGCATCTCGCTCAGGCCAGTGCCACCCTCTTTTTTGTAAATCTGTCTGCTATATTGCATATGGCTGCTTCTTTCAGCTTTCTCTTCTGTGGTAAACCTTCAAGCAAGTGGATTCCTGCACTGCCGCGCGTAAGACGATGTCAGCGTGTGCGTGTGTGCGTGTGTGTGTGTGTGTGTGTGTGTATGAGCCGATTAGCATCAAGATGCATTTTCTGGATTCTATTATGGCTTCAAGGGGAGTGGATAATATTTTCAGAACCTTTGCTAACCCTGATTTCATGAAGCACAAAACAGCCAGCCTCAAGAAGGGAGCCTTATTAGGGGACTTCAAAGCCATGGTATTCTGCCTGTGAGCAGGCACAAGGTAATAACATACGGCTAGCATTGTTTTGCAGTGTATTCGAAGTGCTGCGTCCTATGTACAAACTGGAATGGTTTTCTAATAATGCGCTAAATCAGCCTATGGGATCAGTAAGGACTTCAAAGGAGTGGCAGGAGTGAAGGGTCTACCAATGGGGGGCATTTGATAGGCCGCACACGCACAGTCGTGTGTGTATATATGCGTGCCATTGTTTTTTACAGAAGGACCATGGTCCATTTCTGAGGGCCTGTTCCATATGGGGCTAGCACAGCTGAACACATGCTGTTGTACAGCAAAGCTACCTTCTGTGTTATGATATTATATGTCAGACACAGCTTTCATTAGTTTCTGCATGAGATAGTTTACATGTCCTTTCTTCCACCCACGAGCACATCTATTCATAAAAACGTCTGTCCATCCACCCAGCCTCTTGTGTTCTCACATACCCATACATCTGTCTGTCTAGCCACTAGTTTTTCCATCTGTCTGTTCATACATCCAATCATCTATCCATCCATCCATGCACAAAACATATCCTAACAACACTAGTATTGTTTAATGGAATCAAATGAAGTGATTACCTAAGACCATGGGGCTCCCAATTCCAGGATCCATCAGATTGCCCAAGGAGTAGATCAGAACTTAGGTAATGGGTCCCAATTCCAAAATCCACCACATTCCCCAAGGAGTAGATCAATAAGAACATAGGGCTCCCAATTCCAGGATCCACCACATTGCCAAACGAGTAGGTAAATAGGAACATAGGGATCCCAATTCCAAGATCCACCACAATGCCCGAGGAGTAGATTAATAGGAACATAGCGCTCCCAGTTCCAGGATCCTCCACATTGCCCAAGGAGTATATCAATAAGAACACAGAGTTCCCAATTCCAGGATCCACCACATTGCCCAAGGAGTAGATCAATAAGAGCATAGGGTTCCCAATTCCAAGATCCACCACATTCCCCAAGCAGTAGATCAATCATAAGAACACAGGGCTCCCAATTCCAGGATCCACCACAATGCCCAAGGAGTAGATCTAAAAGAACATAGGGCTCCGAGTTCCAGGATCCTCCACATTGCCCAGGGAGTAGATCAATAAGAACACAGGGCTCCCAGTTCCAGGATTCATCACATTGCCCAAGGAGTAGATCAATAAGAAAACAGGGCTCCCAATTCCAGGATCCACTACAATGCCCAAGGAGTAGATCTAAAAGAACATAGGGCTCCTAGTTCCAGGATCCTCCACATTTTCCAGGGAGTAGATCAATAAGAACACAGGGCTCCCAATTCTCCAGGATCCACCACATTGCCCAAGGAGTAGATCAATAAGAGCATAGAGTTCCCAATTCCAAGATCCACCACATTCCTCAAGCAGTAGATCAATCATAAGAACACAGGGCTCCCAATTCCAGGATCCACCACATTGCACAAGGAGTATATCAATAAGAACACAGGACTCCCAATTCCAGGATCCACCACATTGCCCAAGGAGTAGATCAATAAGAACACAGGGCTCCCAAATCCAGGATCCACCACATTGCCCAAGGAGTAGATCAATAAGAACATATGGATCCCAATTCCAGGATCCACCACAATGCCCAAGGAGCGGATCTAAAAGAACATAGGGCTCCCAGTTCCAGGATCCCCCACATTGCACAAGGAGAGATCAATAAGAACACATGGCTCCCAATTCCAGAGGGTTGCCCAAGAAGTAGATCAATACGAACACAGGATTCCCAATTCTAGTATCCACCACATTGTACATGGAGCAAATCAATCTTCCTCAGATGTTTTGCATTTTATTCAGAAATTATCCTTCCGGCAGCCTAGCCTGATAAGTCCATTATTTAATATGGAAGAAGGGTCTAGTATGTCCTTTTATTGATATTTCACCCTTTGACGTAGGAGACTAAATGAATTCCTTTGCACAAACTGGAGTGTCTACTTCAGAAGACTAACTACTGTCTATGTTAACTCTCAAACCCTGTTACCTAACCTTTGCAACCCTGGGCATTGTTCCCATACAGACAACTACACCCACTGAAGGCATCTTCAATCCCCCATCAAGTGCCCACCCATGGAATTTGTTAAATTGGGCTCCCGCTAAACCATGCATCTGTAACTTATAAACAAGATGTACTTATCTATGAATTACATTCCAGTTGGGCGGCATACAATGTAATATGACATCTTTCTGCCCTTATCACCCATGTGACCACTGGTAGAGGAGGTATGCTCTATGGAGAATGCATGCTTGTTATTTATGACACCCATCAATCATTTTGCATTTCAAGCGCACAAAATACGGGATTCTGCTACTCCCCATTGGAGAAGGATCACTCTTTTATTGTTAACAGACTATTTCCCTAATATGCTATCGCTTCGAAAATTCACAGTAGCATTTGTGTCTTTGGTTCAGAAAGAGAAAAGTGGCCGAGTGCTGGTTATTGGCTGGGGTGATAAAGAGTGTCAAAGACGGCATCGTTTCAGCATTCTTCTCATGGCATTTAAGGTTAGATATTACTATGACAGAGAGATCATCAAATCGTCCTGAGAGGAGATACCACTCTCTTGGTGTGTGCCTAGATGACTTGGTTTTGAATGTATGAAGATGGCATTTGGTGGGGAAATCAATGGGTGTCTTGTGGAAACTGAAGGATTGTAAATTCCACAGGCCGGATCCGGGGGGACATGTTCCCACAGGCCTCACTTAGCCCATGCACTTTATTCACATGTCTGCCATGTTTTGTATTTAAAACCAGACCCTTGGCAATCATTTGCATTCTCTTTACGTCAAATTCCATTAAATGCCACTCAAAAAATGGCAATGATAAGGAGTGTATTCCCCTTTATAGTAATATCTCTTCCCAAATTCTTTCTAATATATCCTTATACTAAGTTGGTACTAGATGGGGTCTCTTTCAAATAATTGTTACCGGTGCTTCAGTGAGAGGTTAGGGCCTGATTACCCAGAAGGTCAGACCAGCCGGGTGATCTGTGGCCCCTACCGGCATTCTCGTAGTATGGCAGTCAGGAAAGGGTGCTAGTATGTTGCTACTGTCACCCTTATTTCCGGACCACCATCCGTGTAATTATGCCCATTGTATTTCATGCAATCTATCTGTGGGTTATGCAAAGGTGCTCTGCCACCATAAGGTTATCACTAGGAATAATATGCATTTTAGATACTAAAAAAAGAAAACAGGAGTTCTCAGATTAATTGTGACACTGTGGTTTGTAAAGCAGTACACCCTATTCCACGTCCTAACAATTAATTGAGTTAATGATTCTCTAAACTAAAGGAAAAAGGTGATAACCAATGCATGAGAAACTAAAAGTCCTCAAGAGAACACAGGGTATAGTGCAATTTTTTCTATCCTGATTTCATTATTTCCAAAGATTGTCCTGCTTGGTATTTGTATTTATTTCATGTGTGTGTATTTAGATTAGAAATGTTGTTCACATATTATAAAATGCATTGCATTTGATAATATGTGGCTGTCTCTGGAGGGTAGCTCAGGGACAACGTGCTCGCCTTGGAAGCAAGATGAAACGGAGCAACACTGGTTCGATCCCCGGGTCTGTGCTTAGAAACCTCTGGGTATTAAGTGCATTATAAATAACCTATCATATCATTATACTGATGTTGGTAACAAAAGCCTTTAAGTGGGGATTTGGAAAATGGTGAGAGGGCATTAGAGCAACACAAAGCACTGTGACTTTCTTGCACTGCCAGGAGGGCGGACATGGTCTTTGCTGGCCCACCAGCCCAAGCTAAGGCAGGCCAGAGTGAAGCAAGGGCCTCAGCTCATGCTGTGGGCCATTAAAGGCTATGTCCGCCCTTTGGGCAGGGTAGGAAAGTTATTTGCACCCTAGAGTCCGTCTGGGGTGTGAATGGCTTCCAGAATTTTTCATCGGGAGATCCGCGCTGCTAGCGCAGCCCATCTCCCAATGACAAACAAAAGAAAAAAAAGATGGTCATAACTATATGGAAAAGGGACTAGGTCCCTTTGACATGTGTATGGCGGAGGCCAAACGGGAGGAGCGGCGGGACCAGAGCGCAATGCTCCCATCCCGCAGGCAAGTAGAGGGGCGGGGAGGCAACAGGTAGAGGCTCCCTATTGCCTCCCCACATTGGAAAAAGGAAATAAGCACCACCCGAGGAAGGAGTTCGGGTGGCTGGGATAGCGAATGGCGATTGTGTGTTCTCACCCACTGGTCCAGCCACCTTATTGGCTGAGCGCCCATCCCCGGGAGCAAATGAGGTTCTCGAGGGCTGCTTTCAAGCTGCGCATGGAACTAGACACCCAGGTCAAGTGTGCAGGAATTTCAGTGAAGTGATGTTAGGAAAGAAAAATACATGGATTTGGGGAAGGAAAAGGGATGCTGAGGTGGTGTGCCAGTGTTGGTTTTGCTCCTGATCAAGGGATGTCAGCCATGCAGTGCAATGATTACTTGAACACTAGGGAGAGAAATGCATATGTGACCTGCTTGCGTACTGAGGGCCACCTGACCTGATGTTTGAATGAGAGCCGTCCTTTGACTTTGGATGTTTTTAAAAGGGCATTTGTGCCAACATTGAATACAATCTCCAGTGGACAGGGGAGTGTAATTGAGCAGGCAAATAAGACTGTTAGGGATGCTGTTGGCATAGCCCCGTTTTCTGAGGAGTCGAGTTTTGATCAAGGTTCTTGTCAAGAGGAATTTGAGAAGGAACCGATCCAGTGGCTTTTGATAAAGTGGTAGCCCTTGGATTAGGGAGTTGGAGTAATGAAAGTGGAACATCAGATGTATCGTATTGCTTGCGAAGGATTAGCTTGCAACCCGGTTATCAATTCAGACTCCCCGGTAGCTGAGGGATCGTTCTTGCAAGTTAATTTTTTCATTGCACGTCTTCCTCCCTCATGTCAAGCATGCCAACACCTCTGGAACTGATAACACCTCTGCACAAAAACCCCTAAATAAATAAATAAAAATGTTGCTCTCGAGACAACTGCCAGATGGAAACAAGCGTAGGTCATCACTGTTCCAAGTCGTTCTCAAAACTAACACCTGCAGAAAAGTAAGGGCCTCGCAAGGAATTTGCCAAATCCAATGAGCCATTTGATCCTCTCTGAAATGGCACTAAAATGAAAATAAAGAGCAGACCTTTGAGCATAGGCCCAAAGGTATGATATTAGCACATGAGGTTTATACGGTATTCAAAGTCTTTCTTCGCTTTTCAACAAAGTGACGCCCATGTCAATGAGGAGTACGCTAAATCTGATGTTCAGTTGTTTCAATCCTCAGTAAATAGAACTAGTGAGAAACTGCGCCTTGTGTAAGCCTACTTTAATTCCTCTTTTTCATCATGTGAATAATGATAGTTACACTGACGCTTTTCAACCTCTTGAAGGTAAACAGTCACCCGGTGTTTCAAATCCATTCACACACATTGTTCTCACTAAATGACATTTAGCAGTGTTGTAGGTCTAAGCGTAAAGAAAACAGTATCCGCGCAGTGCCTAAACCTTGGTCCCTCTGTGGATATCATTTTCAATATCCTGCACAAATCTATGGACATATTTGCACCTGTGCTGCCTAGGAGGACCTTCAGAGAATTTGTTCACTGTGCGAACAGATCAAATAGAATTTACGATCCACAGTCTCCAGCGATCACCTCTGAAATGAAACGAAGAGGAACCCTCTGAAGAATACTTCATCAGCCATGGATGTGGCATCAACTCTGTCAGCTGGGGCAATAAAAGCATATTAGTGACCCCCTGATGAAGCATGTTTACCGCTGGAGCCCGGGAGATGGATCATTCTACCCGCGGAGAGCCATTTTACTGCAACGCGCCGATACTGTGTAGATCACAAAAGGTCTAAAAAATATCTGATACCAACAATAAATACAATAAAAGGCACAAAATGTACACGATCCGTAACACAGGCCTTACCGCAGGAGGCGGCTGCCGGGGAAGGCGCAGGCTTCCTGTCAGCGGGCCCAAGGAGAGGAGGCGTGGCTGCCAATTCAGACAAGTTTCATTACAAGAGACAAGCGTTCAGAATGGATTCAAAGGCCTCATTAACATTCAGCCCGACCAGCACTCCCATATTATTCAACCACTGGATTAGTGATCCTTGCTTGAATACGCTTAGAGTTTACAGCGCCGCGCGCGCTCCCTTCTCTTTTAACCTGTCGGCCGACCCATTTATACAGATCTCGTTGCCAGGCTGATGACAGGGGTCGCTGTGTGTGTTGTAATGCATTACAAGAACTAAACAGCAGAAATGGCTCGCTCCAGATAGTGAATGAATTCTAGCCAGAAAAAAAGAGGCAGAGTGGGGCAACGGCAAAATAAATGAATCATTGATTCGGAACTTGTTCAGTGCGCGGAGACAGATAAGGGCAGACCAGGAACTCGGTCTGAGGAGAATTGGGCTTCCTTGCTTCATGGGAAAAAGGGGTGATGGGAAATGGCCGACCCTGGCAGCACACAGTACATCAACCAATGCGGGTTACACATTGATACATTCATTTCAAAAGCAACACATTTCTTAAATATATCTAAAAATCAATTTTTTCAGCCTTTTAATAAATCCTATTCTCTCTGTACGACACGCATTCATTCTCTTAAAAAAAAACGGAGAATGCTGGGAGCAATGGTGAGAAAACCTTTTATTTCAAAGAAGCATTCACAAAGCTGATCGTTTTGACTGATGTATAGCCATTAGAAAGGCACTGTCCCCATAACGCCGCGTACCGGTACCTTTTGTCATCTATTGCCATCAAATAGCCAGGGAGTGACATTATTTGACAGCTATTGCCAAGATATGCTCGGATAATCATATCATATGACGGGTGCTGCCATCAAAAGGCCAGGTGCTCCCACAATTTCATCGTTTTATCACTTGTGCACACACCATTATCAGGTATTGCCATGAAAACACTGGGTGCTCACACTACTTCGATCCAATATCCAAGTGCTCACACCATTGTAGAGTATATGCCCTGCTAGTACCACAGTTCCATGATCCCAGGCCAGTTTACATTGTGTCCAGCTAACACAGCAGTGTCCAATTTCATTATGGCCAGTCAGCAAAGCAGTGCCAGATTCCATTATGTCAAAGGAGCAAAGAAGTGCTGTGTTCAGTTATACCCAGATAGCACAGTAACACCTCATACTATTAGGGACACTCGGAACAGCAGTTCCAGATTCCAGTGTTTCCGGTTAACACTGCACTTCCACTTTTCATTATGGCTATTTACCACCGTAAGGCTTGCTTCCATTATGCCCATTCAGCACAGTAGTGCCGAATTTAATTTTGCTTGGTTAACCCAGCAGTGCCAGTTTCCATTAAACCCAGTGAGCTGAGTCGTGGCAGATTCCATAATGCTACTTTAGGGTATGGGCACTAGGTTGCATTATGTCCCTGTAGCTCAGTGAAGCGAGATGGCACTTTGTCCAGTTAGCACAGCACTGGCAGATTCCAATAGGCTCAGTTAGCAGAATAATCCCCCATTCCATTAATCTCAGTTATCACATTAAAGCCAGACACCGTTATTAAAGCATGCCCGCTTAGCATTTTATGGTCAGAGTGCATTCTACACGTTTGCCCTTGTGAGCACTGGCTCCATTTTGCTACGTTGCCACAGTAAGGCCCTTTTCTGTAAACTGAATGAACCGATGAAGATCATATTCAAGTCGGACCACTCACTGCTGCATCACCACTTTTCAGATGCTCGTGCCCCCCAAAGCCAGAAGGTTTGGGTGCCCTGCCACACGAGTCCTGAAAGAAATACATGCCATAACACCTTGTTTTTTGCGTACAGTTAGTGCATCATTTACCTATTTACCATGAGCTATGCTCCTGAAGCCAATGCATTGATTTAACTCTTGCCAGACCTGCAGATACTCCTCAACTTCTCCACTGATGTGCTCGCCAGACCTACAGAGACTCCTCAACTTCTCCACTGTCCACTGATGTGCTCGCCAGACCTACAGAGACTCCTCAACTTCTCCTCTGTCCACTGATGTGCTCGCCAGACCTACAGAGACTCCTCAACTTCTCCACTGTCCACTGATATGCTCGCCAGACCTACAGAGACCCCTGAACTTCTCCACTTTCCACTGATATGCTCGCCAGACCTACAGAGACCCCTGAACTTCTCCACTGTCCACTGATATGCTCGCCAGACTTACAGAGACCCCTCAACTTCTCCACTGTCCACTGATATGCTCGCCAGACCTACAGAGACCCCTCAACTTCTCCACTGTCCATTGATATGCTCGCCAGACCTACAGAGACCCCTCAACTTCTCCACAGTCCACTGATATGCTCGCCAGACCTACAGAGACCCCTCAACTTCTCCACTGTCCACTGATCTGCTCGCCAGACCTACAGAGACCCCTGAACTTCTCCACTGTCCACTGATATGCTCGCCAGACTTACAGAGACCCCTCAACCTCTCCACTGTCCACTGATATGCTCGCCAGACCTACAGAGACTCCTCAACTTCTCCACTGTCCACTGATATGCTCGCCAGACCTACAGAGACCCCTCAACTTCTCCACTGTCCACTGATATGCTCGCCAGACCGACAGAGACCGCTCAACTTCTCCACTGTCCACTGATATGCTCGCCAGACCTACAGAGAATCCTCAACTTCTCCACTGATATGCTCGCCAGACCTACAGAGACCCCTCAACTTCCCCACTGTCCACTGATGTGCTCGCCAGACCTACAGAGACTCCTCAACTTCTCCACCTTCCACTGATGTGCTCGCCAGACCTACAGAGACTCCTCAACTTCTCCAGTGTCCACTGATATGCTCGCCAGACCTACAGAGACCCCTCAACTTCTCCACTGTCCACTGATATGCTCGCCAGACCTACAGAGACCCCTCAACATATCCACTGTCCACAGATATGCTCGCCAGACTTACAGCGACCCCTCAACCTCTCCAGTGTCCACTGATGTGCTCGCCAGACCTACAGAGACCCCTCAACTTCTCCACTGTCCACTGATATGCTCACCATACCTACAGAGACCCCTCAACTTCTCCTCTGTCCACTGATATGCTCGCCAGACATACAGAGACCCCTCAACTTCTCCACTGTCCACTGATATGCTCGCCAGACCTACAGAGACCCCTCAACTTCTCCACTGTCCACTGATATGCTCACCAGACCTACATAGACCCCTCAGCTTCTCCCCTGCTATGCACTGCCTAGCTGTATGCTTTCCATCCTGGTACATTGTGTTTCCCCATCGTAAATGTTGGATCACAAGTCACACAATGGGCCTCATTACGACCCAGGCGTTAGAGTGATAACGGTGCCGGTAGTGCTGTCGGCGCAGTTATCACTCTACCGCCACATTACGAGTTCTGCTCGCGGGGCGGCTCTGCACGCCTGGTCAGACCAGACGTGCAGAGTGGCACCCGCTTGCAGAACAGGATGTTACCATCCTCCCCATTCCCATTGAGCCCTTATACAGGCTTAAATGGGAATAGGGACGTACCAGGTCCGGGTCCCACGAATGGGAATTACCGGGCCCGCAAAGGTCGGAATGGCTTGGTTATTCCCATTTTGCAGGACACAGACCCGAGTTTGGGGGTAGCCATGCCAGTAAAAACGCCATGGCTACCTCCAAACTTGTAATGAGGCCCAATGTCCATAAAAGCGAAATGAATGAACTACTCACATCTGACATGGAAGCACCTGAGAGCTCTGTAGCCTTTCACAGATGGATTATCAGGCACTTAGCGTCAAGCTTTTTCTTTCAAAACAATCTTCAGTGAAGATTGGCATATTTACATTTCCCGAACGAGGCTGGGTGCATTGCTCTACATGTTCGATATAGCGATGAACATATCCAAACATCATAAAACTGGGCAATGTTTTCAAATGCTTTAGAGGAGGGTTGGAGTATTGGCATATACCCCTCTGTCATTCCAGCTTCAAAGAGGGAGTTGTGGGGGGGGGTACAACTGCTTGTTGTTTGCTTCCAGCAGAGGATCTATTCCGGGCTCCACAGAAGTACGCGTGCTTGCTGCGGCTGCAGTCCATCCATCTTGCACCTGCAACCCAGTGCCTTCCTTCACAGGGCAATGCTTAGCATTCTGGCCTCCTTAAAGGCTACCTAGGAAGTGGTTGATCAGGTAAAGGTCAAGTTCATGGAACTTGAGGTGGTCCTGGAAATGGAGGCCGTCCAAACAGGATACTCTATACTCTAGGGTGGGGAACAGTATGGCAGATGTCAGAAGGAAACTCGGTACCTGTGCTGAGGTGGAGGTGTCGTGCAATGCCCCCCTGTGACTGTGAATGGTGCTTACGTGCAGCAATGGCATTGCAGAACCTGCAGATGCTGGAATGCCCCTGTCAGTGGGCTGCATCGTGATAGGTCAAACTCTCCAGGCTGCCGCTTTCAAGTCTAAATGCCCCTCTCTTAGGCAGTTGTAGCTGCTCTCACAACCCACTGCCGCCCCTGCCCGACCCGCACTCCTCTTCCAACCCCTTTCATCTCTCCCAGAGGGTAGCTATCTCCTCTCCGGCAGCACCTTGGATCCTGGCTCAGCCAAAATAGTAGTTTGCACTCTCACAGACCTTGAGCTGGATTTTATTGAGCAATGGTAGCTGTATTTTGATTGGCTGGTACATCCAGAAATCATTGGCCAGGTTTTGATTGCAGGCATGAGCTAAGTTTTGATTGCATGAGCTGTTTTCTGAAAGTGCCAGGTTTGCGCAGCAGCCTGAATTGCACTTCTTGGCTGTTAAGAAGATGTTTTCATTCACCACTGGCCAGGTCCAGGGCACTGCTCCATCCCTGCAAAGTGGCAAAGTGATGTACCTTCTGCTGGCACCACGTGACAGTTGAATGACTTTACAGAACCCTTTATTGATGTTTGATTTCCTTTTTTCTGACAGAATAGGTACAGGGGAGATAATACGTTAGTTTACAATAATGTTGAACTACGGGAATGTATGCATTTTCATTATTTATTTTGTGCCTCATGGAATGAGGTATGCAGAGAAAAGCGGCAAGGCTTAACAGGGGAGGTGAACATCACATCCAGTGCAGGCTGGGCAGATGCAGTGTGGTAGGGTTAATCAGTGCACCATTGCACCTGGTGAGCCAGGTATGCCCATGATGACATTGATGAATAAATAAATAGAATAACTGTAAAGGTCCAGAGTCTGGCGACCACTTGAACCCCTATTCCCAGTGACGCCCTACTTTACAGATCCGCCTGACACATCACACACACTCCACTCTCCGCGTTCCTTGTCCTGCAACCATCCAGTGGACGGTTCAACAGTTGAGTGTCTGTGATTTGTGGACGTCCTTACACAATGTTTGCATATCAAAGACACGCTTAACGCCACAGTGCCGATGGACTGACTGTGAAGCTCTCCTCAGTGAAATTCACGCACCCACCAGCTCTGCCTTAGTCTTTATTGCCCAGTGAACAACCACATCAGATGCTTGCAGACTACCCGCATGGTCCCGGGATTGCAGTGCTTGCCGTCCTTAGCTTCTAATTGTGGACTAATGTTTTCATTGGTTGAAACCCCCTGCCCTGTCCTCCTTATCCATAACTTGATCTCAACAGCCAATGACATCATCAAACCTACAGAAGAGCCAGAAGAAATTACACCTATCAACGCCAATTGCTTCAGCTCCAGGTCTCTTGGTATTTGCCAAGACTGATATATTTGTGTTGATCAACTGGGGCAGCTTTCACACCGACCTTATGAATCACATTGCACCCAAAAGTTTAGCAAGCTAGACAGGTTCCTAAATTGACTGAATGTAATAAAAAGCATTCTGTCATGAGGCGGGCGGAAAAGCCGGACTCATTTTTCTTGCCTCGTTTCAGCAGGCTCTCCATATTGTTTCTTCTGCTGCTGGTAGCGTGCAGATGGCCACTGTGGTGCCGTGCAGTCGTGTATTTGATGACGGGCCATCACGCAGTAAACAGAGCGCGTCGGTTATACGCTATTAGCTCAATTCATGCTGAGCTCATGTTCATTTTCTTTAGACCCACTATTCCAAGCATGGTCCTCCAAGTACACCTCCCCCAGAATGGACTGATGTGGTGTGCAAAAAAATAATATTTCAGGTCCAGGTGCATAATATTTATTTGCACCCACTAAAGTGTCATTAATCAATCAAGTGGCTGGAACTGCGGGCCGAGAATACACATTCTACACCTGCTGTTTCCAGCCACGGAAGGCCCTCCTGTGCCGCCATTTTCTTTTGTTTATGTCTGGAGGCAAAAGGGAGCCCTCCCTGTTGCTACCCCCAAAACAATCCTTACCCTTTCCCCACCCACTCCTTCCCCACTTACCTGCTGGACCGGAGCTTTGTGTACCGATCCTGCTGTTCCTCCTGTCTCCCGACCACTGCTACACAAACAGAAAAGGGACTTAGTTCCTTTTCTCAATGGCAGCAGTTAACTTTTCTTTATTTCTTTTCTCGTGAGATTGGCTGCTCAAGAGACGCCAATATCCAGAGGGAAAAAAAATGTGCACCCCGGATACACCCTGGGATGCTAATGGCTTTCACCCCTGCAGTGGGGTGGCGGACATGGCCTTTAACGGCCCACAGGCTGGCAGAGTGAAAGCCATATTAGCACCCTGGGCAGGGGAGTCAGCCAATCAGGTGGCTAGGAACATGGGCTTGAACCGCTGGTGTAGGCCATCGTTCCCAGCCGCCTGACCGCCGGCTCCTCCCACCCCCATCTTTCCCCCACCCTCTGTCCCCGTTTCCTTTTTCTTTACTAAGCCCTACCACCCCGCCACTTACCTTATCTCGGCTTCACTGCACAGATGATCATTGGTTCCTTTTCTAGTACTAAACGGCAAGTGTCAATGCTGTTAAAATAGAAGCTAGCCGCTCACACTCTAGAATACTGCATCTCTAACTCCGGTCCACAAGAGCCACACCCACGCCAGTTTTTCAGGATAACCACTGACTATGTCAATAGTTTCCATTTAGATGCACTGTTGTTAAATGTATTTTGTGTGGGTAATCGGCCAACGCAGTCTACTCTGGCAAACATCAGGCACATAAATGGATGGAAGAAGCCACAGAATGAACGGATGAATGCATTTTTCAAAAGGTCTTGCATTTCTAATGCCCATTACTTATTGGACAATATTCTGACGGACATCCTTGTTATAGTGTTTGAACCAAACTGCATATCAACCTTTGGGGTCATGACTAAGGGTGCCAGCTGGCCAATGACTGGGCTGCAATTGTATAGCAAACTGGCATTAGTTGAGACCAGGAGACTCCAACTCAGTTACCCAGGATGGCATTCCATTCAAAACGTTGTGGGATCATACTGGCATTTTCATCTAAATTTTTACTCCTCTAATGCTCGCGAACTCCCCAGAATGCTTTACTGTACCTCTCCAGGATATATGCTAATTAGCAGCCGTGTCCCCATAGGTTACTGGAGATCCATGTCGAATGCCGGAATGCAGTCTCAGACCGAGGCAGGGAGGTTAAACTGTGGGCATTGTGAATATATATTGTTAAAGTCCACGCTCTCTTTAAGATCAGTCTTATTCCATTGTAGTTCGTCTTCACTCAATGGATGATGAGACGGTGAGTGATCAATGTCCAAGAGTCACCATCGTTTGGGAAGCACGTACTTTATAATACGCCAAAGTGCAAACGTTTATTAATCCTAGGAGCCTGATCCACAAAGCGTTTCACAAATGGACAACCTCATTGAAAAACGTTTTGAGGATCAGGCCCTGAGTAGTTAAATGTGAAAGAGACTCAGGGAGTGCTTCCAGTCTATCTAGGCTTTTCTTGGTAAGCTTGTATTCCATTTTCTGCCAGCATTATCTCCGATAGGCAGACCTACTGAGTAGAGATACCGCGGCTAATGAAAATGCTGAAAGTAGGTAATGGATACATTTTTACCAGCTTATTAGCTGTCTGTAATTTGGCTCCAAAAGTGTGTAGGAGCTGTGCCGATGGTGCGTCAGGGGAGTGAGGGTGAGCTTCACTCCAAGCAATCCTTTTACTTTTTTCTCAAAATGAACAGTGTGGTGGAAGTTGGCAGGGTGGCATGTATGTCATGTTCTGGTTTGGTCACGGTTATTGCTAGCCATATATTTAATGTTTTGGTTTGGGCAAGGGTATTGGTTCCATGCACTTTATGTTTTGGGTTCAGCAAGTTTATTTGGTGCCATGTATTTACAGATTTGGCTTGGGCAATGTTATTGGTTGCCATATATTGAATGTTTTGGTTTAGGCAAGGGTGGTGGTGCCATGTATTTCATGTTCGGGTTTGGTCAAGGTTATTTGTGCCATGCATTTAATCTTTTGGTTTGGGCCAAGTTATTGGTTGCATGTATTTCATGTTTTGATATGGGCAAGGTGATTGCTGCCATCTGTCTCATGTTCTGGTTTGGGCAAGGTTATTGTTTACATGTATTTAATGTTTTGGTTTGGCCAAGGTCATTGTTTGCCATGTATTTCAGGTTCTGTTTTAGGCAAGGCTATTGGTGACATGTATTTAATGTTCTGGTTTAGACAAGGTTTCTGCTTACATGTATTTCATGTTCTGGTTTGTTCCCGGTTATTGGTTACCATGTATTTCATGTTTTGGTTTGGTCACGGTTATTGGTGCCATGTATTTAATCTTTTGGCTTGAGCCGAGGTATTACATGTGTTGGTTTTGGCAAGGTTTCTGGTACCTTGTATTTCATATTCTGGTCTAGGCAAGGCTATTGGTGACATGTATTTAATGTTCTTAGGCAAGGTTCCTGTGTACATGTATTTCATGTTCTGGTTTGCTCACGGTTATTGGTGCCATGTATTTAATCTTTTGGCTTGGGCCGAGGTATTGGTTTCCATGTATTACATGTGTTGGTTTTGGCAAGGTTAAAGGTACCTTGTATTTCATATTCTGGTGAAGGCAAGGCTATTGGTTACATGTATTTAATATTTTGGTTTGGGCAAGGTGATTGCAACAATGTATTTAATGTTTCGGCTTGGGCAAGGTTATTGGTTGCCATGTATTTCAGGTTCTGCTTTGAGCAAGGTTACTGTTTACATGTGTTTAATGTTTTGGCTTGGGCAAGGTGATTGGTGACATGTATTTAATGTTTTGACTTGTGCAAGCTTATTGGTTGCCATGTATTTCAGGTTCTGGTTTGGGCAAGGTTACTGTTTACATGTATTTGATGTTTTGGCATGGGCAATGTGATGGGTGGCATGTATTTAATGTTGTGGCTTGGACAAGGCTTTTGGTGACATTTATTTAGGTGCCCAATTCATGGAATTATTTGTGCGGAAAATAGGGTACTTGTGTGCCAAACTGCGTGCAGATCCGTGTTCGTCGATTCATTGCATTGAACGCGCAGTACTTTTCCTGGACTTGGGTGGAGTTCGCGCAGGCTCAGCACGTCTGTGTGAGCCATTAAGGGCCTTGCGCGAGACTCCACGCAGAGCATGGGCGTGGCTTGCGCAGAGGGCTGGAAGGTGGGCCGACCACCAAAAATGGGGGAGAACTTGAGAAAAAGAGGGCGTTCTGAGGGACGGCCTACAGTCAATCCCTTGCACGCCCACAATTGCGTGGCACGAGATGTATTCATGGATTCGATTGTGCAACCTCTCGGCTGGGAAATGGCCATGCACATTCTTCATACGATCCGCCACCCGAAGGCAGGCGTTAGTACACTTGTGCATAGGATTTGCAGCACAGAGGTGGGTTTGCATGTCAGATTTTGGGGTGCGTGTACTCAACCGGGGTTCCGATGTAACTTAGGGGTGCATGTAAACAGTGTAGCAGGGTGCAGTAACGGTTTACGGGGGTTTGCACGCAGAATTGTTTAGTTCAGACGAGTTACGATTTTTCATATGCAGGTTGTCGGGGTGCCGGGAACACTTATGAGCGAACAGGGTCCCCGAGATGCAGATCTGCTTGCAGGAGACCCCACAAACTGTTTGAAGGGTGCATGTATTCACGCCCGGGGGAGCGCATAAATGTAGCTGATCAGGGGCATTCCAGCCACGACTTGTGAATATTACTTTGCGCAAACAATTCCATGAATACGCGGGGCGCACATATTTTATTCTGTGCACAGACTCGCGCAGTGTCCTTCTCGGCACGCAGCTCTTGTGG
Source organism: Ambystoma mexicanum (assembly GCF_040938575.1). Taxonomy (NCBI): domain Eukaryota; kingdom Metazoa; phylum Chordata; class Amphibia; order Caudata; family Ambystomatidae; genus Ambystoma; species Ambystoma mexicanum. The sequence continues at coordinate 779,636,851 of NC_090924.1, read as the reverse complement.
GATTTCTGTGCACATTTCAATGAATCGGGCCCTTAATGTTTTGGCTCGGGCAATGTGATTGGTGACATGTATTTAATGTTTTAGTTTGGGCAAGTTGATTGGTGACATGTATTTAATGATTTGGCATGGGCAAGGCTATTGCAGACTATTTGGCCTGGCAAGGTGATTGGTGACATGTATTTTAGGTTCTGGTTTACGCAAGGCTATTAGTGACATGTATTTAATGTTTTGGCTTGGGCAAGGCTATAGGTGACATGTATTGACTGTTTTGGCTTGGGAAAGGCTATTGGTGACATGTGACATTTTGGCTTGGGCAAGGTGATTGGTGACATGTATTTTAGGTTCTGGTTTAGGCAAGGCTATTGATGACATGTATTGAATGTTTTGGCTTGGGCAAGTCTATTGGTGACATGTGACATTTTGGCTTGGGCAAGGTGATTGGTGACATGTATTTTAGGTTCTGGCTTAGGCAAGGCTATTGGTGATATGTATTTCATGTTTTGGCTAGGGGAGGGTGATTGGTGACATGTATTTAATGTTTCAGCTTGGGTAACGTTATTGGTGATAGGTATTTAATTTTTCGGCTTGGGCAAGGCTATTGGTGACATGTATTCAATGTTTTGGCTTGGGCAAGGCTATTGGTGACATGTATTCAATGTTTTGGCTTGGGCAAGGTGATTGAGTTAGCAAAAGGGAGGTCAGAGGATAGCGGTCAGACACTAGGTATAATTATTCCCTTTTGTGGCGGGAAAGAGGCAAGAGGGCATATGAGGCAGGCAGTGGATGATCGTAGGCCACCCGACATATGTTTTCCTGTTGTGTGTTGGGGATAAGGTGTTAAGTACACAAAGGTGGCGGAGGAGGGTGACGGGGAGATATTTATGCGTATGCTTCCCCCGTGAAATGCTGATCCAAGGGCAGCACAGGATGTGGCAAAGGAATATAGGTGAAGCATATACACAGCAAACTTGCAGATGGGTAGCTATCAATGGTGGTGAAATATTACACCATGGGGTAGAAGAGTTTGTGTGACATCCACTCAGGAAAATATATCTCCACAGTGGATAGCTATGCTATTATAATGATAAATAAGGTACTTGAATCACTTGAAAGTGCTTGTTGGCCCTATGTCCGTGTTACAAATGTTGGGGTGAATGCATCCATAGGGGCAAACACTTTAACAATGAATTGTATGTGGCACTTAGATCCCCAAATTGAAGAGCATTTGTTTTCCTGTAATTTTGTTTCCAAAAATTGGTATACACATAGAAACTGGCATTAGTGTATGGTATCTTTAGAGATGTTTGTAATATTTTGTGTTCACAATGACACTCCAAATATCAAAGTTGACTATGACCCACTTGCTAGTTGCCCCAAAGTGGATGGGGGCCAGAAGGGCAAAATCTGCCTCAACCTTAATGACTGACCAAGTGATACGTTGGGGTTTACTCCAGAAAGCTGCATGGGATCCGCTCCTCAGGCTCAAGTATTGGCTCAACCACAAATGTGACTTCCCGGTCTGAGGCAGGTCTGGTGGGACACATTTTCCAGCCTTGTGTTTGGCTCCAAGTCCAGCCATAGCCAGAACTGAGGTCAAACACGGCTATACTTGGCAGGATGCAGGAAACATCTGCTCGCCTAAGGGTTAACTGGACGTATTTATTTATTTATTTATTTATTTATTTATTTATTTATTTATTTGTTTGTTTGTTTGTTTGTTTGTTTGTTTATTTATGTGTTTATTTATTTAATTGTTTTTTTAAATCAGTCAAAGAGTGATATCCCTGGTAGATGCCCTGGTTACCTAGCTTATATGCATGTCAGAAGTAAAAGTTGCATTTCAGAAAGCATTTCGGAGCACATTATAAAATATAATTAGTCAGTGGTTTATGTTAAAGATATCTAGTTTACAAAGGGTAACTGTTGAGGTACAGTTAGACTATGCAGCGTATTCCACAAACTTGTTGAATCCTACTGATACTGATAATAAGCCACAAGCCATTGCAAAACAACAATTATACATGGAAACGTACATAACGTCACCTGCATCTACATCACCCTTGACACTTACTGGAAGCAGGGCACTGGTGAGGAGCAGAGCAAGACATTTACTTGAAGCAAAGCTTGCCTAGTACCTGACAGAGTGGAGGAAAGTAGAACAGGACAGGACAGTGTCACCAAGGGATGTGGTCCCAAAGTGAAAGCATGTGTTCCCAGGATCACAGAGGGTGGGCCGCCTAACAGAAGGAAAGGAGGAGAGACTGACAGACAGATGATCTCACTGTAGAGTGACAGGACTAGACGTCCCGGTTTTCCCAGGACAGTCCAGTATATCACCCGCTGTCCCGGGGTCCCGATAGTTTATTAAGTTTATAATCAGTTTTCAATGATAGTAAGCATCACACCTAGACATAATTGCAAGGACAGCAATGCCAAACTAACCAATCCACTAACAATGTCAACCCTCTGTATACACCTCTCAAACTCTAAACAAACACACCAAAAGTCTACAACAAAACAATCTGTACAAACTTCACCAGACTGCAACAACAAAACAAACCACACATAGACTCGCAACAACAGCACACAACGACTCCCTACCGTAAAACAGCCCAAGCCCAGCCAAGGGACCCACTGGGCTGAGGCTGCCACAGCACATCACTGCTCTCTTGCACTTTTCCAGCTTATTCCCACTAACTCACCCCCTCCTTTTTTCAGAGCTGCCAGAGCGCGAGGGGACCACTCCTGTGGTGATAGTGCGCAGTACAAATATCCTTTAACATTAACATTAACCATGTCCCGGTTTTTGAATGTCGGAAAACACTGTCCCTTTCTTTTTTGGTTGAGGGGTTCATGGATCACTTTGTGAGCATGTGCAGATCTGACTTAGAGGCTCTGCACATGCTCCTCACAATGCCTTCCTCAGTGGCCTTCATGCTCATCAGGGATCAGCAATTGCTCCAGTTCATTTGAATTCCACGTGTTTGCATTTTAAACTTCAGCAGGACTTTAAAGGGACTGTGCACTCTTCTCTTCCTCTTGTAGTACAACCGGGGATTCCTGGGCCCACCGCCTCATCATACAGCTCGTGTGTCGCTGGGCACTGACTACCTGCACTGGCTCTGGAGCTACAGCTGAAAACGCCAGCTCCATTACAGATGATTGGTCCGGTGTTTGACGTGGCATGGGTGCTCCACCTCAGCTCAGACTGTCATGCTGGCTCTCCATGCTGCAGCTATGCCTCATCAAACACTGATCCCTGTCCCCGGCATTTCCAGGTCATCCCACCACTACTGTTCACAGAAGCAGTCAGGTGTTTGGCCCTAGTTCCTACAGGAGTTCAGCCCACATGATATGCCAACATGGGGGTGGGGCTTCTAAATATAATATATGCAAGACATTACTATTATAGGAAGGTTTGCTTTACTTTAATCTACAAATATTGACAAGTTGAAAATAACCCAATTTGAGTGTGCTATCACGTACGTGTGCACTTATGCAAGCCCCGCCCCCAATTGTTTTCCTTTTTTATGTTGGTGGCCTGACCTGGTTTTTTGTTTTGAAAATCTGGTCACCCTATCTCACTGCCCCTACCAACCCAAAGAAAACAATCATCCAGTATCTCTCAAAGGGCATTTAAGTATAAAATGAAAAGGACCCTTGCAACACTTCCCACTCAAGTTATAAGGACGATAGTTCCATATAATGTAAGCCTAAAATGCAGTGCCTCCTGAAAACAGATGCTGACTGGTGTAGGTGGTGGTGTCCCCTGTGCTTCCCATCGCAGTGGTAAAACTAGAAGGAAAGGAAGATTAGCCATCCTTTCTCAAGGCTGGTGCAATATTCACAATGCCTTCCACCTGCACACCTTGCTTCCCAGGTGTGAACTTTAGATAAAAAATAATGTACTGCGCCTTCCTTATAGGTACACGTCTAGTAGTACACATTATTCATCATCAGGCATTCTGGAGATTAAGATGCCTTCATAAGCACATGTATTGCCACATGTAGAATCCCATGAAAAGGTTGTCAACTCTATGAACATGTTCACCGGTATTGCCCATGTGTCACTTGGCGTCATCTTTGTTAGGTTTAAAAAAGTATTCATTCTTAATGTTTTCTCTGTATCTGCCAATTCAACAGACATGACATCTTACAGGAAGGATTCCTGACATATCCATGGCAAAACAAGCAGCCCCAGAAGCAGGAAGAAATACTGCATAGTTCCCTCGCCATGCAGTGCTCTATCCTCTGTTTAGCCTCTGAATTTCATGAAAAAGGGACCCACCATCTAGTGTTTGATTCGTTCGGTATCATCCAATCCTCTCATCAAGTTCGTTCTGGTCAGTTTAAGTCTCAAAAAATCAGTTTTTGTCCCCAATAGTGCAGTGTACATTCTAGGTGGCCTGCTCTGTATTGTCCACCAGAGTTCTCCATTACCATGCCCAATGGGGTAGACGCTTGACGTCCCAGTTAAACCAGAGCACTGTTAAGATATTTGTTTCTAATATGCGACCCGGATGATTCGGTTTTTGGTTGGTAAAGAGGCCATCGCAAACGTAGCATAGGTTCCATGGGCGCCTGACCAGGCAGATCACTTGACCTTCATTGCAGATGGTTTAATTTTACTGAAGACGGGTGATTTTTATAATCAGGACCACATTCTTTGACCCGAAGTTAGTGGGTGCAAAACTCTCCACCAGCAGAGGGATTACCCGTTAGAAAGGTCCATACACCGGCATGTGCTTTTATGTGTAGAACTGGTTTGAGCAGCACTGGTAGGTAGTATGAAGTCTCATAGAGGATCAGACTTTCCTAAATGTGAAGCTAGATTTGGGTACAGTAGTAGTGTTTCCCACATTAAGGTCGTCAGGTGTTATTGTTTTTTGATATTTGATAGCAGCTACAATAGGTGTTCATGACAGTGCACAGAGAAATGCCCCTTCGTTGGTCTTGACCACGGGATTAAGCATGTCCTCCTGGCCTTTTTGCTGGCCTTGTTAGCAGCGTGTGTCCGATACCCATGAATTTGCAACTGGGTGGAAAGTTGATGTGCATTGAAATCCAATTCAGTCATTGCAGAACAGTTATGATATGATATGATATTTGTAACGCGCTTAATTTCCAGAGGTTTCTGAGTGCGGACCCGGGAATCGAACCTGTGATGCTCTGTGTCGTCTTGCTGCTAAGCCGAGCACCTTGCTCCTGAGCTATCCTCAGGGGTAACGTGCTCGGTTGTATGTTATCTGAGGAACTGTCGGGTGGTATGTTCTCCCAGAATGCCCTCTGTTGGAAACTATCAAACCAAAGAAGGGCATACCGGTTAGCAAGTCTTGAAAATACAGTCCTGCCTAGTGTTGTGGAATCAGAAAAAATACAATATTACGGCTGTTACACCAAACAAAGGAAAATACACCGACACAGGCTTGTAAAGATTCCCAGAATCTTTATTACAAAACTGAACAGTATTCAACAAGGTACACAAACAGCTATTTGGCCGTCAATGCATCACAGAGACCACCAGCCGGGTTCAATGTGAGCAGTGAACATAATTTCCTAGCTGGACATCGATGCATTTATACAATTTGTAAAATGATGTCCAGCCCTCTTACAGGTTAATCATACACTGGGCTAGGGTCGCGCCAGGTTCACTTTCCTAATTTACATATCTCGTGCATGCGGTTTACTTTTGAATACATTTACTAACACACTCCATTATTCTTTAATTTAACATTTACACTCTTTACATGCTGGTTTAATACAGACCAAACAAATGTTTCACCTATTATATTTGGATAGCATTACTGTTCTTGTATACTTGTAGTTTAACATTGCTAATTCAAGTAATCCCCTGCTCCCGAGGTCAACAAAGGAGAAGGTCTACATGACCCTAACATGTAGCCTGAAGGCAGGTTGGACATTAACTCTCCTACAGAGATTGGAGAGGTTAAGGCAAGAACAAGGGCACACGAGACGGCCATTTTAGATTAGAGGGTGACTTTGTACAAAAAACCCAAAATGGCGGTTCTAACCTAGAATGGAGGCTTAATTCAAGATGGCGGCTTACAACAATTTCTAAGGCCAAGACCTTGCCGTAGAGAGTTATTTGCATACAATTTTAAGCAACTTGGCATAGGCCAATATACATACATATCGTTATAATAGGAGGCATAATTTAATATCCGGTTTTACAGTGTGTCCCTCAAAGATGGGATTTGTGGTCTAGAACATGAATTGTGTGGTTGCAGAATTCTTGAGTGATTGCCAAGTTCACGCAGTTGTGCCTTGGCCTGCACCCAAATCATCTCAATATCATTGATATATCTTGCACACTTGCACAAGGGTTGATGCTATAAAGATGAGATCAGTAGAAGCATTAATGTGTTCAGCCTCAAAGGAATCAGCATAAATGCTGGCCAAACCGGGGACAATATCGCGCTCATGAACCATGGAAGAGGAGCAGAATTGCAGGCGCATGATTGGTAGAGGTTGGTGGGGGACAGTGTAGTGGGGGGCCCAAGAGTCCCAGGAAACCATATAATAGAGTGTTTTAAAAGAATCACTGTGTCCTATGTAACTGCAAAATGTCATTTAAAAAATCACCTTTCCAAAGAATGGAATGTACATTAAAACATGAACCTAGACAACCACAACATGCAATTTAAAAAGAACAAGGTTCTACAAACCACACAATGCAGTTTCCTGGGAGACCAAATAATGCAGCTTAGAAAATCCAAGGGTCCCAGAAGAGCACAACATGCAATTCTTGCCTCCTTTGCCATATGTTTTTTTTTTCTAAGCTTTTGAATGGGCACAATTAAAAGGACTGTACTAAAGTTACCATAAAAACCCTACATACGCCTCTCACAATTCCTAATGGTGGATTATAAGCTGACCTCAAAGGCATCAATTTAGATATTCTGAGGCCTCTCCGTTGGCCAGCCCTCATTACAAGGTTACCAGTCCGGTAACTATGGTACCGGTAAGCTTGCCGGTACCGTAGTTACCGGACCGGCAAACTAGGAGTTCTGCTCGCAGGTGCCTTTTCACCTGGTGGGCGGAACGGCACCCACGAGCAGAGCATGTCGCATGCACCATTCTGAATGGTGCCGGTGCATCGGACCTCCCCGCTCCCATTGAACCCCACATGGGAATGGGGAGTAAATGTTTCCAGCCCCTTGCAATGGGGAAATGCAGGGTCCGCCAGGGTTGTAATGGCCCTGTATTTCCCCACTGGCAGGGGCTGGAAAAATTTGCAAGTTTGGCGGCAGCCTGCTGGTTTTACCGGCAAGGCTACTGCCAAACTTGTAATGAGGCCCCCTGTCTCAATGGCCATTTGCGGGTAGGTCCCGACCATGTCACGCTTTCTTAAATATGATTGGCACGGCTTTCCAGAGTGCAATGTTTCTGCCTGTGATAGATTACAAAACACCCAAAATAATGCATAAAGAAATAAAGACAATTATATTATTTTAAGGAAAAACAAAATAACCCCTGCATATTCCCTGTGATCACAAAATAAATAAATGACAAGTGATACGTACACCTTCCCATTATAGAGGTTGGGAGTTTTCTCTTTCTGCGGAATGCCCCGTTTTAGGAAAATTGCTGACCCTCCTCTTTGTCAGTGCTTATGAGCTATTTTTATTTTTATTTTGAGAAGGTTTAATTGATTGCATGTTGTGAACTGATGCCAGCCTCTGGGATGGGTGCCAGTTAAAATGCCATTCACTGTGATGCGTATGTATTCCTAAAATTAAGAAAATGGAGGTCATTTGCTATTGGTCAGACAATAGTATCCTTGCCATGTACTATTTAATGTGAGACTTGGTAAGCTCCATTATGTCCATAAATAACCTGGCTAACATATGCAGTCATGTGTCCCCTCCCTGGGATTTGAGGTCGCTGACACTCAGCAGACCTCACAGCTCTGTTATTTAATAGCCATTGGAGTGTAAAAACAAAGTTATTCGTAAAAAACACACCAGAGTACTCATGTATTTTTGCTTATTTTCAAACAATTCAAGGTTTTGCTTATTTTCATAAACATTTAACGTGAGGCTTGCTTACAGCTCTGAGAAGTCCATAATTCCTGGACTTTTCTGAGCGAGCTGTCGGGGTCTGTATTGTGGCGTGAACACTTTACCGTGACCTGTGTAGGTTTGGTGTACTGCTTTTATCTCTCTGGAGAGCTGTTTTGATGGCCACATATTCTTTGATTTCTTTTTCAAGAACCAATCAGAAGCCTCTGCGTTTCTCGGACAATATGGTCAGCATGTGATTAGCCTCTGTGCTCGCAAGGCAGTGCTGTTTGGGCTGGTCTTATATATGAAGAGTAAAAATGTCTATGTTCTGGGACATGTGACTGTATTATGTTTATGGTTGGTTTGAAAAAAAAATATGAAAAGGGAGGAGTGTATGTCCCCTTTAAAAGACTGCGGAACCAGTCACATGTTATGCCAATAAAGGCGGGTCCCCGCGGCGCATGCAGACGGGTGTCTGTTTATCTCTGAGAGCTCCGGGCCTGACCCGGACCAGGCCTACCCCCACACAACAGACAGTACCGAGTACAGAACCGACATCTAAGTCTCCGAGTACAGTCCCGACATCGAAGTCTCCGAGTACAGTCCCGACATCGAAATCTCTGAGTACAGTCCCGACATCGAATTCTCCGAGTACAGTCCCAACATCGAAGGTCTCCTAAGTCTTGTGAGAGAGAACGCTACTGGTCATATGTTTACCATACTCTTCATAATGCTGTGGAAACTGTACTCGCACCATCCTACATAGAGGAAAGGCAACCGCCACTTTCTCAAGCACTCAAACAGTTCCAGTACCAAGAGCACCCTACATGTAAGGATGATTAAAGGCAAGGTACTCGTCTGCCACGAGCATAAAGGCAGCGGGCCTTACTCCAGAAAGAATTGTAACTACTGTTGCTGGTAGACTGCCCCAATTGCAAAAGGCCAAAAACAATTAGATCGGAAAAAACAAACGGCTGTGTTCCTTCCGATTTGCCACCAAATAACTACCAGTGGTAAACAAACTGGCATTGTTAAAGCGAGCAATCCCTGTCAAAGAAAAATATGGAATCTAAAATGTGTGGTACTCAAGGAGGGACTGGCCTATAGGGAACTCTGGAGATTTCCCGCTTGGCCTCTGCAGCCTGGGTCCCTTTTGTCTGAACTTTCCACATTTTCTCATAGGAAAAGAGCTGGGCTTGCTGAAAATGTGTGGTTTGGGGACACTTTGAACATTATTTCCAGGGCCTCTTTTGGTTCCCAGTCCACCCCTGGTGGTATTCCCCATCAATATCAAGTTCTGCTCCCAACCTAGTCTTAAACATTCTACTGGTCAGTAGCTGCCACAATCTAAGTCCCAAATCACGCACTGTGATATATCAGACCGATAAGCACAGGGCACTGTTTTCTTTTCTGCCAGGACCCTGCCCCGCCACATGCATTTTTACCGGGGGTACTGTGCTGGCAATTTCCAGCAAGCTTCCCTTCTTACCTACCTGGAATAAATGGTGTTTCAAAACAATGCAAACAAATGTGGCCCACAGCAGTATTTACCACTGAGCAGGTACTAAACTGAAGACACATTTTCCCTGCACGTTTAGGTTACGTTCGCTGCTAATGAACAGCCTTTAAATAGCAGAGCCCGAGAGCAAGGAGTTAAACCGGTGCAGTGACATAAAATCTTACAGAGCTAATGGCCCGCTAATATCGGCCCTGCTAATGGTGGTAATGAGGCACTCATTCCATACCTCCAGCAGCAGGCCAACATTGACACTGTACCTCTGCCGGCAGATTACGTGGAAGGGGGCGCCATGACACCCCCAGATAAATATGTCAGACCCGACTTTAACTTTACTTCCAAACAGATCCCAGCTTTGCAAAACTCGCAGGTCGAAGATGTGTACATTGGAAATCTCGCAACAAATAAAACCTTGGTAAACCTGCCTGATCTGTTCCTTTAGGCTCTGCAAATGTTCTGCATTTAAACAATGAGAGGGTAATTGCACCTAGTCAGTAGGAACCAATTGAGGGCAGGAAACTTTACAGAAAATGACTTTCAAATCGGTAGCATCATTCATTTCAAACCACATCAGCTCGACAACTAACATGGAAAGGCTTTGCAAAATACACAGCCGCATTATGCATGCATAGGCTGGGCCCTAATAGTATGGCTTATGCGCTTTCCAAGCCACTGAAGCGGCTGCAGAAGATTACCAGCAACAGAAGGACGCTTACTCACCAGCACATGTCATATAAATAAGCAATCTTTATTTCAAAGCATATTTGGAACTGCATAAAAGACATAAACACATATCAAACACGTAGCAATAAAATATAAAGGATACAATGATAGAACTATATAAATACAATTATAAAAATGCATTTGCTGAATGGCCTGCATAGGTTGCCAGTAATGAGCCCATTAAGATCTTACACCTTGCTGACAGTTTTTAGTAATCAGATGTATTATAGCTTCTAGCAACATGTATGCAGCTGTTGCAACCCCTTTTGTTGGCAATATATATATATATATCAACTTGCATTCCGTCAGGAGAGCCCTCTTGTCGGAAAAAGTGAGCCGCACTGCACAGCGTGGGAGTGCAACGGGTATCCATGCAGGGTTAAACCTTGAAAAAGGAGGGCTGCAGACCATCCGTTCTGTTGTGCAAAGATTGTCCTTTATTTTACAAAAATACCATTCACGGTTACAAAGATTGTTTAAAATCAAGGGTTAGCAACCCCAGCCCGGTATCAAAACAATGGAGGCCAACAACGGGACGACGCGTTTCGCTACTTCCTGTAGCTTGATCACATGGTTTTATATATATATATATATATATATATATATATATATATATATATATATATATATATATAATTACCTCATTAACTGTTCTGCATTTAGACTTCCTTAAAATAGGTATAAAAAATATACGCTTCAGATTTTTCAAGAATAATGGGCAAAAAAACTAAAGATGCTTAAAATCGTCGGTTAAAATAGCACCAAATGGGCACCAAAAGCTCACTTTCGAACCAATAAAATTCCTGCCATCATGCGTATTAATTAACGTCAATAAGCGACTTGCCCTTAGATGGAACACAACAGTCCTCTTTCGCTTGCTACCAAACCAATGTAAATAATCAGCATTGGGCCCGTTACAGCCATAGACAATATACTTCCGATCGGACTGTTTCTTAGACTCTGCACTTGCATGTAGCTCCCTTCTATTAACCAGGAATGTTTGCCGCACCAGAGGTAGATCAACCCATGAGCCGCTCGCTGGAGTAACATAAAGACTCAAAAGAATGTGTTCCAGCACAAGTGGAACTATTCGTTTTGTTAAATAGTTACAATGATATCTGCACACCTGCAGAGTGATACATAATATTATGGTTCCTTGTGGAAATGACAGGAAATACATGTGACTAGCTTACTGGCACAGAGGCGATGACTTTTGACTTCAGGGTTTATCACTCCATATGATGAGCCTTTAGCCTCCAGATTCTGCATTTTGGGCGATGCAGGTGCATTCATGAATGTGGGCCAGTACCTGTTCAATATTTCATACTGACTTTCTAAACCGTAATAATATGTAGTGCTTTTTAAAGTGCCACATACTGTGGGTATCAGTTTCAGAGTTGTCTGGTGAAGAAGGTGTTACAATAAACACTTATATCCCACGTTTGTAGCACTCGCTTTGCTACCTCAGGATGATGAAGGCATGAGTAGACCGGATACGGTTTCAGACGTTCCTCCCCATCAGAGGCGTGATTGGGCTACGGCTAGTGCTATTCATGTGTCATGTATGTGTCTATGATGACCGAGGCATAGAGTTTGGCCTTTTCTGGAGGTAGCTAGGGGACAGGTCTAGGCAGGATTCTATGCTTTTATCTTTAGCCTCAAATTCACTTTCGGCGAGTGCAATTCTTTGAGAATGAGGTGTTGTGTAAGAACTGCAGGACCTCTTGAAACATGTTACCACGTTGTCTATCATTGCCCTCAGCCCTAACTCACCATCTGGCACTTTAGACCCCTTCTGGTCATGACCTATTTAGGAAAATCAAACCCCCAAACCAATGACTGGACTCAACCTCGCCCTACAAGGGTGATTAAGAGCCCACTGTACTGACTTTTGCAAAGCTCACTAAGCACGTATTCTTATATTACATGTTATGCTGTTAAATGTGTGTTCAATTGCATGTTCCTGGACACTGGAAGGTGACCTGGGCTGCTCTGAAGGCAGTCTTTGAATCCGCTGCATCACTTTCATTTCACACCACCTCCCTGTTTCCTCCATCTCAGCACTTAGGAGCAGTGTGCTTGGCATGCAGCATAAATAAACAAATAAACACATAAGTGTCCATGCTTAAGACCTCCCTGCAGCTCGTTAACATTGGCATGTAAAATGTGTTCCTGCAGGTCCCAGGAAGGGGTCGCCTGTGGCTGCTCTTGCAGTTCGTGTGTTCCGTGTTCTCGTTAGCCGGTTGCATGCAGTAGTGACCGATATGTCCCTTTAACTGCTTGTTCATGTTAAGCTCTGAATCGAAGTTCACTCCCAGGGTTGTGATTGAGGGTTCTTGGGGGCGCTGTCATGGTTAAGGGAAGCATCCTGGCACATCTGTTTTTCAAGTCTACGAGCAATAGTTCAGTTGTGCTGCTGCTGCCGGGGTCCAATCCATGTTTTATCCTGCCAGTGTTTCTGCTTGTCTTACGGTGATCTCTCGTGCGTGTTTGGTGCACAACATAGTTGCTTTTGTAAAGCGTCATATTGGTGAAGATAATAAGTAGGTGAAGCAATTTCAGCTAAGTCGCACACGCCACCGCTCCAGCCAGTAGTCATCACTGGAAGTTTACCTCCAGTTCAGAGCCAAATGAAGAATGCATTGTGGGTATGCAAATGATCTCAAGTTCATGTGTTTTTGTTTCGCTCCAGAAAATTGTCCATGCCTCATTACACAGTAGGCGGTAAGGGATTACCGGCACCGGTAAGGGCACCGGTGCCGGTAATCCCTTACCGCCCTACTACAAGGTCACTCAGCGGGTCCAGTCCTTAACGTGTGGTCAGACCACACATTAAGGATGGGACCCGCTGAGGGACTTCAGAGCTAATAACGGTACCGCTAATAGCGGTACCGTTATTAGCTCCTTCCCCATTCCCATTGAGCCCTATGGGGGCTCGAATGGGAATGGGGAATAGTAATTGGCATGGGGACTTACCGGGTCCTCCAGGGTCGGAATGTCCCGGTAAATCCCCATACCGCCTAACGGGACCCAGAAGGCAGTAAGGGGTAGCCATGGCGCTAATAGTGCCATGGTTACCTCCTACCGTGTAATGAGGCCCTATGTCTTATACGGAGCTCTATTCAAATCATGGATTTATCAATCCAAGACAGGCCGCTCTCAAGGATGCGGGCAACTGTGTTTGCATTTTACCCTTAGTTTGGATCATCAGCGAAGCATAGTCTGACATCCGTGTGTCTGGAGCATTGGGATATGTTTAGCAAATACCATCAATGTTATGGTGGCTTTATTAAAGCACGATAAAAACCTTCCACCTAAAATGTGAAAGTAGAATAAGCCATTCCATCTAAGTCACGCATGCCACAGTCTAACCCATTCTTGGTCGTGTTTATAAAAAATAACAAAACTTCACTACCACCCTTCGTCGTGTATTCTGTCTCCAAGGTCTGACGCAAGGCATTGTTTTGCAGACTAGCTTTGATGCATAAACCCTAATACAGTATATTATGTTTCAGAGAAGTACGTCAATATGGCAATATTTTTCTGCTATTGACATAACAAAAATCTGATTTGACAGCCCAATACGCAGAGGGCATGTGGGTTACTATAATGTTCAAAACATTAAATAATAAATAAATAAGCCCTGGATTCTAACATATGCCGCTAATCGCCAGCGGGGGCCACGCAGGACTCCTTGGGCAATGCTTCGTATCTTTAAACCTCGCTTTAATGGAGTGCTATAGACACAAACCTAATAGCATTCAGTGTGTACAGTTATTTAATCACTCCAGAACTGCACATTACCGTGTCACATGGCCGTTGCAAATTTGCAATATTTCTAAGAAAGCAGACCTTAAGGGTAAGCTAGGGCTTGGTGTTCTGCCAAGCTGAAAATAGCACTTAACAGCCTTTTAATCTACTGAACAGGTTATTGTTCCCAGGAGTGCTTTTATAGTCCGTAGATAAGAAAAGCGAGAACAAAGGGTTATTTGCACTTACAATGCACGGGCTGACAATATTGTGGCTGTGCGATTAGCAGTCGCGCAGAGGAGCCCGCGGAGCGGAAGCCAGAGCACGGAGTGAGCAGTAACTACTGATTGCAATAAAGTAAACCTATCCTAATTGGAGTGCGTTGCTTCAGGGAGGAGCAGCAGTTTGGGATCTTTGTTGCAGATGGGGATTGGAAGGTGGTGCAGGCCTTTTGATAGTGATTATATCAATTGCCATGGAAGCATATTATGTTGACCCATGATTCAATCTTCTGAATAAACAGAGGCGTAGACAGGGTAGGGCCTGAGAGGGCAACGCTGTGTGGGCATTTACAGATGTTAATGTCACTGCGATGGGCCCAAACTACATTAGCTTCAGGCCCCACTTGTTAGACAGTCGTGGCTACACTTCTGCTTCTGAAAGGTGAGACCTCTGGTTCTGAAAGGTGATCAGCTGGTAGCATCTTCATGCTACTGTGCAGGGATGGTGTGGCACAGGTTACGATATCCTTCTCCCAGTGGATCTTGGCATAAGAGCAGCTTTGTGCCGCTCTCAGCTTCAGCGAATGCTCTGCTGGGATTTGCGGTACATTCATTAGGTTTGTTGTCTAAGTCAAGCACTTGCAAAGCACCAACCTGACATGTCAGTGATTGAAACATTTGTGTAGAGCCTCAGCAGTGACAATCCAAGGATGATAAACCCCTTTTGTGCAGTGTTTCACATTATTACAAAGGCCACCACAAATTTTTTCAGTGAAGTAAAATTAGCCGGCTGCGTCGTTCATTACAGCTTCAAATATATGAGTCCAACAAAACACTTTTAGATAAGGCAAACAAAGTAGATGGCAGAATTGTTTTGCATACTAGCATATCTAATACACTGATTAAAAAATCAGCATCGAAAATGTAAGTTAAATCTGATTTTCTCAGTGAAATGTATATACTTTGAGGTCAATTTTTAATTCCTGACCACCTCATTACTTCAGAGGAGAGCAAATTGTATTAGTCCAGCCATACAGTATCCCGTAGCCACAGCGTCATTCCCTGCGTGGCATTGTCCTGGATTGCATTTGGCACCTGTTTATTGTTTTTGATATAGCTGCTTCTCACTGTGTGGTGATGATCCTATAATTCTGCCGCTACACCAGCAAAAGAAGAATCTCAGTGTTACCACAATGAATAACGGGCCACTCATTCTTATTTTCTTTAATTATTGTATTGTACAGTTAACATAAGTCAACCTTTAATACATTTACAAATGCACTGATCAATCTAAAATCAGATCAATACATCAGCATAAGATTAAAACATGAATAATACAATCATGTAAGTAAACCAACAGTTCTGAGATAATATCCTTAGTTAAAAATGCACGCATCATTATTTCCATTCATGAATAAATCCCACAGCAAAGCAATGTCATGTTCCCCACGCAAACCCAAGGCAGCCACATGGTCATTTCTCAGCTTTGTTAGTGAGGGGCAAACCAACAGAGGGTGCTGGTCTCACCACCTAACCGGCAGAACATCTCCCTCCTGGGGATGCTAGCCCAAGCCCCAATGTTTTCAAAGGTGGTGACCAAATTAAACTTTACTTTCAGATAATCCAACAGAGAGTAATTACCCAGGTAGTTACCTACGTATTTGGGAACACCAACCCGCCCTTGGTGGTATGAAACATAAGATTCAGCTACCGAATTAGTTGACAGATTGACAAGGGACTGACCGCTGCTAATTGACCAATGAGTAAAAGAGGGTGAGCAAACAGTGTCAGATCCTTAACAATCGGAGCACCCCCCATTCGATTTAGCCAGGTATCAATGAGAGTGAGGGTATCTACCTGTTGCCACAGTTCTGCCCAATAACATTTTCACTGCCTCCAGTCTCTCTAATGTGGAGCTTTCACTGCAACATATTGCATTCACTAGCCCCAAACTGTAGTGCTTCTCAGAGCATCCCGCTCATACAAAAATAGCCACATTATAACATGCACATGTATATTTTCACAGACCCGTTTGTATGCACACAAATTAGTCCTTCAGAGTCACCCCTCATTGACTCTAGCTCCAACTCCGAACCTGAACCTTCGTGAACTAACACTAATGTATGATGACAAACCTTGTCATTCGGGTTCACTCCTTGCTGACTCCAGCTCCAACTCCTGGACTTGGACCTGCATGGAGAAAAAGAAAGCAGTGAGAGAAGCTATTGATAACCTGCATCCCTGAGTATTGCCTCTGTGCAGACCATAGTCACCCATAAAAGCATCTTAAACAGACAATAGACTCTCTTGACCTCCAATGGGCTCTGTCTACCCTCGTATGCCCTCGTGTATGGTCCTGAAAGAGAGCCTTTTACTTTCAGGCGTATATACATACAAACACACAAACACACATACACACACACACACATGTTTCATGCATGCTACCTACTGATACATTTACGACAGCGGTTGAAAATCATTTGACCTTGAAAACTATAATATTCAATGCAAATAATACAGTTGCAGTGCACATTCTTTTAAATAGATTCCTCATTATAAAATGCACCTAAGCTAAACTGAAACAATGCAGCAGATATTAAGGAAGGAATGATAAATTAGTAACATTCTGAAGGACAAATACAACATCAAAAACAAATACAAACATGTACTTAAACAACTAGTAACAACAATATGCAAACATTTAAAGTGAGCACCTGGAAATAAAAAAAAATATACAAATAGGTGGTGAAACCATTTGGGGATGTGTCTATTAAGTCAAAATGTTTTAGGTTGGACAATTTAGACCGTTTGTCTGTTAGGCCAAATTTGTAAAGTCTTTTGTATGGCAAAGCTATTTGAGTATAAATCCTATTTGGAAAGCTGCATTAGGATTGCATGCAAGATAAATGTACTCGAACATATTACATTGACAGATGTGTGTATCCGTTTTTTGGAGTAACTGTGTAAAGAATTGAAAGAATACTTTTTGAAAACAGATTTATGGTTACTCTAACTATAAATAAAGTCTACAAACAGAAGAAATAAGAACACTAAGGTGCAAACGCTCACTGCACACCACTACAAAGTCAATCGATGACACTCACTCAATGCCACTGTGAGTCAAACATTACAAACACTTGGTCTACCCTGTATGATAACACTTAAAGTGAGCGTTAAGTGAGTAAACGTAACTTTTAAGAATTTTGTTTCAATTTTATTTCGATGTTTTATTGTGGGTAGCACGGCATCTAGCATATGACCTTGTGTCGCATAAATTGCATGTTAAATAAGTGCATGGTGTAGGAGCATATGGCACATGAACTCTACGCCCTATATGTATATCATATGAATGCATGTCTATGAGTGTATGGTGTAGGAGCATATGGCACATGAACTCTACGCCCTATATGTATATCATATGAATGCATGTCTATGAGTGTATGGTGTAGGAGCATATGGCACATGAACTCTACGCCCTATATGTATATCATATGAATGCATGTCTATGAGTGTATGGTGTAGGAGCATATGGCACATGAACTCTAGGCCCTATATGTATATCATATGAATGCATGTCTATGGGTGTATGGTGTAGGAGCATATGGCACATGAACTCTAGGCCCTATATGTATATCATATGAATGCATGTCTATGAGTGTATGGTGTAGGAGCATATGGCACATGAACTCTACGCCCTATATGTATATCATATGAATGCATGTCTATGAGTGAATGGTGTAGGAGCATATGGCACATGAACTCTACGCCCTATATGTATATCATATGAATGCATGTCTATGCGTGTATGGTGTAGGAGCATATGGCACATGAACTCTACGCCCTATATGTATATCATATGAATGCATGTCTATGAGTGTATGGTGTAGGAGCATATGGCACATGAACTCTACGCCCTATATGTATATCATATGAATGCATGTCTATGAGTGTATGGTGTAGGAGCATATGGCACATGAACTCTAGGCCCTATATGTATATCATATGAATGCATGTCTATGAGTGTATGGTGTAGGAGCATATGGCACATGAACTCTAGGCCCTATATGTATATCATATGAATGCATGTCTATGAGTGTATGGTGTAGGAGCATATGGCACATGAACTCTACGCCCTATATGTATATCATATGAATGCATGTCTATGAGTGTATGGTGTAGGAGCATATGGCACATGAACTCTACGCCCTATATGTATATCATAGGAATGCATGTCTATGAGTGTATGGTGTAGGAGCATACGGCACATGAACTCTACGCCCTATATGTATATCATATGAATGCATGTCTATGAGTGTATGGTGTAGGAGCATATGGCACATGAACTCTAGGCCCTATATGTATATCATATGAATGCATGTCTATGAGTGTATGGTGTAGGAGCATATGGCACATGAACTCTACGCCCTATATGTATATCATATGAATGCATGTATATGAGTGTATGGTGTATGACTGAACTGCATGGGCCAATTAGCATTAACTTTTCCCACAATTCTACTCATAATAACCTTTGACTCACTAGACAGATTTAAGTGAACTTATCCAAAATAAATGTATGGCAAACTGGCAATTTGGGGAGAAATATGTTACATGATTAAAATAGAATTAAGAAAACAATAAACAATTGTTTGCGGCCTACTCCCATTGATTTTCCCTTAAAGAAAAAGGTGTGTCCACTGAATACCTGGAGCGTGAAAACTGCTGCAATGATATGCACCAAATATGAAACATGTTAGGCACAAACCATCTGTCACTGTTCCCAAAACAACGTTCATTTCCCATGGTGCATTGCAACACTAAGGCTTTTTAGAAATAAAAACCACCAAGGTTTTGTTAATGCAAGAGATTCCCACCACTAAAACACGGGAAGCCGAAAAAGAAAAGGGCTTCATTTCATATTTGGCTGAGTGAAAGTGGTGGCTTCACATCAGTGTAAGGGTATACGTGGCGAAGAGCAGCATAGGTAGGTAGGTAGATAGATCGTTTTCTCCTTGACCCACTGGTCATGGCTGATATCCTGCTCACTAGTAAATAACCCCAGATCTCAGCAGCCATGGCCACTGTCCATGTCCCACCAATACAAATAAAAGAGCATGACCGGATAGACATGGCCAGTGGCCCTTCCTCCTTCACAGTTATCATTCTTGAGGTAATGCAGTGGTTGCCGATTGCCAGAGTAATGGGAAAACAATCATAATACAAAAGTCTTCCCAACACACACTGCCACTGCCCTTCTTCTGCACCCCTCTTCTTGGCCGGCCCCTTTCATCGCCCCAATGTGTAAGTTCTCCCTGACCCTCTTCTGACCGTATCGTGTTATCTCCTTTTACCCACCAGTTCATGGCACACATTTTCTTTTCAGCGCGTGTGTTACGTCGTTCCTGCAGGAATCCCACAGAAGCCCTGCAGGATTCCAGGAGTCATACAAAAATTATCTCACTAAAAATGGGCCAGGTGGATGGATAGATGGCTGTATAGATAGAGATAGTAAATGTCCGTGTATGGTTAAGCTAGTGCTTCTATAGCAAGTGATGTCATCTGTAATGTCGTGTGTGTCAGTATGTGCAGAGCATGGTGGGGCACGAGTTATGGTTGTGTAGCGTATACCATAATTGGTCTATGTCTAATAATTAGAGTTTGCTCTGCATCCCTTCCACTAAAGATTGTTTCCCTAACTTTCAAAGGTTTTTTTTTTATAACTAAACGTGTTTCATAATGTTACTAACTATGCTAACATGGCCCATTATGTGTGTGTGTGCCTGCCTCTCCGAGTGACATGCCAGGGAGACCCACACGTTGATGTGTAAATATAAATCGGGTAGATGAACTTGCTGGCCCGTCCCAACACATGTGTGGGCATCATGGCTGTGAAGAACGCCTTCCCGGTGTCCCGATGTAAATGGCAGAATAGAAACATAGATTGATGATAGCAGAGTGTAATTCAGTAGCTGGGTGCTGCAGACCTCAGTACCCGAACAAGTGCAGCAAGAAGCTGAAAACTGAAATTGACGCAACATCATTTCCAGGGTTAAGCAACCGCTAAGTTATTTGGTTCTTATGCCGTGTGAATCACCACTGGAGTGATGTTGGTGTGCGCATTCCTTGCCCGAGGGGGAATGAAGGGTCACCCCACTCTGGTTGTACAACCAGACCCTGGTCTGCGAAGGGAAAGGGGAAACACAAAAGGGAGAGAGAGGTGGGAAAAGTGGGCGACGGGCGTGACTAGGTTAGCAGCATAAGGGCTAGATAAACAACAGGTAGAGTGTTCGTGTAAACGAGGATACATGAAAGACCTTTGCTGGTGCTTGACTGGAAAGAAGGGTTATATCAGGAGTAAATCTGGAGAGGCGACCTCACAAGCACCTTCTCTTTCTAGCAGTTCATAACGTCTAGGTAATCGGAGGGTTTATAAAAGGCAAGGTGTGGATGTGTGATGGGCTTCAGATGTGCTCAACTGTTGCTGCAAGTACTGTAGGCAGAGCTGACCAGGTGGCAGTGCTGGAACCCTCTGCAGATAAGAGTCCTTGATGGGCACCAAGAGGCAAATTAGTTTTCTGTGTGCGCTTTGTAAATGATCCCATCCACCCGTGTACGTGCAAGGTGCAGTCACGTGCATGCAAGGTGCAGTCACATGCGTACAAGCTGCAGTCACATGGGTGCCAGCTGCAGTCACAGGTTTGTAGCATGACAGGGTTGGCTCTGGCTTTAATCCTACTGAGATTGATGCATTTTTTAATGTGACCAAATTTTATTATAGCGCATAGAGGGTTGAGAAATCTGACATACAATGCTATATAACAACGTGACTCATTACTACCTATGAGTAATTTCCCCCATTTCGATCCTATTAGTAAGGGAAATAAGCTCAACACGCAAGGGGCTTTGTGGGCGAGAGGGAATGAAAAACAGACAATGACACTGCCAACAGTTTGGACTTTTGTATAAGCATGGGAACAGCACATGCCAGGTGTTGCCGTTGTGGTACTAACTGACCATTGAAGGTAGCAGGTGCAAAATGGTGCGTGCACCTGGGCATCTAATAGCAGTGCCTGACAAATGCCTAATACTTATACACAAGCCAAAACGGTTGACTTTGCCAATTCTTGTTTTCTGCAGTACTTTAGTGAAGGACACAGATAGTGCTTATAACCAGAGGCGTTGCTAGGGGGGCCTGAGGGGGCTATAGCCCTGGGTGTTTTGGTTGTAGCCCCGGATAGAAGCTCAGGGACTGCAACCAGAAGGCTATAGCTAGCCCCGAATCCCACCATTCCCGACATTACCTTAGCCCCTGATCTTTTCCAGACCTAGCAACACCCCTGCTTATAACGTGAGTGGCTGAAGGCAGACCTGGTTAAGACATTTGTATTACAACAGTAGCCGGTTTACAGCTCCAGTTAAGTCATTAACTCTCAGAAGATTGTTTTGAGAAAACACTGGCAGGCACTTTGAAAAGTTTGATGGTAAAACTTGCTGAAAGCGACCTCAAAGTACTCCCTTGAGGATGATTTTTGGGCAGGGAGGGACAGGAACTGGGTGGGAATGGCCATATGGAGAAGCATGGCCATGGGCAGTCATAGCTTGGGCAAATGACCAAACAGCACCTATCAAGCTGTGTGTCCCCCCTCATATGCCATTCCTCTCTATCTGTACTCCAATGCAATAGTTCTGATTTATAGGTGGCGCAAGCACCACGTAGTAGTCCAAACTAAACAGAGCTAGCCACTGAGGTGTTTGTGCCTCTCACATAAGCCAGCGAAGCAAGCACGCCGCGTGGCGTCTGATTCATTCGAAACTGATCATGCGAGCGGAGAGCAGATGGGGAGGAGAGGCTGAATTCAGACCGCTCAGCTCGTCTGCCTTCAGAGAGTGTGAAAAAGCAGAACAGTGTGTCTAGGAGCTGCAAATGTGCAAACTGAGATGTTATATTCCGGTGCTGTAATTATCCCTCGGAACATGAAGCACAGCACAGGGGATTGGTCATCACGCTGCTCAAATAATATGTCCTCCGGCACTCCTCATACTGTGTGCTGCCTTGGCAACGGTCCACAAGGCAATGTTGACAGTGAGCATCCTGGGTGAGTTCATTTGAGTTATTCTCGTTCTTTACTCCTGTTGATGTGTTAATTTGATGTATAGATCACTTTGTGAAGCATGTCATTGATTTATGCAAATCATGAAAATGGAACTAGAGAGCTAGAACTGGATTCAAAATGATTTGCTTCTGGCTGCTCAGCCGCGGAATTGAGACACATACGGTAAGAAAAACATCCTTCACAATGGAATCTTCTCACCTGGGAAGTGTCTAATCAGTGCCTGCCACGTCACGGGGCTAGGTGCATGGCAGGCAGGGGAAGTTATGTTATGATAATTAGCGTTTGCACTGCACAAATCACTACCGTAGTGGTCTTAAAGCATCAATACCTTGTCCATACGGGTGAACTCTGACCCCCACCCAGGGTTGCGATCAGACCATGGTCTCTAGGTTGAAAGAGAAAGGGGAGGTGATGAGCAGGAAATAGCAGAGAAGGAGTAAGTGAGAGTAACAAGGCAGACATTGGTCACAGTAAAAAGGGAAAGTTGCACAAAAGGTTGAGTCATAGTGATTGCTGAGATGCAGGTTTAGACCAAAAGGTCATGCAAAGAATCAGGAAATTACCATATTGAACTGTTTGCTTATCATATCAGCTAGTAGTGCAATATGTTGTTGGTATCATATGAGCTATGGGTGTGTGATTGAGTTCCTTTGAGTTGTGGGGACTTCAAAAGCAGGTATTCATAATGAATTCCCTAATGATGAGAACTCGAGAGACCTGGTAATGCTGAGCCCGCTGACAGAGGTGTCAGAGTCAAGAGTTGGTTGTGTGCCGAATGAGAGTTGAGGGAAAGAGAAAGGCAGTTAGAGGGAGAATCTCCCCACCCCCGAGCTATATTAAAGTAACATCCAGTGGAGGGGAGAGGGTGAGTCTGACAATTATATAATAGAATGTACTGACCATTTCCTGAAATATAGAGGGCTTACTTATCCTAAAAATTCTCCAGGCCATCAATAGGGGTCCAGTTAGTGGTACATGGTATCTCAGGAGTCCACACACGTGTTGTAGCCTGGGATGAATTCTCTTTACAGTTCCTTTCCTCAGGTTAAGACATATCACCATGGCTCAAGTTGAGGTTGCACGCAGGTGGACAGCGTCTGCCCATTTTTTTCAGAGGGTAGATGCTGTCCCCCTGGGTATTTTTGAGGTTGTGTGTAAATCAAGAAACTTAAACTGTCTTTTTTTAGATTCATGAATTTACACAAGACGTGGGGATTCAAACCGCAGTCTAAATTTCAGATAGAATAATATAGTTTACAGCTCAAACTCGATTCAATTACTCCAGGGAATATTTCTTGGTTGTACTGAGCTAACATCCGACGTTTATCCCGCCTACCCACACAAAAGTAAATGGCTCCTAGCTACGCCTCAATGAACATTACCACGCTGCTGCTGACGCAGTCAGATGAGTCAACACAATTATTTTGAATGAAAGTGTATGAAGATGCCCAAAGTCATGTACTTTAATTCTACCATCCATATAGTGGTGATCACATATATTAAGGTGATCCATTTGAACGCTACACATGGGAAAAATTGGCAGAGCATGTATGAAGAATAGTACCTATCTGTACCGAACTAGAATTGAGAAACACAGAATTATAAAGTACTCCAATCAGCTAAAACAACAAATTCAGCTCCTGATGAAGGGATGGATATTCTGAAACACGTATAGCAAATTTATTTTCATCTGCGTCCTTATTTATTTTATCTGACCTGTATATTTATGAATTACGTTAGAATTGGCACATTGTCACACAATAAAAAACGTATTTAGCTCAGTACAACCAAGAAATAATCCCTGGAGTAATTGAATTGATTGTCATCTGTAAAGTATATTATTCGATCTGAATTTTTGATTGAGGTTATCAACAGTTTGACAGGTGTACATGGGACGGGAGTGTCCTAGAGTTTTGGACACTATTTTTTCACATTGACTAGAGTGACTTCTTGTGCCAGAGTCACGTTTTTCTCCCATGCACCCTTAATCCATAGAATTGATTACAACTTTCAACCAAATGTATGCCAACACAGGTGCGCATGCCATATCTTTTCTCGATTTAAACCACAGTCGCCAGGTTCACAGGTGAGGTACTTCCCCACTGTACCATATAACCTGGTGAAAAATAACAAACAACTAAAGGTAAATTGTCACACTGTCGGGACTGCACTCTCCAGGGAGAACACTGGCATTGATTTTTGGGATTTAAAAAGGGCACACCTTTTAACATTTTCAAATAGTATTAGAAGAAAATATCCTCTCTTGGTTTTTTGTGTATGTTGACTTTATGAAAGGCAAAAGCCCAGTCATCCTGTGCAATTTGTATGGTTATGCAAAGCCAATTGGATGAAATTTGCATGTTTTACCTCGATATGCCAATTTCTGGTGATGTCACATCCCGCTGCATATAATGCGACCCTCCACTTTTTTTTTTTAGGGCTTGACCCATGCATATGACTGTACATAACAAATACCATTAAATACGTTGTTTGTGAAATAAGAGTATGTTAGGTCATAAAGCATCCGAATACTTGGGGCCTCATTACGACCCAGGCGGTAAGTTACCGCCTGGGTCGTACCTTTACCGCCATAGCGTAAACTACGTTTACGCCATGGTGGTTGGCGGACTTACCGCCCCATTCCGAGGTCGGCGCGGCGGTAAGTCCCCAATCCCCATTTACCCTTCCCCATTCCCATTATTGCCCCATAGTGCATAATGGGAGTGGGGAAGGCGTTAATTACGCCACCGTAAATTACGGTGGCGTAATTAACAACATGGTCCCTTAGCGCCATGGATTTTAACACCTGCTAAAAGCAGGTGTTAAATCTGCCATGGCGCTAAGGGACCTCGGAATCAGGCGGTAAGGGTCGGCGCTGTTTACGCCGCCGTAAACCCCTTACCGCCTGGGTCCTAATGAGGCCCTTGGACATGTAAAGTACTCCAATGATACCGCTGCCATGATCCAGTAGGGCAGATGCTACTTTATCAGGATATACTCCTGGAATATTTTGATTTCTCAAAAAAGAAGCTTAATAAAACATTCTGTTATTCGAGTAAATCAACAGTAGATGTTACTCACCGTGTACCAGAAGACAACAGGTTAATGGCTCCCACCAGAGACTCCCTGATGAGAAATGTAAACAGAAGCCCACGATATGTTGTGTTTCAGGTCGGATTAGCCTCCAGAAGCACATACCTGAACTTTTCACAAAAAGTATGAAATCATATTTTTTCAAGGATGAATTGTTCTTGAGAAATGTCTCCCACGGCAAATGCGTTGTAATCCAACTCGATAGCAAATGGCAAAATCCGGCAACATTTCAGGAAAAGAAAAGTTCAGCAACCCCCCTGTAAATTGTGTGTGCCCTTTGTGGGCGCTTTACACACAGGCATGCCATAGTCTTTAAAGCAAATTCAAGAAAGGAATGTTGAACAAAATATGTAGGGCCTGATTTACAAAACAAAATTCAAATAAGAAAGTTGCATTGAAAACATTTGTGTAAATCAGGCCCGAAGTGTCCCTTTGAAACGCAAGAGCACATTTAGCTTAATTGCTGTTTTCGCCATGTTGTTATTGAGCAATATGGCGCAGCCCCGTGCTGTGCGAGCTTCCGGCGTGTACTGCCGAGGTCCGTGGACTGTGAGATCAAGGACCTGCTTCACACCCACATGCTTTCCATATGCTCCCTTTCAACAATGCAAAGTCCCCGAGAGCTGACAACATTATAATTAGTCAGTGAACCTGGGCAATCAAACGGTTGTGTACAGTAATAGGCGGAACTGCGGCTCATTACAGGCTGCACCGTCTCATGAATATTTGTCGCCGGCAGGGCATCAGAGTCCAGCTTCGCCTGCTGACATGCTCATTCTCTGTCACTCTCTATCTGTTCATCCTTACTAGTGTTTCATCTTTTCTGCCAGGGCGGCTTGAATGACAAGCCATACAAGATGGCTACTTCTGGCATCATCAAGCAGGGACGACATCAGGGCCTTTCAACTTGTTCAGTTGAGATGGGCCTCAAACCTCAAGGGGGTCCCCTAGTAGCTGCCCTAATGGTGGCAGTTTTCTGACAGGGCAAACACTTCTATAACGCAGGACAATAAATGTGTGTTTTGCAGCGCACATGTTAGAGACTGCCTTTTCTGGCACCCTCAAGCCCTCACCTCCCTCAAATATTTCAGTATCAAGCAATGTTCTTGTCACCTCGTTGCCTTTTTACTATGGGTTTTGACTATTTTAGGGCCTTATTGACAAAGAGTGATAAATAGCTTTTCAGTGGACATTTAGCATATCTACCTATCTGGCTGCCTGTCCCGTTATAGTCTTCAGCAATTAAGCCCTAACTGCATTCCTTTATGTCTCCATTATTATTTAAGCACCCCATGGGTATTTCACGCAGTTTTTCCCTGATGTATGCAAAGGGGACCCCAAATATCATGTTAAAATGGGGACCCAGGATTCTTGACACATCTTCAGCCGACCCCGGCAGGGAGAAATAAAATGTTGCGCAATCATTGAATGTAAGTCCATTACTATGTTGAAGTACACATTGGTGCTTTCTCAAGGTGTCAGGTTGCATTGCACCGGCCATCTGGTGCCCTTTTCAACATCATCAACGCTCTTTTGTGGTGGATGTTTGGACTAAGGGGATGGCTCTCCTCTAGTCTTTTTGACTTCCTAATGGGAACACTTGTGGACAACCGTCATGTGAATGTGTAATGCATATAGAATAAAGGAGAGGTTTTGAGCGATTTCCCCCACTGTTAAAATAAAATGTAATACAAATTTGCAGACATAAATGCTCTGATGCAAATGCATGAAGATGCAAATGCACAGATGTGAAGGTATAGAAACCTCACTGTGCCCCCGTCTCGCTCCATCTTTGAGGGATTGAGCATCAGCTATTTCGTCCATGTCATAAAGAGCCTTGTATGTTATAAACATGGGTATTACCCAAATGTATCTTTTACAATTGACCTGTTGTCCTAATTGACCTAATAATAGTGGTCCTAATTGACCTTCTGCACAATTGACCACCTTATTATACCATATATAATTGCTACCTACATCCTATTGTAGGAAAGAACATTAAGATTTTATCTAGGATCACTTGTGAAACTGAATTTGTGGTATATGTTTTAAACTGGCCATGTAATAAGTGGTATGTCGGAAGCACCAAAGGTAAACTGAAACTGAGGGTGCTACAGCACATTAGGGCTATTAAGAATGCCGATCGACCTACCCTATGGCCCTCCATTTTAAGAACAAACATGGCGGTAAATTAGAGGGTTTCACCTTTTTTGGAATTCATGCAGTCAATAAACCACTAAGAGGTGGTAACCGTGAACTTATACTAAGACAATTGGAAACCAAATGTATTTTAGACCTCGAAACAAAAAAACCCAGGGGTCACAACCTCGATGAGGAGTTATACACCTTCCTGGGTACCTGAGGCCTTTTTAGACTCTTTCCTAGAACTACTTGTAATGAACTTATATGCATCTCCCGTGGTCTACTAACCATTTATTTCTCTCCAGGTATAGATTGGGTTAAATATAGTCTCTGCTGTTCCTTGAAACATGAAATTAATTTTTCAACTATATTGGAGGATTTTATGTATGAATATTGTATTCTATGATTTTTGAGTTATTTAGTGTGAATTTATTTATATTCTTGGTTTGGGTTGTTTTCTCTGTACATAAAGTGGTGTCTTTCTCTTTTTTAAAGACTGTTTAAAATCAGTAGCTGTATAGGTTTAGGTACTTATTTTAAGCGCCCTTTCAACTCAGAGATTTTTGGACTTGTTTTTATCTGTCTAACTGCTAAATTTTCATTTTAAATGGGGGTCACACATAGTAATTTTAAAATACATTAGAAATGTATTGTATTTCTAACTTACAATATGATGCATGAATATGGGCAAATATTTAATGAATACGTAATGCACTTTGCACTTTAGATCAACGCAACATTTGCACGCACTTAGCACTTTATCAAAAGAGGGAATGCTTCTCCTCTTCCCCTTTTTAAAAAAAAAATAAAAGCAAGCAGCCCATGCATGTACTGATAGCTCTCATAGATAAATAAATTAGCAGAGCTATTCTCTGATTTAATATAATTAGGATATTTGTATCTCCACACAAACATTTGTCTATAGAGCACCATACATATGGATCACATGCATGGACGGAGAGCACTATGCACTTTATTTCTGGCTGCTTAACAAATAAAAACCCTTTGGTGCTAAAATGCATTTTGCACCAATTTCTGTATTTTCTTTCTTTTGTGTATTTGCACAGCCTAATTAAACAGGTAATATTATTATCATGCCTTTTTTAGCATTGCCCATTTTTATTGGATAACATATACTACTCTAGCATTACATTTCTAATGACCACACATAGAGCGCAGCATCATGCTGCTCAAGTGGGTGGTAAACATTATTGTTTATTAACATCTTGTTGGGCTGTTTTGTTTTATTCCCATAAAGCAGTGCTTAGCACTATATTATACCATCTCATGCACTTAACAGCAACGCTGCTAAATATCAGACACCAAACTATATAGAATGTAAAAATAAATGTTTTTAACAAAAGTCATTTTACTTATACACGGCATTTACATTATTTTTACTATGTTAGTTTAAAAAACAGCGTCTGTATCTTAATACCTTTTAGGCTTGTGGTTTATGTGAAAATGCAATCTATGATGATCATGCATTTTTTGAATGTTTAAAGATGTCCGCTTGGTAAAACGAGAAAAAAAGCGGCAAATAGCAGGCAGACACTCTCCACACACAATTAGAGAGTTGTCAAGGCTTTAAAACTGTAGTCCATCATCTGTGTTGTTTGTAACCTACGTGATCAAGCGGTTTGCATACCGTGAAACGCGCCGTTTTTTCTACCAGGATGTGTCCCTTTCCTAACGCATAAACACTAATAAAGAAGACATTTTTGTTGCCAGGAATCTTTGAGGTGTCTGGTTTCCTCTTATTTGTTGCAGGGATATTTTTTCCCCTGCATCTGCTCTTGGGAGTGCACTCCACCAGCTGCCTTTCTTAGGAAAGGTTTCCTTTTGGCATACATATATATATATATATATATATATATATATATATATATATATATATATATATATATATATATATATATATATATATATATATGGTGGGATTGGGGTAATAAATAATATAATGGGATTGGGTAGGGGGTTGCAGGGGTTTTTGGATTGAGTGGGAGGTTGCAGGGGGTTTCCCCCACAAATATGTCCTAATTGACCTTCATTTCACGTTCAATTGTGAAAAGGTCAATTGTCCCGAGTTCAACTGTAATTGTCCCGAGATCAACTGTGAAATGATCAATTTGTATACATCCATAAACATGATGATCGAGTTCATGCATTGCATTAATGAGTCATGAAGCCTGCAGTATACATTTCCATCTCATCACTAGTATTACCAGATTTCTCCAAGGCTTTTCTAGGCGTGATCCAACATATGGTGACATTGTTAAAAAAGTGCGCTTCTGGTCGTCAAATTATCCTATTGTGAAGGCAAAGCATTGTGGATGGCGGTGTTGGCTACCACGTGGGGTCCCCCGGTCCCCACATGCATACACACACGCACACTGAAGAGATGCACGGGACGCGTGTTGCTGGTACGGGGTTCCAGCGGCAACTTCCCTTCTGGGACCTCCTTTATTCAAAACATGCATGCACGAGCCGGAACGAGGCTCGCGCATGCTCACAACCATTGCGTACTACGCAGCATCCCTACGTTTTCCCAAACAAAGAAAACACATAAACATTAACCATAACCAAACACAACCTGAGTGCACGTGAACAGTTCTCGACCTCCTAGGAGACCGGGTCCAAATTAAAGTCTTGGAACCTCGACGGGCGTTGGCATCCCTCCCTGCTTGGGTACCTTCTGCCCTCTTCTCGGGGTGGTCCCGGGTCCCCGGAACATCTGGGGCCCTTCATCTTCCGCTGTTTCTGCCAGACGGGGCCCTTGGGAGGACGCCTCTTCCGGCGCCCTCGGTGGTGCTTCCGGCGGGCTGGCCTCTATCCTCTTGAAGTAGGATATATTTCTCGTGATCGTTCCTCTCTCGTTGGCTGCCGTGACCATAGATCCCTTTACATGAGTCACTCCCAGGGGTTGGGCCTCATACATGAGGGATAGCTTCCCCTCCGGAGGCCTGTTTCTAACCAGTACAGTGTCCCCTACTCCAATAGTCTTTTCCTGGAGGTTCCGGCGTACACTTTCCTGCTCGTTCTTGACCCTTCGTTCCAGGCGGAGGCGGTTGTTGTCGATCACCCCTGGGTGGCGCCCCTCTACCTCTGGCAGAAGTCCTCTGGGGCAGCGGCTGAATAGTGCCTCAGCTGGCGCAACCCTGGTGGACTGATGGGGGGTCGTCGATACTCTCGGAGAAATTCAAAGAGATTCTGACGCAGTTCCTGTCCCCCATCCAGCGAGATTCTGAAGACTTTGTTGAGCGTTCTCATGAACCGCTCGGCTTCTCCGTTTGTCCTTGGCCAGAGCGGAGTGACCCTCCGGTGTTTGATGCCCCTCTCCTCCAAATATCTGGCAAATTGCTGTCCCTGGAACGGCGGGCCATTGTCGGAGCATAGTTCCGTGGGGAAACCGTTGGTGGCGAACATCTTCTCCAGTGCCAAGATGGTGTGATCACTGGCCATAGACTCTACCAGTTCCACCTCTGGGTACCATGACCACTGGTCCACAACCTCCAGAAAATACATGCCTCGACCCGTGGAACCGAAGTCGGCTTGCACTGTGCCCCACAGCTGCTCACTCCTCACTCCTCTCCATGGCTTTAATCGGTGGCCCTCTTTCTGCCGGACTGGCCGCCTGGCAGGGAATGCAGGCATCCACAAACTCGTCCACCCTTTGCTCCAGGTCAGGGAACCAGACTTTCAGTCTTAAGGGCGCCTTAGTCTTGGCGGCTCCTTCATGTCCTTTCTGCACCAGTTGTAGTACCTTGGTCACTAAGGCTCGTGGGATGACAATCTGACAGCCTCGTAACAGAAGGACATCCTCCGTCAAAGAGAGCTCATTGCGTGCCTTCCACAGTGCTTGGTGGTCATTTTGAGCTCCGGCCACCCGCCTGGCATTGTTGGTGAGGACTTCTCTCCACTCCCCGTTGTTCATCGCACCCTTGATGACCAGAATATCTCGTCTTCCTCGGATGCATCAGCGATTTCCTGGCGTGACAGTGCCACGGGCAGAGCCGCCTCCACGACATTGCGTACCAGGTCAATGCAGTCCACCACCTCAGCTGTGTCTTGGGCGTGCCCGGCCACTGGATGCCTGGACAGGTAATTTTCTGGGTTATGGATGCCCGGATTATATTGCAATTTGACACCATACTCAAACAGCGACAGCATCCACTGTTCGATGCATGGGGGTGGTTTGGAGGAGGCGCACGCCATGATCGTAATGAGTGGCTTGTGATCGGTGATGACAAAAACAGGCTTTCCTAAGATATATAGCCTAAAATGCTTGCAGCCCCACAGAATGGCCAGAGCCTCCCGCTCAATCTGCGAGTACCTCTTCTCGGTGTCCGTGAGCTCCTTGCTGGCGTACACTTTAGGGCGTCCATGTGAGTCTGCTTGCATCAGGACTGCACCCAGTCCCACCAGGCTAGCATCCACAACAATCTCTGACTCCCTGTCTGGGCTAAAGTATGCCATAGTCTCCTGGCCGGACAGTGCATTCTAGATCTCGGTGAATGCCCTTTGTTCCTTGGCGGTCCATGCCCATGCAACGTCGTTTCTCGTCAATGCTTGTAAGGGCTCTGACAATGACGCCAGATTGCGAATAAACCTCCCACAGTAATTCACCATGCCAAGAAAACTTCTTACCTCAGCCAGTGATTCTGGGGGTGCTACCTCACGGATGTCTCGCACCTTCTCCGGGTCAGGCGAGATGCCTCCCGCGTGGAATACAAACCCGAAGAACTCAATGTGGTCCTTGAGGAACTCACATCTCTTCCTGTGTAGTGTGAGCCCTAGACTCTTGAGTCTTTCCATCGCTCGTTCCAGCCTTTTCAGGTGTTCAGATTCCGACTGTGCAAAGACCAGCATGTCGTCTGACATGTTTATGACAACTTTTAGTCCCATCAGGGCTCCACGGGTGACGTTCTGGAAAACCTCCGCTGCTGACGAGATGCCAAAACGGAGTCTTTTAAATTGATATAGCCCCTCGTGGGTGGTAAAAGCTGTTATATAACATGATTCCGGGTGGAGTTCCAGCTGGTGATACCCAGACCTTAAATCGAGCTTAGAAAACACTTTTGCCCCCTGCAGCTCACCCACTATATCGTCGAGCGTGGGCGTGAGGTGTTGTTCTCTCTTTATGGCGGCATTCGGCAGCCTCATGTCCACACAGATGCGGACAGCCCCGGGTTGTTTGGGCTTGGGTGCCAC
The DNA here is from genome assembly GCF_040938575.1 of Ambystoma mexicanum. Lineage (NCBI taxonomy): Eukaryota > Metazoa > Chordata > Amphibia > Caudata > Ambystomatidae > Ambystoma > Ambystoma mexicanum. The sequence continues at coordinate 779,604,057 of NC_090924.1, read as the reverse complement.
CACTATGGGGGAGACCCACAGCGTTGGGCTCTCCACCCTTTCGATGATGTCCAAGTCAATGAGTGATTGGAGTTCCTTCTCCACTTGCACCCGAAGATGGAACGGAATCATTCGATGCTTGAGGGCTGTCGGCCTCACGGACCCATCAATGTGAAGTCTTATAGGGTCACCTTTCAGCTTGCCCACATCCTGAAAGACACTTTCGAACCGATGCAACAGGCGGTCAATGTCTGTGTGGTACACTGCCAAGGTAAAGTGTACGATATCTAGGGCCTCAGAGGCGGCGCAGCTCAACAGGGAATGCGGGTTTATATGGGTCACAAAAAATCTTGCCTTGATCTTGTTCAGTCCGTGTGAGACTGGGGCCACGAAGACTCCCTGAATTGGCAGTGGCATGTCCCCCCCAAAAGAGTATATTCGGTCCTTGGACTCTTCCAACTTGGGAGGACCTGGGAGGGCCTCATAGTGTTCAGCTGCCAGGACACAGACCGATGCTCCTGTGTCGATCAAGACAGGAGTTGGCGCATCGCCAATGTTCACTGTGCATGTTGGTTGCCTTCTCTGCTTCGCCCCTGTAGCAATGTTTGAGATGAAAAAGACCTCCTCTTCATCTTCCTCCTTCTCGGCAATGTCCAACTCTTGTACACCTTGCTCAATTGCGACACACTCCTAAAGCATCTGGGGTTACCCCTACTCACCCTTGCCAGCCCTCTAGACGCCGCCACTGGAGTTGCTGCCCTACACACCCTCGCATAGTGTCCAGGTGTGCTACACCTTCCGCAGACTCTTGTCTTTGCAGGGCACTCCCCAGCGTGTGGCAGATCGTACCCACAGTACGGACAGGACTGTGGACTCATGGGTGATGTGTTGGGTGTCCTGACCCACGTTTGAGCTATCATGCTGCAACATTTGGTGCTGTGGGCTTAGAAAATCCAAGATGGCCAAAAAGCCCACATGTACGCCAGAATAGGAAAACTGTGCAGTACTGGCATGGAAAACATCATGATGGCCGGAACTTCCCAGAAAATGCACAGGGAAATGCATGAAGAATAGGCTGCCACCCAATTTTGCCGATGTTATGGGCACAGAAGGGCACTGCCTAAAACCACCATTGGGCTACCACAGTAGCCTGAAACCATTGCAAAAGGGGCAATGCTGATTGCCAAAAGCAACCCACAACTATTGGGTATTCATTCCTTCAACGGGCACAAAATTATTTTACTGCAGAACCACACCAGTGCCATGTGCTGAACCTGGATAATATACTTCCATGTAAAATCTCTTGTTTGGAATGCATTCATTCAAGACTGATGCAAAAAAATGGATGCAGTACCGATAAATACCTCAAGGCGGCGCTAGCGGTCTAAACTCTGACAGGGAAACTGCATGTCAGGAGTTGCAGGAGAGGCCTTTACATCAAAGGCTGGGAGTTAATTAAAATCTTAAGCACACAAGAAGACAATCTGATTTAATTAACAGGCCAAAAGGCTGGGAAACCTCTCACCTCCAGAGAGTCACACCAGGAGTTAGAATCTCACATGACCTCTTGATTGATAGAAGGCAGACTGGCTGGCAGCCTCCTGGAGACCACACAATAGGCTCTTGCACTTGAATAGAATATGCTGATGTTGACTGTTGACTGTACACAAAGAGCTCCCAGCAGAAGAGACATGTGATCACTGACCCACCCAAGTCTTGGAGGCGGACTCCAACACTCTGAGAACTGAATTGAAAGCAAAATATATATTTTACAGAAACACTGATAACTCTTGGTAACCGGATGACAGAAATGTGAAATGTGGGGAACCTTAAAATGGAAACTTTGCCTACAATTCAAGTCCAAAGTCCAATTTGAATGATGTTCTGGGGCAAATCCCCGCCATTTATTGACACCACAGACACTGTATTTAAGCTAGACAAATGGAAAGTTACTGAGATATGTGTAGTAGGGGGGGTGTATATGTGTATCAATTTTAATGAAAAACCAATGTTGCATAACCCACTAAAAAGCGCAAAATATTTCCATTTCTGGATGCAAGCTCTTAGAAACATCAGAGTTTGAACAGAGTATACCTCATGTGATACGTGATGGGTGCATGTAATTTCAAACCACTGTGTATCTATGAAATATGTCTTTAGGTCAAATATAGATTTGTGTGTAATTTGACAGGGGAGTGTCCTTTCTGCAAGCCATTAAATGACATCATTCTGACACACAATCCTGCTCTCCAGTGAGAACGCAAAGAATTCTCCAACCTATCAGAACACTGAAGGGGTTGGGCCTAGAAGGCTAGCCTCTCCACCCACTTTCAAACCACATAAAAAGGGACCACTGAAATCTAGAGAGGATTTCATTTTCCATTTTCTTGCGGGAAGCTTTGCCGGACCACACAACATCCAGAAGATACCCGTTCCAGACTGACTCCAGCTACATATTCCAGAACCTAGAACTTATACTTTAGAACCTAAATCAGAGGCCTAAAACCACAAGCTGAGTTCTCTGCCGTAGGCCTCAAATCATTGCAAGCTACTCACAGCCGGGCGAGCTGCTTGAATCCCTTGCCAAGAACTTTTGCCAGGACCAGTGCAGAGATCCAGGAGCCGTGCAGAGACCGCTGTATCCGGACAGACCAGACCAGAGATCCAGAATGACCCAGACCGCTGTGAGCAGAACCAGAGAGCTGACCCAGATCACTGTGAAGTGCCGAGACCAGAACCGGAGTTCAGTCCAAAACCTGACCAGATCCGTGGCGAGGCCTATTTCAAAAATATATTGTGAGTACCTAGCAGAACTGTGCAGAACCAATCTCTTAGTTAAAATAATCTAATCCAAACTATTTTAATCTAACCAGAACTGCCTCCTAGAAGTTGTCACTTGTCATTTTGTAAAGCTGCACCACTGTCATTTGTCAATTCTGCAGCTGCAAAGCTGTCACCTGTTCTTTTGAGTTTACTTAAAATCCGAAAAACTACCTTTATTTAATCGTCCGTATCTCTGGTTCCGTTTGGGCTACGAACTTGGTTTAACTTTCCTCTGAAGGCTTAGAATCTAAGCTTTTCATCAAGCCTAGAAACGACTTCCTACTCCTTATACTTTTTCCGCAATCACGATTCACGCACTCGCGAATTTTGCCGCGATTTGCGATTTGGCCCGATTTCTTTACTTGTAAAAAGATAGCTGCTTTTGCCTGAACTGCTAAAATTCGTTTGCATCTTAAGAACCATCCCTGAATCATTGCTTAAGTGAGCCTGAACTCATCCCAAGTATCTCTCACTCACCCTGAACCTCCTAAAGGGAATTAAAAACATTTTCAGCATATTTCTCACTTCATTGCCACCACATTCAAAGCACTTGGGCCTGTGTTTTAAAACTCACACCGGTTTTCTCTAAGCTTGCTGGGGGGGAACTGAATTTCGTATTGTATTTGATTGCATTCCTGAGAACTGTGTGCTCCTCTTTCCATCTACTTCCATGTCTTACATTGCATAGGGGAGGGGGGCGAATTGCCAGAGAAAAAGTGATTATATTATCTTTTGCTAAAATCATCTCAAGTATTTCTGTACTGCACTTTATTCCTCATTGCTTTTCCCTTGAAATCATAAAAGTATTTTTGCTACTTTATCCATCCTACACCAACTCCGCATTGATTGTAAAGAAGTGTGCTAGTGCCAGATTACCCATTGTTGATCAACATCATATGTCTAAGTGTACTATCAGATATTAATTTATTATAAAGTGTGATATATATATATTGTTTAAATTCTCAAATAAACCTTTTAAACTTGCAAAACAGAACTACTTCTTGGCTCAGTGGGGTCAGGGGGATTCTAAGAGAGGGGTGTTATATAGGGGTAGTCATCCAGAACTCATGAACTGGACATAAAGATATATCAATAAGGGTTTCCATTCAGTATCCCAGACTAGGCATTGACTTAGCTGTAGTGTTGAATTGAATCTTCTTACAGATGAGGGACTGTCCCCTCTTTTCAGACCCCAACGTGGCTTCCCCTGGGCAGAGCGTCCAATGGCAAATGCATCATCACTCTTTCTGGATGCACTGCCACGTCCATCTTTGCGCCTCAGTTCTCCGCCAGTTCATAAGCGTGCCCTGTGTCCAGGATTTGCGTGAGCGCCAGGCCTGGCTCCCTAAGCACCTGCCTCTGCAACTTCCCCGAGCTGCACCCTTGTATCAACTGATTCTGCAACATCTCCTCTTCATTCACCCACCTGCAAGTACTTGCGAGGTGCCTCAGCCTTGCACAAAATTGGTCCAAGGACTCCTCACCCAGTTGCTTCTCCGCACACATCACAAATCTGTCGAAGTCGACGTTCGCCATGGGGAGGAAGTGGTTCCGGAGGGCCTGTTTCACAGCATCATAGGTAACCACCTGAAGGTTCAGTGAGTCAAATATCCTGTGGACTTCTGTGCTAGATGAGTACATCATCGTGGCCACCTTCGCATCATCATCAGTCTCACCAGTGGCCCTGAAAAACATCTCCAGTTTCTTCACCCACAGGAGCCATTTAGGCCTCAGTTTCGACGGTGGGCCCGATGTGTCGAATTCAGGCATGGGTGCCAGGATACTGCTGAGCCTGCATGATACTGGCATAGAGGCACCATCCTCTCCTTCCTGTTCACCCATTGTGGTGATTGGTGTGAGGGTATGAAAGAGGGGACTGCCCTAATATGTCTCTCACTGACCTTCCACTTGCTGGGAGATGGATCCAGGATCTGGTAGACCAGCTTGATGATGAGGCCTGGTTTTGCTGCAGGTAGTCCTCTAGCACACTTGTTGTGACATCAGCCCCCTCAAAAGGAAGTAGCCATGGTCCTTAGTCCACTAAGAGCCATGGAATGTCCAAAAATTATATATTTTTTTGAAGATGGGTCACGGACGGCACACGAGCACCCGTATGGGCCGCGACCGCCGTGATTCGCGTGTTCAAAATGGCCACCGGTCGACTGCAACAGGTCCGTAACCGCGTGGGGAACAAACACTTTCTCTGACACGGAATGCCGCTGGAGCAATGTCACGTTCCCCTCATCACGGTACCTCATCGCCAGGTTTGGCTGCCACGTGGGCCCCGCATGCCACGCATACACACACGGCCACTGAAGAGATGCATGGGACGTGTGTCGCTGGTACGGGGTCCCAGCGGCAACTGCCCTTCTGGGACCTCCTTTGTTCAAAACACAAATGCGCGTGCTGGGACGAGGCTCGCGCATGCTCACACCCGTTGCGTACTACGCAACAGGCGGATCAGGGCATGGGGGCCCATGTCCACGCAAGCCCACTATAATTATGGGCAATTCGCAAAAGCCCTTTTTTCCGCTGTGGTCAAGTGGTTCATACCTTGACATCAACTCTTGGAATGTACAAAGAAAGAGGAAACTAATGTCCCCCTGGTAGCCCCCTATCACAGCCAACTGAAAGTCCTTCACAAGATTGGCATACCCATTGTTAATGAGGATGAACGGCTGAGAGTATGAATGCTTGTTGGACTTCCCACTACTTGCCATCTGCCAACACAATCTTTTGAATCAAATCATTTTCAAAAGCATGCTTTCAAAGTGAAGAACCTGGTGCGCCCCTGCTAACAAAACCAATGGAAAGTATCACAGCATTACACCAGCCTAAAGCAAGATGCCACAGTGGGAACACGTCCTGAAATTAAGGGATTCCTTTGCGTGCTCACCCACCAATGTGGGCATGAAAGTACATGCATCAGATGCCCAAATGGCAATTTCTGTGTTGGTAAAAACAGACCAGAGAAAGAGCACACGTTGTTACAGGGACAGGGGCATCGCCACTGGAGAACACCTTTGCGAAATACATGAGAGCGGAAGCCTTCAATGGCCACTTAAAAATACAAAGAGGCAGGACACAATGGAATGTAAAGGTAAATTCAAGTCCATGGAACAGGGTAAACCGGGTGACATCATGACAGCGCATTGATGTCCCTCTAACCTACATGACCCCCTACTCTTCTGTCTGCATTGACTTCTCATCAGGCAGTTGTCAAGGAACTAGCATAGGCTTACCTGGACCCCTCTCCCTTGCTCCAAAGGGAATCTGGAACTCGTTTGGCAGCCTGAATAAGTCTGCTCGGGCAGGAGTTGCCCTTCTCGACAGGAAGAGCGTGTGAATTATTATACACGGGCATCCGCAATGCTGTGGCTTCACGCTGGGTCAATCTGCAGACCTGTGGCACTTTCTTCTAGCGACCTGTTCTGAGGTATCACTGACGGTAACAGGGAGTCATTCCAGTGCTGTTCCTTTCCTCTCCATTGCAACCCTTCACTTTTCTCTCACAGTGTAAAATGGAGCTGAAATAAATGTATCAAGCAGACATGCTATACCAATTCTGAGGAACGGGGGCTGTGGCAGCTGCTATTGTTTCCCTAAATTGGAGCATGTTTGATCTTCAGGAAATCCATGCTCTGCTGCTGCTCGTGGTGTGTGTGTGTGTGTGCGTGCGCGCGTGCCCTGCAAGTGCTATCCAGTGCGGAAGAAGAGCTGGGCCTCTGGTTCCAAGACTGCCCCTTTTAGGGATGCATGGGGATCTTACATTGTTGCTGTCTGTACTGTATCACTTTTGTGTCAAAGTGAAGCTTACACTGCTAATGGCCACACTGTACTATTTCTGTGTGTTAGAAAAATGTGCACTGACTGTGACAATGCCCCACTTATTCACTGTGCCTCACGCGGATCACTCTCTTTTGTTGCTGTACTTTTTCAAAGGGTGTATGATTCTTTTCTGGAGAGCACCCATTTTGTCTTAGATTAAATTGTTTATTTAAGATCTAGCTGGGTGTGCAGGCACACCTTACACTGAATGATTACCACCGGCTCCATGCGTGAAGGTTTGTGAAGGCAGGTCCAGATGGGCAGTGTCGGTCACCTTGGGCACGGGGGATGTTGTGAAACTTCCTTGGTGTGCACTGTACGGATGCTCATCACACATGCACATGTTGGGCAAAGACTGTGCACCCGCTCAGTCACTGACCGCAATGCTGGGACTTCCCACAAGAGACAATTCTATAACACAGTATAAATGCCCTGATGAGATGTGTGGGTGCAACCCCACTAGTTGTGTAAAACTTAGAAATGTTGGCACTGTGCCTTTAAAAACGGGATAATTGTGTTTAGAATTGCGTGAAGTAAAACCTTGCTGAGCAATGCTGGTGCTCTCACATACGTGATGCTATGTTACTGGGATTCACATCACACACTGCTGCTACTTGCATCATCTCAAGGCCTTCTGGAGGATCTGAAAGGGGGTCAGATTTGGAACTACCTGCGTACTGCGCGTGGCTCCGTTTCTAGGCGGTCTCTATCGAGGGCTTTGGGCTTTTGGGTCCAGATCGTGTGCATTGTGTGCAGCGGTGCTGGGGGGCATGGGCCGGGCCTTTGGCATGTAAGCTGGTTGTAGAGGCGTAAAGTTCTTTCATTTTATATCTGTAGTAAGGGATTTTAAATTGCTGTGTGTGCGCACGTGTGCGATATGTGGGCATGAAGAAGAGCGTGTTAGTGTTCGGGCAAACAATTACTAATGTGGGCATACCATGGGCATACACTGAATTTAGGCTGCTAAGGTGCAAAAATGCAGTGTGGCACCAACCAAACTAGGCCAAAGTTCTCAAATAGAGCAAGCGTGTGTCATTCCTGCTGAGAAGCGTACCTTCTGCTCCACACATCCAACCGGTGTGCTTTACAACTGCTTTGTGTGCAGTCAGATGTTGCCTTCTTTGCAGAGACTGCCAGCCTTTGACAGCAACCTCGTCACACAATCTCACCAAACTATGCACACGCGTTCATGCTCATTCTACAAAGCTTGTCACTGTTCAGATAGCCAGACTGATAGACGTTCTCCATTGCTTCTCTGTGTAGTCGTGATGCCCCATCATCCTTTTCTCGGAATAATGGGATCCCACTTGAAACAGTGCACATTTAAAACGGTCTGGTGTGTACATTTTAAAGCAACCTCTATTCAACAGCTTGCCAGCTTGCCTTAAAGGCCCGTCTTCCTACACAATTGCTGCATTTGCATTTCGTTCAGCAAATTGGCTGTTTGGATGAAATATTCAGAACGTTTCCGAGTATAGAAGCTAAAATCCTAGGTTTTTCCTGTAAGCTAGTGGTCCGAGGGAAAGGGGTTACTGGATGAACTGGGAGCTGTGGCGTGGACACGTCTGGTATTATCTGACTCTGCCTTTCTGAAAGGACATTTGATTTTACATATTTCTGATGGGTGAAGACTTGTTTACTGCAATGTATATGGTGGCTAATAATAAAACATGTGGAAAAGTACCATAACCGGAGCAGAGGCAATACACAGTGCATCTTAATCAGAAACATATTGCAGTAGCCTTATCAGTGATCTGTATTGTCAACTCTACTGTTACATAGGCCTGTGCTGAGCAATGTCCTGCTTGATTATGTAATGCAACAAGGAACTCAGGTCCTACCGTGTCTACTGCATGCCCGCTGAGCGCTTTGAGCAATGTCAGTGGCGGTTACGCACTATACAAATGCTGTGTAACATACAGTAAAAACAGTCAAACAACATAGGTGAAGCAGGAGGAGCTGCTACGTGCTGCCACCATGCCTCCGGACAATGGTGCAAGGAACCATTTCACTCAGCAAAGTGCAAAGGGCAAAAAAGCAGGGCATCACTGGTCAACTAATGAGCCTTTGAACCTGAATTCTATTCATAAGCCTAAATGCTACTCTACCTTCACAACACACCTGTGGCAATACAAAAAAGCGCAGTCAGCATTGGCAAAAGATGATGGGCAATTTATCATTGAGGATAAGAAATTTAGAACCTATAAATGCACAGGGCAAAAAGCGCGACACCATGTTTCTTCTTGCACTCGTCAGTTAGTAAAGATGGCCGCTCAGCTCAATGCCGTGTTTGCCCTGATCCTTCTGTGCAAAGGTCTGTGCATAGTTGCATCTTAGATGGGCAGAATTGGCCATCATCATGGCTAAATGAATGTTGCCTGTGGGCCAATCACATTGCATCATTGAAAACAGAGTTAAGAGACTGAATGCCATGAGTTTAGTTTTTCACGTTTAATAACCACTTGTGCAAAATGTGGGAATCTGTCTCCCTCTGCTTGCTTTTCCAGGTATCAGAAAAGTGCACATTCCTTGCTGGTGCACTTTCATTTTCCACCGCGCTCCTTTGACAAGGACCCCCTCAATGCTTATATGAAAAAAAGATATGTTGAATTTCAAAAACATAAGGAAAAGGAAGTTTCAATATTGTGTTTATTTTTATGCTATTGGTGTTGTATAAAGCACCAATTTACAACATACGTTGTTTCACAGTTCGGGGTTACTGGTACTCCATAGAAATGGGGGGCAAACATTCCTATTTTAACAGCACAATGCAACACAAAGCATCGTGCCACAAGATAACAAGTGCCAGAGTAAATGTGGATGGTGCCGGGAGAGGGTTGTGGTGAATAGCAATCAATTGGACCAGATGATAACAGTGGTTTCTAACATAGCAGACAAGAGGCAAGTTGTAGTCAGTGGCAGGCAAAACGAATGAGCGGCTCCTCGTGTGCCTGGGAAAGGTTGATTGAAAGGAGTTTTGAACCTGCTGACCTTGATTTCAGTTCTAAGGGCTTTAGAAAGCTTGTTCCAGAATTTAGGGGCCATGGCTTCAGCGGTTCTGTTGCCTCTTCTTTTTTAATTTGGCAATCTTCAGGAGATGTCCATTTGCTAATCTCAAAGTCCTTGCTGATTGCAATGGGTCAGAAGGGATTTGAGGTGTTTTGTGATTTTGTGATAGTTGTTTTGGTTGGTTAGACACAGGACTTTAAAATGGAGCCTAAGCTTCAAAGGAAGCCACTGTTGAACCTTCAGGGCTAGGGGAAAAGTGATCACACATGCAAAGACATAGGACATGTCTGGCAGCTCTAGTCTGTACTATGATCTTCACGTGGTGATTCTGGAATTTAATCAGGCTCAAATGCAAAGTATTGAAGTCGTCCAAGTAGGATTTGACCATGGCTTTGCTCAGGTCACCCTTTTAAGCTATCTCTGGGTAGGACATAATCTTGTATTTTGTATTTTATTTGCATTACATTTTTATTTTGTAGAGCGCTTTACGCCAAAACGATTGACAGTGAAATCATAAAACGGTACAATATTGGTGATAAAACCACCAGAAAACCAAAATATTACTAGTAAATCGAATAAACCTTAAGGCCAGAGAGAAAGAGGGGATAGGAAGAAAGGGAGCAAAGAGAGAGTTCCAGTGAAGAGGGTCCAGAAGAGAGAAGGAGCAAAAGCGTGATTGGGCACACGGTGGACGGGGAACTGATAGAAGGACTTGGGACAGGGAACGGAGAGATTGAATGGGGAAATACCATGAGAGGACCATGAGAGGAGGGAAGAGGGGTAAGGGGGAGCAAGATTTTGAAGAGACTTATAGACAAGACAGAGAAAGTTGAACTTCAGGCAAAAGAGGAAGGATAGCTAATGAAGAGAAATGGCAGGAAAGATGGAGTCATGAGGAGCAAGTAAGAAAAGCAGAGGGCAGAGGAGTAATAGATTTGAGACGGCACAGGCAACAAGTAGGAAGACCGAAGAGAAGGCAGGAGCAGTAGAAACAACAGGAAAAGGTAAGAGAAGAGACTAGGAGTTTGGAAGCATAGAAGGTAAGAAAAGGACGGGCTTAAACAGACAGATGGAATGTGCAGGAACGAGAAGGAGATGAGATATGTGGGAGAAGAAAAGAGAGGAATCAAGGTGGACACCTAGATTGCATGCTGAAGGAGGAATAGAAAGCAAAGATGGAGGAAAATAAATGGTAGCGGGAGGCAGTAGAGGGGGGTTTGGTGAAGCAGGAAAGAAAAGAACCTCTGCTTTTGAGGAGTTCAGGACAAGGTAGTGGTCTGACATCCAGGATTGGTGGACCAGTAGGCAAGAGCTCAGATTGACATGGATAGAGAGGGAGAAACAGAAAAGGATAGAAAGTGCTGAGTGTCATCAGCATAGAGATGGTGAGATAAATCAAAAGAGGAAATAATAGAGGCAAGAGGACAGGTGTAGAGGGAGAAAAGAAGCGGGCCCAAGGAAGAGCCTTGGGGGAAGCTGTGGAGAAGAGGGAGAGGTAGAGAAGATTTGACAAGCCAGGAGAAGGAACAGGTGCAGCCAGACAGGTAGGACTGGAGCCAACGAAGAACAACTCAGAGCATCCTAGAGAGGAAAGAGAAGAAAAAAGGAAGGGAGTGATCTACAGTGTCGAAGGCAACTGAGAAGTCAAGAAGAATCAAGAGGGACACATGTTTTAGTTGGTGTGCTGAAAGAAGTGAGTTACAAAGAGAAAGAAGAGCAGTCTCAGTGGGGTGACAGGGCCAGAAACAAGATTGAAACCGGGGAAGAATTGAGTTAGCAGTAATACAAGAAGAACGTTGGGAGTAAGCGAGGCATTCCAGGAGTTTAGAAAAATAAGGGCGAAGTGATATTGGCAGAAGTTAGAAGGGAGCGAAGGACCAAGAGACGTTTTTTTGAGGATAGGGAGAATGTTGGCTTGTTTCAATGAGGATAGAAAGGATGACGTTTGAAGAGAGACTTTGTACATTATCCTGCAGATAATGTGCAGTTTGAAGTGTGCTTTACATGCAAGATTGTCAATATTTGGAGTGAAAGATGGGCTATTGTCCAGAGTAATGTCGAGTTTCTCTAGTGATTCAGCCGTCAACAGGACTTCCCAAGAAAAGCATTCTAAGGGAATGGGAAATTGTCTGGTTTAAACTGAACAAAAGTCAAGATTTTGATTTGAGGAATTAAAGTAAAGGTTATTCATTATAAGCCATTATTGTACTACCCTAAGTCAATTTGATATTAGTGAGTGAATCATCAGAGTACAGTTAGAATGTGAGGGAGAACTGGTACAGAAGGGGGCAAATGTTGAGTGTTCCATTTAAACAATCACAGGCCTAAATGGGATGCCTTTTGAAACCATGAGATGAACGGGGCATCTTGCAAATGTTAAGGCTTTCTATTTTGACCTGGGTTGTAAGGTTAATGATGAAATGATATATGGAATTAGGGATGAATAGCCATTCAAGGGCTGGGCCTCTGGTCCCCTTAGAGGATTTTATTTGGGTTATTATCAAGAAATGAACTACTGTATCATAGACAGCAGTAAGACCTAGTAGGATGAGAGTTGTTGGAGCATTAGTGTCCAAATCTTTAAGGATACCCTTCCCCATGAAGATGAGAGTGGTGTCTGTGATCATGTTGAGCATAATACCTGATTGATTATCATGGCAGAGGTTGTTGGCCTCACTGCATCAAGTAGGTTGTTTAATGGTCGTTTTTCCAAGTATTTTGGCCAAGAATAGAATATTAGAAAAGGGTCAGTAGTTTGCTGGTATGTTACAGTCTAAGGAAGCATCTTTAGAAGCACAGCCACATTTGCTTCTTTGAATTTGGGAATTTGAGCAAACTCAAATGCGAAATCTGGGAGATTGGCAGGGCCAGGATGAATATTTTGCTTTTATTAAATGTTTCAGGGCATTAGAATATCTGTTCTTCAGATGCTTTCATACCTCTCACCATTCCAGTAATGGAAGCTTGAATAGTAGGTGTGATATTAAGTAAAGGTGAGGGTCAGTCTACCACTATATAATTGGGTAAATTAATGTTTTATTTGGTGATGTTAATGTTATATTGGATTTTTATGATTTTTTCTGAGAATGTTTCTGGTAGTATATGAGTCATCTCTTGAGAACGACGAGTAAGGCATGCCTTGGTTTGCAATGGGACTCAATTATTTGGAATTTTTAAAACCTTATGACAAATAGTTGTGGGATATGTTTACTCTAATGAAATAGTTGGACCTGTTTTTACTTGTACTTAGTGTTCTTTAAACTCCGGAATTGAGATTGTGTGGGCGCTTGTTCTCTCCTGAGGGGTTAGTCTTCATTTGGGTTATCTGTTCCTATGTAATCTCTTAAAAGTGTTCAGCTCATTATCAAATGATTTGTTAGAGTGTTTGTATTGAGGCTTGGGTCTCCTCTCGATAACTGTTGCTAATATGTCAAGAGAGTCATTCATTTTGTTTTCATGGAATCATGAAGACCATTTGGATTCTGAGAGGAGGCTTAGTGACTATATTTAGGGGTTGGGAGTTTCTTATTGGGAAATGCGTTTGGACCTTACTTAAAGGAAGACGTTTTGTTTGTTAAGGCCAGTTACTCAATAAGAGTTGAGGATATGGCCCTGGGACCAACATGTGAGAAGCCGTTGAGCTGGTTATTGAGTGGTATAACAAAGGCTAGAGCAAGCCCATTCCTGTGTTAAGTGGAATTAACTCTGGACGGGAAGCCAAGGTTGAACATGACTTTCTGAAATGGACTGCCACTCTTTCTAAGAGGGGGCCCCAACGACAAGATGATATCTTATTGTAAAAGAATACTATTGGGTGTATCAAGGATGCTACTCATGTACAATGTGGGTCGGTTAGCCACTGCCAGCTGAAGGCAAACTGATGATTGATTATGCATTGGCAAATTAAGGTGGAGATGGTAGTGACCCAATAATTATCAGAGTGAGTAAGGCCAATGGCTCCTCCAGTTCTGGTATTTGTATTCTCGTTTTGGATTTTGTAGCTCTTGCATAATATTGTTTTTAGGTTGGTTGTGAAGCTATCTGAGAACCTGGTCTCCGAGATGGCCATCAATTTGATCTGTTGTTCTTCAATTGTGAGATGCATGCTGGCAGCATTTTTGGTGACATGCATAGCCGTAGGTGAATGCATCTGTATGTGGTATTAGGGATATTTGGGAGGTTGATATCCATGGTAGTTAAGTTCAATACTGTGTTGTTTCTGGGACAATGCCATTTACCTGGGGGGTGGGGAGCGGGAGGTTCTTCTGACTGTTGTATGAGTGGTCAGGGCTCTGACCACTGTTGTTTCTTTAGCCCTTGTAGAATTGGTTGATGGGGCCTCAGGTGGCATTGTTTCCATTTCCCAGATGTTATTTAGACCCCCTGGTCTACAGAAAGGGTTAGTAGTGAAAGGATTGTTTCTGCTGATGAGTTGGGGTACAGGTGAGCAATCCAGTTAGACGCCAAATGTAAGGTTGTGGCCAGATTTCGGACTGTGGTGATGATGACATCAAGAGCTTGGAGTTTAGAGTGCTTAACCTGGAACATAATCATTCCATTGTTGTAGCCATTAATCATGCTTTTTTGAAATTTACGATTAAGAATAGAGGTTTCCTATTTGAAACCTTCATTTACAGGCATTGAATTAAATTAAGGGTGTTTTTTTCCACACATTAAAAGACATGAAATGCAAAAATGTAAATATGTGGATTCAAAAATGTCAATAATTAAATGTACATGTTAAGAGTACATATGTGTACGTATGTTCAAAGTTTAAATATTGTAACTTTAAGTATAGGCATTATACTATTATTTTTATTCAATTTCTTCAAGACCCTTGCTATGGATTGCCTCCTTCCTGGAAGGCAGGTCCATGAGAGTCTCCTCAGACACTGACAGCGCCTCACCCATCCCCATCCCATGTGGTGTCCCCCATGGCTCCTCTGCATCTCCGTCCCTCTACAACATATTCACCAAACCCTTATTTGATCTCCTGGATGACCTTGGTATATCTTACACAAATTACACTGACGATACCCAAATCCTCCTTCCTCTGACAGGCTTTTACGACACAGACTTACTTATGCTCAACAGGGTTTACTCTATAATACAGTCTTGGATGGCAAATAACTACTTATGCTTAAACAACAACAAGACGGATATCCTACTGGTAGGCTCCGCCGCAGAGCTAAAGAAACTCAGCCCACAATTCACATCCTTCCTGACAGACAGAATCCAGATCCATGTTTCAAATTCAATAAAAACCTTAGGTGTACACCTGGATGCCTCTCTATCCCTCAAAAAACAACTCAGTGCTATTGCCTCATCAGCAGCTTATGCAGCCAAACATATCAACGCAGCAAGACAATTCCTTACCAAAGAAAGCTGCATGACCATGGCGAGAGCAATTACAGGGGTGAGACTGGATTACTGCAGTGTCCTCTTTTCGGATACTTCCAAATGGAACCAAACAAACTACAAATATAACAGAACAATGCATCAGAGCAGCGCTAAACTGCCCAAAAATAGACCACATCACAGCCGCCAGAAAAAGGCGCTTTGGCTCCCCATCAGGGAAAGGATTATCTTCAAAGCTCTCTCTATCACCCACAACTGTCTGAGTAAGAATGTCCCACAATACCCGTCTCAGATAATTGAAAGAGGAAAATCCAACAGACCATCAATGGCCACAAATCCCAAAAGTGAAAAGAGCCCAAGGAGGGAGAATAAGCTTCCCAACAGTCGTAGCAAACCACTGGAACTCCCTTCCAGCAGATCTAAGAGCAGAGAACTCTTACTGGGTCTTCCAGAAAACTCTGAAAACCTGGCCTTTTGCCTGGATTGTTGCTATATTTACTGTTTTAACTCAAGTCTGTGTATAAACTTAACTGGTCTGCAACAGCGGCCTGGTGCCTCAGGGTTTAGGTGCTTTGCAAATGAAAAATAAATAAATAATATGCATTGCCAAAATCAAGTGTTTGTTTAAATTGGAAAGCAGTGTTCATTAAATGACCATTTTATCACAGAACGATCACATGTATTCTGAAAACTGTGAGAAGGAATGTTTATTTCCAAAACAAACATTTCAGGTAAAGCCCTTCTGCTGTAAAGTGATTTGGGTGGAATGCAGGTCAACATTTAATATGAAAGTTAATTGTCTAACAGATTCATAGGGAAGCATTATTTGAGGTTCCATGAGTTGCAAATACTCTGATTAAATGTATATACATGGCCCTGCCTTGATTGTCATCTATTTGCTTGGCAGGTTCCGTTTTACATACTATGATTGGTAAAGCTCATCAAATAGATCCCATTATATCCAGTTATGTCCAGGTAACCTCAAAGTGACTAAGTGCAGTAAGTACAAAGCTAATGGAATTCCACAGTGCAAGTGGTAATTTAGAGGTGAGTCCTAATGAAACAGATATGCGTATCAAATGAGATGCAGGAAATAGAAGCTGGGTTGAGAAACATTAATTTAGCGTATTTTTTATTGCTTTGTGAATAATATTTTCAAATCTGCTTAACATGTAGCCACACTTTAAACACCATAGCTCGGTCTCCAAATGTCCTACAACAGAAAATAAAGATACATACTTTATTATTGTTTGCTGCATTCATACATGGGGAAAACATATTCAAATTCCACAAACTGTTGCAACTCAAATCAAACCAAATCAAATCTTTGCAATAGCACCTTCTAGAGAGATGATACAAATTGGGACAATGTTTGCATAATAAAAGACCCATAAAATGGTGGCATTACTCAGCCTAAAATCTGTGAATCAGTTATGTCAGATGCTGGGATGAGGCCTTAGAAGGAAACGTATTCTAGAACTTCATATGGATACTCTTGTGTCCAGCTTTTTAATGCGCAATAACCAATAGGAAAGACGTAGGTGTTGGATGTGTAATTTCCCCTTGGGTTTAGAGGCCAATCAAATACATTGAAATCAGCTTTACTCACTGGTCCCTTATGGCTGGAATTTGCTTGGTATTCAAGCTCCAACACATAGGAAGAAGGGAGAGTGTTGGGAAAACAGAAGCGACAGGGCAAATCAGATAGGATTCTGCAAGGAAAGGAAGTAGATTGGATTCCAACTGGATTCATCTGATGGGGAAATGCCTTTGAAAGGGTGTTATGCAGATTGGACTGATTGCAGAGGCCTTCAGCAAAGCAGGACCAGGTTGCCTAAGAGGGATTTTGGAGTAGGTGCATAAAAAGATGTAGAGCTTTCCTGTCAGTGCTGCCTGAAGCCAGTTGGTGTCCATACTTGTCCTGAGTGTTTGAAAGACAGACAATAGAATTTTTGCAGATATTTAATTAAATCCCAGATAGTATTTTAAGGTATTTTGAGAGCTCTGTTTAAAGGTTTTCTCACTGAAAAAGGGAACATAGAGCAAGGTGTATGTACTTTGTGATTTATAATTTAAACTGAAAATCTTTGTAGCATAATTGTTTTAGGACGTTCTACTTCAATTTTGGATCTCTGAAAGCTTTAGGCATCACAAATGGAATTCAGAAAGACAAGCTCTATGTTATGCACTTGCCGTAGTCAATACATTAATAGAGTGAGTTTCTGAAGATGGGAGGTTTTAGCTGCCTTTAATTTTCCTACCGTGAAGAAATGCACTTGGCCTCAGTGTGAAGCCTCCTCTCTTTCTAGCTTTTGCTTTATAGGTCGTACGCTGAGTTTGTGTGATAATGTACGTCATCTGGCATTTTAATGGGATGGTATTTAAATGTTTACTTAATTTGTAATGCCATCAGAAAGTCAGTCAATTGAATATGTACAAATCTGACATTTGTAATGGTAGAAATTACACTTATTGTGCTTGTTAAGCTAGCAAGGAAAAGTCCATGGACAATGTGCCACCACCTTACCCCGGTAAGCACACCGGATCACCTGCCTTGGGCAATAACTCTCCACCTGACTGTCTACAGAATCTTGCCTCCCTTGGCTCACAGCCACACAGCTAGCGGTGTCCTCCTCCAACTTGCAATGTTTATCTACTGTACATCTCTTTTTTACTTGCTTCTGCGACCTACTGTGCCAACCCATTTTAATGCTGCACTGGCACACTTTCCCTAAGTCAAATCTAGATGTACTTTTAAATTGGCGCAAGCTCCACTTTTGTGTTATTTTAGTTCTTTTGTGCAAAGTCCAATCTAGGTGTGCTTCCTAAATTGTTGCAACCTCCTCTTTTCTGCTATATCAGTGCTTTTGTGCAAAGTCAAATCAGGCATGCTTTTTGAATTGTCGCAACCTCCCCTTTTGTGCTATATCAGTGCTTTTGTGCAAAGTCAAACCAAGGTGCCACCCCTGGCTGCTAGGCCACCTGGTAAACTGTCTCGTGCCTATGCAGTGGCTCTCTCTACCTCCCTCTATGGCTCTCTCCATCTCTTATATCTACTCTAACTGCTATGCTATCACCTACTCCCCTTCTCTCACTAACACTGGGTGGAAAAAGATAAAAAAAGATCTCCTTTCTTTTAATTCTGGATTAGCTATTGCAGACACCTACGTCAGTGTCAAGGCCAGACAAATTGTCACTGACATCCTCTTTACTGTCCCCTCTGCTGACCTATGGACTCTGCATGTGATTTCCGTGCTCTCCCCTTTCACTTCCTCACCCAATAATGGTGGTACTAGATGGGAAGTTCTCTTGGCTGGTTTCTCCTCCTCGAGGTGCATCATCAATGTCTATCACAATGGCACTATCATGGCCCGGGCCCTCAACCCAATTTCCTCCTCTTTGACCAGTGCCTGCAATCTCTCATAAACTTCATTCCTGCTCCTGCTACTCCTCCTTCCTCTCTCTCTCAGAACTTCCTTCACCAACTCCGATGGGTGTACCACTCCCCTGTACCCCTTCTTGGAAAATCTTTAAGGTTGGTGACCGACTTCACTTAGCCACATTTAATGCTTGTTCTGCTATCACACATTCTTCCAAGTTTTACCTCCTCCTTGAAGACTTTGATCTTGACGTCCTCGCTCCCACCGAGACGTGGTCCAATGCCAGCTCAGTCACTGCATTTGACTCACTTCTCCCTGATGGCTACAAGTTCATCTCAGAGCCTCATCCCAACCGCACTAGCAGTGGTGAAGCCTTTATCTCCCCTGAGTGGGGCACTTATTCCTTCAGGCCTACTCCTACTTTGAAAGCCTGGTCTGCAAACTTGGCATCTCTCCCACTTCCTCCATGACCATTGCTAATATCTAGAGGTCCCAGGGGCCTATTTCCTCTTTTCTTTCAGAATGGGCCGATTCCTCCTCTTCTCTCCTGACCTCCACCTCCAATCTCCTCGTTCTGGGTGCCTTCAACATACAACTAGACTCTTAAATCATGGCCTCCACTCTCTTCCGTGACCTCTGCACCCCCTCTCCCTCTCTATTCTTCCCTCCGGCCCTACCCAAGTGGCTGGACACACTCTCAATGCCTTCATTCACTCTGACCTCTTGTTCCCTATCCCACTCTCCACCACGCTACCCTGGTCTGACCCCACTCTCCTTTCCTCCCACCTGGGACCTCCTGTCCCTCTGACCAATCCTCCCCCAGCTCTGCTATCCTTGTTTGCGGACATCTGTCCAATGAAGCGAGTGTCAGTTGATGGTTTCACTTCTTCACCTTCACCTCACCCCTCCTCCAATGTCTGACTCAACTATTGACTCTGCTCTCAAAAATCTAGCTCTCGCTATCACTCACACCCTCGATATTCTTGTCCCAGTGATGAGGATCGGCCTGAAACCTGCTTCTAAGCATAACACTTGGTATGACTCTGATCTAGCAGCCCTGAAACACAAGTGTAGAGCTGCTGAATGGAAGTGGCAGACCTTGAGTTCACCCTCTGATAAACTGGCCTGTCACCTTCTCCAAAGGCAATAGCGTCTCTCTATTCACTCCAGGAAGAGGGTTCACATCCAGGCCTGCATCTATGGAGCTTCTAACAACACGGCTGAAATCTTTAAAATCTGCAAGGAAATAGCCAATCCTTCTGCAGTCTCTACCTCGCCTCTTCCATTCCAGGTGCTCTGCACTGGCCACCCACTTCATTGCTAAAACCCAGGATGTCCTGAGTTCTTTCTCATCCATCCCTTCCCCTGCCCCGCCCCTGTGCCCCTGCCGCCCTTGGCCTCTCCTTCTCCCTCATCCACTCTATCCTCCTTTTCTCCTATCACACCAGGCAAGGCCACTAGAGGTGTCTGCTCTATGAAGGTCTCATCCAAACAGGTATCACCCTATTCTTCCAAAAATACTAAGGACAATATCGGCTCCATTGCCCCTACACTTGCAGACTTTTGCCATCACTCTCTTGCCACTGGGTCTTTCTGCTCTTCACTCAAGCACTCTCTTATGCGCCCCCTCATGTCCGGCCAACTACTGCCACATCTCTCTCACTCCCTTCCTTGGAAAACTTCTGGAGAAGTTGGTCTTCCCCCAACTGACCCAGCATATTGAGCTTGTTGGTTGCCTGAACAACCATAACTCTGGATTCTTGAGGCACAGAAACTGCTGTCCTCAACACCCGTGAAGAATTGCTTGCATCTCTTAACTACAACTCACCTGCTGGTCTCATTCCACTCGATCTCTCCTCTGCTTTTGACATGGTTAACCACTCCATCCACAAAAAAAGGGCTCCATGAAACTCTTGGTGGAGTGCTAACTGCATATCTGGTGCCAGACAATGCTCCATGCACAGTAGAGGCAGTCCTGCATGGCCCGCTGCCACTTTGCAGCTGGTAACCTACTGCCATAGACAGCGTGGTGCCTCTGAATGATGTAAGAACACACGGGGCAGACAGAAACCATTGCTGCATTTTCGTGGGAGATGCGAAGACGCTGCCTTCTCTTTCCACCTAATCGACCATGCAACTTGCAAGTGGTTTCCGTGTGTGTGATGCTCAATGGCAGCTGGAAACAGCACTGCCTGTGGTGTCCATTGCACCCTGGCATTTAGCTTGTGTGACGCCGCCCTTTTGGTTAGCCCTGGACTTGCACTTGCAGCGTGCATTTTAAGACCTGCTCCCTGTTTTTTAGTTGGGATTTTCTGGCTTTGTGCTTTAAGTAAGGATGCTGCTTTGATAATACTATTTAAGAGAAGTCAAAAACAAGGGTACACACATTCAAAATAGTGGTTATTTAAGGCATGACTTTCAAGTGTTGGTATTAAATCATTGTTGTCCAACTCCAGGCATCAAGGGCCGGAATCCTGGCAGGTTTACAGGAGCTCCCTCATTAATATTCATGAAAAAGAATTTGCATACATTTAGAATCATTGTATGAAAATGTATCGCAATATTATTAATAAGGGGTATCCTTCAAATCCAACATGTTTTCGACCCTGGAGTTGGACAAACCTGTATTGCAAATGTTGCTTCCTATTTAGGTTTGGCAGAATACTTAACTAACTTCGGACAAATGCACTATTTGGTACACCCGTAGGGATTAGCCCGATTCGGGTGAGATGCATTAATACAGTGGTTTTGAATGTTATGCTATCTTACATGTGTGTAGCACCTGCCGCCATAGTCTTTGGCATCTTAAATGTCAATTAATCTTTCATTATGTGCTAAATGTCGAAGACCAGCCTCTAAACACTGGACTGCGGTTTGTACCTGCGTTGCTCCGCGCGGTCTTGCTTCTGACGCAAATGCGCAACCCCTGAGCTATCCACCCAGCCCGTGCTAAATTCTGTTAAGTTATCCTGACTTCTTATTGTTCCACAGTCCTCTTACGCAGGTGTTAGGAGACTTATTGTGATTTATCTAAAGTGTGCAGAAATAATCCCATATTGGCTTCTGCATAGAGCAGTAGCAGGTGCTTCAAATCAATTACACCTGATGTGATGCTACCATTCACTTGTCCAACAATGCAGCAGAAACCATCAACTGGAGGAACGTGAAGTTACCTGCTGTGCTGTACAACCTACATCAATAAATTGCATTCCATGAGACTAAAACCATTGAAAGGATACATTGCTGCAGTCCAAGTATACTTCGGTAATGCGTATCGTTCCCATGTTCGTGTTTTCCATTAAATCACGTCAAATGTAAATGTGTCAGCACGTGCAATTCCTTCCAGTATCAGAGGTGCAGCTGTGTATTTCAAAAGGTGGCCTTTAAAAAGTTAATTTCCAGTGCAGTACACATGGGGTTCCAGGCACATCCTATTAATAGTAACACGGGGCTGGGATGTCATTCCGTCAAGGCGGCAGGATTCAGAAAAATGGCCTGCATGTCGAACGGGTGATTGATTGCTCAAGGTCAGACCCAACACATTTCATTAAAATACTATTTAAAAAATACCAAATTAACAACGTCCCCCCCCCCCAGTTTGAATGTTGCTGTGTAGCCACGCAGCAATCCAGTAACGCAGCCCTGAAGGTCACTCTTTGGAGACAGGCTTCATTAAGATGTCTGCCTGCAGCAAATTGCGGCAACCCTCACACGTCACGCCGCCGCTGCCACCCTGACACAGATCATTGGCGGCCCCCATCTAGTCACGTGCTATGAACAAATATTACCATTTGCATGTTCCCGGAGAACGCTTGATTATATGATCAAACATCTTAAATGCCAACACAAACACATGAACGACCTGAACTCCTTCCTACTTCCCAAGCAAGGAGTTCTTGAATATGCAAGAACTCTCCCAAGGAAGTAAGCATACATTGCAATGATCGCAAAGCACGGCCATGAAATGACAGATGTCTTTGTAGGCGTCTTAATGTTCCTATCTGCTCTTCTTGCAAGCATCTTCCTGGGGTTCCTCTTGCAAGGTATGCCCGTTTAGGGCCCAGGACGGACTCATCTCTGCTTCAGACCTCGGGGAGTCTCTCTTTTCATGCACTCTGTTCCATGTGGCAATTGACCTACACTGCCATTTATGAAGATTAAAGCGTATTGAAGCATATTTCAAAATGTTTTTTTCTTTTTTTTAACAAGCCACAATATTGGATGTTACATTTAAATAGAAGGAAATTGTACAAGGCCTCTTCGTTAAGGAGTGGTGGATAAACTGGAGGGCTAAATGTTGGAAGGGTGGAAACACATTGTTTACATTCTGTTCACCTATTCTATACCAACCTACTCTTTCCTTCGATCTTTTTCCCTTCCTCTGCTTCTCCCACAGGCTACGGTCTGGTCTTTACAAAGTGGACGGGGCCACAATTTGCTCACCCTCGGGCAAGGACTCGTTTACGACCACTACACAGCATACATTATCGATAGTTGAACTAGTATATTACCCCCAAGACTGGCGTATCTTGCTGTATTATGAACTAGTAGAAAGGGGGCGCCCATTTTGAAGAGCATGTGGTAGACGTGTGAACGATTAAAGGAACTGTTCAGATTGCCAACTTCACCATGATATCAGCCCAAATGTCTTTAATCAGTGAAATGACATGCCACGCCAGGAAACCACAACATTCAGGCAGTCCACTGAGCATGCTCCAGAGATGTCGGTTGCAGAGCTCGGAACATCTCAGTTTCTCACAGAGGTCAGAGGAACAGGAGACGCGCCCACCTGTATGGAGTTACAGACGCATGACGCAAACAAGGAGCCTGACGATTCTCTTGCACAACGACCTGATTTTAACTAAAGCTTCATGAATTTTTACAGAATAGCAATTAATGATTCACTAGAAGAGCCAGAAAAATACTGTATTTGAAGTCAGCATGTTAACTGGCATTAACATCTTGAGTGGACAATATTTCCAAAATGCACATGGCCTAAATACCATCAAGCATCATTGGTGTTCTGTGTTCAAGTGGCATTGAATTAAAAAGAGTACCGGCATGGAACATGATCAAGGGAGAGCAATACCGCTCATTTTGCCATGCTGCTATCCTGCATTTCGGTTACTTTATAGTGTGCTTTTTTGCAGTTTCGGTGACTTGTGACAGGAATAAACATCAATTTTCTCCTTCGCAAGAAGTTCACAAAATAAGAACATGTAGATCCTAGATCTTTTCTGCAATAAATGCATACATTATTACTACTCTAGTGGCCCGTGATATTGGACACAAGGAGAAGGGTAAAAATGGAGGCGCTGCAGTTAAAGACATGGCGTGTGTTGTACTAAGGAAGGCAACCAGGTGCACTTGGCGGGAGGTCTCCTCCACTGGCGGGAAAGCCTGGCGGTGGCGGAGACGGCCGCTCCGCTCTGCCAAACGGTGAGAAGTCCCTTTCGAATGAGATCCCTCACCATGCATCTGAACTGCACCCCCTGCTCCACGAGCACTGCTCCTGCCATCAGTATTGCACTGTTGGAGGGGCAGGGGGGAGTATTGCCAGAGCACTTCAATGCAAGATGTGCAGGGCCTGATTTACGGAGCGTTTTTCAATGGGATTGCTCCATTGTAAAACGCTGTTTCCCCTCCATAGGAACGACCTGTATCTGCCAATGGAAATGGACCATGACAGGAATGACCCTTTAAAACAATGGAGTACAGCTTTCTTGTTTCCCGAAGAGCAAGTATTCATTGTTGCTGTTACTTCCATTCCCCGGTGTTTACCCGCTTTCAATAGTTCTGTTATCCTAAACATCGTATTACATCAATAGCAAACCTTCATAGCGATAAAGGGGCTCGCCAAAGCAACAACTCTAAAACGGAGACTCGTACATTCAAGTGAATCCATACATAGTATGACGAGATAAGCCCGATTTCCCCAACAGCAATATTTCATTTCATTGCTGTCTTGTTTGCTGACTTTCCTCTCATTTATGTGACTTTCAACACAAACAAAAGCAAAAGCCGTCCTCGCGCTTTCAATCGCAAAAATAAACATGAGTTTATTCATGTTTCTCATCAGTCAAAATTTCAAAGACGGAACGAGACTATAACATGAAAAGCTTTCCTTCTCCCACAGACTGGCTTCTTAAATTAAAAAAAAAGAAAGAAAACAGTTGCGAAGTCTTCTAGAAAGAGCAGTGTCAGTTGAACAATTAGCCTTTGCGACTGCAGGTTTGTCAGACAGCAGTCACGAGGCGTCGCGCGTGCTCTGTTATACGGGGTGACCTTGCGGCGCGCGTGCTCCGTTATACGGGGTGACCTTGCTGCTATTCACTCAGGTTCTCCCTGAGTGACATTCAGAGGGGGAGTGTAATCTCTCTCCACAATGCTCGCCCGCTGTTGTCAGGTTGGTTCTGTGGAGAAACCATAGAATCATGGTTAGTGATGACCAACACAGCTTAAGAAATCTTCTCTGAGGGTTACAAACATCCATCTTGCACAAAATGGCAATGTCGAAGGAATGTGTACGGTACTCTGAAAGCTGAATGCAGGACAGCACACAAGAGCAACTTCACACCCAGCGCGTGCACATAAAATGCACCAATACGTTTTTGACACCATGTGCATTGTTATCCACTTGGCTATGAAATTATTCAATGGTCATTTTTAATGTTGGTACCTATAAGCCAAAACTATTGCTTTAGAGTTCAGCTACGGAGAAATGGCATATGAGGAGGGACATAAAGCTTGTGGGTGTTGTTTGGTTATTCACCCATTGACTGTCCGTGGCCATGCTAATCCCTATGGCCATTCCCAACCACTTCCTGTGCCTCCCCGCCCAAAACACATCTTCCTGGGATCTATTTGAACTAGCTTTATCAAGCCTTACTTTCAAAGTTGCTTCTTTAAAGTTTGTGCTCAAAGTGCCTGCGAGTGTGTTTTGAAAGCAGTCTTCTGAGAATTGACTTGATTGAAGCTGTAAATGGGCTGGTAGTGTAATAAAAATATCTTAACGAGGTCTGCCTTCAGCCACTCAATTGATAGGCTCTATGGCTGTCCTTCACAGAAGTCTTATTTAAAACAAGCATTGGCAAAGCCAACAGTTTTGGCATGCGTGTAAATAGTAGGCATTTGCCAGCACTGCCATTATATGCCCAGGCACTCGCACCATTGAGCAGCTGCTACCAGCAATGGCCAGTTAACACCAAGATGGCCTGGAAAATGCCTTTCCCATGTCTATATAAAAGCTAAGACTGTTGTCATGGCCACTTCTTGTTTTAATTAGCACCCTGGACAGGTGCTGCAGCCAATTAGCTTGCTCGGCTCGCAGGCTGAATCCCACGATCTAAGTCCGTGTTCCCAGCAAGCTTGGAGCTGCAAGGGCACGCCCCACCATCTTGCCCCCACTTTCCATCCCTGACTCCTCCCTATCCCGCTTACCTTTTTCCTCTGGTGGCGGCGCCACCACTGCTCCCGCATCCTAGACCCCAATGGCCCGTTCATTCAAACAAATTGACTGCTATTATCAACCCAGATTAAAAACCTGGGGGCTAATAGCAATAACACTCTTGTCAGCAGGCCAGATGGGTGGTAACAGGACTGGGGCCCATCGCTACGACCCTTGCTTCGCTCACGTCTATAACTTCGGCCCTGGGCTGTTAACACCCAATCTGGCCCCCCGGTTCGGGGGTTATTACTCTATTATGTGATTATTTGACCCAGGGATGCCCTGTGGCTGGATATCTCCTCTGCACTTAAACACACCATCTATCATGTTTGAGGATATGCTTGCAACAAAGAATGCAAGAGAGGCCCACACCATCCTGACTGATGCAGGTATGGACTTGCTACTGCATGTGTGGTGTGGCCAATCATATACTGTGTTTTTCAGAATATTTTTCATGTGACTGTCGTATTACAACTCGTTCCTTCCTTCCAACCAAGCCTACTGTGCATGCACAGTGCCCCCATTGCGTGTTAATGTGCAGCAACATCATCTTGTACGTTGTGAAGAATACTTTTCGATTCACAATATATAATGTATTGTATTTTTATAACACTACATGGCATGGCTCAGTAGGGGTCTGTGTGTGTTGGGTGCTGCATTGTGTGTTGGAAAGTGTTGGGTGCTGCATATGTTTTTGTGTGGATTCTGTGTGTGTTGAAGAATACTTTTCCTTTAGCAGAATGTTCTTTTGTCCCCTCCAACACTAGGGTGCATGCACAGTGCGTGCTGAATATTTTCAGAGAATGGTTTGCATTTCATATTGTAGTGCACATGGATGAATAGGTTGGGGCGGGGGATGGGGGGGTTGTGCGTGTGTGTATTTCATTTTGTTTTGTTCCTCGACACCAGCGTGAATGACTGAATATGGGTGTGTGTGTGTGTATTGGGGAAAAGCAGATTCTGTGTGTGTTTTGCAAGTTTTTTTTTTAATTTCCCAGCATGCTTTTCACTTTGTCCCCGACCCCATTTTTTAATTTTAATTTAATTTAATTTGTTTTTTTTTATAAAGCACCTCATACCATACCTGAGTTTGGTTTCTAAGCACGGATCCGAGATTCGAACCTTTGTTGCTCTGGGCAGTCTTTCTTCTAAGACCAGCGTGTTGCCCCTGGGCTATCCTCGAGCATGTGCAGCGGCCCTACTGCATCTTGGTTGCGGCAATCATCGTGTCCATTTCAAGAAATATTTTTTCATTGTTCTGGAAGCTTTTCATTTACTTTTGTCCCACCGGACCAACTGCACATTGGTCCAATATTGACACATTTTCTTGAGTTTGGGGCACCGATTGTCACTGTTTTTGTGCCAGGCACTGGTTCAGCTTAAGGTCTATCTGTCTGCCAGAATCCCAAATAACAAAATGACCGACTCTGAAATATCATAGGCTAAATAGAGCATTTCTTTGCCTCTGTGGAAATCCCTGTGCCAGAAACTATTTTTCCCTCACCGATTATTTTCGCATTGCAATTAATGAGACATCACCAATATCACACATCATGTGCTAACGTACAAAAGGACCACTGAGTACAGTAGAGAACGCCCATGCAGACAATGGAGGAATTCTAGGTGAATAAAGGAAAAGTATACAAGTATTAAACTAAAGTCAATAATGGTACAGCTTCATCATTGGATGAGTCTGACGTGTCATCTTGATCGTAGGCGTTGCCCTAAACAGCCTCCTAATTGTGCATCCTTCACTAGGAAAGTGAATCGCGGCTCTCCAATCTTAGGGCACAATTAATGGACAAGTTTTGCACTGTTCAAAGTGACTTTTCATTGCTATACAGTATCTTTGCACTGCCCACACCAAAACGGTGACCACATTTAAAAAGTAAAACAAAAACGGGACACAGCAACTAACATAAAAGTAAGACAGACTCTTGAAAGTGGCTGTCAAGG
This sequence comes from Ambystoma mexicanum, assembly GCF_040938575.1. Lineage (NCBI taxonomy): Eukaryota > Metazoa > Chordata > Amphibia > Caudata > Ambystomatidae > Ambystoma > Ambystoma mexicanum. Next base: position 779,576,277 of record NC_090924.1, on the reverse strand, counting down.
CACTACATTTCAGTAGCGTTTGGAGGAGAAGGGAGTTTCAGTGTCACTGTTCAAAGAAACACATATTATAATTAATTTATCACAAACTAGCACTATCTTCAGTAATAACATGCAGCATTTCTTCTGTGCAAGATTGTGACTTCCTGCCTGCCAGCTATGAAGACCTACTACAAAAAAACGGGACCACTGCAGTTTCCAATGGGAACATTATCTTGAGGAAGGGGGACAGAGCACCACATATTGGGACAGTCCAGGCAAAACCGGGACGTCTGGTCGGTCACCTTACACACAAACCTTGATTCACGGAACTGTGCACAATTAATTTTTGCAGTGCAAGGTCAGTACAACGTAATGTTGTACTGCAAAAATGACTTTGCAGTGACTTTGCACTGCAAAAATGCAGTTTGCACAGTTCCTTGAATCAGGGTTTGTGTGGGCAGTGCAAAGTCATTTTTCAGCAATGCAAAGTCACTTTGAACCGTGCAGAAAAATCCATGAATGGGGCTCTGAGAGTTCTAGGCCTGAGATTGTCACAAAACCGAGTGTGGGCCTCTTTCCAATACACAACTGAAACCCCCAGAGTAGACACCAAGAAGTCCGCGTCGCTCCTGCTTATGATTTGGGATTCTTAAATGGCTGCCGCGCGCCGCTTTGGCGCTCCGTGCACGAGCATGGCATTTATCAGTGCGAGCTGACAGCGGTGCCATGGACGAGTTAGTGTTTTAGCCTTGTGGGTCATGCGGGGCCAGCAATCAGCTGCTGCGAGCAATAGGTTTTGCAGAATTTAATATTCTGCCTTTATGACGCTGCTGTGGCTGTGGCCTTGCCGCCCCGAAGTGACAAAGATCAGGTTTCCTTTTATCTCCCTGCACAGTAATCTAGTCTGCCAATCACTCCCAGATTGCATCACGCTCGCTGCAGCGCCACAGAGGGCCTGGGTGACAGCGACGATGGCGCGGCTTATCATGTTTGTTTCCATCCCGCTCCATAACATGGCCGGGCCCCAAAAGAAACCCCTTTAATTAAGGCATCATTTCTCCTCACCCATGGGAGGACATGACAAAGGAAAATGGGGTGGCACACAGGGTTGGAATGAGGCTTAAAATTGTCTCAGGCACCAATGAAAAAGTGACCCACAATTGCAATTGGCAATTCATTTCTCTTGTGACAGACTGTTTCAACAGTACCCAAGGGAGAGGCTTTTGATCATGTATTCAGGAACATTGGCCAAGACTACTAACTGCATAGTGAAGTCACTCCTCTCATCAAACTGTCCCAGAAATTGCCCCCTTTGACCAAAAGAACTGCCCCACACTAACATTTTGTGTTTTGGGTTCGGGCATTGACCTATTGCCTTATAGGCCCGTCCGTACCTTGTGACATACAGTACTCACCCATCGTTAAAACAGAGTTGAGAGAGGTATTGCCACTACCGCATGCTGGTGCAAACCTAAATGCGCACTGTCATATATGAGACAGGGCGTTTTGTAATAACACTGTCAGAGTACTTCTTATGTAATTGCAATATGTTAATGTTAATGTTAAAGGACATTTGTACCGCGCACTATCACCACCGTAGTGGTTCCTTGGCGCTCTGGCGGGTGTCAATTTCTTCATGCACAGATGGCCCGTCTGCCAAGGCTGGCCAGAACTCATCCTGGCAAGCTGCTATGCATGCATTTACGCACCAGTTGACAACAGTTGGTCGCATATTGTCCTTGGCTCTGGTTGTCCACCTGAAACGGTGCACGTTTTAGGATCACACAGAAGAGGGTCTTGAGCTGTGGGTCTTGGCCAAGGGTTCTTCGATGGCGTCCTGCAGTGCTGCAGAGGTCCCCATGGCCAGCAGCCTGGTAGGAGGTCAGTTAGGGAATATACACCCATCGTGTTTACCCCCGGGGCCTCCACTGAAGACGATGTGGTGTTGCTGCGGCTTCCACAGAGAGTGGTGCGTGTATGCTGCTTTGCAAGAGGGCATCCTTTAGGTGCAAAAGTCATTCAGTTCTTGGGTCCTCATTACTGCGTTTACGACAATTGGTCACATGAAGTTAAATTCGCGCAGCCAACACACAACTAATAGGAAAACATATCAATATACATACAAATCTAACCTTAGATTTGCACATTATTGCCACAACCCATCCGTTACTTATTAGTTGCACATGATAAACTCATATTTGCAAACCGTCACCTCAATCTTCGTGACCTTGACATCTGGAGCCCACATTCCAATCCTGGCTTCGAACCTTGACCAAACCTTGTGTGATGTCATGAAAATCCCTATTTTCCACGAAGACTTGTGTGGTAAAATGTGCAAACACATGCACCAAACATGCAAAAACCAAATGGTGCTGTCCAGTACTGTCCCAATTACATATTGCCATGTAATGCCCGTGTTGCTCCTTACCTACACCATTTCCACTCATTTGGGAATTTAGAGTGGAGTTTTGTCCTTATCGTAAATTCCACTGAGACGTGCATTGCTATTTTCTGATATGCATCAATCCACACGGATCAGAGAAAGGACAAAGATATCCGATGAGCGTAGATCGAGACCTATGCGCAGCAGCACCACGTAAAGGCTTGATATTGTCACTGCACTCCCCTTCATACACCCACCCCCTCGCATGGTGCAGAGACTCTGAGCTTCTTAAGTAATTTACATAAGGGCACAGATGGCAAATAGGCATATGTGCGGAAGTATATCGTGAGGGTCTGTGAGGTTGGGGCGGGGAAAAGACCAGCACAAGTGGTAGTGGGTAGAATTTGAATGAACAGTGTACTTTTCAAGCATTGGAATGTATCCATTTTAGAGAAGTGTTCTTGTTGTATGGCTTCCCTCTCTGGAGGGTAGGAGTGGCAATGTCCATAAAATGGCCCTCCCCTACGGAGCATTGTGCATTATGCATTGTTTGCATGTACGCATCTATGTATGCAGGGATGCATGGTGTGATTATATGATTAGTGCCCAAAGTGCCCCCAAAGTTGATTCCGTTATGGGGAGATGCCCGATAAAGAGCAAGGGGTTATATGATAAAGGAAGGTGGCTGTTCAAAGATGAGTGGAGTGTATGGGATTGTCTTTCTCCAGCTTGCACATGTGGACTCTCTAAAAGAGGTGAGATAGCGCCTTTTCCCGAGTGAAGCTCAGTCTTTGAATCCCACAAGTGTTTCCAGGAGGAATCGAATGGGATTGTCTTTCACATGCAACAGTGGATTCTCTAAAGGAGGTGAGTTTGCACCTTCTCCTGACTAAATCTCAGGGCCTCATTACGAGGAGGGCATTAAGGGGTTAACGGCACCGGTAAAGGTGCCAGAGCCGTTAACCCCTTATCGCCCCATTACGAGGTCTGCTCGCGGGACCCGCTCAGGACACCTGGTTTTACCAGACATCCTTAGCGGGTCCCGCGAATGGCCCAGCATGCTAACAACGGGCCCGTCATCAAGGGGCCCATTGTTACCATGATCCCCATTCCCATTGAGCCCTATGGGAGCTCAAATGGGAATGGGGATGGACGGGGTCTAGGTTCCCTGAACGGGGAAATACCGGGTCCTCCAAGGTCAGAATGGCCCAGTATTTCCCAATTCAGGGAACCCGGATCCAGACCCGAGTTTGGGGGTAGCCATGCCCTCATTAAGGGCATGGCTACCTCCAAACCCGTAATGAGGCCCTCAGTCTCTGAATTCCATGAGCGTTTGTATGAGGAATCTAATAAGTGGAGTGAATGGGATTGTCTTTCTTTCTCTACGGTGGATTCTCTAAAAGAGGCGATGTGCACCTCCTCCTGTCTGAAGTTCAGTCTTTGAATTCCTTGAGTGTTTCTAGGGGGAATCTGATGAGTGGCGCAAATGGGATTTTCTTTCTTCAGCTTGCAGAAGTGGACTCTGTAAAGGAGGTGACACTGTGCCTTCTTCCGACTGAAGCCCAGTCTTTGAATCCCACAAGTTTTTGTAGGAGGAATCTGATTAGTGGAGTGAGTGGGATTGTCTTTGTTTCGCTTGTAGCAGTGGATTCGCTAAAGGAGGTGAGTTTGCACCTTATCCTCACTCAATCTCAGTCTTGGAATTCCATGAGCGTTTCTAGGGGGAATGTAATGAGTGGCGCAAATAGGTTTGTCTTTCTTTCATTTGCAGGAGTGGATTTGCTAAAGGAGGTGACTTTTCATCCTCTCCTGTCTCAGGCTTAGTCTTTGAATCCCACAAGTATTTCTAGGAGGAATCTGATGACTGGAGTGAATGGGATTGTCTTTCTTCTGCTTACAGCGGTGCATTCTCTAGACATGAGTTTGCACCTTCTCTGGATTGAAGATCAGGAGTGTTTATTCTCCAGTCTTAGTTTGCACACTCTGAGCTGGAAGGAGCATGATCAAGAGATGGCAGTGCCAGATCCACCAAATCTGAAAATTCTCCTTGGATTATTTTGCTGCTTCCTTCACACTCCCCCCTAGAGAATTCATGTGTACACATCTGTCCTGAAGCTTCCGGAGTGTGGGCCTGATTCAAAGAAAAAGAAAAAGTCCCTGCAAAGTACTCTGCGTGTAAAACAACTTTGCACCCACCTGCATGCAAAAGTATGTTTTGCGCGTTCCACCTATTCATGCAATTGTAACCACAAAGTAACCCTAAGCCAAGGAAAACCGAGTAGAGGCAGGTACTCCCATGACATCCCACCACCCAAACCAAAACCAGCGACACATACCAACCTTCGCGGCTACCTTATCCACACCATCAAGCATCATGGCAATACTGCCGGCAGTCTCCCTGCAAACAAGGTAGCACTCCGGCGACACTGTGTATGAACCTCTGTAGCGAAAACTGCACATCGATAATCTGTGTACGATTATGCCTAACTCAAGGCAACGTTGAACACCAGTAATTCAAGGCAGCACCCCGCTAATCTGCGTACGATCACCCCTAACTTCAAGTGGCACCTCAAATATGTGCTGGTCGTCACCCTAAATTGCTATGCTAACATTACCTTTGCGTAATGGATCCTATGCGCATAGTGCTTTGCCTGTTATCATGTGGCAGTGAGTTCACAAGGTTTGCAAGTGACCTTTCTGAGCGGCAGCGGCATGAAGTTGTTTGTTGGAATCCATGAATTCAGTTGGGTTTGCGCTTGACTGGGTGTGTGATTTCATTGTGTGGCGCATCCCTCAACACGTCGACGTTATTCCTTTTTCTTCCTGATTTTGCCAGGAGAATGGGGCATATGCCTGTTCCGCCCCATATTTATTTCTTTGAACAGGCCCGTCCCACACTGCATGGAGTGTCGTGCAAAGCACTCGACTCATGCAAAGACGTGACAGACCCGGCAGAGTCCCCGAAATACACACAAAGTCTGATCCATGAGTCGGGAAAAGGAGTTTTGCGCAGTGATAAGTGTGCAAAGTCACTTTTCAGCACACAAAAAATTACATGAAGCACGGCCTTTGTCTCTTAACCCCTTCCCCCATTAAATGAAACCAAACTCACTCTGCATAGCTGCAATCCTGGAATGGATTGTGATCCACATGCCCACACTCATTTTATTACAATTGCTCTGATTGACAGTCAATAAAATATGATCTATTTTACTTGTACTACTTTGAAACAAACCATTTACGTGCGTGCATGGATGTCAGAAATAGGAGCACATCCCAGGTTCACAGATTTATGTTTCATGCAAAAAATCATAACACTCGAAGGAGAATGCAAATGTTTGAGTGTCTCCCCTGGCGTGGGATTCAGTGCCATTCCCCCGCGTCACTTTTCGAACATATTTCCAGGGATTTTGCCCTCTGTGATTGAAAGCGAGGAATATTGCCTGCACACAAGAGATAATATTGTCCTGGGAAATATCCAGTGGATTAATGCGTTTCCACTGAAGCTATCAGGAAATTGTGTTTCAGTTTCTACTTATGGGCTTATGGGGAACACGTCATGTCAAGAACGATTTGCTAAACAAGAAATACACGGTGTATATAGAGAACAGCGAGACCTGGGAACCGGGGTGTTCTGTTGCGCTGCTTGTGTATCAGGGACGCCTTCTAAATGGGTCTCCTGGGCTAGTGAGTGCTTGCTGTGTTGAGGAGTTTGCACTGGTCAGATATGCCAAAAGTGGTGCTTTCCGCGAGACCACGCATTAATGGAGGTTCATTTATTTGTACGATATGAAGAGGAAAAATAGACCTAGGTAAACTAGTTGTTCCGATTTCAATACAATCGCACAGAAATCACACAGCGACGCAAGTGGTGCCCTCAATCGCAAAGGATTCGCAAATGGCTTGCCTGTTCTCAATGTTCTTCCCTCACTTTGTCCTCCTTGTCACCAGTTGGCTCGGTGTCCATGGTTCTTTGTCTCTTTTGCCACATGTCTACTGCCATGTGCCTCTTTTGATCTGTTTTCCGCTATATCATGTAATGATGTTGCCATGCTCCCTTTAGAGACCAGCTATCTGAAAGATTGTGTTGTCTGGCCAGTTTTGGCCCAATTTCTTTTCCAGATGTTCTTCCCAGGTCACTGGGTAAGGTACCTTTACAATAGAGGTCGGCTGTCTGGATGAAAGTATATGAGATAATAGAAAGTTATACAAAGGAGCATGGAGTAGGGACAGTGGCTTGGCAACTTGTTTAAATGAAATATACTTTGAGAGCCTTGTGCTTGGATTTACATAGTAGATGCTATCAGGATGGGTGGGCTGGGCAATAGATGGGGAGGGGTTGGCATGGGATAGGAAGCAGTCCGTCACCTTCTAGCACAGGGGTTGGCAACCTTTGGCTGTCCCGATCTTTTGGACTACAACTCTCATCATCTCTACCAGCATAGTTAATAGCCAGATATTGTGGGAATTGTAGTCCAAAACATCTGGTGAGCCAAAGGTTGCAGACCCTTGTTCTAGCAAGTTGCGCTTGAGTCGGGACTTGAACAATTCTACTGCTGTGCAAGATTTGATGATTGGAGGATAAACCCTGCGATCTAACACTCCAGGAAGGTCCAACAGAGCTCGGACCTTTCCAAGGCACTGGGAGTCCTTGGGTTCTATGTGAATAGACCTCCTTTTAAAAGGTCTCAGGAGAAAAAGACTGATTTACATTGACCGATTTTCTTTTGAATGAAAAACCGGCACTGTAAAGGTCTTTTTCTATTAAGACCTTTAAAATGGCATTTTCCTTTCAAATAATCGGGGGTGGGGGGTGTTCACCCCCGAGCACCCCACTGTTCCTCCCCGCCTACGGCTCAGTGGCAAAGCAGGGAGCCAGTGCTTGTCAGAGTCAGAAGTTTACAGGCAAAGCTCCTTCAAAGAAGGCAAGCAGATCTTCAGGGTCTTCCTCGCAGAGGTTCAGCCCCATTTCAGCAGCATTGCTACCCTGAACGCAGACATCTTGCTGTGCCACCTGACCTGCCCCTTTCCCTGTCGCCATCAGTAAATAAAATGATACACGCTCTGCGAATGAAGCGCCATGCTCAAAGCTATCATGCCTGCTCCTACCAACAGAAATGCTACTACAGGAAGCAAAGTGCATGGCACTTACTAACGGTGCTTGATCGTTCTGCTGCTGCATGATTTTATATGCCCTGGAAAAATGCAAAACTTACTAAAGTCTCACTATTTCTAATCACATTGTGCGGGGAGATTAATGGTTGACTGAATACATAATGCTTCTAAGCATCTGCATGTATCTGGAAGGGATAATGTTAAACAAATGTTTGTATCTGAGAATTAAAGATGAGTAATTGCATTTCAATGACACAACTAATACAAACAAGTTGAGTTGCAAAAACTGCAGAAACAGTGTCTGATCGGTAGGTAGGAGCACTCAGCCAGTGCTGATCATGATGGATTGTGGAGCTTTTGAATCGCAACCGTAAAGGTGGGAAACCATAAAGCCCTTCAGAGGTGCTGGAGGGGTGCTGGAGAGGACATGGATAGCAATGTGTTATGGGTGAAGTGTAGAGAGGTAGCGGGTAGAGGGTCAGTGTAGAGGTTAAAGGGAGGTGGAAGGAGCACTTAGTGTTTCCAAATGACGACTGCTCTGCAGGAGTACAGGGGGGAGTAGTGGTATCTAAACTCCCGCTCAGCCCCACACTACTACTAAACCAGCATTGTTCTCAGTCATAACATAAAGGTGAAAAAGCAACCACATGAATGGGACGCCACCTACACCTCTTTAAGGCAGCATGGACTGAGGGCAGGGTATACTCCCCAAGAGGGGCGTGATTGAGCATTCAAGCATCCAAAACAGCAATAATACTGTGATACCAAATTAAATGACGCGTCTAATCAAGTTTCTATAATTCTGCAAGATGTTCAACTAAAAGGACAATTAAAAAGGCTAACACCCACATCTGTAATGAAATACACAGAATTAATGTAGTTTTGATTTAAAGGGGCACTATTGATAATAATCCAGGAATATGCAGGTAATTGTCTTTACAGAGATGTTCAATTTTAAGTGCATGTCTTTTGAAAGGTAAGGAGTGGGGTCTTCAATTATCATCATGGCCCATAAAACCATGCCATGGGGTCACAATCACTGGGTATACCTATATATCATCTTCTTGGGGCTCAACGGCATCGATCCAGGCTTCTGCACGGTTTCTGCAGGGTCAAGTCAGTTTTGAGTCAGTAGAGTTGGTCCAAATGGAGGCAAATGTGGTGCTCCTGAACAACCGCAATCTCTTTGCGACTCAAGAGAAGTAATGTGTAGATACCTGCAATTTGGCAGTTTACGGGTGTCTTGGTGCATTGATCCAACTACTGGGGAGAGCCGGTTTGCCTGGATCCAATTATGTGAAGCAGTTCCGCGGTGGCAATCAGCTCAAAGAAGCTGGAGTACAAGCATGTGATGGTTGCATCAGTGGATCGAACAAGGGCTTGAGGCAGTTTGAAAGAATAGAATAACAAAGGCACAAAGGCAATGGTGTTAGGCCTTTCAGTGGCTTGACAATGACTTGAGAGCCCTTGAGTTGGCTTAAAAGTGGTCTGGATAGGGAAACAGAGCCCAAGCCTGCTCAGTTTGATTCTCGATTGTTGTCTGGCCCTGTCCTGAGTCTTTCAGGAAAGCACCTCTTATGCCCTTCCCAGCCAAGAGGGCTGCCAGAGAAAACATGAATGTGTCCCACCTCCAGTGGGTAGAGCCATGGGCACTAATGTTTCAGAAGCAGACAGGTTTTACCAGTAACAGATCCTCCAAATGTCCCCATCAACTGGCTGTGGGGGACGACTTGCTCCATCTTGGGAACATCTCATCTTCACGCCAGTGGCAGGGAGTTTGGGCAGACCGATACCTCAATAAGGTTCCACTGAAATAATTATTCTGCCTGAGTTCAAAGATGATTCAACTAGTGTGGAGCTCACCCCCTTATACTCATGCAATATTTCCACATACGATTGGTCCATTTCAAGACGCCAGTAAGGATTCAATCTCAGCTGTTATATCAAGAGTTTGTGCCTCTCAAATCAGCTCCCAGAGTTAGGAGGGAGCACAGGAAGGAGTGGTGCTTAAAAAAACTCCAGGATTGTGGGACACTTCCTCTTGGGACACATCCTATCTTAAGCTCCTCTATACTTCTCCCCCTCCCATTTCCAGATCAAAGAGGTTTCCAGTATCCCATGGTGTTACTTTCCCATTGTGTTGGTAGAGACACATTTGAAGCATTAACTAATTCCCTACCCATTTAGTGTATGTCCTTTTCCTTTGGGAAGGTGCCAAGCCTTCACAGTAGCGAAGAAAGGCAGCCTTCAGTGCTGGGCTCAGCATCACCAAGCAGGAATACACAAAAGCCCTGACAATGAGTCACAGGGAACCAGTTGGTAATAAAATGACACCAATGGATTTGGCAATGTATAACTGGACATGGAACAGTGGGGCAAAAAGAAGCCCAATGACACCGACGCGCTGTGTGCACCAGCCTGTATTCCATCTTCCCTCTATTTACACTCTCATGCTGTGTGACAAAATGACTACTGCTTTGCAGGAGTACAAGGACTGGTGGTGACTATACCCCTTACTCAGTCATCACTCTACTACAAATCAACAGTGATCCAAATCATAATGGTGCAACAGGCAAAGTCAAGAGATATACCTCTTTCACCTTTTGTGGTAAAGTGGTCGGGGGCAGGCTATACCCTTATGAGGGGATTTAATACGATAACAGTAGCAACTCAAACAGCAATAATACAACAGTCCAAAATAAAGCAATGACCAGTCAAGGTTCTATAAACATTTATTATTATTATTATTATTATTATTATTATTATTATTATAATAATAATATTATTATCATTATTTTTGCAATCTTATTTTTATGATATCATTGAGCGCAGACCTAGCTTCGAGAAGGAATGGAGCACTTTACAGAGGTATACAACAATACAGATACATAACGGCGCACTTTACAGAGGAATACAACAGTACAGATGCATAACAGATCGCTTTTCAGAGATAACAACAGAACAGATATGCAGCGGGGTTGGGATGCAGAGTGGCACAGAGGTAAGGGTACAGCTGTACTGGTTGGTGAGGAGGTGAGGAGCAGGTAGCATCTAGCGAGTCAGGTGGAGCGAGGGGTGATGTGATGGCCTTGGTGGTGAGGCAGAGGTATTCCTTGAAGAGATGGGTCTTGAGTTCCTATCTGAATTGTAGGAGTGTGGGGGCAAGTCTGATGCCGATGGGGAGGAGGTTCCATAGTCTTGGCGTATCGGCTGAGAAGGCTTGTTTTCTGGTCCTTTCCTTTTTGCAGTGGCGGATTTCAAGTCTGCACCTGTCCTGTCTTCTGGTGGTGCGCTGTCTGCCGGAGCTGAGGAGTTTCTCCGCAAAGTAGCTGGGTGACTGCCTTATATTGATGCAGTAAGTCTTGAAGGTGATTTGTGTGTGCAGTGGGAGCCAGTGAAGGTCAATACGGGCCAGGTTATGTTGTCATATCTGGGGTGCACAAGGGAGGACAATGGGAGGCCTTCGAGGAGTGCATCACCCCCTTCTAGGTGGGATAGGATAGGACCAGTGCTTTAACAGTGGATCTAAAGCTGTCCAGAGGGAGGAAGGACTTGACTTTCCGCAGGAGGGAGAGCTGATACAAAGCTGTCTGAGTGTTCTTAGCTATGTTTGTCTTGAAGGAGAGGTGTTTGTTGATGTGGAACCCGAGGATCTTGGCACAGGAGGTGAGCTCTGGTGTGAAGCACTCAGAGTTTATGGTTGATAGCCAGGTCTGTATGTCTAGGTGTTCGATGTTGTTGGTGAAGAGTAGAAATGTGGTGTTGGAGGGATTGAGCTTCAAGTATGCACGGAACATCCAAGACTGGATCAGCATGACGCGGGTTTTGAGCCTGTGAATGTCCTTGATGGAGGCAATCTTGAGCTATAGCTGTGTGTCACCAGCGTATTGGTGGATGTGGATGTTATGTGTGGCTAGGAGGGCGGCCAGCGGCTTCATGTATAGATTGAAGATCACTGGGAAGAGGATGGATCCTTGCCGGACTCCACTGGTGACAGGTGGCATTGGCAATATAAAGGATTCCATCTGAACAAACTGCTGGCAATTGGCGATGTAGGACTTGAACCAGTGTAATTCAAGGTTGCTGATCCCCATGTGCCTATGCATGGTGTCCGTGAGCATCTGGTGGTCTACTGAGAGGTTGAGTAGAACCAGGAGGCAGGGGTGGCCCTCATCAAGGATGTTGTTGACGACATTGGCCACCTGTATGGTTGCTGTCTCCATGCTGCATCTAGGTCTGAACCTAGATTGGTAGGGTTGGAGGAGATTGTTGGTATCAATGTGTTGCTGCATTTGTGCAGCTACCCCTTTCTCAATGATCTTGCCTAGGAAGGGAAGATGGGTGATGGGGCGATAGTTACCTAGGTTGTCGGCATCCAGAGTGGGTTTCTTTAGTAGAAGTAGGATTGTCCTGTTTTTCGGGTTGATGGGAAGGTCCATTCAGTTAGGGAGCTGTTGATGATCTCCAGATAGGGAAGGAGAGCTTCTATAGGGAGGCTCTTGAATATGGATGCTGGGAGGATGTCGGCTGTATGGGATGTGACTTTGATGGCGGTCAGGGTTTCTACCAGGTCCTCTTTCGAGAGTGCCTTGAATATTGTCCAAGGTGTGGAGATTTCACAAGGAGGGACATGAGGTGGGTCTGTGGATGCAGAGCTGGTGTCTATGTCCCAGTGAATCTTGCTGATTTTGTCGATGTAGAAGGTGTTGATGGCAGTGGATTTTTTGGTGGAGTGTGGTATGGCAGGGGCAATAAGTGGGTTGACGCAGTGCTTGAACGCTTTGAAGAGGGCTCTACTTTTGTTGTCAGCTACTTCTATGGTGTTCTGATAGTAGGATGTTAAAAGGCATGGCTAGGTGGTCAGACCAGTCAAGCAGGAGAGGGCAACTGTAGTGGAGGGAAGACACCGCGGTGATGATTAGTTCATGAATGTTACCTTTCTTGTGTGTTGGGTCTTTCCTGTGCTCTGTGAGTCTGAGGGTGTCAAGAAGACTGAGGAAAGCTTCTTTTATCAGTTTGGTAGCCTTGTTGCCTGGGAGGTTGAAGTTGCCTAGGAAGATGTTGTTGGCGTGCATGAGGGTCATGGTGGTGACTTGGTTGGTGAAATCTCAGATGAAGGCGTTGTTGGGTTTGGATCATCTGTAGATGAGAAGGAAGGTGACTGTGTCCATTGCAGAGAGCGGGACGTGGCAGGAGAGGACTTCAAAGGAGCCAGTGTTATCAACATCAAGTCTGGTGCAGGGCCACAAGGTCTTGTGGATGACTGCAAGGCATGTGCCTGTCTTGTTCGGTCGGTCTCTGTGTTGGATGCTGTAGCCATTAGAAACAAGGACGTCTAGGATATGGGTGGAGGTGGGTGTCAGCCAGGTCTTGATAAGGAATATGGCATCAAGGTCATGTGTGGTGATGAGGTCGTTGATGTCTGTTGAATAGGTGATAGCTGAGCAGACATTGGTGAGCATCAACTTCCATGTTGTGGATTGTGAGGAGTGCTGATGGACTTGGGGCTGATGTGGGTGAGGTTTCTGCATTGCGGAGTCCATGCCTTTTAGGAGGGGCGATGTTGTTGAAGTTGGCATTATATATATACTATAACAAAATACAGCAATATGCAATACCAGTACTATAAAAATACTTACATAAACCCAAACCATGTGGAAAGACCACAGAATATGCAGAATGTAGATAATGCAAAGGAACTGGGTAATACAATTAGAATGAAAGGCGATCATCTCAAGCAATGTCATCAAAAAGGATATGTCTTGTTGAAAAAGGTTCAAATGGGTGCTTTATCAGTCACTAGGGTCCTAAAAGTGGACAAAGGTGCCTGGGGCCTCTCAACTGTACCTTTCTCAGCTCTTGGCAGTTTGGCTGCATCAAATTAGGCTGTGAAGGTGGGTTGAATCAAGTTATGAAATGGCCAATCACAAGGCACAATATGGGACTTCGACAATGAGTCAGGTCAAGTTAAAGCTTTGTGCGGTTCAATGAGGTATTTGAACAATGTGGGTCTATGGGGCTACCAGGGAAGGTTCCATGCTAGAGCTTGGGTCGATGAAGAACATGGTGGTAGTTTGAGGTGCAGGTGACATGCTCAGCTGTTGTGATGCAGCAGAAAACTGGTTAAAGGAATAAATCAACAATGGTACATAAAGGTTTGAAAAAGTGCCATAAGGAGCACTGCCAGTCCTGGTAGTTCAAAGGCATTCAAACGTGTTCAACTCTGATTCAATGACAGTTCGATGTGGTAGAATACAGGAAACCACATGCCTTGCTTTTTCTGACACTGTGAGCCCGAATCCAAGTGCACAGGGGCAACAATGGTCCTTGTTCTCGTCACTCCCAGGGGAGGCTAGCTAGCACATGCAGGAGTCCTTCGCCTCCAGTGAGAGGCCTGAATACCATTGCATCTGGCAGAGAGGCAGGGATTGGTCCAACAGCAGATCACATACAATGTACCCTGGGGATAGGTAAGGAGGTAAAGAGCAGAGCTTGCCTCTGCCTTGGAGCACATGCCTTCATCTCACAACTGGGGAACTTTGGAAAAGACTGCTCTCCCAATAGTGTGCAAATGAATTCTTCATAGAGTCCTTGAAGTTTCAAAATGAATTAAGGAAATAGTGGTAGACCCCTTCCTTATAAATGCAAAAGGTCACCCAGTACTGAGTAAAAGAAAAGCTGATTTAAGGGGGCCAGTTGCTGTTATGGTAACAAGTTACTGTTGCCTTCCTGTATGATACTTAAAGTGCTTTGTTGTTGAGGAAGTGGAGGATACAGGAAACAAAAAAAACACAGAAAACCAGGATGGATGAACCCTCCCTCCATTCCATTCTGCTCTGTCTGAATAATCCCATCCCCTTCCTAAGCTTGCATTTCAGCGGTTCTTTGGTATGAACACCCTGGTTTTAGGTGGCCCTTTTGTTCAGGGTGTGCCACTTTGCAGCTTGTTTCCCAGAAGGCTCCTGCTGAGAGCTTCCTAATTGAATTGAGATGTTACAAAGAACCAAGAGAGGCACAGTCTTCCCACCCATTGTCCTGCTGGTTGACGGAAGCAGGCAGTTTGACTATGCACAACCATTCCAGAGCTTGCCAGGGCTCACAGTGTTGACATGTGTATGCTACAAATCACATGTGGCTTTAATAATTATGTTAACTACCAGCCACCAAAACACAACCTAGCTGTGGCTTGTATTTTAAGATTACTCTGCTGCTGGCGGTAATTTAACATAGTTATTGTGGTTTTAGATCATAGGTGCACATGTAAAGGCAGTCTCTGTCTGCAGTGACTTTGCTGTCCGCTGCAGCTATCAGACAGAGCACCTGTGATGTGACCTCTGAGCTTTCTCTGTGCCACTGGAGAGCAGAAGCTGCAGATCATGAGGCTAAATCAGAAGGGCACAGGTGTGCACAATGCTTTTGATGTGGAGTTTAATGAAAGGGGGGATCTGCTTAGCAAACCACACTTTGTGACATGTATTTCCTGCATCCTTTTTTGTTAATAAAAATCGAAAAAAAGCTAGGGGTTCGACAAACAATTATTTTGTCTCACTACATGTTGCATGAGTCCAAATTAAAGGTGCAGGGCCTGTAAATGCCCGCTGTAAATGCCTATACTGATACATCAGGTTGCCCAATTTACACACAATGGAGCCTTTCTCTTTATTGAATATTCAGACCACATATCCTATATTTCAGAAGGGCCCATGTGTTAGAAATCCAGATACTAGAAATAAAACAATAACATGTGTTCTGGGGACTGCTGTAATCCGACAAGCTCAAAGTGCGATGAGTCTCATAAGAGTCCAATCACATCCGGCGCAGATCTTACAACAAGCCTAATGCCATCAAAGCTTGTGATCCCACATTTCCCACTCTGCGGGCAGAGCTGGGAGATGCTGGATGTCAGATTTTCATTAAATTAGGCTCGTGAGTTATCTTTGGTGTTGGTGGCTTTCCGTTCAAATCAAATGTGATGTTTGGTAAGCTCGATGTGTTCTGTGTGGTGATGTGTGGGCCGCGCAGCCGCTGTGAGGCAGGCACTGTGAAAGAATATCAATGCACATATGAAACATTGCATGCCGCATTAATACACATACGGCAATGATGCTATGATGCTCTATCTGTGGATAACACCAGCAAAGCGAAGGCAGTACATTCACCAGGTTACTGGTGGAAAGCCCACGTGAAAAGCAATAGCTGAGTTATGAGAATTGTTTGAGATCACGACTATTCCGAATAAGTTGTGCAATATTCATATTTCACTCCTTAAGCCGGCAGTTCTCAAGCACGTAGGTGCTCAGTAGAATTGTTGTTGGAGGCTGTTTGGATGGACTATCTTTCGCTGTTTGCAGCAAAGTGACTTTTTAGCAGTATTTTGGACTGGCATGATTTTCCAGCTTTCAGCGGTAAAGTGAAACAGTAAAGCATTGCATTAAAACTACTTGCTGTTGAATCTGTCATTTTAGTATTAAAGGGTCATGTGGACCTCTCTGTGGCAGCCTTGTGCTTTACAGCATCAGCCCCTACTAGGTGCTGCTTCCTAATTGCTTTTTCACGTGATTTCTACAATTCTCATAACATTGCCCAGACTTGACATGTGATGCAGTTTCTTTCCAGTAAGAGGAGATATGTGATGGCCAGCACCAAGGTCGGACTGGAGCATAACATTGTCTCGGCCCCAATGAAAAAGTGGCCCACAGTTGCGAATGACAATTCATTCCTTTTGTGACAGACTTTTTGAGTAGTACCCAAGGCTGGTGGGTTTTGATGTGATGCAAATTGAGCATTTTAAAGAATATTTACTCAGCAACATTGGTAAAAACTACTAGCCACATGGTGAAGTAACTTATCAAACTGGACATCGTGGACCAAAAAGGTGGGCCACTTTCGCCCAAAAAACGGGCCTATGCTAGCATTTTGTGTTTTTGGTTCTGCATTTCCCTATTGCCGTATAGGCTAGTGTGAGGCTGGCCAACACACTCCTTAGGGGTGTCAATTGGCAACGTTGTGAGCTGGTCCCTACCTCAAAGAGATTTCACAGTGAGAGCGATTGCGAGCACAGGAAAGCCGTTATGCAGCCCTTCTCAAAGTTCTACCTGAACAGAAGGAGACTGGAGAGCAGGAGGCAGTCATTTTGCGTCAAAGTCTGAGATATGACAATACATATTAACAGAGCGCAGCCAAGCATCGCGAGAGAATGTGCTCTGTGTTGCTCCTCAGGTGTCATTAGCATTCTGAGGTGGTGAGCCATTCCCTGGGTTCACGCAGTCTTCTCTCGTCACCGCATTCTGGCTTCACATACCTGTGCACGGTGTCAGGACATCGTCCGCAGCTGCGCAGGCGGAAGAGTTGGGCTTTGTGATCCATGCATCTTGCAGTAATGGGAAGTAGCACTTATGCGCGCACAGAAAACCAGAAACATAGACAAGAGAAACACAGAGTATGTCCGCTGTAGGTACCATGTATGCGTGTCTACATAGATTAGCTTCCAGCAGCCCCGTATGTTCAGAATTGGCTGGTGTACTTTGAATCAGCAGTCCCAAGACTACAAGGAAATATAAGTAACACTTGAGGGCATCTGGTCAATGGTCTATAGCAGGGGGTAATGTTTATGCAGGGGTCGAAGTGTAAAAGAATCGTAGTGGAATTATGCTCCCTTCTCGCAACCCCTTCGTAACTTCACCCTTCCTCTTCGCCCACCAACCCCATACTCACCCCCCCATTCAAACCCATACCTGCAGCCTGCCTTTCCCGAACTCCAATACGCAGTTTTTCATAATAGTACTATGCAGACAGTGAAAGAAATGCCTATAAATGACCACCATTAGTTTCGGTCATTGTCTCCCAACAGCACGTAACTTTATACACCCCCCTTTTCAATCATCCTGTTGATAAAGTAAGGGAACGATGGTGGAGTTCCCCAAAAAGCAGGGGGACATTGTACCCTTTAGTACCAGACCTCTGGGCTCGGGCAAGCTTAATAAGCCGAAGATCAGCAAGGGGGCCCAGGCCGTTACCACCCAATAAAGCTCAAGGAATGTGTGATTTTTGAAATTAGCACCCTGTGTTTGCTAAACGGGATGTTGATAGCAGTTTGATGTATAGTGTCGGATGTCTGATTTCCAGAGGAGTACTAAAATAACAGCTGAAGCGGATTGGAGAGAAAATAATTGGGCCAAAGCAAATACTCTTAGCTCCCTATCCCTGTGGGTAAGAATGAAGTACCCACTTGTAACTGATGACTTTCTGCCCTCTCTACTATCACCAAGAGCAAGATTGTTGCTTTGTCACATGCGCCTAAATGTCCTCGGCACCGGGGACAAACCCTGGTGCCGAATCCATTCTTGTCTAGTAAATTGTGTGACTGCAGATTTGGTGGACCAGACGATTTAGCAGATTTAGCCAATTAGCAGAATTAGCAAATTCTGCTAATTTGCACAAAAAATACATTATTAAGGAAACATTTTATTAAGCCACCGCTACATGGACTTGGAATAGAAACAAGAAGGGAGTCTCTAAAGACAATTTTAATGACCCATGATGCATTGCTGGATTACGCTATGGTTCGTTTCATTGACAACATAAGGAGAAAGAGATCAGAGTGTTGAATTTGTATTTTACTGATTTTTTTTACTCTGTTTAAAATAAACGTTTTCGTTTTTACTTAAGCATTTTAGGGGGACTTGTTTGTTTTAAAAAAAGCATGTAATCTGCTTCTATAAGTGTCTTTTTTAATGGCAGAAGCTGAATAAAATTATTACTGACTGTTCATTTTTCTTTTGTATGAATAAACCGAGAAAATCAAATAGATTAATGGGCAGCGGCAAACGTGTAACCTGTCGGCGGAGAGAAAGAAAGCCTCACCAAAGATGGCCACCATGGAAATGGAGGGCAGGGCTCCGTGTGGCGCCCCTCTTCTATTTTCATAGCAGCCAAGTCAAGTGGCGAGACTCGACGAGATGAGGCTGGAGACAAATAGTGGTGACTGAGCGCTAGGAAAGGTGAGGGCGGTGGGGCAAGGTCAAGGGGCAGGGCGAGGGACAGAAAATGGCAGCTGTGTGCAAGCGGCAGATACCTTGCTCACCTTAGATCATGAGATTGGCTACCTTCCCTGCCCAGGATGCTGATATGATGCTGAAAGGTGAAATATATGCCCTCAGTGCTTAAGGGGTTGGTTAGATCACCTGTGTCTGCAGGCTTTTCCTAAAGAGCAATATTGGGCTTTGGGAGGAATGAGAGTAAATTACAAATACAACCAAATAAGTTACATTCTTTCACTCAAGCCCACTGTTGGTGGTTCTCTACAGCACAAGTGACATTTGATAGAACTGTATATGGGTCTTTGGTCAACTCCTGACATCAGACCATCCACAGAGTGCTTCAAACACTCACATTGAAAATCTGATAGCCCTTTCAATGCCTCTGGCATGACTTCCCAGTACATATCAGTCAGTTACTTATTTTGGAAGAAGCTGACCTCGCCCCCCTCAGCAGGCTCCTATTGGCCCTCGCAGAAAAGCAGTGGTTAATAAGTGCTTGATGACCCGAGCCATGAGGGGACAGTCATGCGAAAGACTGTGATTTCTAATCTTTCTGATACTGAGCGTCCCCGTAGTACAAATAAGGTGGGTGCTCCAAATGCCAGAGAGACTTGTGTTTTCTATGAATTGCTGCTACCACCCCATCCCCTTTGAAAGATCCTCGTGCCACTCCCTGAACTTATTTCAGGACTCCCAGGTTTGCCAGCCCCACAGATGGAAGACCACTGTGATAGATAAAAAGAGGAAGTTCAGCACGTGCCTTGGTTTTCGAGGAAATGATCATTCAACAAAAGAAAATGATTCTGTACAGCACAACTCACCCCACGTATGCCATCACAGAAACGCATTGGCTAAGAGGGGCATGTCTACCCAGGGATATACACTATCACCAAGGCTAGAGGCATTATGTATTGTGTCCCTGCCATGCTGAGGAAGCCTGACACTGCTGTTACAACTTCCTGTAGAGCAGATTGCATAACGGTCGAGGCAGCAAACATATACAAAGGTTTCATAATGCATAGTTCAAATGCACCACTCAATGGAGCAATATCGACTTTGCATAGAGCTGTTGCCTTTCCCTTTTTTGTTTATTTGTATTTTATAATGCACCTAATACCACACCTGAGTTCTGTTTCTAAAAGCAGATCCGGGATTCGAACCTCTGTTGCTCTGCACTGCGTGGTCTTGCTCCCAAGAGGAGGGTGTTGCCCCTGTGCTAAGCATGTGCATGTCATTATCGTTTGTGTCAGCTGGGTCTACTTTGGGGCTCTCCTTTTCTGCATACGTTTGCAATGAAGCGCTATAAAGCAGATGGGCCATTGATTCTCATGGCCATGTTGCTGGCGCATGTTGCATTTGCCATTGATTTTGCGGGGTGCTTGGGGGGGGGGGAGCTAAGCCAATGGAGTCCCACCTCTTAGACCTCTTATCGGAAAATGGCTAATTTTTGGAAGGCACATCTTATGATGGATTATAATGCAGTAGCAGGAGATGGCACCATGCCAAATCGCCAGCGTGCAATAGTCACACGGATCTGATGACATTGACGCTTAGTACGACTGATTGGGGTCTTGAACCCAAAGGGCGCAGGTAATAGATGGAGTACAGGCGAGGGAGCGTAATTAGACGATACATTTATTGCCTGGCCCCAGTGACATCATAAACAACTAGAGCGAAGGTCGAATTGTTTATCACTGTCGGGAGATAAACCACTCAACTTGAGGGCGGATTTACCGCCTCGTCTGATGGATCTCTGCCTGGCCAGTGTTTTTCACGATCCGTCACTCTGCTGCTTGTCCTCGTTGCAGTCCCTGCCGCCCACTTCTTGGCCCCCAGTGACAGGGTTTTCTCGCCATCAGGGATGCGCGCTCTGCCGCACCTGCACCAGATTGTGAATGATGCGGGGGTGGAGGGGGGTTTGCTCTGGCTAATTCAGTCTGGCGATGATTAAAAGATGTGGACTTGCAGAACAAGCCGTTGCTGGAGGCAATACAGGGTTTCTCTGTTCTCTGGAAAACGTTTGCTGCACCAGCAGATGCCTGCAGGCCTTTCTCACTTGTTAAGTACCTTCTGATTGCTCAGCACTTGTTATATATACATCCTGACTATAAAACCGGCTCATCACCGTATTATTTTGAGAATGCAGAGGACCCAGGGGTCAATTTAATGACGTTTTCCATTGGGAAAGGATGGGGTTTATTGACATTTGCGTCGCGAATTTCTATTGCAAATGTGTTTTAAATAAGGAAATGAGCAAACCGTGGCCCGCGCTATTGTTCCCAGTGGTATAACTTAGCATATAGCGAAGGGCCCGAGGCTGAGCTTAATGCATGCGCTTTCAAGGACCTGACTTCTGGGCACGCAGTATACGTCGGCATGACAGAAGGCTTGCTACACCGCTTCTTTCAAAAGAAACGCGCAGGCGCACTTGATACATCTGTCAGGGCAGACCACATTTTCACTGAGAGGAATCCTTGCGGGCAGAGAATTTAAGGTTAGAAAATGCGTGTTAGTGACCACGCCTCGCCCCAGGGAATGCATTTTTTAAACAAACTCACACGTTAGAACTAGAGAGAAGGGCAATTGAACTACAGGTGCAGACAAGCAAGTAAGCAAAGTCAGAGACTGCGGCCCGCTTCATGGAACTTTTAGCGCGATGCAAATTGACTTTGCACTCATGCAAAGTCAGTTTGCACCGTGCTAAGGGCCTCTTTAGCATGGTGCAAAGTGACGGATACAGTTACGAGGGACCCTGCGCAGGCTCCCCGAGTCACAGGCTTGCTTATGGGGGACCCCACGTACTGTTTGAAGGGTGCATGTATTTGTAGGGAGTGCGAAAAGGTAGCTGATCTGGCAGTTTCCTGCTTTGCGTGTGGGGATGGCGGGTACGATTACTTTGCGCAAACAATTCCATGAATATGCATTGCACGCATTTTTCTTTCTGCGTGCAGGCTCACACAGTTTCGTTCTCGCCGCGCGGCCCTTGCACAATTTCTGCATGAAATTCCATGAATCGGTCCCTCACCGTGCAGCACACATTCAAGATGTCTGGCGCTGTCTCCACTCAACAGAGGGACTGGTTCTGTGAAGCCAATCTGCTGTTTCACACTGCCCAGAGTGTAATCCTCTTCAGAGGGAGGTCGGTGGGGGAACCGCCCCTCTTCATGCAGTCTCTCAACCCATCGGCTGTCCCACTTCGTGTTTGTAGTGGCACCTCAGTGTGTATGTTCCTCTCAGCACTACAGCAACCACTCCTCAGCGCAGCCAATCCCCTCTTCCTGTTGGCCCATGCAGTCTCATGAAAGGTCACCAGAGCAGCAATGCTGTCAAGGCACGGTGTTAGTAGTTTAGTGTGACCGGAGCTGAGTAAAAGTGCTTCTGTATAGCCGCCAGTGGCGCAACACCATTGAGCTAGCCATGCTTCTGCCACCCCCACACCCTGACATTATGGGCTAGGTTGACTGGACCCAGCTGTCCTACAGAGCAGTGGTCGGACAGAACAGGACACCAATGTTAAATGACAACTTGGCATTGCTGTTAACAAAAGCCCTGCAATTACACTGTTAGCACCTGCATCCATTTGCATTCATTTTTAGGCAATTGAACTCATGATGTGGAGTGATTGGAAGGGTAGAGTGGAGACAAGGAACTGCTCATTTTCACAGCAGTCCTTAAGTGGTTGCTGTCAGACTTAAAGGAGAGAGTTAACTGCTTGTAACATTGAAGCTGCACTAGCATAGTCTAATTTGAATGCATAAAGAAGTTAGATGTCCCCCAAACAAATAATTTTGCCCCCTCCCACCGTCTCTGAAGTTAGTGCCTCTCCTAACATTTGAACGGTTAGCCTTCCCCCCCCAAAATGTAGGTTTCATTGCTCCCCTGTTAGTGGTCATCTTGGCCACTTTCCCGAGTTTTTATTTTGTAAAGTGCTGTCACAGTCAAAGGTGAACACACAGACAAACACAAACAATCCTCCTGCTGACCTGCCAATTAGAATACATCCAGCATCTGTGAGAACGACCCAAGGTGGGGTATCTTTGTAGCTAAAATCTTTGCTGATTAACCCGCCCACCAATGCATTCTTCATGATTAGAAAAGGGGCATGGATAAGAATGTGTTTACTTTGTCTAATGCCGTGGTCTTCAAACTTTTTAGGCCTGGGCCCCTGAGCATAATGTGGGCAGGCCGGGCGCCCCCAAAAATGCCAAATGGACAGTAAATCCAAATGGCTATGAACTATTGCACACCGTCACTGCAGCCTACTCCCAGTAAATTTCCTGGACTCTCACACCTACTCCCATCAGAGTCTCTGGACTCCCTCATCCCACTCCTAACCACATCCCTGTGCTCTCCCTACTCCACCCCATCACAGACCCTGGGCTCCCCAAACCCTTCTCTCACCACTATCCAATGGCTCCCGCCCGTCCTGCTCCCACCCTAGTCCCTGGGCTCCCCACCCTGCTCCTAGCACAGTCCCAGGGCCAGTGGTTGTGGGTGAATTCTTTAAGTGGTGGGCAATAAAAATCTTTCTCATGAGCACCCATCACTCATAACACAAGCATACATGCATCCATACACATATTTAAATAAAAAATAAATGAACATAAACAAACCTTCTGCAGGGGCCTACTCGTGGGTGCTGAAAGGTCCCGCTCAAGACTGCTCTGCCTGTATGTGCGAGGAAGGTACATGAGCTCCCCCTTGCACATACAGACATGTAGTGTCCCACCTAGCATTTCCAATGAGCTATGCAAGGCTGGCGAAGGAAAACACCCCAGCCATGCATGTCTCAGTGAGCATGTGGCGCTGGGGAACTGAACTGTCAAAGGTAAACATTGTTTCCCTTTGACAGTTCAGCCAGCCCTGAAGCACTCCCTCAGCTGGAAAAAGCAGCTGAGGGAGTGATCAGTGTTTCATTGGGCTGGCTCGTTGGCTCCTCCATAATGGGTGAGGGTGCCACTAGGTGGACGCCCCCTTGCCCATTATGGATGAGCCGCCAGGCTCGGATTGGCCTATGGGGCAATGGGTCAGTTAAAATGGGCCACTTATTTGGCCCATGTGGGCCAGTTTGATGAGTTACTCACTATGCAGCTAATAGTTTTGACCATTGTTGCTGAATAAATATTTTTAAAATATCACAATTTGTTAACATTTTAACAAAAAACACCCCCTTGGGTACTATTCAAACAGTCTGTGACTAAAGGAATGAATATCCATTTGCAACTGACTGCGGTCCACTTTTTCATTGGTGGTGCCTGAGATAGTTTTATGCTCCAGTCTGACCATGTCCGACCAACTCCCCTCAAGTACCCCCACCCCCAACTCCCATCCAGGGATGCCCCACAGTTTAAAGACCAGAAGTGATCTAAGGGGATGGCTTTCTGGATTAAAAACTTTTGTGCAGACCTCAGTAAAAAACAATTCCCAGAGTAAAGCATCAACATGTGTCTGAAATCATCTTTACAGATTGTGGGATATATGCAAACAAACAGAAGCGTTTTATAACTGCGTAATCGCACTGGAAAACGCTTTGTGAATCAGGCCCTGTGTGTTGTGACTACGTCTGTGCAACTGGCATAAATGAATTGGTTTTCGAAATACATTGAACAAAAAACGACTCAGAGCGTGAGGTGGCGCGTGTCCCCGATGCAATGTTCTGGTGGCTTTCTTTTTTGGCGCCAGAAGGCTAGTGTCGCCTGCACACCTGTGTACTGAGTTTCTGAACGCAGGCTTGCTGCAAAAGAGAGCTGGAGCCCGCGTGCTTCCCTGACAGCTGAAAACCTCGGCATACTTTGTATAATCTCACTGAAAACTCAGCGAGCTTTAGAGATGTTTACATTTTGGTGTCACACGGCGTTTAGGGGAGTTATGTAAACGAAAGCTGCATTTCTGACAGCCATGCCGTGGTGACATATTAAAAAACATATTGGCTGAGAAGCGACAATTATAAATAGCTGGCGCGGTGGCTAAATACATTAGCGTGCTGGTGTTTTGATTCAGCTCTAATTATAGTGTGAACGCTTGACTCCTTGCAGTGTTTCAGCATTCGGTGCAGTAAATTATTATCCCGGCGCATTTTATGCAGGCAGGCTCCGCTCAAATAGTGAGCAGCATTGTGTCCCGGGCCGAGTCCTGCTGGGAGCTCAGCCCAAATGCGCAACTGCGACAGAAGTCAGCGGAACATCGGCAACAGTTTCCTGCGCGCCAACGTAAGCACGTGGGTTTACTTCCGCCAGGCCCATTGTGTCGGCCTTGGCGAGGCTGTCCCGGCATTGTTTGATTTCGCCCTAAAAGGTCCCTGAGAGTAGTTCAGCCTGGCCGCGCATGGCAACCCCCTCTTCATTTTCTTTGGAAACAATTACTGTGACGGGCTTAACCCTCACGTGAAGGCGGGACAGCCCCTTCTCCTTGTGCAAGAGGCCGATTATAGTTTTCAGCCTTTTGTCGGCTAATGTTCTCCCTTGACGCGCACACCAGGCGATGGCACTGTTGCACGGAATGGAGCGGGGACATTTGGAAGTTGAAAAAGGGAATGCTAGAAAGCTCAAATGTTGGGTTATATTCAACAGGAATTGTGTGCACATATAAGAATATCAGATTTTTTTATGAAGTGCCTCATGCCAGATTCCCCGTGCTAAGCGCTGTAATAACATACCATAAAATTAAGGGCACTTTTTGTTTGACCTAAACCTTTTACTATTTAGCACTGCAAGCAGCAATACCAATAGGAATTGCATATGGGCGCTATGCAAACATCAATAAGATACTATGGGCCTCATTACAACTCAGGCGGTAAGGGGTTTACGGCGCCGTAAACAGCGCCGACCCTTACCGCCTGAGTACGAGGTCCCTTAGCGCCATGGCGGATTTAACACCTGCTTTTAGCAGGTGTTAAAATCCATGGCGCTAAGGGACCATGGAGTTAATTACGCCACCGTAATTTACGGTGGCGTAATTAACGCCTTCCCCACTCCCATTATGCCCTATGGGGCAAAAATGGGAATGGGGAAGGGTAAATGGGGATTGGGGACTTACCGCCCCGCCAAGGTCGGAATGGGGCGGTAAGTCCGCCAACCACCATGGCGTAAACGTAGTTTACGCCATGGTGGTAAAGTCACGGCCCAGGCGGTAACTTACCGCCTGGGTCGTGATGAGGCCCTATAACATTGAGGGCACTTTTTATTGAAATGAACACTAGTACAATTTAGCAGGGGTGCTGAGTACGTGGTTGCTCCGGGCGGCCCCCCTCACCCACACAACCCCCCAGGAAAGGCCAATTGCGTGAAAGCCCCCATATGATATGATATGATATGATATGGCATTTATATCGTGCCTATACACAAGTGTTTCAAGGCGCGACGAGGCAAGGGAGGGGAAACAGAGGGAAGACAGACAATGATCCTACTAGGCCAAGTGTCATTCAGATCGCGCAAGTGCATGGGAAGGGGGGGAAAGGAGAGGGCAGGAGGGGAAGGGGACAGTGCAATACATGGGATAATAGAATAAATATCAAAGTAAAGAATGGCCAGCAGGTGGCAAATGCAAGGGAGAAGGCTAAGTGCAGGCATCAGGTGTCAAGTGCTAGTGGTAGGACTGTAGGGATACAGAGAACAGTCCCCAAGTGCTGAGGGCAGTGCAGGTATGCGACTGGCGGAGGGGGGGACCTGGGCCCGAGATCAGAGGGTGGCCAGGTAAGCCAGTGAAGTTTCGGTATAAGCAAGGAAATCAGCAGAGGAGAGGAGGAGAAAAAGCACAAGCAAAGCGAAAGGTTTTGAGGTGCTTCCGGAACCGGAGATGGTTCTCCTCAAGTTTCAGGCACGCAGGGAGGCTGTTCCAGAGGGAGGCCCCGGCCGAAGAAAGTGATCTACCACCAACTCATTGCTTGGAGAAGCGACTGACCCTGAGGGAGTTGGAGGTGGATGAGCGAAGAGCTCGAGAAGGGAGATATTTAGGAAGAGAGAGTTGAAGGTATTGAGGCCCTTGGCCCCAGAAGGCCTTGTGGATGATGCAGAGGGTTTTGAACTTAATCCTCGCAGCCACTGGGAGCCAGTGCAGAGATTTCAGTCCTGCAGAGATGCGATCCCTGGGCTTAAGGCCAAGGACAAGTCTCGCAGCCCGTGTTTCTGGATGAGCTGCAGAGGACGGAGGGTAGAAGCAGGCAGATCTTGAAAGAGGCTGTTGCAATAGTCCATCTTAGAGAGAACCAGAGCTCTGGAGACAGTGATCTTCTGGGGGAAGGATAGGAAAGGTAGAATTCCTCTCAGGAGCTGCAGCTGGTAATGTGACTTCTTAGAGATATCGGAGATGTGAGGAGAGAAGGAGAGTGTGGAGTCGAAGATGACCCCGATGTTTTTAGCCTCATAAGTGTGAGCATGGAGAGGGCCAAGAGAGGTCGGCCAGAGAGTGACAGGAAAGGAGGGTGTGGGTGTGCCGATGAGGAGAATCTCAGTCTTGCTGGCATTTAGGCAGAGACCATTGGTGGCACACCACTCCTGGGTGGCAAAAAGGCAGTCAGATGAGGGAGGGAGAAGAGGAGGCCGAGGGTAGCCTGAAAATGAGCTGAGTATCATCCGCATAGCCTTGGAAGTTGGTCTACAACTACTTATAAACCATTGAAACCGGTCGACCGGAACTGTTGTGGCTCCTCCACGACAACACACTGCACCCCCAAGACCAAGAGGGGGTACCGACAAACTGAACGCTAAACCCAGACAAGCATGGGTTTTTTAGCACACCCCATGGATTAGTGGGACTGTGCGGTTTTAAGTAAAAATCAAAACACTTTGTTGAAAAACTAGCTTTTTATATATATTTTTTATACATATTCTTTGTGGGCAACCACCTACATGTAATGAGTTTTTGAGCCATCAGGGTGAATAAAGAATTAGCCACAGAAATCCCGATGTCTCTGACCTGTGCATGGTAGCCATACATTGATGTGGCCCACTACAACGAGATCCAATCCCCCTCTCGTATTAATCCACCATTCTGTTGGTTTCCCCCCTCTTTCTGTAGGCTGTTGGTGCTAGCACTGCATGCGGTACATATCTAACCACATGCAGAGAGCTGAATTTAGTTCCTACTCCTTCCCTCGCAGTCAAGTACCACACCATCCCCTGTCCACAATCAGGCAACCTGAGCAAAAGACCCCTCCCAATTTTTTCCACCTTTGGTAGGGTTTTGGGTGTCTGACCAGAGGGCCAGAGCTGCTCATCATCTTGTGTCCGACTACCACGATAATTACCACAACCACCTCTCTTTCCTTGCTTCCATTTCCATGTGGGAAGTCCCCCACCACCGGCTGCATATGATAAACTGCACCTGAGGTGGTCTAAATTGGGGGACGGGGGACTTTGACAATAAGGTAATTATCCGTGTTTAAAAATACACTTAACAGTCTTTGTAATTTCACACACTTTTACCTGTCCAAAAATCAGTACGTACATATAATTTATGTTACTTATTTTGGAAGAATGGAAGCTGACCTCGCCTCACTCAGAGGACCCCAGTTGGCTCTCTCAGAAAGGCAATGGTTAATAAGTGCTTGATGACCCCAGCCATAGAGGGACATACGAAAGAGCCCGTGGGGTCTGATCTTCCTGATACTGAGTGTCCCTTGAGCACACATGAATTTGGTGCTCCAATTCGTCTCGGGAGGATAGCTCGGGGGCAACGTGCTTGCCTTGGAAGCAAAATGACACAGAGAAACACAGGTTTGAACCCCTGGTCGAGCTTAGGAACCTCTGGGTATTAAGTGCTTATAAATAGCCAATCATATCGTACATGCCAGAGTTACTTATGTTTTTTATGAATTGTGTGACCCTCTGCCCCTTTGTAAGATCCTTGTGCCATTCCAAGAGCATACTATGGGACCCTCAAGTGTGCCAACCCCACATTATGAATACTGCTATGATAGACAGAGGAGGAAGGTTAGCACTTGCCTTGGTATTCGAGGAAATTATCATTTTTAAATAATGACGTTGCAAGACCCAGAGTAATTGTGTTATTGGCTCTTCAACAGCCTTCAATGTCCAGCGCATGGTCATGGTTCACAGTTTAGCAGTGAATTTACTATCATTGTGTAGGGTGTTGCATGATGAGATATGCCGCGCTGGCAGTCGATTTGGGGCCCTCTAGTCGGAAAGTGACTCTTTTACTCTGAGCGTGGTTTTTAAGCCAAAGTCACATGACGTAAAGATGCGGCAGTTTGTTGAAGGCAGTAAATGATTTCAGAAAGGGTTACTCCAGTGACCCAAGGTGACCTGTCTTCAGACAGCAGCCACCATTTGCTTACTCTGCATCTCATCACCTCCCACAGTCACTAACTATAAAGTCTGTGATTTTGCGGTCTTGTAGTTTAGCCTCTGTGCATCTACTGCTCTCCAATATTTAGCGCGTTATACAAGATTAATTAATTCATTAATTAGCCTCTTATTGACAATGTTTGAATTCCACACACCCTTGCCTCTGTTACTGTAGATTTCTTCGAATACCATTTCCCCTAATGTGATTTCACCAATCCATTTCACCAAAAATAGTAGGGGAAATGGTATATGTGTTATGCATAATAGGTGGGGTGTGGGGTAAAGGTATAAGTTAGGGTAGGGAGGGGTGAGGAGGGGCTGCGGGGGTAATCCCCATGCATAAAAAAAGAAGAAGTGGTTTTTCAGTGAAATGGATTCGATGAGATCTCCAGTAGGAGAAATATATTCTAAGAAATCACATACATCCCCTTGCCTCATGCACACCTATGGACTGCTACACCCCTGCATTACCTGCAAGCCTTGGGGAATCCCCTGGCTACGGAACCCTGTTGTTTCCCAATTAGATCTACACTTAATAAATCCCATGGTTCAGATCTCAGGCTGGGACGGGACGGGATGGGATTTCACCCCGTCATACTCACGGCGTACTTACATCTGGAGAAGCAGGCATGACACGGGTCCCTTCTGTGCACATTAGCATTCATTAGATAGTCATTTGCCCTACTACTGTTTGGCTTCCCTTGAACCCACCATGGCTATAAAATAATATTAGAAATATTAGCAAAGAAAGGTTGTAATCCACCAGCATAAGATTGGAAGAAGCCCACATTTTGACAGTCATTGGTGATGGAACTGTAATCTTGCCACCCCGCTGCTCAGATTCACGTTGTACTTATGTGTGTTTTGGCATTTCGCCGGGAAGACTTTCCCATGACATATTAGGAGAATGTAAACAACAAATCAAAATGGCAGATGTGTTATTACTTTGATCAGCACTAAATGGGTTATCCATTAAAAGTGTATTTCCTTCCTTAGATTATCCATACAATTATACAAGCCTGTTACTGAGCTCTTCCAGCACCAAAACAGACTATTATCTCCCTAACATACATCAACAGATCAAAGGCATTAGACAATTTTGACTCTGGATTAGGGAACTTGGGCTGACATAAAGAGGGGTAAAGCGTGATCTCAAAGGACCACACTATTCCAGGGCGACCAGAGCTTTCATTAGAAGGCCAGAGTATAGGAGGGGAGTTGATTAGAGGCTACACAGGTACTTAGGCTCAAAATGAAAAACATGTATAATCAGTAGAGTTTGTCAATAAGCACATTGGGTAAACCCTTGGACATCACCCGCAAATCACGAACCTGTACCCTGGCAAACTGCAATCCCCTTCATGTTCAGTGCAGAAGCAAGTACGGAAAGGGCGGGGGCATGGAGTGTAAGCATTGGGTAGGATCAGGGCTTTAAGTGGGGTAAGAAATCGAGGGGGCGGGCCCTCATTTGGGGGCGTGGCTTGTGGGAGGGGCGTGGCCTAAAAAGTACACAAATCGTAGGGTATACACACAAATACACACAAATATATATAAATATATGCTGAATAATGTTAACAAATTGTGATATTTTAAAAATATTTATTCAGCAACAATGGTCAAAACTATTAGCTGCATAGTGAGTAACTCATCAATATAAATGTTATATATTTGTGTGCGTACCTTACTATGGTTTGTGTACTATGCAAGCCATCTTTTCTAAACATAGAAATATGTAACATAGTTCTACGTTTATATACATGTGTGCATACCCTACGGTTTGCCTAGTTTTCAGGCCATCTTTTTTAAACATTTCAGGTTTATAAAAGATGGCTTTGAAAGTACGCAATTCAAGCCATCTTTAATAAAGCTTTGACTACGGACACTCGCAAAATGTTGCACGCGTACGCTCGTGAAGACCCAGAGACTTGCCCATGAGCAGCTGGTAGTCACCCGATAAATGATTCAGCCTAGTCATGAAAGATTTTCACTGTTTTTAATCAAGCAAAATCCTAGTTTGAATGCCTTGTCTGCAATAACTGAACACATTATGCTGCGATAGTAGCTGCATAAGCGTTCGAAGTCCCAGAGACTTCCTCATCAGATGGTGGTCATACAATAAATGAATTATCGAATGAACACCATCGGATGAAGAATTCATCGAGACTTCGAAAGCATATACATCTACCATCCCAATTAAATATTTTCACGAAGTCATACATTTTTTTAATTCATTATAAATGCTTTTTGGCTTACAAAAAACCTGAAGCATAAATAAGCATATATATACAAACTTGACTATAATACATTATCAAATGTTCACAATAATCACTTCTAGATCATGTTTGGAGGTTAAACAACTTGAAACTGTTAAACATTGGATGACATTGGGCCTCATTACAAGCATGGTGGTCTGGGAACTACGGTACCGGTAAGCATGCCGGTACCGTAGTTCCCAGACTGTCATACTACGTGCTCTGATGGCGGGTGCCGTTTCACCCACCAAGTTTTTCCTGGCGGGTGTAATGGCACCCGCGAGCAGAGCATGTCGGATGCACGGGCACAACTCTGTATGTGCCGGTGCATCCGACCTCCCCATCCCCATTCAGCCCTAAGGCGCAGAATGGGGATGAGGAGGCCCTTGATCCCGGCACCCAAAAATGGGCAAGTACCGGGTCCACCTAACTCGGCATGACCCGGTTTTTGCCCATTCGTGGGTGCCAGAAAAAATGCAACTCCTGCGGCAGCCGTGCCCTCAATAAGGGCACGGCTACCACCAGAGTTGTAATGAGGCCCATTGTGTCATAAAAAAAAAGACAGAACACTGTATTTGAAGAGCTTTGTGCACACTATTAAATCAATTGGTCATGAGAAAATGTATGAGAGAGAACCACTTTTCACTTTGGATCACAATGGCTGCATTTCTAATGGAATTATTGAAAATTATTGATTTTAACAAAGTGTTATTGTGAATATTTGATAATGGAACCTTGTATATTGATGTTTGCATTGATGCATATTTATGATTAACGGTTTTGGAAGCAAAAAAGCATGTTTAATATCTTTTTTTAACTGTAACCAAAAAGTGATGGGTGTAAGGTTTTGAATAAATCTGGACCATTTTCTGGGTGGGACCAAGCCTGATTTGTATATAGTCATTCCCCTTCTGTAATGGCTTGGCGGTCAAGGCACAATAATCTGGAGGGATGCCCAGAGCAATGCCAGAGGTTAAGATTCATTCTAAACCTTCCAACCATCACCTCTTTGTTTTTGCTTTGTCACCCTGAGTGGGACAGGTATGCCCAGACGTGGGTCCCGTGTCTGCTGGGCCTAGAGACCCAAGCTACCCCTCACTAATGATGCCCAACAAGGCCAAAACATGTTTGAAGATGCTTGTGGTCTTGTGGAGAAGCAATGTGACCTAGCAGTTCAGGCTGGACTGCCCCTTTTGGGGTGGGACCACGTCTGATTTGCATATTGTCTTTGCCCTTCTCTAATGGCTTGGCAGGCAAGGAACGATGGTCTGGAGGTTGCTCAGAGCAATGCCAGATTTCAGGTTTCATTCTAAACCTTCCAGCCATCACCTCTTTGTTTTTGTACTTGTCCTGGTAGGATTGTTGTCATGTGCTCCCGTGGTCCCCTGCCTTGCATCGTCGTGCCTTGAAACACTCGTGTGATGGCATGCTATAAATAAAATATCATATCATACCTTTTTAAAGCCGTGATCGCTGGTGAGGTTTTTAAGATATGCTCAGTGAATGTTTATGAGAATCAAGAACATTTACTGCTTTTCACTGGAAATTAGTTACATCCGGTTTGGTCGTTCTAATGTAACTTCTTTTAATTGCCAAATTATCATAAGCATGTTAACCTGTAGAATGTAGGAGCAAATGTGAGTGACAACAAAAAGCAGTTTACAGTCACTCAGATCGAAAAAAGGTACTTGTTAGTAAAAGCGCAAAACAGAAGCAAGGAATCAGCTGATAGTTCAATGTTATGGTGCTATTTACTTTAGTTTACCTGCAAATGGTCATCTACAAGTATTCTCATACTGTCTTATTTCTCTTTGTTCGTCTCAAGCAAAGTCGGACTGGAAAAAGCATTAACACCTGGGTCACAATTCGCGACACCCTTTTTAAGTAGTTTGTGAGGACACATTCTGGGGAAACTGTGTGGCAAATGGTGAACCCTAAGGTATTAAAGGTCATTCATTACCTTGGGTGGAAATTACCAGCTACACAGTGCACTAAGACATCAAAATGGCCCACATTGGCCGACAGAACCATCCCACGCTGACCTATTGGGCCTGCGTTTCAGATTTGGGCCTTTATCCTAGTAGGCCAGTCCAGAGTGTAGTCTTCAGGACATGTGAGACATGCTTCCATTGATTAGAAATACGCACCTTCAGGCCGCACAATTCAAAAGAGGGTCTAACTTGCTTGGATCATCTCACATGGTTTGTACGATCCAAACAAAGGCAGAGAAAAATCCCTTAGGGCAGGAGTCTGCAATCTTTAGCTCTCCAGATGTTTTGGGCTCAAACTCCCACCAGCCCTAGCCAGCATGGTCAATAGTGAAGGATCTTCGGAATTATAGTTGAAAACATCTGGAGAGCCAGAGGTTGCAGAACCCTGTCTTAGGGGATTTAACTTCCTTTCAAAGATTAACTTCTTTCGCACTTCACTGGTGCCATTTATTTGTGAGCGATCAAAAAAAGAGCATAGTGCTTTTTTGAAAAACTCAACAGATGCTTGTCAGGAAGGATGAGCTGGCGAAGAGGAGACTGCTTGTTAAACAGCAGATGCTTTTGCATGCAGTTTACAGGTGCCTACAAGCACCACCTGGAGTAGAAAACGATGCCAGAGGATGATTAGTTTCTTTGAGTCTTTCATATGTGCACATTACTTTGCTGAAAACGCAGCAGAGACCCCCTTTCAATGTGATTTGGCAGTGGCACGGAACTGCCCCACAGCACGAGTAGCGGGGCGAGAACAGCATCAGTATGCATAGAGAGCCATTGTAGGCATGGAAGTAAGCAGATGTGTGGACCTATGGATCATTTTTTTAATCTATCAATTGGAACATTGTACTACTGCCATTTAGCAACAGGATAACTCTGGCGATCATGTGACATAGTTCCAGCGTGACTGCCTGGGGTGTTCCATATCGAAGACAGCAGGCGATAATGCAAGGCACGAATCTTTGACTTTTCATGAACAGGATAGCTCCTATTTAAGAGCCAGGCAGGATTGGGTTATTTTCTGTACTCATCTCTCAGTGCATTGAATAATATATCAATTTACCTGTTTCCCTGTGGTTTCTTCTCAGCGCATAAACTCACCATGTATCGGATCAGATCAACTTCATCACCTCCACCTCCTATAAAGCTAACTAGGGCAAAAACAAGCATTTGAGGATTCAAATTCTGCAGGAGCAGAGAGGTCACATCTCATTAAAAGTGAATATGTGCGTGAATATTAATAGTTAAACCAGCCACCTTTCTGAAATAATGGTGCACTTTATAAACACATGTAAGCCTATTGATGTCTCCACGGTTGCAGCATAATCAGTTCCCTAAAAAGCTAGGCAGTTGCCTTGTGTCAATAGAATCATGCCGCTTCATATTTCCCTGCAGAGGAACATGGCAGAATGTATGGGTGCAG
Source organism: Ambystoma mexicanum (assembly GCF_040938575.1). Taxonomy (NCBI): domain Eukaryota; kingdom Metazoa; phylum Chordata; class Amphibia; order Caudata; family Ambystomatidae; genus Ambystoma; species Ambystoma mexicanum. The sequence continues at coordinate 779,541,797 of NC_090924.1, read as the reverse complement.
AGTTCATTTATAATGGAGGGATTTAGTTCACAGAGAGCATAATTCAATTCTGATGATTATATTAATGGACCTCCTTTGGGATAATTAATAGATGGGATAACCTCAAATACATAATTACAAGTAGAGCAAAGAGTTCCAGTGTAATTTATTGACTCAAGGCTTGCCGAGTGGAAGTGCACTTTCATTCAGACAGCTCCTCATCTTTGACCCCGTAACACATCTTGTCTCTCGCTGGGTCGGTATTTTCATTCCATGATTGCCATCGCTTCGGAGCAAACGGTGCAAACAGTGGTGGTTTGTAGAAGGTGTTATAATAGAGGCATGCTTGTTTCCTGTGTACAGAAAGTACCACAAAATGTGACTTATACCCTCATTTTGAATGGATAGCAAATTGCAATGAGAGGGGGATGTTTTTGCTGTCCTTTTTGTGGATTAAAAAAATTTTTTTTTGCTAGGGGTTTTAAAAAGGCAGTGGAATTCGAGTTGTAGTGCCTTTTTAAATCTATTTTGAAAAGCATGCGATAATGTTGCCCTCCATATAGGTTTATAACAGGTGGGCACTGTTGGGGTATTTTATTAAACCCGAAGCCACCGGGCTAAGTGATCTATTCTTATATTGGGATCATGAGCGGTAAGCTAAAAACCGGACCTGGTGTGCACTTGGTAACAATTTTCCACTTTAGTGGTATTTCATTGGTGGTATGGTGTAAAAACGCTGCATAAACTTACCAGATCACCTTAAGACAGTAATATGGGGAATCAGCTCTTTATGATTTTATGCAGTACTAAGTATTTAGGTTAACTTTGCTTTTTACCATCGGCGGTAGTAAAACTGCCTCCTTAGCTTTGTGCCTGTAAATAAACTAAAGCTGCTCTAATTCTTTTCAGGTACCTTGGAAGCAATTAGGGGTTGTGAGTAATAAAAAAAACAGCATGTGTGATTTAATGAGTTTAGCATGACCTATTTAATTCAAGAATGAAAACACATATCTGAACCTCTTGTTCCTCTTTTGCAATAATGACATATTCTATTCTTCAAGCGAAAACATAACTACGAGCACATTTCATAGTAATGCTTTTGCCGCGATAAAAGCTTTTCCCACAATGAACTTCAATCACAATTTTAATGATTTGTGGCCAAAACTCAGCTAGGTTTGCCCTTGAAACTTAGCATTTGTCTTGGCAGCTCTTAAAGCTTTCGGTTATGTTTGAAATCTCCTTCTTGGACGGTGAAGAAAAACAGATGAAAATAGCTATCTACATTTGTAATTGTAAAAATGTGCCAGCCTGCAGCTGCCCATGATATACAATTATTTTATGTGCAATCATACAACACACACCTCACTTATACTTTTTTTTCTCACCTAAAGAATGCTTGAAATATTCCCACCAGCAAAGTCAGCGAAGCATCGGATCAGTGTGCCCTTGGTCCCAGCTCAGCTGTCTCCCCCTCAGCACACCCTCCTGTGCAGCAGGCTTCTCTTCTCTCACCCCCATCTCACACACAGAAGGCAGAAAACCCAGCAAAAAATCACACTCAACACAGACAGTCAGATCCTCTGACAGACGGTCCTTTTTTTTTCTCTCTGCTGTTCCCTTTTTAAGGGCTCTCTTCTCCACCAGCCCCATATTGTAAATCATCCTATGGAAAGTGTAAGAATTGCCTGCCCCTGACTCTAATGTCACATGTCAATCAGACACTACCTCCTCTGACCAAACCTCTAGAATCTTCCATAGAACACGTGTCTAGCCTTTCACATTTGGACAGAGATTCAAAGCAGCAAACAGATGTCAATAAGTTACACTGGCTTCCTGCGTTTGGAAGTTTTGAATATTAAGCTTGCTTTAAGCAACATGACCATGCACATCCCATGCACTTCAGATTGTCATGTCTTCACCCCAAAACAGCTTTAATTCTGCATGTTTATTTCTTGCATTTTCCAAGCGACATTGCACAGCCTGCGCTTGCCATCTCATAAGATAAGCCGGCTTGTACCAATATTTTTCACCAAAGAGCCGTGGACTGAGCTGCCTTCAATATTAGTAAGGAATTACAGATTTGTAAGTTAGGGTATTAATGGTCAGTATGTATTAGTCTTCATTGCAACTCAGTCCATGCTATACCATGATCTGGCATTATGCTATGTTATATCATCAGTTAATATTCAATGCCGAATTCCACACCAGAGTCCCACACCAGAGGCTCACAGCTCTTGCTGTCGGAGTGTGGGTTATTTGATAAAACTCTGCCCCAGCTGAAATTCAGAGCCCCATTTTCCCTACAGCGCTACAGGATTCCACCTGGTTTTGACAGTCGGAGAAAACAGGCAGAACTAATTTGGATTCCTGCCTCTCTGCCTGAGTCAGAATTAGCTATGGGCCCAGGAGCAGGAGGATGGTGTGGAGGCCGAGCAGACTCTACACTCCACGCCTCGCCCTAAATCCTGTGGTAAAAATATGGCTAAACTGGGTGGAACTTAATTTACAGCTGGAGTGCTTGTCTCCACCTCTAAATTTCATTCCAGCCCATTTAACACACCAATCGTCATGAGAGTGTCAGTGTTGTTAATCAGCGGTCTTGGTGATTGTTAAGATGGATTTTCATAACCGGGCCTGTGGGAGGGTTCTGAGAGGCTGTCCTAGTTAAAGAAGAAGGTAATTGACACTTAGGTCTCTATCAAGCTAACATAGGCTGAGCAATAAGGAAAGATTTTGGGATATTGGGGATGGTGTCATAGTACTGTTAACCACACACAGAACAATCTAACAAGAATAGGGATCACAGGAGTCCAAAATACCAATGTATTAGATTTGTGGACTCTAAGCAGGTACAGAAAAGTGATAGATTATGGCCTACTCCCTGATCATTTTGGAGAAATGGCCTCAGCATCTGAACACTCAATGGAATGGAGTTCATCTTTTTTTGTGTAAGCGAACATCACTTGAAAAAATAAATTAATTTGTGTTTGACATGGAACTTGCTGCATATGGTGGCCGGAAGGCTCCTGCATTTCTATTCTTTTCAATATATGTGTGAAACAATTGTATTGTATTGTACTCATCATTTGTTTAACACCATTTTACCAATATTATAGCCTCAATGTGCAGTTAGTAGAGGGTACAGAATGGTTAAGGTTTGAATCAAAGTATACATAGATTCTTGTAGGAGCCTCACCAGCCATTTTTACAAGATTTTTGAGAACCTACCCCAACTTCATCTGCACAGGCTTTCCCATCAAACTTGATATCAATGTTAAAGCACTCGGTGTGACCATCGACTGCCCTTTCTATGCTCCCTCGCACACATGAAGTCCTTAAGAGTACCCATTACTACATAATGTTATTTAAACAAATTGGACCTCTTTTATCTCATCAACATTGGGCCACTATAGCATGATTATTGTAATCATCTTTATGCTGGCGCACCTGAGCCATCCATTCACCTACGTCAGGTACATAAGAATGGATTGTCACCAATACTTTCATATACAACACACATTTCCTCCATACTTCAGAAATTGCATTGGCTGCCCATTAAGAGTAGAAGCACATTGACCCTGGCACAGTGGGCCCTTTTTTGAGTTTGGACCCCACTATCTAAAACAGTGGCGTAAGCAGCATCAGCCAGTGTTTATGTATATTCATTGCATTAAGCATTGCAGGTCTTTTGGTAAATGATATGTACAGAAAGGGGGCCACTCAGTGGCCACAGTGGTCTGCCCTGGGGGGTAACATACCAGTAGGGGGTGGAATCTATAATCTCAACAAAACAAAGGTACTGGTATGCTAGGGGTTAGCCAGTGTGAAGTGAAAATAAATTAGAAATGTTCACCCGGTCTAAACCCATCTAACCATAATGGTTATAAATGTTGCATGCAAATGTGTGTACTAGAACACTCCTTGAAAATAAACAGATTGCTGGAGAGATTGATCTTAAAACTTTATATCAGAAAATTGGTGCATATAATAAAATAAAATCCAACTTGCAAGGACATATACAATCAAGAACATAAACATAAATCTCCCATTTGTAGATTGAGTGTGGAAACTTTCAAACAATCAAAAAAAAATGAGAATTTGTACATCAAAGAAAAACATAAAGCAATTTTCAATATTAACAAAAAAACAGTTATTTGTCACTGAGATGCTTGATTAAATCAGAAGCAAAAGACAAAAGACACAAACAGAGAGTAATAAATACAAGTGCAACTCTATTCAACCTAATAAGAAGTAGAGCAAATGAGCAATGTTCATTAGTGACTAGAATCAATTCCCGAAGCTGAAGGTATTGTGTGTCGGGATAGGGTCTGCCTTTTGGTAAATGAATCATGGTCCTTGTAGCCAAGCTTTGGAATTCTCTACCTTATGATCTCCCATCTCTATTTCATATGAAGCTGAAAGCTCTTCTTTTCCCCTTCTGGCCTCCTCAACCGATCGCCTCTGCTTTTTGGTTGCGCAGCTGTTGAGTGGGTCACACACTGAGAAACCTTAGGTTAGTAGTGCCTTTTCCGATGCCAAAAAGAAATTGAAATAAATTAAAACTCAAGAAGCTTCAACTAAAACCGACTTAAAACACATAGGTATACAGTTGGCGCTCTCCAAGTGAGATCACCTGCCATCTACACTTTAAACTTAAAACAATAAAAGCAATTCAGACTCATGAAAATAAAGAACGTGTGAGCAGTAAAGTCAAGTTACAATGGCTTTAAGTCCTAAGCCATGTAATCTCCCTTGCAAATTGAAGATCCCTACAACTTTAGAAATTCTACTCTACCAGGTAAGTAGGCCAAGTACCTCCTCAGAGTTAAAGTTCCAGATCACTATCTGAGTGGGGACCATGAAGTCTTGAAAGTCCTCCCAAACAAGCGTTGACGAAGCCAATAGGTTGAGCAGATTTCCAGAACAAAGTTATTTAGGAGTTTTGAATGGATGCAGAACGTTTTTAGGTTTACTCTCCAATTTCCACCTCAATAGGTGGATCCTTGGCCAGAATACCACCGATCATGGCCAGGCAAGGGAGAGTAAGGGAGTGGACTTCAAACCCATAACATCCCTATGACATGGGGGGAGAGGGATATGCAGGCTTACAGCCTGAGCACTGATTTTCAGAGAGACAACTCCTGGGATATTTGGAATCGCTGAGGCCACTGACCGCTACTACTGTTTCATTGTAATGGGTTCTAGCGGCTGCAGATGCAGTGGCTGAAGTCGGCATCAGCTTGGTTTGTGCTAGACAGCAGTTTCACACTCCGACGCTTAGGTTCCAAAGATTTTCGAGCATAGTCACTGGTGAGGAAGACTTGGCTCCAGAAATGTCCCTCTTCATTCCAGAGAGCAAGAGCACGAGGGTAGGGCTTCAGCCAAACCTCGTCGGCATGCAGAGTCCTGAGGCAGCTTAGCATGTGACAGAGGGAGCAGAATAGCCTTTGCAGAGGATTCACTGGGACATGGCTTTGACAGTGCTGGTCGTCCACCGCAGCATGCGTCCAGGACTTAAGGGTGGGCTTCTCTTCTTCAGGGTCTTGGCTCCAGTGGCTGTATTAAGAAACAGCTGCAGGGCTCCTCGTTAAGTGGGGCACCTGCAATCATAGACAGCATCAAACCCCACATCTGCACAGCAACAGTCCTCCCGTGTTGGGAATATGTATTCCAAAAAGAAAGTCCCATCAGCCATATCAGCCAGGTTGCACATGCCCTCACTTTGTGCAAGAATTCAAGCTGGATCCTGCAAAAGTGCATGCCTTGTCTGGTATTTCCCAACTTGAGAAGGCAGAGGGAAGACGAAAAAACACAATGCCTCAAAGGGCAAATCGAAAATCACATGGCTCGACCATTTTGAGGATTTGGTACTCAAAATGGCATCATGTAGCATACAATAAGCTTGCACGTGGTACAAATATACCCGCTGCACCAGCCCATTTTAGGCACATCAAAAAGAAACAAAAAAGAACCCCTGCAACATTTCAATGCAAGCTGATGTGCACTACCGTAAAACAATGTAGGAACAGGGTCGCTCTGCCCTGGCAACATTATGGTCTGACCAGTGTCCCCATAATAAGTCAGTTGAGCAAGGGAAGAAAAGCAAAAGGATTTTGCTTACTACCAAAAAATCAGTACCGGGTTCAAGCCATAGCAAATAGCTGGGGGGTTCCATTTGTATCCATCGAAGGAATGTTTCAGAAAGAGAAATGTTAAAATAAAGCAACATGGCCAGGGTTCACATTGCAGCACACAGACACTTTTACTCATTTGTATTTTGTATTTATTTGTATTCATTAAATGTTATATAGCGCTTTAAACCAAAGCTCATTTGTATTTATAAAATTTTATATAGCGCTTTAAACACATTTTAGTGACAACAAGCATCCCCCATTCTCAGAAAGGCTGCAGCCATTCCCATGTGCCTAGACTCTCCCCACAGTGGCCAGTATTCAGCAATGTTATGTCGTGTTGCAAGCTTTATTAGGCACCTCCTGCTGGCAACTTAGAAGTATTAGTTAGCAGAGCCTGGGGCAAACAATGAGAAGTGACAGACCGTGTGATCAGTGTGACTTTATCTCGCTGTGAGGTTCAGAATTCCCACACTTTGCTTCCCCGGTGAAATAGAACTTCCTACAGTGCTAGTATCCCCCACCTACCTCATGGAACAAATTATTGATCATATATGTCAGTCTGGTCACTGGAGCCATGTAACAAAGACAAGAACCAAAGAAATGATCTCCTACCTGCATGTGCCTTTGGAGTGCATCCGGAGGCTCCGGAGCCCCACACGCCTGTTAATGCTGCTGTTGCGGTTCTGTTAATATGCATATTGGCCTCTGCAGTCTGCTTCAGGTCATATTGAATCAGGCACCATCATGAGCCTTATCACTGCTGAATTTATGTTGGAAATGTAGACTAGGCACATGCAAGGGTGCATTCCACCGTATACCGGCACTTCTAATTTACAATGTTCAGGAATGGCTTAGATGCATTGTGCTGGCCATAATCATGTGCTGGGTCAAACACAAGAGTCTGGGCTTTTATGCGCTACTCGCACTGACAACAGACCGTAAGCCAAGGAGGACATGGAGGTTAACATGTCAGGGCTTAGTGTAACTCAAGCGTGTTTCTGTGTTACAGAAAAAAAGATTCTCTTACACGGTAAAAGCAACACAGAAGAAAGACGAACACAGGCCTGAGTGGTAAACACGGAAGTACTGGGTGATTGGGCTAGTTCTTGGAGTCAGTAATAGATTGCATCCTGCTTCTTGAGTCAGTTTCCCCCTCTAGTTTCCCTTTTGCAGGGCTAGGCTGGCGCCGTGAATCACCTGTCCCCGGCTGCGGAATTGGACGACACACACCATTAAGGTTCAGACTGTACTGTTCATAAATCGCATGGCTGCCTTTTCCAGAATCCCCGTTATGCTCTTCATATATCAGCAGGAATGTGTGTTTGTCTCCTCAGCAAGAGCTCTGCTGACGCACAGTTATGCGCAATATCATGTGCGCATACGACTCGTCGCGCAAGGACACACATATAAGGGAAGGCAAGGAAACACGGCATTTCTGAATCCATGAACTACTGAAGATCGGGGATAAACAGCAATCAGCTGACCATTGAGACGGGATCCATATCGTTTTACCCACAGGAATTGCTTCGAAGTCATTTTTTTATGTGATTAATTTGGGGGTTCCCCCCCAAGTCCCTCCTTTCCATACATTAGTACCCTTATGCCAAGCCCCGCCCAACCCATTTTAACCCCTTCATCCCAGTCCCTTTATATTTCGATGAGTTCTTTCGAAGAAATTACTTCGAAGTATCCTTTTGGTAAAACAACGGGGATACGCTAGACATGCACATCTAAAAGTAATTCATACGCTCATGACCTTTCCTTCTTGGGTGCCTGCTTATTAATCACTGGGCATTTCTCTAGGTGCCCTTTGATTCCACTGATTTGTAGCTTGTCTGTGCCATTACAGATGATCACCAGTCATATGCTAATATATGTTGACTATACCCCCCAAAAAGGGCACATTACAGTGTGAACTTCCAGACCATCTATACTGCCAGACCAATCTGGCTTCAGGGTGTCTCACCCATGGGTCCAAAAGTAAAATGAGTGTCGGACCCATCCTAGACCCATATTACATCCATACTGGACCTATGCTAGACCCATGTTAAACGCAGCATGATGTGGATATATTTGCCCATGGAGATCTGTACTGAAAGAACACGAAAAGAGTACCTTTAAAATGCATTGCTACGATCAATATTTTGTATTTCATTTCAGTGCTTAATAAAAATTAAATCAGTAGCTATGTGAAGTGAATGTTCGCCATTTAGGAGTAGGCTACGTGGAGTTGTATTATCTCAGAGCTTCATGCCCCACACAGGGCGCTAAGGCTGTTAATGACTGATAGATATAGCCCCTTCTTTAAATTACCCACCAGGTTTCACTTTCGGAATATTGTACGTTTCTCTACACTGGTCTGTCCACAATTAGATGCCGTTTCCTCTAAAGGCGGGGCCGTATCAAACCAGACATGATATCATTATGCTGATTCTCCATTGACTTCAGTATCCAATCGGCAGGGCTTGATGACGCACGGAATAGTGTAATCCAGTCCGGCTATCAGGATATCCTCAGTGAATATGTTTGAGAAACAGTAACATGCAAAGCATGTGTGGTTATTCAGAAACCTCGTCTGGAATTCACCATTTGGTGGGCAGAGGGGCCAAGAACTACAACTAAGATGAAGTCCAACACACACTACCCAAATATATCTGAGGCTGTGATTACGAATACATGCACATTCCTAAACATTACTCACTAGCCAGAAATAGAAGATCAGGCCAATCCTCATCAATCTGCTGGACAAAAACTCAAAACTCAAAGTCTAGACATGGAGGCAGGTCATTAATAGCCAGCTATACCCAACTATTGATCATGCGTGAATCCAGTATAAAAGCCCAAAACAAGCAAAGCAGGATATTCTAAAGCACAGCAAACTCTTCTCTTCAAGGAAGCATCCAGTATCAAAATCCACAAAACAGCAAACAAATGGAACAGTCACGAATAATGCATTTTCTAATTGTATACCATGCATCCGTGTGTCCTCCCAATATCTTTGAAGACCTATGCAATAGGCCACAATTGGCTTGTTGGGGAAATATAAAAATAAATCAACAGCTAAGTAAGCATTGAAAGACTTCTCTGTAGGGATAACTTGATCTCATTCTTGGATATCCATGATGAGCTGTGCCGCTGCGCAGTGCAATGCAGTCTAACCAGACAATCTGTTTCCACAGTTAGGTTTGCAGCAATTGAGGTTATCGATTTCTGCTTTCTTCGTGCCATAAGGGATTTGCTCAAACATTTTAAGATGCAGAATAATGTTTCAAAATGACGTCATTGAGCAACATTGTCTCAGAAAGATCCAACAGGTCTAGCATTTCTGAGTCGATGTTAATCAGCAGAAGGTACTTTCCCGTGAAGAAGTGAATTGATACATATCTCAAATCTGCAAGAATCATGAGAATAAGCCTGTTGTTGCTTGGTGTCAAGATTGTATCGTTCGTGAATTAGGAACAGAGGTCACTGTTGTGTCTCTTTGCATGTGGTTTGGATGTCCCAATGAGTTTGCTGGGACTGGCATGCATTGACTACTAAGCCTGCACCAATTTGTTCAGCCAAACCCCAAATCATCCCGATTTTGTGGCAAGTCAAGATTTGGCAGACCCCACAAACAGTTCCCAAGCTCTGAGAAGTTTATTCTTTTTTATGTTTTATTTTTAAAGGTCCTTTGGGGCCAGGTCAGGTTCCCACAGATAAGAGCAATAGTTTTCTGTACATTTTTTACATGAAAGAAATCCCACTCCCAGTCAGGATTGTTTACTATGGCAACAACACGAACCAGTCACCAACACAATCATGGGTGTAATCATGGAAGAAAGACTAGCTATTGCTAGGTATATGCAATAGAGCACATGATAGTTCTTCTTCTATGTTTACTCCTCAAACCTGTCAATGATCAGGCCCACTGGACTCCGATAATGCCTGTGCACAGAAGCCTGGCTGAAAGCATAGAGGGCAGATCTTGTTTTAAAAAATAATGCACTGTCAAAAACCTGCAATTCGGGTGCAAATCCCTGAACAATTCTTGATCTCATAGCACACGCAAATATTTGCAATTGACACACATTTTGATAGCCAAACCTGTGAATGTGTGTGGAGACCTTTTTCGAAGATTTGCCCAGGCTTAAAGGTTTTCCTTGGTAGGGCATGAGGTCCGATGTGCAACATGAGACTAGATGCCAAAAAGTTTGCGAATCCGTTTTGTACTTGTACTCAATTGTTCAGGGTACATTTTTGTGCAGCACGGGATTAGGCATCTTTTGCTTATCTGTCCCATACCATTTGCAAATTATGTCTTTATCAAATAGGTCTGCAGTTAATAAGCCACATATCCCAGGACGGAATGCCGAGGATATCTGTAAAATTCTTTGATATCAATAAATTGGTAATTGTATTTATTCTTATTCCTGCACCACCAAGCGTGCAATGTTCTCTGTGAACGGACATATTACTGAACTAGGACAAACGAAAATGATCTGCTAAAGATTCAGCCCAGACTTCATATTCAGACAAACCAGGGCCAACATTCTTGATTGAGGATCTGATATTCAGAGCCTCGCGAAACCCTTTTTACTTAATCATGTTAACGGTTGCTTGGCAACCGGTCCAGAGCAGAACTATTAGATCCATCATCCGATTGAGTCAACATATGAATCATTCCGATCGGCAAAGTACAAGGATCAAGGTTATGTGTAAGGCCCTAATATGGCGGCCATGTTGTTGTTTAAGGCTGCTCATTGTGAGAGCAGTACACAGCTGCAGGCTTCTGGGCAGCCTTCGGCCGCATAATCATGAGCTGGCTCTTTGGCGGAGTAGCATCACCTGTATCAACGAGAGGAGCATTTTAACAACTTGAGTTGGTGGCTTTTAGTGCACATGGCTAGTAATCACTACCTGATACCCAAACAACCTGGTGGTTGGACATCAACGATGTCTACAATATGTGTGCATTCAGGAAACCCACATTCTGTAAAGAAGCAGGTTGGAGTCAGCGATTTATTTCACAAACACAATTTCCAGCACCCAATTCTTAGCTTCAAAATCTCAATGTTTTCATCTTTTTCTTTTATTTTCCACATTACCATTCCTCTCTTTTTTTCTTTACCGTCTTTTTTCTTCTACCTATCCAATTCTTTCTTTTTTCATCTGGCTGTTAATCATATTCTCGTTTACCCGCATTGCATGCTTTTCTGTAACATATTCTATAGTCACATGCCTGCCGCCGTGGGAATTGGCAGGTGGCTATCTGACCGGAAATTAGCATCGCATGACAATTACAGGAGGCATCCATTGAAACTATTCTACAGATTGGGTGCAAAGATGCAAAACCACCTAGCGCTCCCTGCACTATCACATAGTTTCCTTTTCAAGGGCAACACAGTGGTGATACAAAGAATATGCCAGAACCCAATGCTTCTAATCACCGCTCACTCTGAAGCCAAATATTCCTAAGACATCTACGACCTCCTATTCGAGGAAGAAACAGATCTATTCCTCACAGATACCCGGCTCACCAAGGGCTACACAGCAGATTTGCACTAGGCCATCTCTACAGGGTCAAAGGCTAAAAATGGAACTGGGCAACAGAATGAGGAGGAGATGTACTTTTATACAATGACGCGATTGACTGCAAAATCTCGCCGCCTGACATTGCATAATGAAAATCATTTCTCCTACTCTTTCATTCTCCTACCACTGCCAACACATCCACACTGATCTTACTCCTCATTTACAGACTACCCTAATACAGCCAACCTTTAGCAGGTTACTGGGCAGATGCAGTTGGTAACCTTTATGGTGGACCGCCATTACCTCACCATATTGTAAGACTTCGATCGATGGCTGGAAAAGGAAGATAACAGAGCTAAAACATGACTCTCTGCAAACCTTTGAGCCTTAAACTTCAAGCAACTGCTTGACGACCCCACTCGTTCTTCTGGAACCCGTTGCACTGCTTGAAGACCCCAAACAGTGCAGCTGGAACACATTGGACTGCTTGGAGACCCCACTCGTGTAGCTGGAACACATTGGACTGCTTGGAGACCCCACACATGCTGCTGGAATACATCGGACTGCTTGGAGACCCCACTCATGCTGCTGGAATACATTGGACTGCTTGAAGACCCTACTTATGCAGGTGGAACACATTGGATGGCATTTTACAGCGTGAGAATGTCATCACTGTATCCTCCCCAGTTCCGGGTAAACCACCTATCCATGCCCTGAGTATCTTCACAGATGAACCACCACTACAAGATTGATCAAAGCCGCCTTCATCTATCAGGGTTTGGAAGGAAATACAGTTGGGTACACCCTGGAAAATTCTGAAGAATCCAAAAGCCCAGCCAATGATTAGAGACATCATCTCTTGGGCTTTCAAAGCCTTTCCTTAAAAAACCCATATTGAATCCCAATGACCCAGCAAACTACTGTTGTACTTCCAGCCCACCATCTACCACAGAAATCATTCAGACACACTGAATGCAACAACCGAATCCAGAAATAGTAACATGGATTCAGAACAACAAAAGGAACAGACGCCACTCCATGCTCTATATGGGAAAGTCTAAAACCAACTTTCAATACTATTGTCAATGTGATCCTGATTAAATGAGCAAAGTTCATTAGATTAACAGGAACCTATTTACACTGGAATACCTCATTACTCAATGGCAAGACTGAAGAAACACACATGGCCCCGGTCAGAACATATCCCTGTAAACTCAAATGTGGCGTAGCCCAAGGATCCACAACGTCACCTATCATGTATGATATCTACATAGGCTCACTCCTTGAACTAATCAATAACTCAGGCCTTGCTTGCTTCAACTAAACTGATGACAACCTAATCATCTATAAGTTCACAAGCAACTCTTATAAAAATGCATTTGTTGCCATATAGTTAAGGTTGATCCTATGAACTATTCATTGTTCCCAACATTCTTTTGTAATTACTTTTGACTCCTTTGACATATCTAGCTGAGATTTTCCCAAAAATGTATCAAATGGGTCAACGGTTATTACATATAAAAAAAGCCTTTTTTTATAGACCAACGCTGTTCATTTTCCCATAGGTGAAAAGAGGCATACTTTGAACTGGCGCTCAGCAAAAACAGCTGGATGCATTTGCACCAGATAGGAATCAATGTCGGTACATCGCGGGGCAGATGTTCTTTGCTGTGGTATGGTGTAAATCTGAGCAGGACTAGGGCCATGAATGAAAAGAAACAATATAATGTTGCTCTATCGTTTCGGTGCAGGTTTAGGAAGAGGGGCATCCCCCGACACACCAAGAATACGATAGGACCCTAAAGAAAGGCGTTTTTTGAAAGAGATTATTTTATTGTCGCCCAGAACTGCACACTTTGATCATTCCATGATGCTCCCTCCCAGGGGTGGTAAAGTTATGGCGCCTCCCCCACTAGGACACGGGGCATGGACACAGTCCATACTGGGGCATAGTGCCTGATGGGCATGGACACTGGTCATGCACAGCATGCATTGCAAGGAATGCCACCATGCCCAGGGCCTTGCCAAAGGCCATCCTGCTGTCACAGAGTCGAAAGAACATGAAAGCATGCCCTGTCTTGCCGGCATGTATAACGTATGTCCAAACCTGCACCAACAGATGACAGTGTCACTTGGCCCTGGTTATAGCTGGATGCATGAAACACAGCGTTCCCTTCTCCAGGACCCATTGGCCATGACCTTTGCTCATGCGCTACACACTGTGGTATGTCTGCATCCATAACCCACCCCCTGCAGTGGACTGCTCATGATATTAAAGAGCACAGTGCAATCGACATCATCGATGACTTCACTTATGACTTCACGCATGACATTGCAATTTACATAATCAAAGAGAGCAGTGTGGAACTGTGATATGGGTACGAGGCAAAGAGCTTGCCCTGTAATCATACCCCACACACAATACCCATACCCACAATAGCAATACCCATACCTACAGTACCCTTGGGGAAACAAGGGCTGGCCATGGCAGGAGGCGCATTATATGTACATTTCTAACCATACGTTTATGCGGTTCAATGATTTTACAAGTATTATAAGGATACGTGTTTTATTACTGGAAACGTGCATGGTTATTCCTACCTTGAAATAGAGGGTGACATTTAAATAAAGGCGACATTATGAGCATATGAAAATCCATTTGATTTATGTATACACAATTATTTCAGACAGTCCTTCTAATGTTATCTTCCACACACACTCAGAGTCACTCTTACAAAGTTCTTTCCAGTGTTAAAACAAAATAAAGTGCCTTCTCTTCTACTCATTTGCATATTGTGAGCAATGCTGATGTATAACTGTGCCCTCGTGCATGCTTGATTCTATGGCTGTCAGTGGTAGACAACTCCACACCTTGAAGTGAATGTCTGATGGGCTTACGCGGCTTCATGCACGCCTCGGATCTACTGGAAATCCTTTTCATTTGCTGCCTGGCTCACAGATAAACCCATCCGGTTCAAATCCGTTCTTAAATATATCTTGAGCTTCCATTTATATATGCCTGCCTCTGAGGTGTAGGCAGGGACTTTTTTTGGGAGGGCAAAAGGGGCACCTGCCCAGGGCCCCCACCTTGGAAGGGGCCCCACAAGGCTAGCTGATCTCAAGAAGTATGATTCCACTGTTCACCAGTCTTAAATAGCACACGTCAGGATATTTTATGAGGTGTTTCTGAGGCTCTAAACCCATTGCCTCTCTGTTTTGGCAAGTGCATTCTGCCTTGATCAATTCATCATGTATTGCTTTCTGTGTTCACTGTGATATACATAATTTGTGTGTTCCTTACGGCACAACTCTGTAGCATTCTTTCCTTCCTGTGGGAATTATATTGGTCATGTGCAATAGGCAATGGTGAAATGCATATTGATAAATTGAGTGCAACAATGGTTCAGAAGTTAGCTCAGTGTGTGAAGCACCCATTGCAGAGATAAGTGTTCATATGTAAAATTAGAATATCACATTCCAGCAAGGCTGGCTGAGCCTTTCCTATGTCTGAAGTTTATAAACCTGCCTGCATATGTACTTGGTTTTGCCGAACAACATCTGCTATTATCAGCAATGTACCTGTACCAGATAGGGGTTGCTTTAAAAACTAAAACATATGTTTTGTGAAGGTCTAGAAATTGTTTTTTTCAGATGGAGTGTTGTAAAACCTAGGCAATCGCCTCCAACGATGGCATAAACTGTTAGCCTAAGAGGTGAATAAATATCAAAATTCAAGACTATGGAATGACAGCGTTCATGTTTGTGTGCTGGATTTTCCATCAGATGATACCTTACTGGTCAAATCATCTAATATATCTTACATTATTGTGCTGTCTTCTGTGAGGTTTGCCTTCTTGCATGCTGCTGGTATCGTTTAGCCCAATACTTGATCTTTCTTCTTATGTAGGCCATTTGGGTGGAAGGGTTTTTAGACAGAAGAGAGCGGCCCATATGTTGTATTCCAATTTCCTCTGGAAACTTATCTCAAGAATTATGTAGGAAGGGATACTCTATGCAGCCACGTATTCAGATTGGCATCGTTGGGTGAAGTGTATTGTCGATATTTAGTAAATGGCAGTAATTTGGCAATATGCCCCGAGACTGTGGGCCATTACCACATAAGGTAATGCCCTCAGGGCCCATAGTTAACGAAGGCTGTTAGACGGGGACACTAATGTTTTTTTTTTTCCCAGCAGTGAGACGTGTTGCGTTTCACAGCCGAAAAAGAAAAAAAAGTTTAAAAATGGCCACTTTGGACAGAAAACATAGTTTGTTTTCTCTTTCCGTGGCAGCCATAGTAAATAAAGAAAATGGCTGCCATGGAAGGGGAAAAGGGACTAAATGCAGTCCCTTCGCCATTTCCATGGTGGCCATTGAAGTACATTGAAAAAAAAGTAAACAAAAAAATGGCCGCCATGGAACAGGGAGAAGGGATCATATATATATATGGTCCCTTCTCCCTTTCAATGGTGGGCAGTCGCGGGAAGAGCTCAGGGCCACGTGGAGCTCCGAGCCTTCTGGGCAGGTAATGCCCGGGCGAGGGTCAATGAGCTCGCTTTTTACAAGCTCATTGACCCTCACCGGGTACTAATGTTTTATAGTATGAGGTGAGTCAAACTCGTCCCACGTCTACGAAAACTGCAATGGTTAGTTAATTTAATTTCAACTAGAAAAATGACTTCTTACACATAATAAATACGTAATTTGCGTGCACCCTCACATGCCACAGACCTGGCAATGCCTAATACTTATACACAAACCACAACTGTTGGTGTTGCCAATGCTTGCTTTTAACAGGACTTCAGTGAAGGACATGCATAATAAATCGAGTGGCTGAAGGCAGACCTGGTTAAGACATTTATATTACAGCTGTAGTGTGTTTACAACTCCAATTAAGTCCAATTAAGTCCAATTAAGTCATTAATTCTCAGAAGACTGCACAACATTTAATGGTACGGTTTGATAAAGTTAGCTCAAAGAGATTCCAGGAGAATAGGTTTTGGGTGGGGACGGGCAGAAAAAGTGTTGTAGATGGCTATTAAGAGTAGTAGCAGGTAGATATTCATATGTTGTAGGTCTTTATTTTCATATAACCAAGTGGGTAAATGTATGTTGTCCATTTAGTGGCAATTTGAGTGTTAGCTTCTGATTTGTTATTTTCTAATGTGTCTATTTCAGAATCATTTATAGAGTTGTGTCAAGGTGCTTTGGAGTGGCCCACAGGTGGTGTCCTATTTTCTGTTTTCAGTTAATTTTCCCCACACGTGTCTATCCATGATGTATACTTGTATTTCCAAATATTTTGAAGGCAATGTCAATCACTTGGGGGCTGGACATAGCCTGTTCCTCAATTTTGTTATTGAGAGGCAGGAAATGAGGCAATTTCTTTATGAGGTAGAGAAATGTCCCATTTATGGTGTTTTATGGTTTCCTTTTGGTTCATTTATGTTGCTTATGAGTTCTCCTCACAGCAGACACTGCTTCCAGTAATGTTTTTTTTTATTTTTAAATGGTGGCGTTCTGCCTTGAGGAGCATGTGAGGGTGCACACAAATCACGTATTTATTATTTTAGACCCATGTATCATATGCAAGGAGTGACCCAGGTGTTGGTTTTGTATGCGGGAGGTGGGATGATGGTAGGAAGATATTTTTTTAAATTCTTTTTTTAACCACGTTCGCATTTCTTTTGTGGGACCCGGGTATTTTTTGTAGCCATAGCGGGGCTCTCTGCAGCACTTCCATGTATTGGGGGAACTCAGCACTGTGAGCCCCATTGTATTGTTTGCTGGCAAGAGCGCCACTCTACAAGGCCCGCTGGTAACATGATCTGATCACAATGGTAACAGCGGGTCTTGCAGAGTGGCGCGGAACGCCACCCCGTAAGTCCTGCCATTACCATCATGGGCAGATCATGCGGCCAGTGGGCCTCATGGAGTGGCTTCATGTGAGGAGTGGCTCCATGAGTCCCGCTGGCAGTCCTGCGTTGGTAGTGCCACAACAACAGCAGGGCTTGCGGGGTGGCGTTCCCGTGGTTATAGGGAGGGTGCTGAGTGAGTCTGCCGTTACCATGGCACTGAGAACACCAGACTCCCAACAGCGCTCATGAAGCGGAACTCCCTAAAATCAACAGAGCACAGCTTTGTAAACTCTGTCAGGAGCTAGCACCAGCTACATGAGGCATCTTCCTTCATTGGAAGATTTCCAGGCTATAAGAGGTGTTGGGTGTCCTGACCCACATTTGGGCTATCAGGCTGCAACATTTGGTGCTGTGGGCTTAGAAAATCCAAGATGACCAAAAAGCCCACATGTGCGCCAGAATCCAGGAGAACCACGCAGCTTGTGCGCACACCAAAATGGTTACCTAACTTGCCACCCACCAGTGTAAAGAAAGATCTTTGTTAACAAAATCCACTGTTACTGATGTCAAAAAGTTGCTGAAATCGTGGCTCATCGGACCACTTTAAAGATTCAACCCTTTTGTGGGGTTCCACATAACCATTTTACTGTCAGGAGCCCCATCAAAACAATGTTAAGCAAGGATTATTTACTACCATGTAAGAACCATTCCTGTTTGGAATGCATTAATCCAAGAAAGATCCCAAAAATGCATGCAGTACCCGCTTTTGACTGAGGGCGGCGCTAGCGGTCTAAACTCTGACAGGGAAACTGCATGTCAGGAGTTGCAGGAGAGGCCTTTACATCAAAGGCTGGGAGTTAATTAAAATCTTAACCACATGCTGTTCCCAGAAGACAATCTGATTTAATTAACAGGCCAAAGGCTGGGAAACCTCTCACCTCCAGAGATTCACACCAGGAGTTAGAATCTCACATGACCTCTTGATTGGTAGAAGGCAGACTGGCTGGGAGCCTCCTAGAGACCACAAAACAGGCTCTTGCAATTGAATAGAATATGTTGATTTTGACTGTTTCCTGTCAACAAAGGCCTGCCTGCCAGCAGAGGCATGGTCACTGACCCACCCAAGTCTTGGAGGCGGACTCCAACACACTGAGAACTGAATTGAAAGCAAAATATATATTTTACAGAAACACTGATAACTCTTTGTAATCAAATGACAGGAATGTATAACTTTGAGAGCCTTCATTTAAAAAATGTACCTTCAATTCAAGCCCAAACTCCAATTTATGTGATGTTCTGGGGCAAAACCCTGCTATTTATGTATACTACAGACTCTGTGTTTAAGCTAGAGACATGGGAATTTACTGGAGTATATATGGACCGGCCGTGTACATGTGTACAAATCTGGAGAAAAATCCGATGTTGCAAAACCACTAAAAAGCACAAAATGTTGCCATTTCTGAATGCAAGCCCCCAGGAAGAGCAGAGTTTGAACAGGGTATACCTCATGTGATATGTGATGGGTGCATGTAATTTCAAACCACTGTGTATCTATGAAATATGTCTTTTTGATCAAATATAGATTTGTGTGCAATTTGACAGGGGAGTGTCCTTTCTACAGGCCATATAATGACATCGCTCTGACACTCCACTTCTTTTGCCCAATCAAGAGAGAAAGGAAAGCTTGACCAATGGGTAGTTGAGAGAGGGGCTGGCTAGTGATGCTGCACACACACCCACTTTCAAAAGACATAAAAAGAGCCACTGGAAGCTAGAGAGAAAATTCAGTTCCATTTGCTGCTGAGCATGCTGCCGGACCATACAACAGCCACAAGATACCAGATTCAACACTTAAACTTTAAAACTCCAAAGAACTTGATTCAGAACTCAAGGCAAGGGCCTAAACCCACAAACTGAGAACTCTTCTCAGTAGGCCTCAGCATCCAGCAAACCTAACAGCGGTAGCAGCATCCAGGGGCCGTGCAGATCAGCGCTGGGTCCAGAGAAAGCTGTGCAGAAAGATCCATAAGCAGTGCTGTACCCAGAGAAAGCAGAGCAGTATCCAGAACCGGAGGCCAGAGATCCAGAGTGACCCAGACCGCTGTTAGCAGAACCAGAGAGCTGACCCAGATCACTGTGAAGTGCCGAGACCAGAACCGGAGTCCAGTCCAAAACCTGACCAGATCCGTGGGGAGGCCTATTTCAAAATATATTGTGAGTACCTAGCAGAACTGTGCAGAACCAATCTCTTAGTTAAAATAATATAATTCAATCTATTTTTAATCTAACCAGAACTGCCTCCTAACTGTCACCTGTCATTTGCAAAGCTGTCACCTGTCATTTTCTAGCTGCAAGCTGTAACCTGTCGCTTTGAACTTTTAAAATTTCAAGTCCAAAAAACAACCTTCACAAAATCGTTCATAACTCTGTAACCGTTTGGGCTAGGAACTTGGTTTAACTTTCCTCTGAAAGCTTAGAATCTTATCGACTTCCTCCACCTTATTCTTTCTCCGCAATCACGATTCT
Organism: Ambystoma mexicanum; assembly: GCF_040938575.1. NCBI lineage: Eukaryota > Metazoa > Chordata > Amphibia > Caudata > Ambystomatidae > Ambystoma > Ambystoma mexicanum. Next base: position 779,521,786 of record NC_090924.1, on the reverse strand, counting down.
CGCACTCGCGAATTTTGCCGCGATTTGCGATTTGGCCCGATTTCTTTACTTGTAAAAAGATAGCTGCTTTTGCCTGAACTACTAAATTTCGTTTGCCTCTTAAGAACCATCCCTAGATCCTTGCTAAAGTGAGCCTGAACTCATCCCAAGTATATTTCACTCACCCTGAACCTCCTAAAGGGAATTAAAACCATTTTCAGCATATTCCTCACTTCATTGCCAGCACATATAAAAGCATTTTGGGCCTGTGTTTCAAACTTCTGTAGTCTAAGCTTGCTGGGGTGAACTGAATTACATTTGATTGCATTTCTGAGAACTGTGTGCTTTCCTTCCATTTCCTTGCATTGCATAAAGGGGGGGAGTGGATTGCCAGAGGAAAGTGATTACATTGTTTTGTTGAAATCATATTGAGTATTTTCTGTATTGCATTTTCATTCCACCTTGCATCCATTTGAAACCATAAAAGTATTGTTGCTATCTTATCCATCCTATAACCACTCACCATTGATTATAAAGAAGTGTGCTAGTGCCAGACTATCCATGATTGATTACTGCTCAGATTAAGTGTGATATTCAATTATTAATTTATTATAAGTGTGATATATATATATATTGTTTAAATTCTCAAATAAACCTTTTAACTTGCAAAACAGAACTACTTCTTGTCTCAGTGGGGTCAGGGGGATTCCAAGAGAGGGGTGTTATATAGGGGTAGTCATCCAGAACTCATGAACTGGACATAAAGATATATCAATAAGGGTTTCCATTCAGTATCCCAGACTAGGCATTGACTTAGCTGTAGTGTTGAATTGAATCCTCTTACAAATTGGGGGCTCGTCCGGGACGTTTGGGTTAGATCGTTCACTTGTGCAGATTAATACAGTGTGCCAGCTGACCAGATACACATATCCGGTCGGATCATCACGCTGTGTTACGCTGTAAAGCACTCCTCAAAGGAACGCTCTAAGGAAAAGGTCTGTTTTGCAAAAATAAAATATAAACTTCTGTAAGTCAGGAAGGAACTCAAATTCCAGAATGACGACCTTGGTAGATATGAAAATAGCCAGAGAACACTTCTTACATAAGCTATTTGTGAGAGGTGAGTGGACTCATCAGGACCAAACGGTCTGGTTGCAGGCAATCGCGCAACAGGTCACTGAAACAGGGTCAGATATATGGGGAGATCAGGGTCCCCTGCATGTGGCCCTGAGTGAACTATATTTGGCCCCTAAGGCCAAGGATGAGCACCACAAGATTGCCAGGGTAGCGGCATATTTATATTTACATATGGGAGCCATGCAGGACAAATGTGCTGAAGGCCAAGATCTGGCGAGTAGGCAACTGCTGGCACTACAGAAGGCCCAATCTGATCTGGACTCTTCTGAGCAGAGGCTGCTCAGGAGCCAGGAGTCAGAAAATGACAGCAACCGGTACATCACTAAAATAAAGGAGGATATGGATGTGCTGCAACAGGAAAAGGCGGACCAGGATACCAGATTTCTGGCCTTGCAGAAGGAGTACCAAGAAGGTCTGGACTCCCTACTGCAGAGCCAGAAAAAGCTGGAGCAACAGTTAGACTTCAATAGGGCATGTGCTGAGCAGGTAGCCACCTAGATAGGGAGAAGGCAGAGAGCAATAAACTGATCCTGAAAGACCTGGATACCCAGGCAGAGTTTGATCAGGAGCGCCAGAAAGCTGGTGCCTTCCAAAGGCAAAGGGATGACCTGACGGTACAGATGCAGACTCTTAGTCAGGAAAGGGACACCTTAGGCCAGGAAGTCTGCCACTTAAAAAGAAAAATGGAAGAAAATCACCTGGCCCACCAGGGACTGGGTGACCTCCAAAAAGAACACCAGGAGGCTCTGGCAAGACAGGAGTAGGCCAGTAGGGATGGGACTCAGGAGGTAACACTCCTGCAGCAAAGACTGGCCCAGTGCTCCAGGACCAATCAGGAAACGCAGAGAGAGAATGATGCTCTCTGCCAGCACAATGATAGGCTCCAACAACAGGTAGCAATGCAGGAGAGACTGATAGAGTCTAGTAAGGCCTTAACTGAGGAACTGAAGGCGCAGGCTCTTGCATCGCAACAGGGAGCAGGGGCGGATAGAGACCAGGTTCGCTGGGAAAGGGAAACTCCTGAGCATAACCTAAGGAGCCCTAGTACCAGAGGCCTTTATCTCTCTCAGCCCCTGGACTCTGCCACCCCCATGTCCCCTGTCGCACATGAGCACCGGGCCACAGGGATGGCAGATTACTATCCAGCCAGAAGCATGGGGCTCATAGGCCAGTACATCCCAGGAATGGAGGGGCGGGCATCTGGGTATGGGCACCCAAGCACAGTGCAATTTAGTGGGGAACCCCAGGAGAATAGGCCCATTAAGGGCATCCTGAAAACCTCTGCCCAGTTAGGTCAGTGGGGGGGTACCCATCAAATCCTGGCAGCAAGGAGGAATCTGAAGACTCCTCTGAACGGCGCAGGACACAGGAGACCAGGTCCCCACATTCTGCCAGCCAATCCCAGGCTCGCAGAATCCGGGAAAACCTGGAAGATCAGACAGGAACCTCTGGGAGCAGTGCCTCTGAGTCAGAGGAGGAATGGACCAGGGTTACCCGAACCAAAAAGGCCAATAAGGCAAAAAGGGCCTTGCTTAAGGACCCATTGAAGCAAATAAAGGCAATAAGGAGTGTCATCACGCCTTATCACAAAAACGCCAAGTATTCTGTTTGGGAACACTTGGAGCTTTACGAGCAAATGATGGAGACTTTCCATTTGAAGGACAGCCAAAGCTGTATCCAATATGTAAAGTGGACATTCTCCCCAGAGTACTCCAGTTTCTTTGCGGGGCTGGAGGACCAAAATCATTCAAGGTGGTCCACCTATAGGGCGGCCATATTAAAACATTTTTCTGTTCACAGAAATCCCCAAGAGGCTCGCAAGGCAGCCTACAATTTGCAATGTGGGGAGGATCAGGCCCCACAAGAATTCGTGCAAGAACTGAAACGTGCCTTTGCGCAGACCACCAGAAGGGTGCGCACAGACAGCAGAGAATTTGTCAATACATTTTTCCATGCCTTGCCCAAATACATCATGACCCAGCTCGTGAGAGATTTTCACGAGAAAAGATCTTTAGACTGGGTCATTGAACAGGCTACCCGGATCTATGAGGTGGAGAAGCCCATAGAAAATAAAAATAATGCGCCCGAAAACCCCAAAACCAACAGCACCCCTGCTGCTGCCAAGGTGGCAGAGGTAAAGGTCACCCCCGTTTTGGATTTGGAGATGGGGGGGGCCTAAAAACCTACCTGCACCTAATAATTCACAGCCCAGAAGGCCCTCGGGCCAGTCACAGACAGGGAGTCGAGGAGGTAGTCCCACAAATGGGGTCCCCCGCTCCCCTGACTATGCAAGTCCCCGCTACAAGGGAAACCGACCAATCCTGGGTCATGTGTGGACTCCTCCAGTCCAAGGGGGGGGTCCAGCCAAGCACCTGACCCGGGGAACTTCCCTCCTAACTTCCCCCAGGAGGGCAGAAATTCTCCAAATCCTGGGCAGAACTTTTTCCCCAGGTATCCACCCAATGTCCAGCCCCAAAATCCTCCACCCTTCTTTCCCCAATTCCCTGAGCCCAGACAACCTAATCCAGGAGAGGGGAGGCCAAGGGTGGAAGGGTACCAAAATCTTCCCAACCAGGGGTACTACCAGAGAAGGGATAGCTACCCTTCCTGGGATCAGCCCAGGGGAGAAAATAGAGCCCCGTATCAGCCTGCGCGCGTTTCCCAGTTAGAGCGCCAGGTCCAAAATATGGCACGGGATCTGGGTCACATACTGAGGGCTCAACAGAACCCTCAGATGAGCATGCCACCGCAGAATGCCCCAAACTCTGGACCTGGTGCTCCAGAACAATGACGGGGGCAGCACCCCGATAACACACCGGTTCCCAGGGAGGAGGCACAAGGGGAAGGGGGGTGTAAAGCCTTGGAGGAAGCTTCCTTCCCAACTTGTAAACAGCCCCTGGAAAACCAGGAACCGGAAACAAAATCTCCTGCCCCTGAAAGCCTGCCTCCCAAGGAGCAGAGGGGGGGTAGGAGAAACAAAGGACCCAAACAGACCCACTTTGTGGAGGAGGTTCAGGTCTTCCAATTTGAGGGAGAGGGCTCCTCAGAAGATCCTGGGAAAAGGATCTTCTCCTTCAGAGATGGGGGAACTCCTCCCAAAGAAAAATGGGTCCCAAGGGATGTCAATTCAGACTGGGGAGATATGGAGACTGAGCTACCGCCGCCCATAATCTCATCCCAGAACCCACAATACCGAAAACCCCTGGTTCAAACCCATCCTGATGACTGCCTCCAAAAAGGGCGGGGCGGCCCAGAACCGGAACCAGGGGAACCCACAATGGCTCTGATATCCAGTTGCCAACTTTTTCTTTCAGATTCCCAAGACTCTCCACCGAATTCTACCCAAATCTCTTGTCTAGCAATGTCCAAAACCAGAAAGTTAGCCCACCAGTTGTCCAAAAATGTGCATTATCTGTGCCCCCTTGAGGAGAAGGAGGGAAGATACTATGCCCCAGTACAAGTACAGGGGCAGGGTACAATTTTGGCACTGGTGGACACCGGATCCCAAGCTACCCTTCTGTCCAAAAGGGCCTTTGAGGAACTAAATGCCGGAAGGGGGGAGAATTACCATATTCCTCTCACCTCTCTTCCTGGACAACTGCAGAACTTTGACGGGAAGGAAATTCCCGTTGAGGGGACTGCAGAGGGCACCCCTTGTTTACTAGGGAATGAACTCCTGAGAAGGTTGTCACCCCTAATAGATTGTGTAAACAAGGTCCTCTGGACCCAGACTAGCCGACCAATAAAATTAAAACAGAGTGTCAACCATGTTAGTTTAAACGGCACCTGCCACATGGTTGAACAAAAATCTGACCAAGTAGAATTTCACTTCCAGAACAACCAGACTCCAGACGTGACAGTAATAGCAGTAGGACAACAGACTGGTGATGGTGGGGCCTCTCTATTTCTGAAAATCAACCTTCCTTCCAGTTTAAAGTGGTACTCCACGCTGGAAGGAAACACTTTGAAATTCTTTACTAATCCACAATCAGAAACTCCCACTCCTATAGTCCAGAAAGATGTGAAATCAGCTCAGAGCCTGGCTGATATCCAGCAAATTGGAGAGCAGTTGTTCATCCCTGTTCAGTTAAATGATGGGAAGGACTCTGTTCTCGCTCGAGTGTGTGTGAACAACGGTAAGAGCTTCATCAGCGAAGCCATGTTCCGCCAACTCCCAAAAGATCCAGCCATTCCCACATTCAAACTGATAGACAAATGGGAAATGGACCTGGAAGCACCTAATTCCAAACAGCTCCTGCCAAGCAGGTGTATGCTCAAAATCTCCATTGGCAACAAGAGCATAGTCCATAATTGTTGGGTCGTGCGAGACGTCACTGCCGCCTTTTACTTAGGCAGTGACATTCTCAATCGCTTTGCCATTAGTTTGGACCTAATAAACTTCAAAGCTTGGTCCTGATTAGCGGATAATCCCATGGGCTTTGATGATCCAGAAAAAGCATTTAGGTCAGCTCAATTGCTACCTTATGCAGTTGAAATTCAGATCAAAGAGGAAGTCACCATCCCAGAAAGGACCCGACAATTCTCCCTGGAAGTGGAAGTTAAAAGAGGACAATATTTGCAAAACCCTGATGCTTATATACATCTAAACGCTTCTGTCCAACAGCAAGGGTTGGGGGTAAACCCAACACCATTAGTTAACATAGAACATGACACCATTCTAATAGAGGTGGATAACAGTGACTTAAAGAGTATTACTCTAGCCGCAGGCACCATTATTGGAATGGCGGTTGATGACCGACATTTTTCCATCGATTTAGGAAATGAACTGTTAGGACCAATCCCCAAGGACTGTTTTGACAGTGACAGTGAGGACAATACAACACCAGACAGGATTTTTACCCGGCATGGGGGGAACTACCTGGTGTACACTTCCTGCACTTATGGTAAGGAAGATGTGACTTGTGACTTCAGGAGGGATGAGGTGATTTTCCAGGTCCATGAGGGTTGCCTTTCCCACCTGAAGCCTCCAGTCCAAATCAGCACTCTGACCAGGGACTTCTCCACCCAGCTGGAGGAGGCCGCTGAGATAGCCAAACCAGAAGTCTTTCCAGGATTCAGGCAGATGGTGGAAGAGAGAGTCAACCTAGCTGATGCCTGTGTGACTCTGGAACAAAAGCAAAAGTTGAAACAAGTTTTCTTGGATTTCCAAGATCTCTTTGCGGTAGACTCATATGACTGTGGTCGCACTGACATCCACACAACAACAATCCCCACGGACCCTGGCATGACTCCTGTGTTTGTGAAGCAATATCGCTTGCCTCTCGCATCAATGGAGTCTCTTACTGAAATAATTAAGAACCTTGAGTCCCGGGGAATAATCCGTCCAGTCCACAGCACCTTCAATAATCCGGTGCTGGGAATATTGAAGCCAAACGGCCAGTGGAGACTCTGCGCCGACCTCAGGGAGCTCAACAATCGGGTCCATACTTCCCGATGGCCTCTGCCCTACATTGACCAAGGGCTGGCCCAGATCCAGGGGTCACAGGTATTCACTGCAATAGACCTGACCAATGGATACTGGACTGTGCCTGTCAGTAGGGAGGACCAATACAAGCTGGCTTTTTCCTTTGGGGGCCAGCAGTACACATGGACCCGGACTCCCTTCGGATACCTCAACTCCGGCAATGAATTCAACATTTTCCTACACAAGGCCATGCCCGACCTGGGTGCAAGGGGTAACCTGGCTTATGTAGATGATGTCCTCATCAAAAGTTCATCTGTGGAGGAACACATAGCAGAGATCTGTTATGCTCTGACCCAGTTGAGGGCCGCCGGAGCAAAACTTTCCTTTCAGAAAGCACAGTGGTGTAGAACCCGTGTTAATTTCTTGGGTCATGAGATTACTCCTCAGGGTCTCTGTCCCCAAGAAAAGAAAGTGGAAGCACTCCAGAAACTGAAAGACCCCACAACTCTGCGGGAACTAAGGAGCCTCCTTGGACTGACTAATTACAGCAGAAAGTTCATTGAGGGCTACGCAGAGATCACCAGACCCCTGATTCATCTCCTGAAGGGGGGGTCAAGTGGGAATGGGGTCCATAACAAGCAGTAAGACAACTCAAAAGAAGCCTCTCACAAGCGCCCTGCCTAGCTTACCCTGTCAGAAACAAGGAGTTCTTCCTGGAGACAGGGTTCTCTAATACGTGCTTGACGGCAGTATTATACCAAAAGCATGACAAGGTCAATAAAGTAATCTCCTATGCGAGCAAAACTTTATCCTCTGTGGAGGAAAAATTCAACGATTGTGAGAAGGCACTTCTGGCAACGGTGTGGGCATTGAAGAATTACCGCCTGTTTATCCATGGGGAACACATCATAGTGGAAACTCCACACCAGCCTCTGCAATATCTCCAAAGTGACAGAATCCGGGCCGGAAATGTGAGTAATTCCCGAATTACTTCCTGGATTCTGTCAATGCAAGGCTTTCCTGTGGAGGTCAGATATGGCCAAAACAAGAAGAGTCCCCTCGCGCAAGGTCTGGCTGACTTGCATGATTGTGCCAGAGAAAACTGTCTCGAAGACGAAAGTCTAAAAATCAAGGACAACATGGAGGCATACCTTAATTCCCCACACAAAGTCTTTGAAGAAGACAAGTGTGAGGGAATGCCCACTGTCTATGTGGATGGATGCTCGTACCATGTTGACAATGACGGGGAGAAAGAACTGGTGGCTGGCGTAGGGAATGCATGGGTGAAGGAGTTCCCAGAACCCTCCGCTGGATACAAAATTGGTCCCTGATGTAGTCAGGTGGCAGAATTGATGGCTGTGCATCAGGCCATCCTCACTGCTGTCCAACATCAACTCCACGAACTGGTCATAATCACCGATTCGGATTATGTACGGAACAGGTTCGTGGAGCACCTGGTTAATTGGAAAACCAGAGGCATGTTATGTGCTAACAACAAACCCTTGAAACATGGGAAGTTGATCCAAAACATTGATGATCTGGTCACATCGAATGGGATGAACATCTACTGGAAAAGTAGAGGGACCAGACAAAACTGGAAATGACTTAGCTGATCAGCTGGCCAAAACCGGGGCCATCCAAGGGGATCTAATTGAGATTGAGTCCCTGTTGGGGGAAATCCAGGTCACTGCTATCACTTGGTCCCAGACAAATGCTCACAATGATCTTTCAACTGCCCAATTTAGCAAGGAGACCCCTGATGCTGATTTGATTACAGCTCAGAAGGGGGATCCAATTATTGGTAAGTTTTACCAACACCTTGAGGACCCTGAGAACTTTCCCCTGACGGATACCGATTACATTGGGAAAGAGGACCTAAGAGTGTTGATGAAATGTCCAAAAATGTTCCGAATCCAAGACGGTTTGCTGGTAAGGAAATCCAAAGCTGGCCACGATCAGTGGGTGGTTCCTACCTCATTCCGAAGCCTGATGTTAAGTCACGCCCATGATGCGGCCACCGCCGGTCATAGGGGGTTTCACACAACACTGGAAATCTTAAGAGAGGTTGCATACTGACCACACATGGGCCAGGACCTCAACCAATATTTGAAGGGTTGTCTTGTGTGTGCACAATTTCAGCCAACATCCCTCACACACCGGGCGCCTCTCCAAAAGAGGGGAATGACACTGCCATGGTAAGATTTGCAAATCGACTTTTTAGGCCCCGTGATTCGCTCCGCTAGGGGGAATAAGTACATGTTGACTGTGACATGCTTGTTTACCAAGTGGGTGGAATGTCTCCCAGCCCCAAACTGCAAGGCAGAAACAGCAGCTGCCCTGATGATTAACCACATCTTTTCCCGTTTTGGTCTACCTCAAAGGATTGAGTCAGACAGGGGTAGCCACTTCACCAGTGAAGTAATGACAAAGATGTGGGAGATACTGGGGGTTATAAGGAAGCTACACATTGCTTACAGGCCAGCTTCTTCTGGAGCAGTGGAGAGATACAACCGAACCATTGTGAGCATATTAAAGAAGTTTGTGGCAGATTCTGGGCCAAATTGGGATATCCGATTACCTCTGGTCCTAATGGCCATCAGATCTACCCCTTCATCTGCAACCAAAATGTCACCATTCGAGTTGATGACTGGACGCAAGATGGTGCTTCCGCAGCATTTGCTCTACAGGACCCAAGAGCAGACACTAATAAATGCCTCCACAACTCATGAGTATGTGGAGAATTTAAGGAAACACCTTCAACATGCTTTTGCCTATGCTCAGCGGAATCTAGAAAGATCAGCTGATAGCATGAAGACCCACTATGACCTGAAAACTTCCAGGAAGGAATATCAGGTGGGGGACCGGGTCTATTTATACAATTTCCAAAGGAACCAGGCCAAACAGCGAAAATGTTTGCCTACATGGAAGGGACCCTTTGAGATTATAGACAAGATCTCCCCTGTGGCCTACAAGATCCGCATCCCCAAAGGCGGTTTGGCAGAGGGGGAAGACAAGTGGGTCCACATCAACCAGTTGAAGTGTTGCCATCCCAGGCACACTCTGCAACAACTGGAGGAATCCTCTAGAATCCTAGAGGGTACTGTCTCAGATTAATTCAGTTCTAACTTAAAATATCCTACATATCGCCTATCAAATTCTGAGTTTCTCAATGTGGGTGTTTTCGTTTTTGAATGCAAAAAGAAATGTGCATGTTCATATGTTTTGACTATAAATTTATATGCCACCCCACTATATCAATGGTGGGGGAAAAATGTCTATGAATAGGTATTGCCGCTCTTCCTTTGTCGTCCCAGGAGAAAGAAAACCTGGAGACTGGCCAAGGAGGACGATCCGGAGACTGGGAGGACGATCCGAGGGGCCCAGGGTACCGCCCAATATTCCCATCAGGACCGGCGAGGAGAACCGATCGATCAGTACCGGATGGAGGAAAAGATGCTGAACTGTGCCATTTGCAGAATTGGAAGAAGATTATGCGGACAGACCAGTGCGTGGGTCAAAACCCTTGTGCGCCCGACTCCCCATCGACTCAAATTCAAAGGGCAGTCACGTGGGGGGGCTTTGTTGGGTGTCCTAACCCACGTTTGGGCTATCATGCTGCAACATTTGGTGCTGTGGGCTTAGAAAATCCAAGATGACCAAAAAGCCCACATGTGCGCCAGAATCCAGGAGAACCACGCAGCTTGTGCGCACACCAAAATGGTTACCTAACTTGCCACCCACCAGTGTAAAGAAAGATCTTTGTTAACAAAATCCACTGTTACTGATGTCAAAAAGTTGCTGAAATCGTGGCTCATCGGACCACTTTAAAGATTCAACCCTTTTGTGGGGTTCCACATAACCATTTTACTGTCAGGAGCCCCATCAAAACAATGTTAAGCAAGGATTATTTACTACCATGTACGAACCATTCCTGTTTGGAATGCATTAATCCAAGAAAGATCCCAAAAATGCATGCAGTACCCGCTTTTGACTGAGGGCGGCGCTAGCGGTCTAAACTCTGACAGGGAAACTGCATGTCAGGAGTTGCAGGAGAGGCCTTTACATCAAAGGCTGGGAGTTAATTAAAATCTTAACCACATGCTGTTCCCAGAAGACAATCTGATTTAATTAACAGGCCAAAGGCTGGGAAACCTCTCACCTCCAGAGATTCACACCAGGAGTTAGAATCTCACATGACCTCTTGATTGATAGAAGGCAGACTGGCTGGGAGCCTCCTGGAGACCACAAAATAGGCTCTTGCAATTGAATAGAATATGTTGATTTTGACTGTTTCCTGTCAACAAAGGCCTGCCTGCCAGCAGAGGCATGGTCACTGACCCACCCAAGTCTTGGAGGCGGACTCCAACACTCTGAGAACTGAATTGAAAGCAAAATATATATTTTACAGAAACACTGATAACTCTTTGTAATCAAATGACAGGAATGTATAACTTTGAGAGCCTTCATTTAAAAAATGTACCTTTAATTCAAGCCCAAACTCCAGTTTGTGTGATGTTCTGGGGCAAAACCCTGCTATTTATGTATACTACAGACTCTGTGTTTAAGCTAGAGACATGGGAATTTACTGGAGTATGTATGGACAGGCCGTGTACATGTGTACACATCTGGAGAAAAATCTGATGTTGCAAAACCACTAAAAAGCACAAAATGTTGCCATTTCTGAATGCAAGCCCCCAGGAAGAGCAGAGTTTGAACAGGGTATACCTCATGTGATATGTGATGGGTGCATGTAATTTCAAACCACTGTGTATCTATGAAATATGTCTTTTTGATCAAATATAGATGTGTGTGCAATTTGACAGAGGAGTGTCCTTTCTACAGGCCATATAATGACATCGCTCTGACACTCCACTTCTTTTCCCCAATCAAGAGAGAAAGGAAAGCTTGACCAATGGGCAGTTGAGAGAGGGGCTGGCTAGTGATGCTGCACACACACCCACTTTCAAAAGACATAAAAAGAGCCACTGGAAGCTAGAGAGAAAATTCAATTCCATTTGCTGCGGAGCATGCTCCCGGACCATACAACAGCCACAAGATACCAGATTCAACACTTAGACTTTAAAACTCCAAAGAACTTGATTCAGAACTCAAGGGAAGGGCCTAAACCCACAAACTGAGAACTCTTCTCAGTAGGCCTCAGCATCCAGCAAACCTAACAGCGGTAGCAGCATCCAGGGGCCGTGCAGATCAGCGCTGGGTCCAGAGAAAGCTGTGCAGAAAGATCCAGAAGCAGTGCTGTACCCAGAGAAAGCAGAGCAGTATCCAGAACCGGAGGCCAGAGATCCAGAGTGACCCAGACCGCTGTTAGCAGAACCAGAGAGCTGACCCAGATCACTGTGAAGTGCCGAGACCAGAACCGGAGTCCAGTCCAAAACCTGACCAGATGCGTGGGGAGGCCTATTTCAAAATATATTGTGAGTACCTAGCAGAACTGTGCAGAACCAATGTCTTAGTTAAAATAATATAATTCAATCTATTTTAAATCTAACCAGAACTGCCTCCTAACTGTCACCTGTCATTTGCAAAGCTGTTACCTGTCATTTTCTAGCTGCAAGCTGTAACCTGTCGCTTAAAACTTTTAAAATTTCAAGTCCAAAAAACAACCTTCACAAAAATGTTCATAACTCCGTAACCGTTTGGGCTAGGAACTTGGTTTAACTTTCCTCTGAAAGCTTGGAATCTTACCTTTCCAACAAGCCTAGGATTGACTTCCTACTCCTTATACTTTCTCCACGATCATGATTCTCGCACTCACGAATTTTGCCGCGATTTGCGATTTGGCCCGATTTCTTTACTTGTAAAAAGATAGCTGCTTTTCCCTGAACTACTAAATTTCGTTTGCCTCTTAAGAACCATCCCTAGATCCTTGCTAAAGTGAGCCTGAACTCATCCCAAGTATATTTCACTCACCCTGAACCTCCTAAAGGGAATTAAAACCATTTTCAGCATATTCCTCACTTCATTGCCAGCACATATAAAAGCATTTTGGGCCTGTGTTTCAAACTTCTGTAGTCTAAGCTTGCTGGGGTGAACTGAATTACATTTGATTGCATTTCTGAGAACTGTGTGCTTTCCTTCCATTTCCTTGCATTGCATAAAGGGAGGGAGTGGATTGCCAGAGGAAAGTGATTACATTGTTGTGTTGAAATCATATTGAGTATTTTCTGTATTGCATTTTCATTCCACCTTGCATCCATTTGAAACCATAAAAGTATTGTTGCTATCTTATCCATCCTATAACCACTCATCATTGATTATAAAGAAGTGTGCTAGTGCCAGACTATCCATTATTGATTACTGCTCAGATTAAGTGTGATATTCAATTATTAATTTATTATAAGTGTGATATATATATATATATATATATATATATATATATATATTGTTTAAATTCTCAAATAAACCTTTTAACTTGCAAAACAGAACTACTTCTTGGCTCAGTGGGGTCAGGGGGATTCCAAGAGAGGGGTGTTATATAGGGGTAGTCATCCAGAACTCATGAACTGGACATAAAGATATAGCAATAAGGGTTTCCATTCAGTATCCCAGACTAGGCATTGACTTAGCTGTAGTGTTGAATTGAATCCTCTTACAGAGGTTTGCAAGCTATATTGACTCATACAGCCTGGGAATTGACCAATGGGGGACGGCCTTCACTTCTCCCCAGAACATATTAACTTAAGATAATTTTATAACAGCCATGGCCCACTATAGTAACTGGAAAAAAGGGGAGCATCACTCAATTATCACATCTATCATGAGAGTGCTCGGGATGTTAAATTTGCACAAAGGGACCACTCATGTTGTTAACATGCATGTACTGAGAGACAGTCTGCCTTCAGATGTCTGCCTGTGTGACTCCCTTCAGAACTGATGTGTGGGCACAGCCTCCCACTGAACCAGCAGTGAAGTGGTGCTTGATGAAAGGAGCATTCATTTTCAGCTGTCTCTCTCCATTGAACTCTGCTTGTGCAACAGCGCAAATTGCTAAACCTGTCACAAGGTCCAGGCCTTTGCTCCAACACAAACCTTAATGGGCCTATACCACTAGGCCAGGCCAAAAAAAGTACTGACAACCACGTTACTATCTACACTGTGTTTACTCTTCTAAGAAAAGAAAGCTACAGGCCACACCTTTTCCCAGTACCATCCACACGACCAACTGCCTACTTGTTGCTCTGCTTAAACAGTGTCACCTACATTTTTACTTGAATCAAACATCATTTTGAATCCATCAGCAACCAAAACTAGTCACATACTTTGCGACATACAGTGCACCACAACACCAGCTACAAAGTTGCACCCTTGGCAGTTTGCTGGTTTACATACACTAAATAACATACCATAGCATTGACATATAGCAAGATATGATTATATGTATAGGAGAAAGAGTAATTGCTCTTGCCATTTTGGTCCCATGGCTCCTATCGACCAAAAGCACTAACCAATGGGGATTGTGCAATGTACACCCACGCGACAGGTTAAGCTGGTCATGACTTTCCACATCCGCTGAATTTCAAGGGTTTTGTTCTGATAAATCTAGTCAACCTAACAAAATTTTAACTAAAGATTTTTCAGTGAATTTCAAGGGTTTTGTTATAACATCGTTTTTATTATGTGCCACTGGCCATTGCCTTTGGCCGTGTCTACTGTTTATGTTCCCCCAATATGTTTGCTTTACAACAACTAGGTGGGCATGGCTGAAGGCCTTCAGCTCTGGCTAGTGACCATGGCCTTTGGCCGTGCCCACTCTATGTTTTAAAACAGCACCAGGCCACTAGCCATGGCCTTCAACGTGTCCTCTGTACAAGTTCCCCCAATATGTTTCTTTTCATCCCACTAGATGATCATGGTCACCTCCATTGTACAGGTTCCCCCAATATGTTTCTTTATGTCCCACTAGATGGCCATGGCCATTTTGAACCTCTCCCCGTGGCCTTCGTCCATGTCCACTTTACACCCCAACCTCACCGTAGTTGTCCAAATACTTTTTTCTTTATTCTCAAAGCACCAAGACTGTCATAAAGGTTTTAAGGTGCAGGGGGCAACCCATTCTATGTCGAATATTTTAACAACTGCTTGATGGATTTACCCAAACCAGTCAAGGAAATTAAGACAACGCCTTGTGCCCAAATTGTTTCTTATTTGGTTAAAATCTGCCTAGCGGTTTTCACGCTATGCTGTTCAAAAACTGCACCTTTTCTCCATGGAAAAATAAATGCGAGTAGACTGAAAACAGCGTTTCATGTTTTTTTAAATAACTTTAGAATTTTAAAACAAATTGGAAAATCTCATCCAATTCCATCCAGCAAGACAATAGTTTTTAGCCTTGCTCAGCCTCTATGCTGTATATCTTAAAGCACTTCCAGCCCACTCGCCATGTCCTTGGACTGTGTCCACTTTCCACCCCCAACCTCACTGTAGCTGCCCAAATACTTTTTTTTCTTTATTCTGAAAGCACCAAGGCCGATAAAAAGGTTTTTACAGAGCAGGGGGCACCCCATTCTCTGTCAAATATTTTTAAAACTTCATGATGGATTTACCGCTAACCATTCAAGAAATGTAAGTTAACGCTTTCTGCCCAAGTTGTTTCTTATTCTGTCCAAATCTGCCTAGCGTTTTTCGCAATACGGCTGTTCAAAAACTGAACTTTTTCTCAATGGTAAACCAAATGGGCTGAAAACTGTAAAACTGTGGTGTTTTGTTTTCTTAATATTTTGTTTTTCATTTTATAATGTATTCTTCCCAGAATTCGCAGTTTGGAGGAAAGGGGGCATTGACACACTTTCTGTTTTGGAGAATTTCATCCACATCCATCCAGCAAGTCAAACGTTATTTGCAATTGTATCTTGGGGAAAATGGCTGCTTTTTCTTTTCTGAAGATCATGTCAGCTTCTCTGCTGCAAAGAACCATGGGAGATATCACTATAATTTTGGGAGAAAGGGGCACCCCCTTGTCTGTCAAATATTTTAAAAACTACTCGATGCAATAACCCCAGACCACCCTCGGAAATCGAGTCAACACTTCGTGCCCAAGTTGTTTCATATCTAGTCCAATTCCATCAGGCGGTTTTCGCTGTGTGCTCGATCAAAAAAGTGACTTTTTCCTCTTTGGGACAATGAATGGGGACTAGACCGAAACTGCTTATTTTGTTTTCTTAACAACGTCTTTATTTTTGAATGGATCATTCCCAAAATGTTCAGTCAGGGTTGTGGAGGGACAGGGGGGACTGGAGGTGAGCCTAAGTACAATTTTGTTTGCAATTTTTCGGCCAAATCCGCAATATGAGTCATAAGTTATTAGCAATTCATTTTTCGAGTTTCCTATGGTACATGATACTCAACTAGAAAGAGAGAGAGAGACATAGAGAGCTTACCTGTGCTACCTCGTATCTTAATTGTATTTTTAAGACCAATGTATTCTTTTATTGAAGCCACTGTAATGTATAGAAGTATCTTTATTTTTTTCTTTTCTGGTGTCATGAAGATGTCAATTTTATCGTTCACTGTTCTGGTAAAATAAATATGCCACAATCCCATATTTCACATAACACCAAAGTCATTTGTTTGGTGTAGTTTTCATTACTCTCTTCAGTAGGGAGTTTTGTTGTGATTTTAAAGATATGTTGTGCTTAATTTGAAATATTGAACACATCTGCTCTTTAGACCTCCTGTTTTATTTACATGTTAAAGAAAGGGTATGCACACATTGGTAATGTCTTGATAAACTTGGTGGGGCACCTTTTCTTACATAAAATATAATTAGTTTGACTTGCATCCAGAGTACTTAAGGCATCCATTTCCTGTTGTGTAAACAAAAACACCATAAATGCCAGACCATGTGTCAAGTGATTGATCCTGATTCTGGAACGTTCAGAATTGCTGACATCCATCCATGTGAAAGGAGAGTCTCACACACCGGCCAAAGATGGCTGTTTACTCGGTTACAAAGACTGCATGAAACAGATCAAGGACGCATTGTGGTGAGCCACTACAGCGGAGCGTTGATGTGTATTGTACTTTAACCATTATAAGACACTGAGATGGCTTGTGCAGCAAGCACCTTTCCTTGGTTTTGCAGCAACCCAGGATTTTTCATTAAATGAATTCTTGGAACATTTGTGAAGCAGCACGTTTGAAGGAATTGTACATGAATCACCGATACTTTAATACATCTCGGTCAATTAGAACTCAACCATCCTCTATTTCTTTTCAAACTTATAAAGGATGTTAGTGCACTGCAACTAATAATGAACTTGAATTGAGGTCTATCTCTGGCCTGTCCATGGGAAAATTGATCTGAAGTTTGGAGAGTGAATTAGGTCATAGAGGTTAGTGGGGGGCAGTGTGAGCTCACAGAGGAGAGGTTCGAAATCACACCCAAAAGGGATTGTACTCCCCAAAAACCTTCCTATTATCTACATGTAACGTTCAATGAAGATGCGCAGAATGCTTACAAGTCTGCAGGCAGAGGTTCAATGCTGTTCTGCTATAGTTCGTGGCAATGAGAGCGACCCTGAGGTTTTCCTCTGTCCGGGATCAGTCTGTGCTCTCTCAAGAAATAGATTCTGTGTTTGCCACAAACCACGCACCTCACTATAGCGTGTTGGGCATTAGGAGTACACTGATCTAAACCACGGCCATTTCTGGCCCCATAGCTTTTTTTTTAGAGCGTCGTGCAGCATTACTGCAATCGTGCAGGTATTGTCAGCAGCGCCTTAAGGGGTTCTTAACCCCAACATTGACCCGGTCCACCCGCCTCTGTGTGTGCATTTTACAAAACCTCTTGTAAATGGTGAGAAAACGAATAACTTTTTTTAACGTGATGTCACTGATTCAATTTACCATCCCATAATTGTGCCATAGACACAGATCACAATGGCCGAATTGCAAAACCAGGTCATTAATAACTGGACTGCAAACAAATACTAACACACGTGTTAAGCAGTATGGCCCCGGCGCCCACTGTGCTGATCTGCTTCCAAATGTTCCACATGCCCCAGAGGAAAAAAGGGCTATCAGGGCAGCTGATCGATGATTCCCGATCTGGCATTCAGGAATTCTGTGTCTGGGAGGCACCTCGGCCTGATTGCGAGTTTTTGCGCAATGTAATCTGTGCTCCCTGCGCGTGGCGTCATTCCACTGCGCCAGCCCTGCACCTCATGGGCAAATGTTGCCTGTGAGTGGGCAAGGATGGGCTTCAGATCAAGCGCAGCTGTGAGTGCATCCTTGAGCCCCATGGGGGTGCTGTCATAACTCTGAGGCCCCAGCCAGAGGGATCCCTGGTACCTGCACTGTCATGCTTTTCTGTGAGCTTGTTTACTCTGCATAGCTAACATGGGGCACTTCACTGCAACAAGAAAAGGGCCTTGCGCTAGTGGCAATGGTGAAGAAGCAGGAGAGTTCCTGGGTTTCCTGGGTTAAAAAAGGCAAAACTTTCAAAGGACAAGAGGGAGGAAATGGCAAACATTCACAGAAAAAACGACTGAAAAGTGGGTGCTTTCACCAGCAAAATCTGGACAGTGGATCCCTTTTCAGACCCCTGCCAGTCAAGCAATGTCACTTTCCTACAGCTAATCTAAGGAGGGCAATGGAACATAAGGCTTATGGAGACAGATCCTTAAAAGCCTGCCACATGATCTGTGACCCCTGCACACATGTGGTTGGAACGCAGAGGGCCTATTTACAACAGGGCCCCAGCCCTCCACACACCCGTGAGCCGGAGTCAATGCATATGTCTCATGCATGCATCCAACGCTCACACATGTAGCGCTTACCAGACTGGGTAGTACTTTTGCTCACAGTTCCTCTCCCCCATTGCGAACATGGGGAACTGTGTGTAAGGTTGCCAGGGCACAGGCTGCGATTGCTACTCTGCGCATTACATGCTTCCGCAGCTTAGTAACGAGCCTATAGTTTGCAATTAGCTGAACATGATTCTTGGACCAAACAGAAGGTCTGTATTACAGAAAATGTCTCCAGCCCAGGTGTTCAAAATGCAACTTGAAGACTGTGCAGTGGAGACAATGCCAGGGAGGTGGGGCCCTTTTGCAAGAAATCTTTGGAAAAGATACACCAGGAAAGATCAAGCAGACGAAGGGCCGCAGTCATGCAATGACCGCAAGTATTCTCATTGTGAATGCTATGTGCTTTTTCCTTTTTTACATGCCCCCAGAGGCGTCACTATGGGGCATTCTGGGGGGAGTTAAGGCCCAGGGTCTTTCGTTTGCAGCCCCGGATAGAAGCTCAGGTGCTAAAACCAAAAGGCTAGCTAGCCCCAAGTCCTGACAGTCCCGACATTAGCATAGCCCCAGATCTTTTCCAGACCTAGCAACACCCCTGCATGCCCCCTCGCTCTACCCTCCACTTTAATTTGGGAACATGCACAAAAGGTTTCCTGAAGTGCGGGGGCGCAACAAAGTTACCCACCCACACTCCCTATCAGAACGGTTTTGCGACGGCTGCAAAAGAGCCCTATCAGATACATATCTGACCCGTGCATGCGACAAGATGAATATCCCCTGCCACTTGGCTCGCTAAGTAATGTAAGGGATGATGAACCACTTGCCTCAACGACAGCCAAATTGGAATCATCGCATTCGGGGAGGTGGTGTGCACCTCAGAGCCCTCCGCAAGCCCGTCATCCACTAAACTGCTCTTGAGCTAAAGAGCCTGCTTCTAAGAAGCCGGAGACGCAGGACATGAATTTAAATGAGGGCTTATTATCTCAGGAATTCTCTCAAAATGAGCATTGTGCAACACAGCAATGAGACGGAGAAACCCTTAAAACGAAGCCTGCGGTAACCCGGCTAATCCATTCTGGCTGTGGATCGTGCCAACCCACGTGCAATATATGCGTCGATCCCTATTTGAAACAATCGTCTTTGCTAGATACGTACAGGCCCGATTCACAGAAGCCTTTTATAATAGTGCAATCCCATTGGAAAACGCTCCATGAATCAGGCCCTTAATGCGTACACAAATTGCGTAAATCATAGCAGTGATGGTTCAGTGCACCAGTTCTTTGTCGTTTTCGCGCGTGAAAGCTCTAGCCCTGCATGCGCGTGATGCACAGTCCTGCGATAATTAACTGGTCTATAACAGACAATACCAGGTAACAACGGCATGGCTTCAAAAGCCTGTATCTCTGGAACCTGACAGTCCTGCTTAACAGAATGATGCACCTGACACTAGCAAGTGGGCTTAACAACTAGGCTGTCAAACAATGCCGGAAGGAGGCTTAATCATTTCAGGCTATTGAAGGAGACCCGCTTGCTGTATCCAGCGCCGCTTGCACTGTTGAAAAGTGACTTTGCACTGCCGACAAAAACCCTGATTCACGGAACTGTGCAAAGTGTATTTTTCCAAAGTCCGAAGTCAATGCATAGTCATTTTTGCAGTACCAAATGACTTTGCACGGACTTTGAACTGCAAATAAACACTTGAATCAGAGTTTGTGTTAGCAGTGCAAAGTCAATTTTCAGCAGTGCGAAGTCACTTTGAACCATGCAAAAAATTCCATGACCTCTGTTCCCATTTTAAAAAGGGATGGAAGATGAAGGATGCTGCAATCTGTCCAAATTGCAATGAAACTAAACCATGTATTCCATCCTCGAGGCAGCAGATACATTTTATTTAATTGTTTTTTTTATAAAGCACTAAATACCTGAGTTTGGTTTCTAAGTACAGATCCAGGATTCAAACCTCTGGTTTTGCTTTCAAGACCAACACATTGCCCATGTGCTATCCTCCTGTCCCAAATTGCTGGTTCAATTTGATTAAATACAGGGACGTCATTTCACCAAAATGCCACGGGTAGCGGAAGTGACATCACGTGACCCTTTACCCCTGATGACATCACAGGAAATTACGTTACTTGACCCCACCCCGAAGTGATATCGAGGGTAGCAATGGAACACAACGTTTCACCTGTTGACAAAACAGGAATTGGCATCACATAGCATTGTACACTACGAAAAATATGGTTACGATATCACTATAATGTGATGAATATTTCATACAAGAATGGATCGCTATATGTATCGTTAAGATCAGTGTGTATAGGCCCATATTATCAAATAACTGTGAATGCAAGCAGATGTCCATGACCAAATGATAATGATGTGTTATTATATAGCACTTATGCCTAAGCGCGTTATATAGAAAAACTATACACCCAATATCACCCAACCTGTGTTGGTACCCATTTATCGACCTGAGAAGGATGAAAGGCTGAGTTGAGGCGTTTAAGAACAGAGCAAATCAGTGACTCACCCCCTGAAGTGTGCCTGAAATAAACCTTTAATGAGTCTAGCAATTATTGTATAGAATTCACATTATTTGGTATTCCTATTTTTTCTTATTTAGGGTCAGTGCTGAAAGTGTTAGACTTGTGGCCCTTCTGTTCTTATTTTTCTTCTTTTTTTTAAGGGGCCTGAACAAGAAAGCCAGCCACTCTAGAAGTAAAGAGCCACATGGTGCAGGCTACAGCCCAGGAGCTTGCATTACGAAAAAAAAAAAAAAAAAAACATCTTTTTTTATTTTTTTTTTATAGAGGTCGCCAGGGAGACCTCAGAGGTCGCAGTTGCGACCTCTGGCGACCCCTTAATGGCGTCCCTGATTAAATATTGAGTTCACGTATGAATGCATGCATGTGTTGATTTACCTGGGTGCAATGCATTTGATGTGTAGTGCACAAAGCAAGACCTGTAGAGGTATGCCTTTCTCGACTGCTCTCGTGATGTCAGCCAGCGGGGCATGGCCCATTGGATGCAAGTTTAGGTACATTAGGAGATGGTATTATGGTTAACTGGAAACCCGTGAAGGCAGTTTCTGTGTGTGGAAAATGCATTTCTGCATGTGCAGTGGAAATCACACTATTGCGATACAAGTGCAACTGCATTTTGCCTTTTGCTGCATCCATTGGGCATGCTCAAATTCAGCTCGAGCATTTGCAAACTGTGTTTCCCGGGGCAACCACTGATGCAAGCCGGATTCTATAGGTAAGAGGAAGTTGTTCTAGAGTTTGGCGGTTCTACGGGGAAGTGTTTCCCCAGCCTACTCATTCACTAGAGGCAATATTAGAATCAGAGGAGCGTGTTGGCCAAAGGGCTGCGCAATGGGCTGCACGGGTTTTATAGCTGAAGCTGATGATTGGTAATGTTACTCTGGGCCACATATAGGTCCAGGTAAATAGGTTGGCATGGCAACTTCTTGATCTCTTTTCATTTCTTAAGCTATGTGACATAAAAAGTTGCCTGGACTTGCTGGATACTTGCTTCCATAGACTGTCACTCGGACTCCTGTTGTTTTCACAAAGTAAATTACTTTATGGTTAAGGAGTAAAAAGGGGGTGGGGATGGGTCTGGGGTAGAGGCTGCAGGTGGGACCCTCCCCATAAAACAAAATCTGAAGGAAAAATTGGAAGTGATTTCTACAAAGTAAATTACTACGAAGTAATTTGTTTTGTTGAAGTGACACGGAACTCTGTCAATCACAGATTGAAAGGCCAATCACATTGCAGACTGGCAGCTTGGAGAATGTAAAGGTTGTATGTAAAATTGCATTAACGTTCTTCAAATGGCTGACAGTGTATATCTTAGGTCAGCGTCCATCACAGGAGCAACCATTTGCCACTGTACAAATGGAGCTGATATTGATGTGCAGGTTCTCTTCTGACTTGTGAGCACATTTGGAAAACACATGTTGGGAATCAACCTCATAGCTTTTGATTGATTCACAAAAAACACATTGTGTGAATAAGCCCCTGCATTTTGAATTGATCAGCAATATTCATGCTTTACATCAATGAATACAGATTGACAGCTTCCCTGCCTCCTGAAACTTTGTTTAGTCTATTGTGTCTATTCCCTCCTCACCGAATGGATGTCCTTTCAGCAGCACAATTTTCTTGTTCCTTAGTCAGTTTCTCAGACAGATGCACACGTTGGGATTGACACCAATGCTAGCTACATCGAATTCCCATAAATCTCCTCTGTGGGAACAGTGAAAGGCCATTTGGTAAATCCACATGGACTAGCTCCACTGCCATTCCTCCGTCTGGGTCGACACTGAAAGAGGTCTTCTCCATGAATCTGGTGGAGCCAGATTGCATGGGACCTGCAGAGTCCTCGTTTCATATATTGTCCATTAATTCCCCCAAAGCCAAGATCAGGCCTACGACTCGAACATTGTCAGCCTCCTCCACGCTGCTTCTTCGGTGCTACTTTCTGGAATTAAATGTCAGAACACCGTGCAAGATAAAGGCTAGAAAGCTTATGATGAGGACCAGTGTGGACTGGCGGGCAGGGCCTTTTTTTCTTGCGATGCAAATCTACCTGGGGAAATGACCTGAAGGGTGATAGTTATTCACTATTGGGGTCTATAGCACATGAAGACATAAGGATACCGCACATATCTACTTTAATGTATAGTGAGCTATGCAGATCCTCTGGTGGGCGAAAAGACAGAGAGATAGAAAGAGAGAGAGAGAGAGAGCCCGAGAGAGAGAAAGAAAGGTCTATGATAGAAATATGGATGCATGAAAAATTTTGAAAGGATGGATGAATGGATAGATAGATCATTTGATAGAATCCATTATAAATGATATATGTTGGAAGGATGGATGGATAAATGAATGGATAGATAGACAATTAGATAGAATCAATTATATATGTTAGATGTGGGAACGATGAATGGATAAATGGAAGGATAGATAGGTTGACAATTAGATTCAATCAATGATATATGATAGATTTTTGAAGGATGGATGAAGGGATAGAGACAAAGATAATTAGATAGAATTAATGATATAGTGTGTTAGCAGGAAACATTGAGATAAAACGTTCTTCTTTTCATTGCCAAAGCCTGAACATGTGGAAAGCACTACCGGAGCAGTCAAGGATATTTGCTATGTTGGGTTCTTCGTCCTGAGAGAAGAATTATGTTCGTTGAAGTACTTTCTGGAGCACCATGCACGCTCTCATAGATGCAAACAGGTGCCATTTCGGGATATATTCATAAAAGCACTATGCATGTGACGGCTCACAATAGCAATTGCTCATGGCATAGTTTGTGCTCAAGGTTGAATTCTTGTATTCTCATTTCTCAGGGCTGTTTCGTTCTCACATGACTTACTGTGAATGAGCGGGGCTTGTATGATAGGCGAAAGAGACGTAAAGATGCACATTTCTCAAATGAATCAACGTTTGTCTGCAAAATGCCACACAATATGGTGCTTAGTGACATGGAAATAACACCTTGAAAGTTCCTGAGAAGCCATGATCATGCATTTTAACATTAACAAGCAT
Organism: Ambystoma mexicanum; assembly: GCF_040938575.1. Lineage (NCBI taxonomy): Eukaryota > Metazoa > Chordata > Amphibia > Caudata > Ambystomatidae > Ambystoma > Ambystoma mexicanum. The sequence goes on along the minus strand of NC_090924.1, from coordinate 779,497,915 downwards.
AGAATTTACAGCATCAAGAAACCCAACGTGTGATGAGGTTCAGCACAACATCTGACTTGCCGCTTCCTTCCATCACAAATCTAGATGCAAGCAGTTCCCTGAGCTAAAATGCCCTCTGGAGGGTGTTATCCAGCACCTGGATGGGGCTCAGGTAAAGGGTTTACGTGGTACCACCCCTTAACTTATATTGGTAAATGCTGGTTAACTGCAGCAGAAACCTCTAGATATGGAAAATGGTTGAAGACATAGTTGTTTCTTCTCCTTTTACTGTCCCACACGATTATATGAGCAAGACTTGCTTATGGCGCTGTGTAGCAAATTCAAGCAACCGGCAGACGGTGTGAAATCATGGAAATATTGTTGCGTGGCCCAACAATGTTGAACAGCTGACAACATTTTCAGTGGGTTTTACCTATCATACAGCTCATTTGAAATGTTATAAACCTCTTGCATTATTCCTTGTCATATGGAGATAGAAGACTCTGGCGCTTCAGCTACAGGCTCAAATAGTATGTTGGGGCCGTCTTACATGTCAGCCGGTCTGGTTTTCATCCCACACATAACACTGAGACATCCACACTCCAGGTGATGGATGACAGACTCCAGGCTACTGGTATGAGGATATGAGGATGCTTTCCTGCTGGTTTCCTAGGATCTCCCAGTGGCTTTCAATACAGTGGACCCTGAAGGACTAAGCTTGTTCCATCCATGACACATGGGAGCAACGGGTATTCTCTGGAAGTCGTTTCGAAGGTTTCTATCTGGCAAACTGTAACCTGTACAGATCAGTGCTGTAACAGGAGGGGGTCCCGCCTGTTAGCACTTCTACGGTTCCCCCCTGCTCTTAGAAGAAGCGTATTCCATGCCGCAGACTCTCGTGTCAGCCTGGGCCACCACTCATGCCTATTAATGATGATGATGATTCTACCACATCAGCATGATGCACACTGCACCAGGTGAAAGATTGAAGGTTGTTAATCACATTTTACATCTGACACCTAACAATGAAACATGGGGCGTGTCGCCTTGTCCATGGCACCCAAATGTTGCAGTCCCCTTTGTGTGTGGCCAATGACATTATCATTTTCATGGCTGTAGTGGAGGCAGCTTTTGGTGCCAAGGTGTTGGGCAGCTCTTGAGGGAACACTGGAATTGTAAATGATTCAAGGTCAGTGGCGAAAGGTGAATATCTTATCTTCCACAAATTAGCAAAAGCACAGAAGGAGCACAGCAAAAGCACAGCAATCTGTTCTCCCCTGTTTCCTCCCATGGGTACTTGTAGATCCCTAGGAGTCATATAACCTGCCCTCCCCCATTGTTAACTCCCCTGTCCCTTGTACTGATTCCTTGCAATCTGCTTCCTGCCCCGTGTACGCCCCCTATGACTTAATAACAATAATAATAATACAAATCATGAGACACTGCAAACATGTATTTTGAGTCACTCAGCATGATCTTGGGTGGTCTTGTTTGCATCCCGTCTACATATTGTAAATGCATTTCTCTGGCTCAGTTTGTAAATAAATCGCTGTTTATAGAAAACATATTCTTTCACTCAGTATATAAACAAATCAATCGGTGTGCAAATCTCCCTCATTCTTTAATAACTCTCCTAAGGGAAAGCAACGGGGATAAATGGCACAGTAGTTCCTGGCTGCTTTGCATAAAATCAAAGAGCATTTTGGGAACATAAAAATGAACATCCATTTTTATATTTAACACCTATGTCTGTGATAATGATGTAAACATGCACTATTTTGAGAACACGTTGCACAATGGGCCTGGTTTTCATTTGTCACAATACTAACATGAACAGTAAAGTGTGCGCAAAATATGAGTCATATATACCAATTTGGACATGCTTTTGCTTTGCTGCTTGTGCTGAGCATAAAACAACTTCTCCTTCCACTTATACATTTGTTGATAAGATGGGAAAGTCAGCAGGTAACTTTGGTCTCTTTTAGGTCCCCCTCACCCTGGGGCCCGCGGCCTGTGGGGACCCCAAGCATGCCAGCGGTTCAGATGTAATCCACCTGGTCACCACCTTTATAGGTGCAGTTTCAGGGGCCTCATGCGTACACCCTGTCTCCCAGTAATGTCACTCTAAATGGAGCTGTTCAGAGATATGCTTGATGGCTGCAGAGCTTGAAAGCATTGGTATATTGATGGTTGATGGTATGCAGTTATTACTAATGTAAAGCACCTTGGCCTTTGCCTCTCGGTGAGTTCAGGCCTGTATGGCTGGTTATCATCTCTGGCCATGAATGGCGGTGTTCCTATACCCTGGTTAATTCAGCACACTCTCTGGGATTCACTCATGAGTCCACTCTCCCCAGGTGTCCACATGCTGTCAAAAGAGCCCCGCTTGCTTGTTTTCAGCCACGCTGCTTTGCAGGGTTAACCCTGCCCTCCCTAGAGATCTGTGTAGAACAACTGTCCTGCCTCTGGTCTTATCAGATGTGGTGGGGGAGACGCCATATTACAGTGGGCTTCTCAAAATGCCCATTGGAGGGAATGTATTGGTCTTTCATGAAGCAGTCAAATTGATCCGGAAGGATCGCATGTAGAATGTTGTCTCTGCTTTTGGCTTTCTTGCATTGACTGATTGCTGTGTCCCAGGTAATGTGTTCACAGTGTTGTCTAGCCTATAAAGTTATCCATGTTCACCAACTATCAAATGAAGCATCCATTCTAAAAGCCGCTGGTGATGCTCACTTCTTCTGGAGTAAAGACAATGGGCCTGATTCACAGAGTGTTTTCCAATGATATGATAGGTTATATATATGATATGATAGTTATTTATATGATATGATAGGTTATTTATAACGCGCTTAATACCCAGAGGTTTCTAAGCGTGGACTCGGGGATCGAACCTGTGTTGCTCCGTGTCGTCTTGCATCCAAGGCGAGCACGTTGCCCCTGAGCTATCCTCGGATTGTGCCATTATAAAAATGGGATAAATGGGATTGTACCATTATAAAAGGCTTCTGAAGATCCCTCTTGTCCAAAAAGCAGAAACAGGCCATCTCCCCTACAATTCCACATTTCCGGAGCACTTTACCTGCCTCTCTTTGGCTGGCTCTGACGCTAATCTCCTTTTACCAGGAACTCACATTCTTACCCATACATAGCTTTTACAGTGTTCCTTGCCATAATGCAGTTCAGCTGAAGGATGTATCTTCCAATCGAATTGCCCAGGGTCTTTTCTTACCCTCTTCTTTGCTTACGTTATATTGTATTTTAATTCGGGTCATGAATATTTGAATGATTTTGTGTTTTCTTGTTTTTAGGGCATTGTATTGCATTGCTTTATTGCCATATTTGTATTTAATTGTGTAGATCTCCCCCAGCTATCTCTTGACAAAGTTCACATTTCACAAACATTCCAAGTATAATGAATGTATGCATGCCGGATGTACACGCCGCTATATTGATGTGACACTGCGTTCCCGCTGTATTTACGGTTTCCCCATCCATGCATGGAGTCCTTTCCCACATTTGCAGGGGGTGGGGAGCATGCATGTGTGGGGCCTACCCTGCTGCTAGTTTACACTAGCAGCCAGACACCTGCCCAGTGTGCTCAGTGTTTATGCCGGACCGGCCTAGTTCTAAATGTGGGATGCCTGGGTGACAGTGGAGGAGCTGAGATGCAATACTCTGTGCCCTGTGCTGTGGGATGTAGAGGAAATGACTTCTCCCTATATGGTGGGAGATCCCTAAAATAGGTGGCAGAACCGTGGTGCATGCACGATGCGTGCACCAGCGTGCAAACGTAGGGATAGCGTGGGGGACTTCAATTCATTCGCAGTTCTTGGGAGAGCTCAGACCTTTCCAATGAAGGTTGCGGAGCAACTGGGGGGTGGCGGGGCGCACGATGCCCCTCCTTGCACCCACTCACTATACTGATATGCACTAGTGTGGCTTCAATATTTAGGTGCCTACCAAACAATGTTGGCACCCGCCACACAGATTATCGGGTAGTATAGCTCAGTGGCAACGAGCTCCTCTTAGAAGCAAGACGACTGTGCAACATAGGTTCGAATCCCGGGACTGTGCTTAGAAACCTCTTCGGTATTAAGTGCGTTATAATTATATCATTATAAGATGCCCCTGCTCTTGTGAGCATGATTCTTAAGATTAGCCGTTTCCGGCAGTCCTGCACCCCATGATGTGTGTCAGATCCGTGCTGTGCCTAATCCTGCAGCTTTGCCCGTGGCCGCCTTCTGCTTGAATGTGACATGACAGAATGAAAACACACGCGCATTTCAATTTCAGGTGCACACAGTAGCATGTTCTTGGATCACATGATTTAACCTTCCCGTGTTTGAGCCCACAGCGTGTGTTTCGTAGATACGATCACGCATAATCATCACCCTTAAAAGGGAATCCGTGTTTTGCCACTTTGCATTTTGAAAGATACAACCCTGCTTCCAGGGATTGGGGGGTCCTAGAGAAAGCACATTATATACATCACATGAATGCAGCACCATTTCACAAAGTGCTCAAATAGTGCTGCATGCTGTTATGCCCAAGTCCAGTGCTAAACTAACAAACACACGGAAGGGTATGTGTCCTTGTGTTGACGGTCTTCAGAAGGGAGAGCCCGGACACCATAGCAGGTGTAAGTTATACAATCTCTATAAAGGGTGATCCTGCCTCCCCAGCCATTTAATGAGACACTTTACAGTGACGTTTTCCATTGTTATACCACACAGTTTTTTCCTGCTGGGACACATACCCGTCCGTGGTGTGTTTGCTAGTCCTACACCCCAGTCCCAGTCAGAGTAGGGGTCTACCCTTCAGTTTAACAGTGCTAAACTAATCCACCTCTAGGCAGGTGGCTAGAGTGCCAGCAACAAGCAGCACCAGTGTTTACCATTCTGGCCATATACAAATTCAAATCAGGCCCATAGTTAGAGAGTGTGGCGTCAAAGTGAAAATGTACCGTGGGTGGCATGAAATGCTACCCCAGCCCGGGGATTGTCCCTTAGAGACAGCTTGAAACCAGAAAAGCAAAGGCCACCGTTTCATTAAGCGAGAGCAGCAAAAAGAAATGCAAACAGCAATACTAGAAGACAGAGTTTTATTCTTTTTTTATAGTCTTTCTAAATTGTGGGGATCCCAGCTTTCCCGGCATTGCCAAGAGGTCATGGGAATGCTGTTCCACCCACGACCCATATCGGCTCTGCAATCAGGAGGGACTGGTGGAAACAATGTAAAGATATGCCCTGGGTTCCTTTTGCAAAGTTCCCCGTGTGCCCTGGATGAAAGCTGCACAGCCCAAAACCACTGGTGTCCGAACCCAATGAATGCTGCTCAGCCCAGCAACATCGTTATGAGAAACCAATGAAGGCTGCACAGCCCAACACCATCGGTATCAGAAACCAATGAAGGCTGCACAGCCCAACACCATCAATATCAGAAACCAATGAAGGCTGCACAGCCCAACACCATCGGTATCAGAAACCAATGAAGGCTGCACAGCCCAACACCATCGGTATCAGAAACCAATGAAGGCTGCACAGCCCAAAACCATCGGTATCAGAAACCAATGAAGGCTGCACAGCCCAACACCATCGGTATCAGAAACCAATGAAGGCTGCACAGCCCAATACCATCAATATCAGAAACCAATGAAGGCTGCACAGCCCAACACCATCGGTATCAGAAAACAAAGAAAGCTGCTCAGCCCAACACCATCGGTATCAGAAAACAAAGAAAGCTGCTCAGCCCAACACCATCAATATCAGAAACCAATGAAGGCTGCACAGCCCAACACCATCGGTATCAGAAAACAAAGAAAGCTGCTCAGCCCAACACCATCGGTATCAGAAACCATTGAAGGCTGCACAGCCCAACACCATCAGTATCAGTAACCATTGACGGCTGCACAGCCCACCACCATCAATATAAGAAAACAAAGAAAGTGGCACAGCCCAATATAATCTGTATCAAAAAACAATGAAAGCAGCACAGACCAACATAATCGGTGTCGGTCAGAAAATAATAAAAGTTGCACAACACAACACCATCGTTATCTGAAACCAATGAATGCTACACAGGCCAACACCCTGAGAATCAGAAACCAGTGAAAGCTGCTCAGCCCAACACCATCGGTATACGAAACCAATGAATGTTGCACAGCCCAATACCATCGGTATCAGAAACCAATGAAAACTGCACAGACCAACACCTTTGGAATCAGAAACCAATGAAAGCTGCACAGCCCAACACCATCTGTATCAGAAACCAAAGAAAGCTGCAACACCATTGATATCAGAAACCAATGAAAACTGCACAGCCCAAGACCATCTGTATCGGAAACCAATGAAAACTGCACAGCCCAAGACCATCTGTATCAGAAACCAATGAAAACTGCACAGCCCAACACCATTGGTATCAGAAGCCAATGAAGGGCTGGTCCTGGTTGGGCGGCCTTAATCCCGTTGCTGCAATGCTATCAGATGACACGCAGCACGATTCTGCCTAAACAGTGACTTCCTTGTGTTACAGTGTTCATTGCTTGACATTGTGAGGGTGTATTCGGTTTGTGTTGTCCCTCACATTAGATGTACACTGACCCTTACCGCCTTTGGCTCTCCTCTTTTGCTTTAGCTACACTTCACTGCACCAGCTCCGTTGCATGTTGTTTGTGTTGGCACTATGAGGCATCATGGCCAGTGCATGACGGTGGACGAGTCATGATTGCCATACAATGACAGCGGAACAATTATGGTGACTAAAGGACACATAACAAACACTTTTTGGTCATGTTGTCGTTTTGCGTTATGATCATAACGTTCACCTAAGAGCGTGTTATTTTTCACTGACCTCTGTTTTTTAGGGGACACTTATCTATAATTGCCCTTTAACTTAGAATGTTCATGGATGTTCGAAGGGTTTTTTTGTTGGTTTCTTTAACAAGCGAAGTTTTTCAAGTGAACCATGGCATGCCTTTGACCAGCGTTGTTTCTGTGACTCTCTCTCTCTCGCTATGTACAGATATAGAGAGAGACATAGTTATGGATATTCATAATATATTTGTATATTCACTTACTTTCTCACTTGAACAGTGTGCTGCCCTTGCCATCCATCTCTCATTGTCCCATACTGTGTTTGTCAATCTTTCTCTTTCCTCCCCATTCCATATGCACTCAGAGAACCACTATAACTGAAAGCACATGTAAAAAGTTTTGAATTCGAAACTCTGCAAATGGAGGCCATCACGAAGGCACACTTCTGCCCAAAGAAACAATTATACTTCTACCCAGAGACTTATTTACAAGGCAGGTTACCAATAATAACAGGGATTGTTCACCAGCGAGCAACTTAACCACTGTAGGCAAAGTGACTTCCGAAACAAGGCTTCTCTTTAGTAAGCGGCCAAAAATAAACCATCAGCACGTCCAGCACAGAAAATAAACCAAGATGCCCAAGGGTCACAGGGCCATCAGTACTTCCAGCACAGAAAATGAACCAAGAAGCACCACGGTGACAGGGTCATCAGCACGTCCAGCACAGAAAATAAACCAAGAAGCACCATGGTGACAGGGTCATCAGCACGTCTAGCACAGAAAATAAACCAAGATGCCCAAGGGTCACAGGACCATCGGTACTGCCAGCACAGAAAATGAACCAAGATGCCCAAGGGTGACAGGACCATCGGTACTTCCAGCACAGAAAATAAACCAAGAAGCACCATGGTGACAGGGTCATCAGCACGTCTAGCACAGAAAATAAACCAAGATGCCCATGGGTCACAGGGCCATCAGTACTTCCAGCACAGAAAATGAACCAAGAAGCACCACAGTGACAGGGTCATCAGCACGTCCAGCGCAGAAAATGAACCAAGAAGCACCATGGTGACAGGGTCATCAGCACGTCTAGCACAGAAAATAAACCAAAATGCCCATGGGTCACAGGGCCATCAGTACTTCCAGCACAGAAAATGAACCAAGAAGCACCACGGTGACAGGACCATCTGTACTTCTAGCACAGAAAATGAACCAAGATGCCCAAGGGTCACAGGACCATCGGTACTTCCAGCACAGAAAATAAACCAAGATACCCAAGGGTCACAGGACCATCGGTACTTCCAGCACAGAAAATGAACCAAGATGCCAAAGGGTCACAGGACCATCAGTACTTCCAGCACATAAAATAAACCAAGAAGCACCATGGTGACAGGGTCATCAGCACGTCTAGCACAGAAAATAAACCAAGATGCCCAAGGGTCACAGGACCATCGGTACTTCCAGCACAGAAAATGAACCAAGATGCCCAAGGGTGACAGGACCATCGGTACTTCCAGCACAGAAAATAAACCAAGAAGCACCATGGTGACAGGGTCATCAGCACGTCTAGCACAGAAAATAAACCAAAATGCCCAATGGTCACAGGACCATCGGTACGTCCAGCACAGAAAATGAACCAAGATGCCCAAGGGTGACAGGACCATCGGTACTTCCAGCACAGAAAATAAACCAAGAAGCACCATGGTGACAGGGTCATCAGCACGTCTAGCACAGAAAATAAACCAAGATACCCAAGGGTCACAGTACCATCGGTACTTCCAGCACAGAAAATGAACCAAGATGCCCAAGGGTGACAGGACCATCGGTACTTCCAGCACAGAAAATAAACCAAGAAGCACCATGGTGACAGGGTCATCAGCACGTCTAGCACAGAAAATAAACCAAGATGCCCAAGGGTCACAGGACCATCGGTACTTCCAGCACAGAAAATGAACCAAGATGCCCAAGGGTGACAGGACCATCGGTACTTCCAGCACAGAAAATAAACCAAGAAGCACCAAGGTGACAGGGTCATCAGCACGTCTAGCACAGAAAATAATCCAAGATGCCCATGGGTCACAGGGCCATCAGTACTTCCAGCACAGAAAATGAACCAAGAAGCACCACGGTGACAGGGTCATCAGCACGTCCAGCACAGAAAATGAACCAAGAAGCACCATGGTGACAGGATCATCAGCACGTCTAGCACAGAAAATAAACCAAAATGCCCATGGGTCACAGGGCCATCAGTACTTCCAGCACAGAAAATGAACCAAGAAGCACCACGGTGACGGGACCATCGGTACTTCTAGCACAGAAAATGAACCAAGATGCCCAAGGGTCACAGGACCATCGGTACTTCCAGCACAGAAAATAAACCAAGATGCCCAAGGGTCACAGGACCATCGGTACTTCCAGCACAGAAAATGAACCGAGATGCCAAAGGGTCACAGGACCATCAGTACTTCCAGCACAGAAAATAAACCAAGAAGCACCAGGGTGACAGGGTCATCAGCACGTCTAGCACAGAAAATGAACCAAGATGCCCAAGGGTCACAGGACCATCGGTACTTCCAGCACAGAAAATGAACCAAGATGCCAAAGGGTCACAGGACCATCGGTACTTCCAGCACAGAAAATAAACCAAGAAGCACCACGGTGACAGGGTCATCAGCACGTCTAGCACAGAAAATAAACCAAAATGCCCATGGGTCACAGGGTCATCAGTACTTCCAGCACAGAAAATGAACCAAGAAGCACCACGGTGACAGGGTCATCAGCACGTCTAGCACAGAAAATAAACCAAAATGCCCAAGGGTCACAGGGCCATCAGTACTTCCAGCACAGAAAATAAACCAAGATGCCCAAGGGTCACAGGGCCATCAGTACTTCCAGCACAGAAAATAAACCAAGATGCCCAAGGGTCACAGGGCCATCAGTACTTCCAGCACAGAAAATAAACCAAGATGAACCACAGTCACAGAGTCATCAGCACGTCCAGCACAGAAGATAAACCAAGATGCCCTTGGGTCACAAGGTCATCAGTACTTCCAGCACAAAAAATAAACCAAGATGCCCTTGGGTCACAGGGTCATCAGTACTTCCAGCACAGAAAATGAACCAAGATGCCCAAGGGTGACAGGACAATCAGTACTTCCAGCACAGAAAATAAACCAAGAAGCACCACGGTGACAGGGTCATCAGCACGTCTAGCACAGAAAATAAACCAAGATGCCCACGGGTCATAGGGCCATCAGTACTTCCAGCACAGAAAATGAACCAAGATGCCCAAGGGTGACAGGGTCATCAGCACGTCTAGCACAGAAAATAAACCAAGATGCCCACGGGTCATAGGGCCATCAGTACTTCCAGCACAGAAAATGAACCAAGATGCCCACGGGTCATAGGGCCATCAGTACTTCCAGCACAGAAAATAAACCAAGATGCCCACGGGTCATAGGGCCATCAGTACTTCCAGCACAGAAAATGAACCAAGATGCCCACGGGTCATAGGGCCATCAGTACTTCCAGCACAGAAAATAAACCAAGAAGCACCACGGTCACAGGGTCATCAGCACGTCCAGCACAGAAAATAAACCAAGAAGCACCAGGGTGACAGGGTCATCAGCACGTCCAGCACAGACGTATTCGAAGCCAGAATGTAAACCTTAAAATGAAAGGTGAGGTTCTCAACCCCCTTGTATAATTGTTTGGTGTGTGCACATTAGGAGCCTGATTTACAAGAGTTTTTTTTACAATGGTGCAATCCCCTTGAAAAAGTGTTTGTAAATCAGGCACTAAGTATTTCATTTTTCATTAAACAGCTCTTTCAGGGTTAAAGTATTTACTTCAGAACTAATTATGCTCCGCATGCTATAAAGATCACTTCTTAATTTTAAGGGGCTGCAGAGGGTTTAAAATAGAGTTGCGTTCAGGGTTCAGCCAGGCGGAAATGTTAATTTAATCAAAAACAAATGTTAATTTAATCAAAACCAATGGATACTAGCTGCTTACTCTGCCTGAGCAGGCAAATCTTTAGTGGCAGGTGCTCGGGAAATGAATAAGTGCTTGCAGTCTACAGGTTCCGGACTATGCTCGGCCTAGGGGAGCCCCGGTGAAAACCAGTGTGGCTTTCTGCTGTTCCCCGGTGTTGCAGGCATTCAGTACATGTATGATCAGTTCAAAGAAGACGTTCCTAGATGCAGGGGATCTCTGAAGAGCTTCTCACATTTGCATAAGAATAGCCACTCCTTCCATAAAAGGACTGATCATTTAATAAACGATCACGATTGTTGCACTGACCCTGGCATTCCCTGTTCTCTTTTTTGAGTTTGTGGATTTTTTTAGTCAGCTGTACTAACCAGTGGTGGAAGTGGAAAAGGGGAACAAGTGGTATTCTGGCTGCATCAAAAAAGGAGAGAGTGGGATGGTCGGAGAGTGGTGGGGGGGAGGGGAGGAAGGGGGTTGGCCAGGATCACAGATATTCGCTCGTATTGTTGAATTTCAAGGTCTACAGTTATAATAGAGATAACACACAGAAAACACGCATTGCATAATAAAGCCAATGACATGTAAATCCTTATAGCAACATCTTAAGCCAAAGAATATCATTGTGACTTTAATTTTCACATCCTGAATGGTAAACTATAAGTCCCAGAATGCAAGATAATGTCAACCTGAAAAATCTAGTTAACCCCATGGTACTTTCAGTGATTAAGACATGTAATAAAAGGTGCTGGCTAATAAACAAAGATAGAAACGGAGATTCTTTGACCCAAACTTCCAGCTCGTTGTTATTCAGGATGTTAACAACATTTGATTAGTGATTTAAAGCAACTGTATTGTCTTGCATGTCGAGATAGTAGACATCATGGGTATAAACAAATCTTTCAATGGGTGCTTTGTGTTGCCCACTTCAACTTTCACAGATTTGCAAGGTAACTGTTGCTTCACGAGCTTTTTGAATTGGAAATGTTCCATCATGCATATGAAAGGCTCTGTCAATGAAAAAAGAAATGTGTTTGCAAACTGAGCACCTTGATGACCTGCAGTGCCGCAGACACTCTGTGTGTGTCTGTCTAGCCTGACTTGGAAAATTGCCAGCATGAATGTCCAGCCCGAGCTGATTATATATTTGGCTCGGGAGAAAGAAAAAGAAAAAGAGCCAAGGACGTGTTTCTTGAACCTTTGAACGAAAGGTACGCTCTGTAAAAAGCAAAAAACTAGTGGTAGGGCATACCAATGATTTAGATTACACTTCCATCTGTAGGGCTAACACTGAGTTCGATTTGAACACAACAACAAAACTTGGCGATGGGCAAATGCAGTATACTTCCACAAAAGAAGGACTTATTTGTTAAGATCTGTTAATGAAAATACGTTGTGGCCACCGCAGTTTGCTTAAGTGCATAAAGTAGGCATAGCACTGTTGGCAGAGTGTGGTCACAAGGTACTTTCAATGTTTTTTGTTGCTTGATAGATTCAATTACAAAGCATTGGATCAGGTCAAAATGGTGCCTACACCTCCTTTGGCCCTTCGCCCCTCGCTAGATTGACAGGCATGAGGACGAGATGGAGAAACAAACTTAAACCTGAGCTTCTCATCATGCGCTCCAGATTGTGAGACATTTATCATTCTATTTCTACACAAAGGACCTTGCGAGTAGACGACCGACGATTTCCATAAATAGCACGCAGCCCCATTTTGTTCAGTGGGGAAGGAGGCGAAGACCTTTCTGATGCTAATTCCCACCTCGAGTAAACCCCGCGGGGAAAGGAAGGTTGCAAAATCTGTGTCACATCAAGTTTGCATTAAGACAAACCGAACTGGACAAGTGGGGAACTTTCAAACCAGGGCTTGTTATGCTGACCCTGGTGGCATTTCCTCTACCTGGCACACAAAAAAACGTGGGCAGGCTTACAGTGTCTTAATGGATTTGAATCAAAACTGTCAAAATGATATATCTAGATCACAATTCTGGAATTCTGCTGAAAAAATCCACAAAGAAATACACATGAACATAAACAAATTCACGTAGACACGACAGATGAAAGACTGCACATAGTAGTCAAGGAGATGCTTAACATCATTATGGTAAGAAGCACAATGACCTCCTTAAAATGGAAAACAAAACCATATGGAAAGGGTGGCATGAAGACTGCAGGTGGTATTTGGAAAGGATCAATGGTGATGTTCTACTGTCATCAAGGACAGTGCAAATGTTCCTGTGGTCGAATGACCTGCCCCAGGTTATCACCAGTGCTAGCATTGGCCCTGCAGTAATTACACTGCAGCTGGTTACTCCAGGAAATATACAAGCCAAAGGTGGTCATGATCACTTCCTAAAATAAGACCAGAAGAGGTTTGACATTTTGGAAACCATAAACAGCTGCTGCCCCTTTAAGAGGAGGGTCTGTTTTGTTTCATATCACCCAGGTAATGGGCAGGACTGGCGTGTGCTGCAGTTTACTGTCACAGCCTTTGTAAAGGAAGCTGTTCTGGGTGACGTTTGTTAAATCCAAGGGTATTTGCCCCACCCCTTTTTATACTAGCGTATCTACCAGAAAGGTTGCCATTGGATGGAACTATGTTCCACCACTGGTGGTAAAAATGAGATCATACGCGTGCTAATGCCATAACATTAATGCACGATTTCAATTCAGAAAAGCTACAACGAAGTAGTGCAGTATTGTTTGATGCTAGCAGAATTCCTCCTGCATTGTGCCTGCATTCACACTTTGGATTCTGTGTAGACACAACGAACAACAATCTAACAATGTAATAAAAGGGCAGATGTATGTTTGTCCCTGTATGTTTCTTCGATGCAGTACCTTTGCCTGTTGTGACCGCTAGAGGGAGCTGTTGTCTTAGATTATATAGAGACAATGCCAATTTCCATAGCTTTGCCTGTTGTCACAGAGGGAGCTGTTGTCTTAGGTTATATGGAGACAATGCCAATGTCCATGGCTTTGCCTGTTGTCACCACGGTAGGCTCATGATCTATAAATCTATGATGGCCCTACTGTGTCAATGAAAACCTGCACTTTGGCTCATGTACATGGGCCTGTACACTAGAACAAAATAATGGAGAGGCTTTGCATGAGCGCCAAACAATGTTATGATTGCTCATGTGCGTGAAACGCCCAACTTGGAGCTACTAAGTAAGAGAAAGCTGACACACATTGCACAGTTGACGGAATCTCCACCATCCCAGCTTCACAAAGCGGACTGCTAGGTACTGGATCGTTTTCAGAACCCATCTGCAGCCTATCAGACATCGGAATGGTTCTACCAAAGGTCATGTGAAGATAGATATACTGCGGAAAACTTAAGCATGTAAGTGCATGGGACCTGTTAATTCAATGAGAAGTTGCTTGAAAAGCCATCACAGTTTATGAGGCGACTTAACGCGTCAGTGCAGCACTGGTCCACTGCAGGGATGAAAAACTCAGCATTACGGGGTCTGCACCCTTGGGGTTAGTTTTCCTCGGATAATGCGTCTTTTAAACTACAACGCAATTGTAAAATGGCTGCACATTCTATTATATGGCCAGGGTGTTTCCACTAACAAATAAAGATAGTTCCTTGATTATGTGTAAAGTGTCTTTTTGTTGCCATATTAAAATCTTGTCATATCCCAAGGCACAGTGATATGCTGACTTGCCTTTTCATGAGCCGCGTTTATTATGAAAATATTGAGTATGTTCATTTGTTTCTGGTACGGATGCCATGTGCTTTTTTGTGCTGCTCTGAATTGAATACGGCTGCAGAACTAGATTGGATTTACTTGCCATGACAACGAGCTCTTTAATTACTTTGTTCATTATATTCAATTTACTTTGATAGTTGTTTTAAAACGTTTAATGTTTTGCTACATAGCGCTTCGAGCAAGAGTCGACCCCTTAAAAGCAATGTGGTTTGATTTTTATAGAATACATTTTATAATTTCTTGATAAAATGTTCTCTGTTGTTACCTTAACATTATTATGTCTAATGTCTGCAGACTTTAAGATGCTGTTGGTTTAACCTCAACTCTTTTGTAATTATTTTTCTCCAAATAATTTCAACTGTTTTCACAGTTATGTGGTTGTTTTTGATTTGTAGTGGTATGCAGCGAGGGTTGGTACCTTAATGTTATTATTACCACTCTTTGCACACTTTGCTCTTTGTTAGAGTAACCTTAACTTTTGATTAATTTTACTCTAATTTAAGTGTTTTTTGTGGGAATGGTGTAAAGTGTGCGTTTGTGAGCATATGTAGTATACGTGTTTGCTCTATGACTGTATTAGCCTATGGCATGTGAGTCATATTCTTTACATTTTCTGCATGTACACAATAGTTTTAATATGTATAGTAGCGTACATGTATGAAATGTAAGTGTGTGTTCTAAGAGCGTGTGTGGTAAGAGTGTCTCTGGTCTGTGCCGTAGGATGGTGTTGTTTTCTAGAACCTTGAAGTGTCTCTTGTGCTAGATGAATTACCAATAAAGATCTCGGACCAAATAGCCAGACAGACTCAAGGAATAGGGCAAAGTACTACTTTATTATCAATTTAATAAAGCAGGTTAAACTGGCCGACATCGGGCTGATGCTTGCACACTGACACACAAACCTGATTGCACAGGCCTTATACCCCAATATGCGTCATTCATGATCTCATCCTACGTGGCAAACCATGAAACCTATTGGCGGGAGGGATTGGTTAGGGGAACATATCTACTTACAGAATACTGGTTAGTACTTCATTGGCGGTCTCTCATCTGTAAGACACACCTTGAACTAACTCTAAATACGTATAATACTAATTATAGCGAACACGATGGCAGTGGATTGGTCTATGCAACATTGTACAGCAAGTTGCCCCATAGACCCACTGATTGGTTGGCATTCTCACCCAACCTTGGACTTTCGGGTTGGGTAGCAGCACGTAAGGAAACTAAAACCCAGGTGCTTGAAACACGTTAGATTACTCCCCACTTTCCCACTTATCCATCATCTCTCATCAGTCCGGCCACAAGCCACATTTCCTGTCTGTAGTTGACCTTGTAGCCTGCTCACTGTTCTTGGACATTAAAGGGAGTGTAAGCACATCACTATCGTCATCCAAATCATAATGAATAGCCCTTGTTTTCGACTTCTGGATCACGTGTGAGGAGACCACGAATGTGTCCATTTCGACCTCTTATTTACTGCTATTTGATTTAATTATACTAAGTGTCATTGCTCTCCTTGGCCTCTAGAGACTTGCTCACTTCATCTTGTATTGATTTTATACACTTTACATTGCATACTTCCCTGGAAAAAACAGTCCATGGTCACCCCATAGTAAAGCACTTCAGAATAAGGATTTTCTGCCAGAACCCACAGGAAAGAGGGCCACAAATCCTACCTGCCCTCCAAGTACCCAGGAAGTGATATTCTGAACACGGTACCGTGTTTGTTGGTTTTTCTGCACCTACAAATGTCTGACATATTTGCAACCTATTCCACCTGCCTCATTTTTGTTGTAAAGGGTGCAAACATGCTGCAGCAGACTTGAAGGTCCCGCACTGGTTCCGCTTTATTCCTCCCACAATATAACATTGCTTTCTGGGTATAACATTACATCCACAATGCTCAAGCGTATTGACATTGCCTCTTTCATATTATGTAGAACGAGTACCACTTCTGAAAAGTGCATGTTTCAAATACCTTCTAACATTATGTCCAGCATGTGGCCATCTACCATTGGGACCATTCTCTAAGCCCAAATCAACATTTTCCTGAAAGGGTCTCCAGACAGCATATTTGCTTAGCGGAAACATGAAATAATGTTCAATAAAATAAAAATAAGAATTGTAACTTTCCCAAAAATGAGTATGGTTTGTGGAAGAATGCACAGTAATGTATAATCTCAAAAAGAGAGCGCTCCACTCGGGTCACTGGGCTACAAGAAGCTGAAAACCGATCTTGCATGTGATATAACTGTACACACAAAAATAATGTATTGCAACAGGCGCACAGGGACAACAAATCTTCATTACATGCTGCAGTGTATGTTTTTCTTGTGCAGCCTTGCCTAGAGGGCAATTAGAAAGTGAGAAAATGACTCGCAGTGTGTTAGGCTTTCGATAAAATGCATTCAAAGGGCATTGCGGTCTCGCTTGTTTCTAAATGAATGGCATTCTCTACTGAGCATAAGCTGCAAAGCAGTTTAATTATGCAATCCATATTTAAATTATGAATTCAATGGAGCAAACATCCTCACCCCCATCCATAGTAATAATTTATGGCAGAAGGTGGCACATCTCCAATCAAGCTTACTGACCGGCTGAAGTACGTCATTAACACGTGCACATATCACAAGTACACCGTATTGTATGGTATTGTATGTACAGTCACACTTACATACGTTGTCCGTGATGATTCGACAGGAACAATCAGAAAGCCTGGGAAAGTAATGGGCTAGTGAAGGCAATTGCCAATAGCCTACTGTTCAATGTGCGATGGCGTGCTGTGTTATGAATATCACTTCCGGTGATTGTTTGGTGATTGGTCTGGCCCAGCCATCCCCAAGGGAACACTGTGCACCACCTCAAACCCCCTCCTGAACCAGTGTGACCCCATTAGCCCCTTGAGCTAAGACTTGAACACAGAGTGTATGTCTGTTGAGTAAGCTCTTTTCTCCACTTGAGAGATACTTCAATCCATGGTACAGATTTCTTCTCAAGTACCTCTTGCAGATGCTTGCCATGTCTGCCATTGTGCCCCTTCCTCCCTTTCCTCCTGGACCTCTATGCGAATTCATAATGGGAGACTATCACCAATCGTTTCAGTTGAAAATGTTCTTTCTGCAAATGGACGCTCCCTGAGTGAAGAGATGTAACACTGCATTTTGATCTGTCATTGTGTGTAAAAAAAAAGTATTTTGTTCCAACCCTAACAGTCTGCACATATGGTGTACATGTCGAATGATTAACCATTGTCTTCCGTGTGGGTTTACCAAACACGTGATGAATGTTCTACCAGTGCCGTGCCTGATCTGCTTATGGAAGTGTATCATCACCATAGCCCCTGTAGGAATTCCAGTGACCAGCTCAAAACCTTCTTTAAATAAAGACTACCTAATATGTGTTGCGATGCGATGACTGCTGCCGAGACGTGGCTTCCAGACTCTTTCTCAGCCCCACACTACTGCTCATCCAACAGTGATTGCAATCATGAAGTGAAACAGACATGAATGGTACACCTCCTTCATCTGTTTACTGAAGGATGGGCAGAGCCAGACTGTATTGGTCAAGAGTTGTGAGCCAGCAAGAAAGCATCCAAAACGACTAGAATACTGTATTTCCAAGATTAAAGAAATGTCAAATAAATGTTCTATAAAAATGCAAGACTTTAATCAAATGAAAAGGAAAGACAAACTAATAAAAACACTAAAAACCCACCCCTGTAATCAAATAAACAGAATATGCAGACTTTCGGTTGAAAGGGTAATTCCGGTTATAAAGACGCAGGCATGTAGGCAATTATCTTTGCAGCAATGTTTAATTGTATGTCTTTTAAAACAGTAAGGAGTGGGGTACTAATTGTCTCTACGTCTCATAGAGTGTGGCCAGGAGGACAAACCGACTGTAGATAACTTAATATTTTCTTTCTGGGTCTGAATAGCAGTGACCGGAGTTTATGGGCGCTTTCTGGCACATTGAATCGTGGTTGAGGTGGTCAAGCTGGTGTGATGGGATTCAGCAGCACGGTGCAATTCAGAAAGCGGAAAGAGCACTTGTCTTGAAGAAGCTTGGGACGGGTAGGCAATGTGCAGGTGAGCTTAGCTCACAAGTGATTGAAGAAGTTCAAAATTGCAGAGAGAGCCAAAAGCAGCTTCTTTTGATCCTGGGCTGCTGTGAGTCTTTCTTCCAATCTTCCCAGCCAGAAGGTTTGCCAGGGACACTTGTAGGTTTGCCACTCTAGCAGGTTGAATCCTAGGTAGCAATGCCCAAGCAGCAGGCAGGCCTTTCCCAACAGCAGGTCACTTGAAATGTTCTCTTGATGTGGATAGAACTGCAAGCCCCTTGGAAACGTGTATCTTCACTCCAGTGCCTGTTTCTTTTAGAAGACATTGCCCCAGCAAACATCCAGAAAAACCCCCTTGGTTCAAGAGGATTCAATGTACGCGGGGCTCACACGCCCTTATATAAACATGTTGCCCGTTTGGTCCTTCCATCTCAAGCTTTCTGTTAAAGGCCCATCCTAGCTTCTGTAACACGTGTCTTGTCTTCCAGTGTCATCTCCCAGAGTGTCTTGTCTACAGGAAGGAGGGAACTGCAGACTAGGTTTTTCCAAAATAGTGCAACCCCTATCCCCTGTGCAAGCACCCCTCTGGGCCACACTATACTTTTCCCCTGCTGCCTGCCTAAGATCAAAGGGACCCCTGACATTACCCCTCTGTTGTGACATTCCCTTTATGTAGCCAGAAAGTCATTTGTAGGAGCAGCCTCCAGCCCACTCTGAGGGCATGTCCTGTTCCTCTAGGGAGGCACCAAACCTTTCCGGAAGAGAAGAGAAACCATCTTGGCCTGGGCTCACCCACTCTTCTGAGTGAAGCCCCCAGGCCCAGCCAGTGATGCACAAATCGCCTGACATCTGCCAGAGTTACAGAGAACCAGTTCATAATTCAATGACATCAGATGGTTTTTGCAAAGTATAACTGTATTTCCTGACAGTATTGAATCAGATATATCTTTATATATAGCCAACAGCTGAAGCCTGTATGGTCAGAAATGTACCTTCCAATGTGTAGAATGCTCCCACTTATGTAGCAGATTTGGCAACAGAAAATAGGCTTACACTTTGTAAATGGAAGATCAGCTAGAGACTTTTGAAAGTGTCACCGAGTACTTCTAAAAATGAAGTTTAGCAGCATGTTTGTAATTCCACATCATGCTTTTCTTCGCCATGTAGTACTGGATTAATAAAGTGAGATTAGTCAATAGATATCTGTGAAGGGCTAATTACACTTTTGAAAGGGAACCTACATGAAAAACTGTTCCCTTACTTCTGCAAGTGTTCATTTTCTTCTATGCAACCTTTCTGTTAGGCACTGTGTGGCCTAACAGCTGATGGCATGCTAATTACTAATGCCCAGCAGAAGGTGTACATGGGAGTCCTTTGGACAAAGGTTGGTAATTTCAATTATACCATCTGGGTGCAAACTCACTGGCAGCAGTTCTTAAAACACAGATCGCTGCCTGGGATTGAGGCAGTTTGGCAAATCGGACTTTCGTGCCAGAATCCATGTACAAAGGTCCTAAAATTTCAAAACATCTGGGAGATTCCCACTACCAGATGAAAATCCATCACACTTGTAGATTTGCATGTGGGCCGGCTGTACTGCTGAGCTGGAAGGTTTTCAAAAACTGGTTAAGATAGTGGGAAAAACTGGGCAATGTTACCTTAAAATCCTGTGGCATTTAATATATAGGTTTTCACAGAATCTTCAAATTGTCTTCTGCACCACATACCTCGCTATTGCTGGATGCGTGCAAACACACTACACATGTAATCCCCCATGTTTAACATAATGTGCCTCGATCAATGTTACATCACTCCAGGAGGATGAAAGTGTGCTGCTGCTTCGTGTGGTGGGGACTACACCGCCCTCACGTGCACACATGTAATGTCCCATGTGTGCGTTGGAGGTGCTTCCACACACTTATGCCCTCAAATGCCCATCTACGTGTTTCTGAAAGTGTGGGTCTCTGCACGCAGGTGTGAAGTGCACCAAGAGGCTACCCAGACCATGAATCTGCATTGCGCTGAAAATCCCTCACAAACTGCATGCCTGCACATGCATGTGATTTGCAAAACACCAAAATGTTCACAGTGGGTTGCGTCAGGGTGAGGACAGAAAGGTCCGATTCAAATGAAGGATACTTCCCACAAAGGAGCAAGTACCACAGGGGCAGTGTTGATGCACACAGAACAGTGCTCCCATTTGCTGCTAGACATGCCTCTCTCAACGTGCACCTATCCAAGGGCAGTGCAACCTTGTGACGCCTATGCATGGCCTTGCGTGAGTGCTCACTTAGCATTAGTGTGGTTTCTGCATATGTTGTTGTCATAAATGCACGGATTTTGGAGGATACTTAGTCCACTTGGTGTGCAGGAATGACCCAGCGTGGTGTGTTGTGTGTGATGTATCTTCATGCAGCTACTGTTCAGTGTTCTTTGTCCACCTGTGAAAGAACGACCTCAAAATGGAGGTGTGTGTGTGTTACAATCGTTCGTCCAGCTCTCCCCGATACTAGTGCAAATCCAGCTCCCTCGCACCGTCTCAGGCATTCCACGCACTTGGCACTCGGACACAAATAACCCACAAAGCCAGAAGTGGGGTTGTAAAAGTGCTGTAATGTTAACACACACACCAGGCTCTGGAGGGCTGCATCGACTCTGCCCCCTCCCAGGCCTGGCTCATACTTATGTACAATGCAAAGCTACATATTAATCTCCTCCCATTAGCCGTACGTATTCATAACAATAGTTCATTTCGCCGAAGAAAAGGCAATCAAGTACATTTCGTAACTTCAGATTGTCTTTGCAAGTCAGGCTCTTATCAACCTTGGGACTTGAGCCAGCAGCATCCGAACTGTGTACATTCTCGAAAGGAGGGCTGTTCATGCCCGTCTCTGCGAGGCCTGCGGCATTCCACAGCTAGCTGGGCTGGTTGTGCTCTGGTGGTTCTCTGCGACATCTGCTTTCATGGCTGTTAGATGTTTAGGCCAGTCCTTATGTCAAATCATTAGGCCAGTGTTCCTGCTTCAGATGTGATGTATCTCGAACCAAAAGAAAGTGCAGAATCAGAAATGTACCACGTAACATGTGCCCACTTTTTTTTCATCTCTTCTTATTTTATCTATCAATCACTAACGAAAACCCTTGCACTACTTCTACATAAGCACATTGTAATAAAACTATTCTTACTCAATAAAGAAGCAGAAAAATAACAAAAAAACATTACCAAACTAAGACATCTTATTTATGTCTTTACTCATCTAAAGCCCTTCACTGTACTGTATTGCATAAACACTGCCACCTATTAACCTCAGCCATAATCTACAGTACATCTAAAACAAACATAACTACATGTCCCGCCCTTTCTAGCTCTGAGCATCCCTGTCACTCTCACATTCAGCAACACCACATACATGTGCCTGTCATGTTTGTTTGCACTGTCCAAGTCAAACTCTCCCTTACTTTCCAATAGATAGTAACCCTCTAGTACCTCCCATTCCCTAGGTGCACCCGCAGTCAGTGTCAGCAGCCACTTGTCAGTGCTTGTCATATTTTTCCCAAGTAGCATCTTCCATGGTGAATACCTGGTCGCTGAAAACTCTCTCAGCAGTCCATGGAGAACAAATGACAGCCAGTCTTGCCACTGTGTGTCTTTCTCATCCATCTGTTTGAACTGCTCCTTCTTGGGCACCTCTTTCTGTTTGTTCTTCCATTGAGCCACACAAATGTCCATGTGCTCCTGCCACTCATCTTTTGCTGTGGGCCCCCAGGCCCTCTCTGTCGGGCACTGAAATGCATTGTCTTGCCCTTTCTCTGCATTGAGAAGCTTAATCATTAGTTCATCCTCTGCTTTCCAAATACCCAGGAGGCGCTCACATTTCCTTTGATCCTGCTTCTTGCTCTTCTGTAAGATAATCTCCACCACTTCAAGCTGTGGCCCCTCCATCAAATGACACTCCTTATCTTCTATGGATGCCATTAGCTCTGGCTGTGGATCATTGTCAGGTGCCACGGGACACTCTCGCTCAGATGCAGTTACCATCTTTCTTCCCAGATGCAGCACCACTGATTGTGCTTCACCATGCTTTGCTCTTTCCCCCCCAAACACTATTAAGTGACGCTGACACTGACCACCAACTTCATATGTGGGCCTGTCAATGTGCTTCTCTGGTGGACATGCCCTGAAAGCGTCTTGTTGTGATTTGACATTCTCTGGCATGTATTCGCTTGACACTACACCTTTCACTATCATCTTGTTCAATTCCTTGTCTAAGGTGCACACTGCACAGTCACCTGTCCTTCTGAAATTCAGTTTATTTATTGCCCCTTTGTCTGGACATGCCTTCCCCCATTTTGTCAGGACCCCGTTTGCCAAATCAGTCATTGCATCTCTCTCTTCCAAAATGTCCTCCCTCCGGTATCTTCCCCCACTTCCTTCCCTTTCTCGGAAATACATAGAGCCATCCCCACAGCGTTGTGCGTCATCCACCCCAACCCCCAAAGGCACTGGTGCTGGCACCTCACATTCCTGCCCCTCTTTGTGTCCTCTCTCCTCCCCCTCCTTTACTAACACTGTTTTTTTCATTTTCAGCCATGCGTCATCAGCTGCATTCAGAATGTCTGCCCACCCCTTGGCGGATCTTAACCTTTCCTCCACATTCCCTTCAACCGCCCTCCTTATCTCTACTAGCAGCTGCCATCTTGTGCCGATCATGAACTTTTGTGTAAGCATTACTTCAAAATCTGAGCGTCTCTGATCACTCTGTACCTTTTCTTGTGATTCAGCACTTCCTCCCTTGTCCATTCCCTTCACCACCCTTTGTAACTGATGTTCATGGGCAGCCCCAAACTCCTTCTTCCTTTGTACCGACTGGGGGATCACATCCCAATTGTGCAACATGCTCTTCAGCCTTTCCAGCACAGCCCTTGCCCCCGACTTATATGACAGATCTTCACCCGCCTCTTGCCTTGTCAGTGGACCGGCATCTGCCATGTTGCCACTGAAACTGTATTCTGTAATCTGTATTCTTTAATCTCTTTTATTCCTCTTTTTATTCCTCTTTTACTCAACCTTCAGACAGACCTCCCACTCTGTGTCCTCTACAGCATCGACCCTACACCCACTCTCC